>NC_072795.1:66230000-66855000 GCF_028583425.1 Eublepharis macularius
ATGCAAGGCTCTTTGTTGCCACTGAAATCTCTGGTTCAGAAAATAACAGCTCTAGGTTTAATGATCAGAAATATACAGCCTGCGTCTCTCCGGGTTTGTTCCACACAGCCAAGAAGATCTTTGCTTCCTACCCTCTCCCCCACCCCACTGGAAGATCCCGAGGTAATATTTTCTTTTTAGTACATTGCAAGCTTCTAACTCAAACGGTTATTGCTTCCCATTTTTAAAGTTTACTTAGCAAAAGGCCCGGCTAACGTGAGTTGCTTTGGCAAGCTCCGGAATAGACAGGGGGCTTTGCCTTCAGCTATGCAGCGCAAAACGTGGAGGGGAGGGAGTGGGGCTTTTAGGGATGAGTTATATTGCAATCAACTTAGTAAATCTGCATGCAGAAAAGGATGCTAATTAGTCTTAATAGTCTACCAATATGCCCCAAGACTGGAGACACAACAAACGTAAATCTGCTACCGATAAATATTTTTAATTGTTAAATTTACTGAAAAGAAAGTTTTATTTGCCTTCGCAAGCCCACGTGACGTGACAAAGGGGAGGAGGAGGCAGAGAAGCCGCAATCGCGAAGGGGTCAGAGGCAGACTCAGGCAGCGCTTTGAACGCACTCACTCGGGAGAAAGCCCAGTGGAACTCACTGGGACTGACTGCTGAGTGCGGATGCAGAGGACCGGGCCGCGAGCCTGCCCGGTAAGCAGCACTTAGTGGACCGGAAGTCCAATTACACGCCGGGGGACCAACTCCTGAGAAAGCTTGCCCGGGGGGGATCGGCCTCCCGGAGGCGCCGAGAGGGGCTCAGAGAGCTCTGCGCGCCCCCGCCCCGCCAGCCCCGCTTCCGCTGCCCCTCCCTTGCCGCACAGCCGCGCGGGCGGGCAAATGCGCATGCACGGAGCGAGCGCTTGGCAAAATTAGTGATGTATCACGTTAATTACCAATGTGATTTTCAAATGGTTGCAGGCAGGCCCAAAGAAAATTAATGGAAATCCGAATTCTAATTATGTGGCTGTTGTTAAAGAATTAAACTAAATACTGGGGGCGGGGGAGGGGGTTAAGAAGAGCAGAGAGGAAGAGGCTGCTTATTGCAGACGGCGAGCGCCAAATGGGTGGTTGTTGGGAAAGACAGGCGCGCACCTGGGGAATCGCTCGCGTCCTTTAAAGACACGCCAAGAGCCATTAATTTTAAGAGCCAAAGACACAACTAGGCGATCAAACGGTTCTTCCAAAGGCGGGGGGGGATCCGGGTCGGAGTAGGCCAGGCCGCCGCTTGGCGAGAGGAGGTGCCCCGCTTTGGGGGGTGGTCTTCCCAGGCTGACGTCTGACAGGTCGGGAAAAGCGAACGGATTGGTGGAGGCGATTAACCAATTCATTGCTCACCGATTAAAACGGGTGTGAAGGAGATCTGCCCCTGTGAAAGGAGTTCAGACCTGGCTTACGGTAAAAGACAAACCTGGTGGCTATAAAAGCTTTCTCCTCCCTTAGAGAGAAAAAAGGAGACCGCGCTCAAAACTTGCACCTCCTGAGCATTAGTAAAAAGGTGGTGGTTTGGTTTTTCTTCCCCCTTAGGAGTGATAGGGAGGGACTCGGACAGGACAGAGTCGAAAGATGGCAGGCTGAGACTGGGGTGGAAGCGACTCGGCCCATAGGAGAACAGGGCCAGGAAGCTCGGCCTCACCCTCAGCCACTGGCGGCCTCTCCTTTAAAGCCCCTGGCTTCTCATGTTCTCTGAAAAATAGTGAGGGCTAGAAACTTATTTAGAACTGCTAAGAAGGCAAATGGTGCACTGTTTGGGTTATTAAATTGCTCTCAAGAATTTACAGGCATCTTGTGATTGAGGCAACGATTGGGTTTTTAAAAAACTTAAATTTCATTCTTTGCTTCTATAATTAGGGGGGAAAGCCCCTATCATTCATCTGGAGATATATCTGACTAGTTGCATATTTAATGGCAGATCACTCTACATCCCCAATTCAACACAATTTTAAACCATTTAAACTCTCCATTGTAATAGGAGTAATGAGCTGTTAATCAAAATATTCACTTCCAGTCTTGAGACTATAGAGACCAAGTGTTCTGGAAGCTCTCTGGGTGACCATGGGGTAGTTGCACACTCTCAGCCTAGCCTCTCTAAAAGGGTTGTTGTGAGGATAAACTGGATGAGATGAGATTGCCATAAACTGCTTTAAATCCCCAGTGTAGACAAAGGCGAGGTATAAATGAAGTAAATAAATAAAATAAGTAAGTTGTGCTTAAAAATGGTAATTAAAAGCAGGACAGTTAAACAAGAGCAATAAAACTAAGTTTAGCTGGTGAATCCTAATATTTGAGTTTATTTTCTATAATCAGATGGTGGTTATTTGGCTGCAACTGGAAGCCTAATTAAATAGGATTAAGATGCAATGTCATTGTCTTGTAGGAAAGGTCTTCTGTTTTCCTTGGAACTGAAAATGAGATTTGGTCATGCACCACTAATACAGCCAACTCTTATAGACTCTAGGATAGTTACACAAAGACTATTTTGAAAAGAAATGTTTTAGCATCTGCTTAACAACACTCAGTGCAGGTGATTTCCAAATGTGTAGAAAAGGATGATGGGGCTATACACTAATAATTCAGAAGGTGCTGATAATTTAAGATCTTTTGCCCAATCTTTTAACATTACTATTTATATACTTGCCCACTATCATACTCTTCAGATTGTATTGGGAGATCAACATGGGAAGCTATCAGTGGCTCTCTTGGAAATCAGTATCTTCTTCAAAGCAACTGTGACAGAGAGAACTGGGTTCAAATCAACCAGTTGCCCTGGGCAATTTGCTATATCTCCATCTAACTGTTTATAGGGTTTTTGTGAGGGACAAAACAGAAGAATCTCATGGATACTGTGCTGGGCTTGGAGGAAGCACAAATTTAGTAATACACTGAAACAATAATTGGTTCTGTGCTCTATAAAGTTGCATTCCAATACATTAATAAAAGAGTTTTTATCATTCTTACTTGATTCTTTTCTGTATTAGAGAAAGGGGAATAAAAAGTCCGTTGCTATCTAAACACATAGCCAACCATGACAGGTCCTTAGGCAGAGCAAGAACATCTTTTGTGGCTGTTCAGTGGAAACAGCCTCAATCTCTGTAGTTTTAAAAAATCCTCCTCCTAGGCTTCAGCTCATCTTGGATGACCAGAGGATGAGTGGGGCACGAGCACATTTTGCAGGGACAGCGTGAAGAACATAGTCTCCAGCACCCAGGTGTACAAGGTATTTGCACCGAAGCTGATGTCGTCCCAATGCCTTAAGTGAAGACTACCAAATTTACTTTATATTTTCCATTTTGGGGGAGACTTTGAAAGAGTGAGGGGGCGTTTGCTGTCACCGCATCTCCAAACAGCTGTGACTGGACCTTTGTGAGATTGCTGCAGTTCCATTAACATGTAAGGCCAACTGTACGTGACCAGACTGGGTGATGGTGGTATTTTCAACCCATGAAGTCTTGACTATAGAGTTTTGGGGGGTTTTCTGGCCCTTTAAATATTGCTGAAGCAACTTGCTACATCATGCAGCCCATAGAAAGAACTATTGCATTGTATAGAAAGTAATTTTTGTGTTCTCCTGCTTGCTCTGTCTTTAGCTCCCTTCTGCTCTGAACATTTTATCCCATTTCTAAAGGGCCACATTATCATTCACATCACTTTCCTGCAGGGCACAACTGCCAAAAAACGTGTGGAGCACCTTCTTCCAGGAGGACCTGCACTCTCTGTCCTCCTGTAGCTCCATCACAATGTGATTGAACTAGGTACCAGAGCAGCTAATTCTTTTCCCTTCCTCCCCTAACAAACGAACAACATTCTGAATCAAAGTGTTTCCTTTGGGGGTTTAACTCTTGCTTCACTGGTTATAAAGCAGATCACAGTGACAGGTGCAGCAGGCAGAGCCCCCCACCATACATCTTCTCTCAAAACATCATTAATACTAATAAAAATATCACTATGGAAACCAATACACCTAAACAGGCTCAGAGTGGCGACCCTTGAAAAAGGCAGGGTCCTCCAGCTCCAGCCAGACATGAATCATTTTTCTTTGCATACTTTAAAGGAATTACCAGGGATACGCAAGGCTGTCAGTGCCAAGCACATCTATGGATCTGCAAGTCATTTCCATAAATCAGAGGCATTGGGTCCAGCAGAGAGGGGAGCCCTAGGAATATGATGGAACTCTCTTTGAACATATAATGAAGTGTTCCAGAGGCTGCAGTTATTTTTCTGCTTGTTAAGGATTTTTTTTTCTTTTTGCAGCTTTTGAATTTGATTTTAAATTAAAATGTCGCCAAGAGAATGTTTTATTGGTGATCACCCTTATGATAAATTTATGCCTCAATAATTACTTTTCACATGGTATTGATCCCCACTGGCAAGTTCTCTACTCTAGCTTTAGAGTGCGGGGTGGGGGGGAACACAAAAATACCCATTTCAGCAGGCAACGTTCTGTAAAATGTAGGGTGCTTGGGAGACTGGGAGGAATTCCTTAGAATGCAAGGCTGGGTACTTATAGAGACCGCTTAGAAAAAGACAGGTGTTCAGTGAAAACCATCTGAAAGAATAAAACAACTTCATGTACTGCAAAAGAAAAAAGAGACACTCACATTTTAAAACGTGATCTTTATAAGCAGAAAATCAAAACTAGGTACAAATATTAAGCATAAGGATTAATCTTAGTGATAAAATGATTCAGAAGGGTATGTAACTCTTGTTTAGCTGCAAGAGTAGATTAACTGATGGATCCAAGCACCTCTCTTATGGCTTAAAGTACTAATCTAATCACTTGGGTTTTTTTTTAAAAAAAGACACAATCTGGAGCCATTAAAATCAATGGGATTTGAAGCATTTACTTCAGTAGGATATGGATTGCACTCTAGTTTATTAATCAAATGTTAAAAGATTGGATTTTAAAATTTGATTTTAATGATGAGAGCTGGCTGGGGCTTCCGTGAACAGCTTTTAGTGCTACTGATGCCATTGTTGTAAACAATCTACGTCTGAGTCTGTTCAGAATTCACTGAACGTGCTGTTCCAGATGACAAATGATTTTTTTCTTGTTATTTGATCAAGATAAATAGCTATGCTAAATAGTTTCTAATTATAACCTGGTACAATCTACTGTAGCATTTAAACTCTCAATTAATTAATTGGTATAAAGCAATGGTTCTCTAAGTGCAAAGTAGGTCTCTATGAGGAGGTATGAACAGTTGCCAGAAGAGAAATCCACTCTTCTCTGATGACTCTTTGGTTCTTGAAATGCACCATGACTTGGAGAGAGCATCGTATACCAGTTCAAGACCACTCCGTTTCAGTTGCTTCAATATAGGAAGCTTCATGTTTATCGTTTTGCATTTCTTCTGACCAGTATTCCAGAAGATCAGAGTTCTCAGTATAACAGCCCTAAAACCCTTTCACTAGAACCTGTCGGCATTTTTTATGGTGCTGCTGGCTACACATCCAGTTTTCCACCCTATAAATTAAACAAATATATATTTCTTGTCTACAGATGCCTCCCACAAAACCACACAATTAAAATGATCTGTCCATCTACCATTATTCATATATTTTTAAAGTTATGGTTAATTTACACAGTACTAGTCATGGGCTGTGACCTTTAGAAACAGAAAAATAAGAAGTCTTTTCCCTAATTGGTTTCATTGACTGTGCAAAACAAACAAAGAGGTGGTCAAATAAAAGGAAGCACCTGGAAAAAGGACATTTCATAGGACCATAGATACATCTATGACAATTTACCTTAAGTAAACACTGCCACAAAAATCAAGGATCGTTTTCCACAAACAAATGGGCAAAGTCAGTAGAACACCGGAGAGAGAATTTACCATTGTTTGCCACAAGGTCAATCTCTGTCTATTAGCAGTCCTGATATCAATTGGTCTCTAGTTATTCCCACTGGAATGAATGGGACTTCTTAGAAGAAAATGATGAATGAATTGTAGTTATAAGTCACTTATTCCTGAGCAGTTCCTGCTTACTGAGACTGTAAAGTAAATGCCTTATGCATTCTATAGAAGCCCTGAATAGGTAGAGGCCATTCACTATTGCTTACTTTGTAACTAACTTACATCAAGGCATATATCTTTCATTTTTCAGAATATTCAGCTCCTCAAAACTGAAAGTAATTGATGCTAACTGAATGATTTTTCCTGTGGTCTCTACTTCTGAACTGTTCTTTTAAAATACTGCATCCAGAAGCAGCCTTTGTATTTACAAAGGCTGGCCTAGATAGTCCCAGTGACCTGACCCTTAAAAAAAGGTCTTATTGATTATGCTACTCATCTTTAGCCACACAAGAACCGTGCCTGAAGTTCCATAATCACAAAATACTGTATGAAGCACTGGATTTAATAAATCAGATCTATATAACATGTAATCCCATAAGGATAAATTCTTACCACCAAAGAGAAACTTCTTCATGCATTCACATTGCCTCAGATGTGAACATGAAGATCTCCTGTAAAGCGTTTGGAAGTGATGAATGAAGCTGTAGATTGGTCTGACAGAGACACAAACAGTCATTTCACAGAGCCAGCGTTCTTTCAAGAATCTGGGGTATAAGGCAGAACCCATTATGCAATTTATTTTTTTGTTTGTCTCTTCTTTTTTGTGCTTATGAACCCCCCTCCCCCCAAGATTTAACCATCCAATAATGGAGTGCACCAAGATGGAGTCAGAAAGAATTCTTCCTTCACATAGTGTAGTTGACTCTTCTGGGAAGAAATAAGAGCAGGTGAGCTGTTTTGGACGTGATTGCTCTTTTACCATCACTATTGTTATATGTTCCAAGTCCAGGTAAGTCCTGCTACTCCCCAAACTCAAGTGAGAGACCTACTTGTACTTTTCCAGGCTTCGGGACTCTACCCACAACTGTTTCAAGACACAGGCTAATCCCTGTCAGGTCTTTACGTATCTGGCCTTTGTTCCCTAGGGATCCAGTGGTGCCTATCCCAAACCCAGAACATCCAGAGTATATGAGGAAAAAAATCAGAAAGGGAAATGCCACCTCTGTAAAGAGAGAGACCTCCCCAAGTTGATCAGCTTGCTCACCACTTATCAAGGCAACTCTTTTGTGGGGTGGTGGCTCAGTGGGAGAGCATCTGCTTGTCATGCGGAGGGTCCCAAGTTTACTCCCCAGCATCTCCAGTTAAAAGGACCAGGCAGTGGGTGATGTGAAAGACCTCTGCCTGAGACCCTGAAGAGGCACTGTCGAACTGAGCAGACAATGCTGACCTTGATGGACCTGTGTTGTTTAATATATCAGTCATGGAATTTGCTTATGCTCTAACAATGTTCAACATTGTTAATCTTTCTTTCTTTCTTTCTTTCTTTCTTTCTTTCTTTCTTTCTTTCTTTCTTTCTTTCTTTCTTTCTTTCTTTCTTTCTTTCTTTCTTTCTTTCTTTCTTTCTTTCTTTCTTTCTTTCTAAATCTTGCAAAATTGCATGCATATACCCATTACATGTGTATTGAAATGCCTTTGATATTGACTGCGCTGACTCACACAGTGTAATACACCTTGAGAAAAGGTTGACTAGAAATGATGCAAATAAAGAAAGAAAAATTCAGTATAAGGCAGCTTCACGTGTTCAGGCCTAATTACAGTAATTCAAAAGAAGGTTGTTTAGAAGGGACTTGGAACAAGGAAACGAAAATGCAGACTACAGCCAGGCTGCTGCTTGAGAGGCAGTACAGTGTAATGGTTAGAGTGCTTGACTCTAGGACTTGGAGATCAGGGTTCAAATCCTCACTATGAGGCACACTAAGGAAACTTGACTCAGTTACTCTAGCTCAGTGTGGCCCATTTCACAATACTGCTATGTGGATAAAGCAGATACAAGGAGAACCATGTATTCCACCCTGAGCTGCTTGGAAGAATGGTCAGACAAAAATGGGATAAATGAAGACGTGCTAAATTCAGGAAATCTGGAATCTCTCCCTGTCAGAGACCCAGCTTGTGCCCCAGCTAGAAAGACCAGGAATCAAGGTCAAACGATATGTTACTGGGTTACATGCCATGATGTGATCTGATGGCATTTACTTTAAAAAGCAGCAACACGTCCCCTGGGGGAACTTCAACCTGGTTTGGAGCTATAGCACAAGGAATAACTATTTGTCCCCACAGAAATCACTGTCCCCTAACTGTCCTTAGGTCCAACATGGAAGATGGTTTGGCATCTGTTAAACAAAAACTTGAGCCTTAGCCTAATGTTTGCTTTTTTATTGACCTTATGGCTGCCTCCATCCCCACATGCCCCTACCCTGCCATGGACTGTCCAGTTGAAATGCCTTTACTCACTCTTCCAGTGAATTGCCATTGCCAAGTTGGTTGTACCACTTGTAATTCAGCCTGCCTCTCAGTACAAATTAATTCAGGCACATCTTTTCACCAGTAACTTCCCAGATCCAGAGCAACCTTTACCCCATTTGTAGCGTAGGACCCAGAGCAATGGGCAGCAGATCAGGAGAGGGAGGTGGAGAATATCAAGCTGAATACCAGGAGGAGCACCATAGTGAGGGGACAAGCCAAAGGTCAAAGCCACAGAGAAATTGTGTCCACCTCTGTCTGACCTGGCTAAGGATGCTGCAGATGTTGTGGGGAGCATGTTCAGCAAGCCAATGTCCCTTGTCTGATATTCGTAACTGTCATGAGCCAAGCCTTGGATCTCCTTAGCTTGTTGCCATCTACCCCAAGTAGCTGATAAATAGCTTTGTACCTGTGCAATAGCTGTGGCAGTTCAGTTCCATTTCTTTCTGCCTTGTGAGCCTCTTTTGTATCTGTGCAGTAGATGAAATAGATTCTCCTGAAGGGTCATGGATGGTTGGATCAGGCAATTTATTGATGCAGGCATGTATTACAACTCCCATAAGGGTGTATGAAAATATGCATGCACAAATGACCTCTACTATAGCATGGGATTTAAAAAAAAAACAAATAGTAAGACTTTTTAAAACAACAGTGTTCATTTATAATCATCGTCTGACTCATTAATTCTCTCACTGTATTTATATGACTGGCTGCTGAGCGACAAGCAACAATGACAGGTCCGTGGGGAAGTACTTCCAGTGAGCTGTGTGAGCATGTGCAAGCATGAGATAATGTTTATTGCCCTGCATTGTACCATTTGAATGTGCGAAAAAGTAACTGGATTAACAGGCTTGAGCTGCTCACAAAAATCCAAACCTCTTGGTGAAAAACTGGCTCCCTGCTTGCAACCAGCAACCATACTGTGAGCAAAACCTGTAGTTGTTTGAGCATCCTTTGCCCTGTCTTTGCCATTCTGCTGCTCCTCTGAAAAACTGCATACAGAGGCAGGTGGTGTGACACCCTTGCTGTCTATGCATGTGCAATAGCAACAGGTCCTTCTGAAAAACAGGAAAAAGAAAGTGATTTTACATTGTCTTGTGGGTAGGGTTCTGCAATCCATTTGAAAGTTCCAACCCATGGGTTGAAGACCACTGCTTTAGACAATGGCTACATTAGTTATTTCTTACACAACATGTTTGGATGTAGTTACATACACGATACACACAATGCATATGAAACTCTGTAGAATAGGGGAGAGGGAGTCCTGTTTGGGATGTCCCAAAGCATTTTTAGAGATCCCCTTCCCCAGTTAGCAGAACTATCTATCTACAAATCAGAACTGACATTCTTTGGGAAAGTGTTTTACATTTCAGGTGACTGGTCCAGATGAATTCCTGCCCAATGGAATGTGGTGGCATTTTACTCTTGAATAAGTGTGCTGAGGATATAGGCCTTTTAGAGAGAATCTTCTGACCTGTGTTAACAGGAGATTAGGACATAATGGTCACTTTTCATTTTGAAATCCTTATAGGGAGAAAGGATAACAGGAATTGTAGTTAAGATTGAGCCATACATGATGCTGATCAACCCAAGCATTCAATTTTCTGCTTGCATAAATCCTGTAATCATGAATCTGTCCTTAGTGACATTCACTGTCTTATAATCATAGGTCTGGAAAAGACCCAACAGTTTGCTAGTCTGATCTTCTGCCCTGAGCCAGGATTTTCTATGCATTAAAACTCTTCCTGTTTACAGTGTGCCACAAGCAGAGCGAAAGAGCAAACAAGGAGCTCCATGCCAGAAATGCCTGCCAAATTCAGGCAATAGCTCAGTAAATAGGAGGTGCTCTTGTTTTTATATCAAATCTACTTTTTATATCAAATAAGACCTACTTCTTTTAATCTGCTTCCTCCATGTCATCAGAATGCAGAACCGGCAAGGGTTTTTTTCAGCCAAAAGATAGAGGCAAGACCCTTGTGCCCATGAATCCAACACTGGAGCACCAGTATTACATTTTGTTCAGTAACTCATCATGTGATCACACTGAGTAGAGACTAATTTGTGCCAGGCTTAACCAGTGTTTGTTTTCATGAACAGGTCACAAAATAGATGAAGCAATAATAAAAATAAATGTCTCTTGAGAATGTGCAAAGTGTTTTTCCCTTCAGCAGACTGTTGACATAATATATGGTTTTAAAAGCATGGCTTCCAAGCTAATTTAAAACAAAGAGACAGCCAAAATATTTTGGTGCCTAAAATGAAAAATCCAGGATCCCTACTCCCAATATAGCTGAAGATATGAAGTTACCTTGAACTAACCCATCTAGTTTAGTATCGTTTACTCTGACTAGCAGCAGTTCCCTGGGGTCTCAGGACAAGAAAGGTCTTTCCTTTACCTGGAACTGCTGAGGCCTCAATCTGGGACCTTTGCTTGCAAACTGTGTAGTCTCACAACTCCAGTTGCCATTTAAGGTTATCCCAGATTTTCCACCTGAACTGACTGCCTCACTCTGCTTGAGCCCCAGTATCTCTATGTTGAGTAATTATGTAAGAACCACAGATGCATTTATGGAAAGCAATTGAGAATTATACTCCAAAATGAGATGAATGTGCTTTTTTCATGGAAGATGCCTTATTGAAAGATGATAGCCTAGGATATATGCTAAGGAATAGAATATAAAGAGAGTGAAGTCCTGATGAGCTTTAAAAAAATTATTTGGCCAAGTAACAGGGATGGGAAATCAAAAGCAGCCTTTCCCTGGACCCTAGTAATACAGCATCAGCTGTCTGCAGCTTGCATGAGCTCTAATTTATAACTCACAAATAACTTCCTTCTTATGGCCGCTGTGATTCATGGGGCGCTGTGTCTGGGAGGATGGATTTGTGAGTGACGGCTTCTCTCCACAATTTACCAGGTACACACACTGCAGACCCATAGAGGGCTGATTTACAGCCAAACACAAGAAAGGGGCTTTGGCTTTGTACTTGCTTGGATCTGGGCAGATGCCTTCTGAAGGGAGGTTGGGAAGGATTGCAAGCCACCCTGCAAGCTAAGCTACCAGATTAAAAAGCCATCAAGTAGCAATGAAAATTCAGAAACAACTGTTCTCCCAGCCTGCTCCGCAACCAAATAGCAATTTAGAGACATAGGCCACATTTCTTTGTTACTGCTGATGGGTTGGACTTTTTTTTTTGTTGGGGGGGGCGACTATGTAATAATTAGCTATCAAGAAACTTAGGTTTAAAATTCATCTTCTTTGAAATATATTAAAAGACTACCTGAATTCTGGAGCAAGCCCTTGAGAAAAAAAATCTGAGTTTTAAGAAAGACATTGTCTTGTAAACTACAAAGCTGGAAGGGAGGGAACCAAAGGCCATCTAGTCCAATAAATTCCACAAAGACTGGGCAATCTCTCTAGCTTCTTCTCAGTTTTGAGCTGAAACAGATTCTTGATGCATTTAAAACAGCCAAACATAACCAGCACTTGTTCTTGTCATATTCTGCTACTCTGAGTTATATGTTCTGGAAAATCCCAGTGGTTCAAGAATGACAAAGCCCAGTGATAGAGGGAGAGTTTCAAGCCCACATGGTTAACTGGACATGTATATTTTTATCAAGTACCATCCACAGTAACCAAAGAGCAGTAAAGTTATTTTTCTCTTATACAAAGAAGATACACAGAAGAGTTGTTTCCTACTTTTAGGGGGAATTAACTGTGTTACTGCTAGCAAGCCTATCTGTTACCAGTGGAATAACAGGACTGGAAGTTTCATGTAGGTAGGTAGCCATGTTGGTCTGCAGTAGAACAGCAGGATTTGAGTCCAGTAGCACTTTAGAGACCAACATGATTTTCAGGCTATAAGCTTTTGAGAGTCAAAGCAACGTTCTTCTGATACCTTCTTCAGGACCGGTAGTTAAGCTCTCAGCGCTGTTGGTTAAGTTAAGCCTTGTCCTAGTGTGAACAGTAAAGGATTTGGGCCACCATAAAAAGAGGATTTAAGGGGCCTGGGGCAGGTGTGATGTTGGGGGTCCTACTGCTACAAGGAACCAAAATTATTCATTTAACCTTTTCCAGACTGCATGAACATTAATTAATCAGTTATGTCTCAAATTAGCATTATTCTGTTTCACATGCAACTATGTATACTATTTACCTCACTGGGACTGGTCCCATTGTGTCACAATTACCTGCTGAGATTCGGTGTCATCTGACACTGTAAAACACAATTCTTTTTTGAATGAAGACTTTAAAGGAAATACCAAGACTTCTGGTGAGCAATGTAGCAAAGCTGGGGCAAGCACTCGGGGATGCACAGGAGGTGGAGCTGGGGCCATTGGCTTTGTGAGGGCTGGGGTAAATTGCCCCCAATCCCTCCCCCGTTGATTCTGTCATCAAATACCCCCTCCACTCCATCATGTAGAAACTATCCTGTGTCTATGAAAACAGTTTTTCCATGCAATATAGTAGTTAGTGGCCCTATTGAACTACAATGGCTCATATAAGCAGACCGGGCAGGAGCTAGTATCATGCAGTGAACCACCAACAGTGTTACAGCTTGTTAGATGGGAGGAGTCCTGTGAGATATTATATAGCCAAGAAAATGATTCATATGGTGCATAGGGCAGGGACTTCCTACTCACAACGTATAAACATTCTATAATCAAGAGGATCACAGGCTTTATGGGTTTATTATAGGGGCTAGTACCTATGACTGTCGCATAGTCCACTCCAGAGAACAGCAGCACTCTTTTAAGTCAATAGACTTCATTGGACTAAGAAGGGCATAACTCTGTTTGGGACTGCACTGTACATCTCTCTTTCGTTTCAGTAGGTAGGCTAATTTGAGTCTGTGCATGTGTATGTATGTACAGACACACATTGCTACTAATGTAATTCCTTTGCCTCCTATCATATTTGCTCTTATATATTGTTGGGGCTCAAAATGGCAACAGACTCTCGAGAACAGTTCATGAGAACTGAATCCTGATCCACTTTTTGGCTTACTGGGCGGCTGCAAATGAGTCACAGCCTCTCTGCCTTAGTTTCTTATCTGTAAAATGGAAATGATCATTCACAACCTGCTACAGAGGGCTGTTGTAAAGGTGAACATTAACAAGGCTGTAGTACTTAGTACTTTAAGGGGCCCAAGTACAGTATTGATAAAGAATAATTTGTTTATATTGTTCATTTATGAAGATGCTCAAGGAAACGCTATATATCCTTCTAGCTCCTTCTTATAGTATCCTTTTAAGACACTATAGTGGAATCTTCTTAGGAACATTTTCCTTGCAACCACATTTTTTTGCATAATTGAAATCTCTAATTCTATCCCATAGTAAGGAAAATAAAACAGAAGTCTAGTGGCACCTCAAAGAGCATGACCCAGAGTTTACATCTTCAGATGCCATGAAGAAATCATAGTCCACATTTTTATGGAGGAAATTACAAAAGTGGGGGGAAAGGAGGCATGCAGATAAACAAAAAGTGTAATTAAGCAGGATGAACAAAATTGATCAAGGAAGAAGTAGTTTAAAGCATGAGAAAATTAATTGTAAAGAGTTATAGTATGATACAATGTGTTAAGAAAAGCCAGTTAAAGATTCTAAGGAGTAGGTCCTGTTGAACTTTTAGAAACTATAGTGAGAAAGTCTCTGTTTAGGATGAGAGATTTTCAGTTTCTTGATGAGTTCTAATTCAATACTTTTACACTGTACAGTCCCTTTTGAGGTCTCGGGGGGGGGGGTTAGAACTGACCTTCAGGCCTGTGATAGTGTGTCCAGGGAGATTAAAATGTTCTGCCACTGGTTTCTGAATGTTCTGATTTATGTCAGATGCAGGGCTTTTTTTCAGGGGGAACGCAGGGGAACGGAGTTCTGGAACCTCTTGAAAATGGTCACATGGCCAGTGGTCCCGCCCCCTGATCTCCAGACAGAGGGGAGTTTAGATTGCCCTCCGCGCAGCTCAGCGGTGCAGAGGGCAATCTAAACTCCCCTCTGTCTGGAGATCAGGGGGTGGGGCCACCGGCCATGTGACCATTTTCTCCAAGAGCAACCCACTGAGTTCCACCGCCTCTTTTCCCAGAAAAAAAGCCCTGGTCAGATGTGTGTTAGTTGATTCACTCACTTTAAGTCCAACACATTTGTTCAATGTAGCTAGTAGAGAAGAAGCGAGCTTAGGAAAGCTCATGCTGGGATAAATGTTGTTAGTCTTTAAGATGCCACTGGGCTCCTTTTTTGTTTTGCTGCAAGAGACTAACACAGCTACCCCTCTGGAATTGCCACTGT
Source organism: Eublepharis macularius (assembly GCF_028583425.1). NCBI lineage: Eukaryota > Metazoa > Chordata > Lepidosauria > Squamata > Eublepharidae > Eublepharis > Eublepharis macularius. The sequence goes on from NC_072795.1 coordinate 66,244,644, forward strand.
GAGAAAACAAGCCTAGCTCTTATCGGATGCCCCCCCCCCCCCCAGAGGAGCCCTGGCTGACTTTACAGCATAACTGGAATAAGAGCGGAGTGCCGCCTATTGAATCCTGTAGTGTGCTACATGTGATTATGATCAGGTAAGGGAAAAAATGGGAATAGAATAGCAAGAACAAGTATGGGCATTGTTTGAAATGTGGGTCATGCCCCTAACTAAAACACAATTAATGTATGCTTCAGACCCATCCTTTTAAATGGTTACTATTACTGTATTTACAAATAAACTTCACTATCTCGCAGATAAAACATCCCAAGTCTTCCCATGAACTACTTTTTAATGTGGACACTTTAATTTTGGGATACAGATGGGTACAAAATGTTGTCAGTAAACAACTTAAATCAATGGCTGTTGCTGTGTGCTAAGCCTGTTCTCTTTTTGTTGCCTCTCCCCACATACATCTGCACACTCATTTCCTGTTCAGCTTCTTTGGCTTAAAAACTGTCTTTGTTTGAACAATTGTGCACCTCTTCAGATTCTCTATCAGATCATTGATGACAATGCCCATGCCAGGAGACCAAATACCAAATCACTTTACAGGACCAGCTCAGAAAATGTTGCCACTGCCCCAGGCAGCTGTACTGTATGATATGAGAAGCATGTCCCAGGAAATGTGCAGAATGCATTCCAAAGAAGGCAGTTGCACAGTTCTCTGACCACGCAGTGCTTCACAGGTGTCATGAAAGAGAATGGTACTCCAAGCATACCTCAGGATCATCTGTACTCATCAGTTGCATTGGTGGTAATTTGCACACAGAGGAAAAGTGTGAGTTGTACATGCATCTGAAACGCATGAATATCGCCTTGGAGTGAGACTTCTTCAAAGATTATATTGAAAATACAAAAGGAAGAACATAAGCCTCTATACATCCATTTGCTTCACTTTTAATACCATCCAAACCCACTCAGAATGTGATCACTGTACTGTAGTTTTATTTAAAAAATTGTGTTGTTATAAAAAATTGTTATAAAAATTTTTGTATTGTTATAAAAAATTTTTGCATTCAGAGCCAGTTTGGTGTAGTGGTTAAGACTGAGCAGCGGGACTCTCATCTGGAGAACCAGGTTTGATTCCCCACTCCTTCACTTAAAGCCACCTTGGGTCAGTCACAGCTTGTGGAAGCTCTCTCAGCCCCACCTACCTCACAGGGTGATTGTTGTTATGGAGATAATAATAACATACTTTGTAAACTGCTCTGAGTGGGGGTTAAGTTTTCCTGAAGGGTGGTATGTAAATTGAATGTTGTTGTTGTGTTATGTTATGAAATGATAAGAATAATGTCTACATTTCCAATTGTGGGGAAATTTAATTCTTTCTGTCTATCATGAGAATTGGAATTCCCTTCCATTTTGCATTTAATACTAAGGGATTAGAGAGGAATTGTTTTTTGTTGGTCTCATCATAAGACAAAAAGACAAGAAAATATATTTGATGCAAACATTTCTTAAATACTTCAAGAAACCTTTATATCCAATATTGGATCGCAAGGGGCTTCCCTGAGCTCAGCCAATTCTGCTCAAGGGCTGCAAAGCTTTTCCCCTCAAACTTTGGAATGACCTGGGAATTGCTGGTGGCTTCTCACAGAGCAACCCTAAGCAGTTCTATTCAGAATCCTGCTCAAGTCTACTCAGTGGGGATTATCCCCATAAAGTGTCCTTAGAACTGCATTTCAAAATCAGCCTTAGAAGATGTTTTCAGCTCTTTTTGAGCTTCAATTAGAATCCAGCACTTGGAGAGAGAGAAAAATAAAAACTCATTTTCTGTATATGCAGAATTGCGCAGCAATGTTTTTACATTACAAGTCAATTTTGAACCTCTCAGAGGAATAACATTTGATTGAGCATTAGCAGCTGGGCAAATCTGTCTTCTGAAGAAAGCGACTGCAGACTTTGGCACCATCGTTGCTCCTTTCTAAACTGGCAGGTCAGGATGATGCATCCCTGTGTGATTTTTTGGACTGTTTTGTTGTATACTCATATGATTATTTCCCAGGAAGAGATTGTGTCAGAGGTATCAGACATCTGGCGGCCCAAACTGTAGTCCAGCATAGCTCTACATTAAGCAGTATAGATCATTTTCTCAAGGGGAAATTGGGAAAACATGCCCAGCATCTCTGTGGTATTGTTTTAATTGGCTTTAACCTCACATATAGCTCCAGATCATGTAAATAAATCTGATGCTAGTCTGTTGTTGTCTTTGAACAAATTATCATGTAAACAAGCCCTCGGAGCAAAGCACTTTCACCAAGGTCAGAGTCTTCTCCAGGACAATGAATCTATTTTTAGTTCAGGAGTGGTGAATTTATATGCTGGTGGAAGCTGTTGGCTTTAACAACCTTGACAACAGTATCCAGCCTATTAGTTCATGACTGTACAGATTTTGAGAATCACCTGTAGTTATTCTGAACATCCCCACAAGCCCCACATATTGGTTCTCCTCTATACATGCAGCCAATGAAAATAAATGTAGGACGTGCATGAGGTGCAAGCATTGCATTGTCGCTCCCTATTCCATGTCTGGACTAGGGCCTGGTCTGGGCAATTCCTAGTTGGCCTTTAGTGCCTGCTTGAATGCCGGCTATTGGAATTCTCGCAAAGAATGCCACGTGACCCATCTATCATGCAAGGCTCTTGCATTTATAAGCATGAGTACACACTTAGGCTTACTTAACAAAGATTTGTTATGCTTAGGTGTTTAAGAGATTCTATGTAATCTTGCTTTGTATATTCGAAACACATAAAGATTCAAGAAAAAAGCATATAGGCCACCCACCACTTTGCTACAATTACAGGAGACTGCTCTATAGCTACACTCTTCTTCTCAGTGTTTCGTACTTCCCTCTCCCCATTTCTTTAGCAGCACTAAATTCACTGAGAGAGATCATTTGTATATAACAGAATGGCATGGCTATAGTACTAGGAGAGATCTTTAGGAGAGCCATCACATACATAGGCAGAGAGCTGAATCCACTGGGAAGTTTCTGCTGATGGAGGAGGGCCCATTTTTTCCAGTTCCCCCCTCCTGCAGAAGCTATGGCTTGATTTTAGATTTTCAAATTGAACTCAAGGGCATGAATCCCAGGGATGAGCTTGGGTAAACTGAGGCAACACATCAGAGCTTCCTACAGTTGAAGCATTGTCTCTCCAGACCCAGGACTCTCAGTTTAACTCGGTAAAAGGCAAGTGTATGACTGCACAGGAATATAACAGGAAGTGAGGGAGTCACAGTTATGCCCTCTCTGGCATCCAGGCCAGTTCAGCGGGCAACAAATCTGGGCTTAAGAAACAAGCCAAACACAAGTAGGTATTGCATAATGAGCAAGAAACCCAAAGTCAGAGGAATCTTGCCCACGTTTGTGTGGCCTCACCTCATTGTCCTGATGTTCCTCCCAGAGGTAGGAGGAGATGTGGCACAATTGCTCTCTACACATGCACACAGGCTGCAGGTTCTTGAAAAAAGAAGCAAAAATACAGTGGCCCTGTAGGGGCTTACACACCAGCAGGTGGTGCTCCACGATCCACCTGAGCATTTGACCCATGCACCGAACGTCGCCTCACTGGAATGCTATGTTTAAAAGGCCAGTTAAGCTGCCCCAGAAGGAATGTGCCTTCTTCCTCACTGTTACAGCTTTATGTCAAGAGAAACAAGTCTTATTAAAATGAGGGGGACTAGATTATCGAAAGACTTAATAATTTAAATGGTTATGAAATCTCCAAAGGTAAGTTAATATTCTATGTTCTTATCCCATGATCTCTCAAAAGCTCAGAGAAACACCAAAACGCAGGCCAAATTCAACCTGAACTTATTGTCATATGTACCTGAAAAGCACAACATTTCTATTAAAAATATTTACAGGATTTCTTCTTTTGAGTATACTCTTAACTTTTTTATCTGAGTCAGCAGCGCATTTAAAAACTTATGCAAGAGGGCCCTCTGTTGGTAGTATTTAATAATGAAAAATAAAAACTAGGGAGAGGCAGAGAAATTTGATCGGGTCATTTGGGTTGGGTTGTTCTTTATATTAAAGAAAACAAATACAAAAAACACCTTTGATTTTTCCAATTTATTATTTGTTTACATAGATTCCAGTGGGGAACAGCTTTTTTGCCTGTACTTTTTAAAAATTTCTATCAAATTGAAAGAAAGTCTCAGGCACTGTAATGCCCACATACTATCTGCCAGATTTCAGGCAAACAAGAGAAAACATTCCCATGTTCGAGGCAAAACAATTTCTGGCATGCATAGCTGGCACAGGTAGGGTGGGTGAATGTCTCTCTCCTTTCCTATGATGCTCAAATGGGGATGTGCATCTTCTCTTAGACAAAAAGAGAGAGAGAGAGAGAACACACAGGCAAGGGGGAACAAAACAGGATTTAGGCACTCTTGTCTGCAAGCTGTACTTTTAGAATTGACAATCCTATCACGTGCTTTCACACACCTTAACAAGTAGTATCTCTCTCCCCTCCCATCTCTCTCCCCTCCCCTCCTGCTATTTGCAGCTGGAGGAGATTTATTGGGCGGGGGGGGGGCAGGAATGGCAGAATTTACGTGAAACTGAGGACAGTGAGAGATCTCAGATACTAAATAAGCAGCTGTGTCCCATAGAGGAGATCTGTTCCTTTCTCATCACTAATTTCTCCCATTTTACCTGATTTACAGTTTTTTGGGGAGGCAAAATCTTGGCTTTTGACCCTGATTGCTCCCAGTCTCATAGTCCTGTCTACCTGTGAGTTGAAGCACAGTATTTACCTCTGTCATATAGTGCAGGGACTGTTCTTTGTGTGGGCGAAAGAAAGCATGGGCCTAAGTTTCTATCCACCCCAGACTATGCAACCTTGATTTCCTGCTAGATGCAAGCAAAGATTTGCCCCTGCCCAGCAGGTGCCGTTCCAAAGAACGAAATAGCTCATCCCAGTGTGGTATCCATACTTATGTAGAGTCAGTAAAGCCTCCCAAGTCAATGATGTTTGTGGAAACTGGAACTAGTGTGCACAATAACACCAACGGAGATTATCTTATTTGGTAGAAACACCATCACATTGTTCTGGCTGGACTATGTCCCTATCTGTTAAGTATATATAGTGATATTCCCCCCCCCCTTATTCTTGGAAAACTGAAAGCAGACTGCAAAGTGCTAGAAATAAAGGTGAGATCCAAATGTTTCTATTTTTACTGAATGTTAGTAATCATTACAGTCAGAAAAGTTACAGTTACAGTATTCAACATGGTAGTGATTAAGGTCAGATATTGACACATTATTCCTAACAAAACCCTTTTTTTAGTTTTGAGAATGCTTCTGTCATATTTGTATTATTCTGTGGATGGAAGAGGACTAGAATCCCATAAAAATAATCACATTTCTGAGGTCATGGCATTAAGAGCTCAATTAGCAAAAGGAATTGCTAGGGTAAGGACTGCTTGGAAATCACTTCCTCTTACATGGAAACTGCCTAAGCCTAGACGTGTCATTCCTGAGTTGGAAAAGTAAGGTGTCATGTACATGGTCTCAGCCATGGACGTGCTATGAGACAGTCCAGGTAACTTGAGGCTTCTTTATTGAATTGAAAGCAGCAAGCCAAGAAAATGGAACAGGAAACAGAAATCAAGGGAGGGGATAAGATTTAAAAGAACAGTATGTCACATAGGGTTTGCACATTCTCAGAAACACTTGCATCTATTGTTAGGGTTGACCTCTGATGCCAATCTGTGGTAGTTCAGCTGAGATAATATAATCAGTATAGCTTGCTCCCACCTTCCCTGAGCTCCCCACACACTAGTCCTCCTGGAGGTTTGTGATCCCATTGATATCCCACAGTACCTCCATAGCTGGGAAGCTACTTTTGGACCTCACTGACTTCTCAGACCCTATCATGCCTGAACTTCAGAAAAGGCCCATGTTTTGATATTCAGGCCATGGAATTAATCAGGCTATGTGCAATTAAGAGGCCATTGCAAGAGGAAGTCGCCTGAACTCTGGCCCACCCTAATCAATAGCTTTACTCTGTGCCCCTCTGAAATGCAATGACTTTATGGCCCTGATTAACAAATGGGGCTTGCAGGAGAAAGAACTCCCCTCCCAGACCTCTCAAGAAATCTCTCTTACAATGCAGATCTCTCTAAAAATTTTATCAATGTATGATCAGGACCATCTAGATACTAGTCATACCTACCATTCAAGTAATCTGGTTGCCTCATCCAGACCAATCTCACATTAGCATCTCTTACAAAGAAAAATTCAGATCTTCAATTGACATCTCAGATCTTGACGTTTCTTTCCCAAATGAGCATGGATTCTAATATTTCTGTTAAAGGATTTTTTTAGGTCCCATTTCATAAAATCTTGTTCTGAGCATACATTCAAAGCTGACAGCACACAAAGTATGTAAACACATAAGATAGGCCTTGCTCAAGTGTTAAGATTCTTCTTCTGAGATATCCTGCAGGTCAGATAGGTCTCCAGTGAATGAGACAGGTCACTGAGCAAAGTATAAACATTTTCTTGTTTTGGTTATTCTAATTAGATAAGTAAGATTTCAACTTTAAATGCATTCTTTCCCCAAGAGAATATCAGATATTTGGCTCCAACTTCTCAAATGTTTATATAATTCATTTTTCACTTAAGCTTGCAGATGTCATGTTCTTTGGGAAATGCGTTACTCTGCATCATTCTGGTGGAGTGTATGCATCATTTTGACAGGGTATTATCCTAACCTTTGATCTTTTATTCTGTAAACAATTAGCAATTATCCTGTAAACAAACATTATTGAGAGTATATAAGATTCTCTGATCTGACTGGTCTTTACGCATGTCTCCCTGAAATGGAGAATGTGTTATGGGCTTATTTAATGTAAACAATAAATCCAAATTTCTTTTAAGACCATTGCAGATCAAAATCTGTAGTCAAATGATATTTGGCCCCGATAGTAAATGCCTGGGTAAAAGTAGTAAAAAAGGGGGGGATGGGCATCCTCCAAGCTAGCAAATTAGGTTCAGTCCCTAACACCAACTGTATCCCCCACCCCAACACTTCAGGATGTGAGACAAAGCTCAGTGTTGTAGGTTCAGTCCCATCCACAGGACTGCTCTTCCACAGCTTCCTCAGAATAAGGACATTCCTGCTCAGATTGTTCCCTTGTCATTTTGGAACTCTGAGACTACTTTTAGACAAAGGCCGATTCCAGACAGCCCTCCGCATCCCGAAACGTCGTGTGTCGTTGTGCGTCGTCATGCGGAAAACGCGAAATATCGCGTTTTCTTGCGTGAGTTTTGTGCAACCTCGCGCAAGAAAACGCGATATTTCGCGTTTTCCGCTCAACAACGCACGACATTTCGGGATGCGGAGGGCCATCTGGAATCGGCCCTAGTATGCAATTTTCGGCCTTACTTCTTTCATGTGTTGCTCTGCTCCCTAATTTCCCTGACTTCTGCACCAGCTCCCTCTTTTTTCTATGTCCTGGTTAGAGGAAAGTGTGAGTCTGTACTCTATTCCTCTTCCCACTTCTCTGGCAACACTGTACCCTCATTACAAGCAAGGAGGGTTTCCAATTCTGGGATTAGATGTGGGAGGAAATACAAAACTGCTTTCACTGTTTATTCATTTATTTTATTTTCTCACTGAGACTCAAGGTGGATCACCCAGTATAAACAATGTAATCAGACAGCATCAGACACCCAATAAACAATGCAATAGGACTAGGATTACAAATTTAGGACAAAATATGCAAGAAGAAAAAAGTATCAGAGATGCCATATCATAAACAATGCAGAAAAAGGAATTACAAAAGTAGAAGTCAATCCAACAAAAACATACAATATAACAGACTACAGTCCAGTTTTTTTAATAAAGAAGTTTCTTCTTGAACCGTTCCGTTATACCACAGCCCCATTCCCTTTATAAAACTGCCCTCCTGAACAATTCTGCTATGCATATTCTGTGGAACAATAGAAGTGCTGGGGTCCTCCTAACACCCTCAGGGAGAGTATGTGAATGTGTGTGAATGAGCAGGGTTTTAAAAATGTATTTGTTTTATTTGAGAGAGAAGAAGAATACCTTTATTGGCATAACAATGTGAACATGCACAGTCAGCAGGAAGACAAGACCACCATTACCTGAATATTTAAACCAATCCTCTCGATGCATGACAGAGGAATTTAGCCACAGACTCAATGGTCTCATGGTTTGGGGTGAATAATAGCAGGGAAGTCTTACTGACATCAGATTGTCCATCGTGATTTTGCATAAGAGATTCTAAATATACAGCACGGATATCACAATAGAATAAACAATACAGGAGAATGTGTTCAGTACTTTCTACCTCCCTCAGACCACAGGTACATAGCCTAGTGGAGCATGGGATTTTCTTAAACCTCCCATACAATATGGCAGAAGGAAGCACGTTAAACCGAGCTAACGTGAATGCTCTCCAAAGGTAAAGGGAAGTCAGACAAGAGAAATACTCTGCCAAGGAACCATTGGGAAAGATCCCCCAACTCAAATGGGAGCATCTGCCAGAGACAAGGTATTTATTTTATTTTATTTAATTTATTTATATTCCACCCTCCCCACACCAGCAGGCTCAGGGCAGATTACAACCAAATAACAATTTGAAATTACATTAAATAGTTTGTACAGTTTAAAAACCAATAAAGCATTTCAAAATTACATAGTTAAAAATACATATATCATATCAGCCCTGCAGACATTTGAGACCAGGGCCATTAAGGGCTTTGTAAAAGTTAACTAGTACCTTGAAATCTGGAAATGAACCCAGTAACTGATAGGTAGCCAATGCATCAACTTTAGCTATCCCCACCACCACCACCACACACCAACCAGATGACAGTATTTTAAACTCAGATTTGACCTTGTGGAAGCTTTGCTTCTAGCGGACGTGCTTAGAACTCACAATAGTCATTTCCATAATCTGAAGCCAGAACTTTAGCAAACTTGACCTCTAGTTTTGGGAACTGCAACTTACTCAATGGTTAGGGAAGGTTCAAAGACATCCACTGTTTCCCTCAGTTTGTCTGCATTTGAGAGGTCCAGTTCCTGTTTTAGTAACTACTATGTTCCCACACATTGACACATTGTATGCTGTGAGCTGGCCCTTGAATCAATTTACTTACAACCACACCTACCTGAAGGATGATTGTTAAAGGAATACAGATTCTTTATTTTCTTTATTTTAGTGCACATTATTCAACAGTCAAATAACCTATATGGTGAGTTCATATTTCAAGGGTGCCAAGTTACTTTCAAGGATATTTTCCACAAAACAAAGCAAACAAAAGATTATCTTTTATTTATTTTTTTTAAGCCCTACAAGTTTGTAACCTTATTAGTATAAGAGAAAAGGCTGAAATATAACAGTGGTGGTGTGGCATTACCCAGGGGCGTAGACTTTCCAATTTCCCAGGGGGGGTGGCTGGGGCTGGGCCAGAGGCACTGCTATATCCAGTCCTTAAAAGAACCGGGGTCCAGTGACATCATAGGGAGGAGCCAATGACATCACAGGGAGGGGCTTCCATTGCCACCATCTATGGAGGCGGGGCCATGGAGGATTTAGGGAGGGCTTCCCCACAAATTTAGGGGACCCAGGCACCCATGAGGACCCTCCAAACAATCCCCCTGGGCTGGACCAAACCTAGGAAAAGGTGGGAGTTGGCCAGTGGTTATAGTGCTCCTGCTGTGTTCTGTTTTTGAAATTCACTTTTAGGATAGTCACTTTAAGATCTACAAATATACATGCCATGTGTATAGGACAAACCAATAGTCATAAATTTGACATTAAGAAAGTCAACACAGAAAAGCCTGTAGGGGAAAAAGTTTTAAGTTTTCCTGGATGTTCATTTACAGGAGTCTTGATTCTACCTTATTCATAAGGGTGACTTAGTACTGAAATTTACTAAATTGTGGCATTGCAGATGCCTTCACTTGGTAAATGTGTGGTTGAAGTTTGAACCAGAGCCAAATACAAAACAGTTGCTGTGCACTCGATTTCTGAGCAATGTACAGAGTTCGGAGTAGTAGCAATCTCCTTCTTCTCATTTCAAACTCATATCCACTAAGTGAGTACAAGCACATTTTGAGGCAATTCAGAACAATGCTGGTCACGACCCCAAAGAAAACTCAGTTATACTACCTAGGATTGTATATACCTTGCTCTCTTAGCACACTGCTTAAAAACTCCACCTTAAAAACAGACATTCAGAACACATTATTAACAAAATCACATAATTAAGTGCACATTCCTTGCCAATGTTCTCTCCGGGCTGCACACAGGGCAAAAGGAAATTTTTAAAAGGCCTCTGATCTGCATCCCTCCCACCCAAATCTTGTTCATGCAGATGGGCTTTTTCATTGTTTCAGAGAGACAGCACTCAGGCTGCCATTTTAGGAATTGTCCTTTTCGGCAATAGATACCACCTCTCCATTTAAAAATGGAATTGAAACTGAAAGAGGAGCTTAGGAGTGGCTGAAGCACCCCCACACACTACCATGAAAAAACTAACTGTTCTCCCCCCCACCCCCCAAAAACAGCAAGCAAGCAAGCAAGCAAGCAAGCAAGCAAGCAAGCAAGCAAACAAACAAACAAACAAACAAACAAACAAACAAAGCTATTTCAGCAAGGAAACAGAACGTCTACCCCTTCTCAGTGTTCCATTTCCAAAATACAATGTAATGATAAAGTAACTGAAAAGTAAAATAAAATAGACTCATTTTTCCCTATTAAAAGGAACAGAAACTGTTCCTTAACAGAGTAGCATGGGATTACAGAGAAAATGTGATAATGGGTGGTTGGAGCATGCTGGCTGGTGTCAGTGTAAAAGAGAAAGAGAAAATAAACTTATACTTGCCTTAGTTTTAGAAAAGAAGTAAGAGTTCTTTTTAGGTCTTCCTCTTTTCCTACTGCCTTCTACATTTACTAGCATTATTGACTTTTCCAGAGATACTTTGGCCATGATGTGACCAAAGTACAATAGCCTCAGTTTTGTCATTTTAGCTTCTAGGGAGAATTCAGGCTTGATTTGATCTAGTTTCCACCTTTTTGTCTTTCTGGCTGTCCATGGTATCTGCAGAACTCTCCTCCAGCACCACATTTCAAATTAATCCATTTTCTTCCTGCCAGTTTTCTTCACTCTCCAGCTTTCACATCCATATATAGTAATGGGAAATATCACAGTTTTGGATTACCTTGATGTTGGTTCCCAGAGAGACATCTTTATTTTTAGGGATCTTCTCTAGCTCCCTCACAGCTGCTCTTCCAAGTCTCAATCTTCTTCTGATTTCTTCATTGTAGTCCCCCTTTTGGTTGATGATTGAGCCAAGGAATAGAAAATCTTGGACAATTTCAATTTCCTCATTCTCAACTTTAAAATTGTGTAATTCCTCCGTAGTCATTACTTTTGTCTTCTTGATATTCAGTTCTAATCATGCTTTAACACTTTCTCCGTTAACCTTCATCAGTAGTTGTTTCAAGTCTTCACTATTTTCTGCAAGTAATGTGGTGTCTTCTGCATATCTCAAACTGTTAATGTTCCTTCCACCAATTTTCACTCCACCTTCTTCTAGATCCAATCCAGCTTTCTTTATGATATGCTCTGCATAGAGGTTGAACAGGTAGGGAGATAATATGAATCCTTGTCTAACACCTTTGCCAACTGGAAACCATTCTGTTTCCCTATGTTCTGTCCTGCCAGTAGCCTCTTGTCCAGAGTACAGGTTGCACATCAAAACAATCAGATGTTATGGCACCCCAATTTCTTTTAACAGTCTCCATAGCTTTTCATGATTTTATTTATTTATTTACACAGACAAAAGCTTTGCTGTAATCTATAAAACACAAGCTGATGTTCTTCTGAAATTCCCTGATATGTTCCATTAGCCATCGTAAATTTGCAATGTGATCTCTGGTGCCTCTTTCTTTACTGAATCCAGCTTGAAATCTGGCATTTCTTGTTCCATATAGGGTAAGAGTCTTTGGTTTAGAATTTTGAGCATCACTTTGCTTACATGGGAAATTAACACAATAGTTTGATAGTTGCTGCACTCTTTGGCATCTCCTTTTTGGGGAATTATAATATAATATAGACTGAGCGTTTCCAGTCTGTGGGCCATTGTTTTTTTTTAAAAATGTAAATTGGAGCCAAGCAATTATGTTGCAATTATGTCCAACAGAGACCTTGCAATCTGACTGTTGCTACATTGAAAGTGGGTGGAACCAGCCAGGGTTAAGGCCTAAGCTACTTAGTGTTGGCCATAGCCATAGGCATTTTAAGGCAGTGTATAAATTATTTTTTATATAAAATTTATTTTTATAAATCTAAGCAGAACGGAGAAAATAAAATAAAAATGATAGCACAATTATAATTACATCAAAAGAAAAAGAAATGAAAGAGTAAACATATAATAAACAATATAAACTACTCAGGGTTTTTTATATCTAGTATATATCAATCCTTGAATGTGTTTGGCGCCTGTCAGAAAAGAAAGTATGGTTTCCAGTATTCAGATTTTTGATCCTCCAAGCATCTTCCAATTGTAACATTTCCATATAATTAAACACATTTTTGGGAAGTTTGCCTTCTTTGGGTTTTTTTACCTATCATTTTTTAAAGATCCATTACCCCATTCATATCTCCAAAGATCACTACCTGCTTGAAAATCGAAAAAGGATTGGAAAACATTTTCATAAAAATTTTCTCTTGCACGGTTTGGTTCGTATATTTTGCTAGTGTGTAAATCTTGCCTTCCAGGAGCCTGATTTTCAAAATCATATATCTTCCGTCAGAGTCTCTTAATTCTTCTGTAGCACTTATTTGTAAATTGTTTATATAAACTGCAACTCCTTTTTAAAATTATAAATTCTTAATAAACACAGAAATACATAAGAGCAAAAAACAGGAACAAAGCCCCAAAGAATCATGGAAATTGTAATATAAATAGGAGGGGTGGACAGTCCTGTGCTTCATCTGCCATTATAACTGAGTCCCTCATATGAGTTTGTCATTGTTTGTCCCCCTGGCCAAATTCAAGGGGGCTTGAGCCCCTCAGTCCCCATGTAGTTCACTGGTTGCCCGGGGGGGCTCAGCCCCCCTGGCCAAATCCGGGGGGGGGCTCGAGCCCCTCAGCCCCCCCTCCCCGTAGTTTACACCTATGGCATTACCCAAGGTTTTTGTCCTTCAGCAGAATATCCTAGTTCCCTCAACCCTATCAATTGAACCAATGGTCAATAAGACTTTAGGATATGCCGTCTCCCAATTTTCATTTCCATTTTCTTAACTTAATTGTACTTTGTGTTTGTGGGGGGAAAGTATGTGTGTGTGATAGAGAGAGACCCATGATTTCCATTAACTGGTTATTTTTTCAAATTAGAAGACAAACAAGAAAACTAAAAAGAATGATGAGAGAATTAAGTACTGTATGAATTTGATTCTTGTACCATAGAGTTATTTAGGTTTTGACTTACTATGTTTCAGTTTCATCATGTGAAATAGCTGGCCATAACCCAAGTTTACAAAGACAAAAAAATCATTTTTTCCAGGAGGTATAAGAAAAGCATTCACCTTTGTTAGTTTTGTCTAAAAACGTTGACAACAAACACGTTCAATCCAGCCAGCACAGCACCCGTACTGCTCTCTGCCTTGAGCTCTGTCAGCCCTTTTATAAACTCATCCAGGCGTACCAAATTTACAAAAAGTAATAGCCAGTCACTTAAACAACTTTCTTGAGCTATCATTATTCCTTTAAGAAAAACACAGAAATTGATTCTCAGGAAAGGATTTGGGTGGGTTATGACACCAACAGCCATACTAATTTAGCAGGGATCTTGCTGGGCCTACAAGGACATTGTACTGCTGTAATACATAAACAGTAAACACACAGTCCAGAACAATGCCTGCTCTACTCTGCCAGATATGATCTTGCAAATGGAGTTCAAAGCCTATACTAGACCTTTTCAATGGTGCAGAATTAACCTAAAGAAAACCATTCCAGCATTTTTTGGCTCTCAAGCTATCTATTTTTCCCCCTTCTGGCTTTCAAGAGGAATGAAATGCAGAGTTCTAGTGGCCTATGAATAAGGCATTTACTCAAGTGAATAAACTGTTAGAAATGACTTTACAGTCCACTCCATTCGCTTCACAAAAGTGCTCTCTCCTGGTCAGAAGATGGTATTACAAATAGGGGGTGGTGGTTGCATTTCATATCCTGCAGTTTTTAAATAGAAATGCCAATTACATTTTTTAATGTAGTAGTATTTCTACATAAATCTGACCAAGTGACTTCTCCCTTTCAAATCATCCTCCTTCTTCAGGACTGTGAGAGCTACTTCCAAAGCACACTTTGTGGTTTTTTAGGATGAAATGGGGAAACTATGTAGGTATTTTATGAGTTAAAGGAATGGACTGTTTCTGGGACCCTTCTCAGGAACACATGCATACACACATTCTGTCTGCAGAGAACATACTAATTTTGTGAGATATAACTAATCTTTGGAGAGAGATCACAGATCTAACCCTGATCTAGTCATACATGGGGCTCTATCTGTTGTCCCTCCAGAAAAGCTTCTTTGCTTTTCAAAGGAGGGGACGGCTTTGTGAGCAGAAAGTGCATTTACAGTGAAATCCTAAGTAGAGTTACTCTCATCTAAGTCCATTGAAGTAACTTTGTAGTTTGCTAGCCGAGAGAAATTCTAACACGTCAGGGAGAAAGGTATGCTGGTCTAAGCTTTAGGATGAATACCTGTGACAACTTGAGATTTTCATATTCATCAAAGTCTGCTGAGGTTATACAGAGAGGAGAAGGCTTTTCCATAAAGGCAACCAATTAACCTGCAAAATAGTGCAAAGCATACATCTTAAAGCATACAGTTCCTACCTGTTCTCTGCCTTTCAAGCTAAGGAACTGTCTTGGCAACATACACAGAAGATGCAACAAGAACAGCAGAGCACAATAGTGCTGATGACCACTGAATACACCTTCATTAATTAATACAACTCAAACATCAATGTCCAAAACTCTATTTTTATTTATTTTGTAAAATTATACCTCTATCTCTTCTTCATGACTGAGAGCAGAAATAAGTTTCAGTATTTATTTGAAAAATATCATTTTGTGACTAAAAATTAACTTTGAAAAATTAAAATATCTATTTTCTTGACCTTCACCTGTCACTTCTTATAGAAAACATGGTACCAGTGTGAAATGGCCATGTCAGGTTCCCTCAAGGCAGATACATAAAAACGGGAAATGTCATAAATGCTGTAAACAGTTGACAATCCTGTTTTTCCTTACATCTTTCAGTTGGTTTTATGTTCCAATAACTTCTCACCTTGATAGCTCTCTTCTTTTCTCATGTCATTGTGCATCTGTTCTTAATTTCATGGTAATTGTTTCTGTTTTCTGATTTCTTTACCTTCTCAATTCTATTATAGCAAGAAAAGCAGGAATCACTATAGCCAAAGCTGTGAAACAAGTTTTTGTATTTGATCACTTGCTTTCTGTTTCATATGGCAACGGAAGCGACGGCAAGATTATATCAGCATGATCATTTCTGGATTTTAAAACTAAATGCCGGTTCGACCTCTGTGTTCTTTTATTATTGCCAGGCCAGGCAACTTGCTCCCTACCTCTCAACTGAGGACCTAGCTGCTGTGATCCATGCAACAGTCACCTCCAGGTTGGACTACTGCAACTTGCTCTATGCTGGGCTGCCCTTGGGCCTGCTCCAGAAGTTGCAACTGGTCCAGAATGCAGCCACACATATTCTGACTGAGACTTTGTTCTGGTCAAAATAACACCGGTTTTGTGCCAGCTGCACTGGCTCCCAGTGGACTTCCGGAGCAGGTTCAAGGTTTTGGTTCTAACATCTTCTTGTGGGACTGCCTTTCACCATATGTTTCCTGGAGGCTGCTTCGTTCAGCAGACAAACATCTACTGGTGGTCCCCAGCCCCAAGGTGGTTCGCCTTGCCTCAACCAGGGCCTGGGCTTTCTCAGCTCTGGCACCAACCTGGTAGAACTCTCTGTCTGCAGCAACCTAGGCTCATTTGAATTTTTTACCTTTTTGCCAGGCCTACAAGACAGAGATGTTCCACCAGGCATATGGTGATTGAGGCAGGCAAGCCGTTCAAACCAGCCTCCTGCCATGGGAGGGCATGTATTCCCCCAACTCTGTATCCATTTGTAACTAGCCACCTTGCCCCAAGGGCTTGTTTAGGCTGAATGGGTGGTGCAATACGTGTTTGGCTGTTTTATAGTATAGTATTGTTGTTTGTTGATTTTATATTTTATGCTGCCAAGTTTTATTATTGTATATTTTTATATTGTTGTGATCTGCTCTGAGTCCGCTTGCAGGAACAGTGCAATATAAATGCAATTAAAAATTAATAAATAATGATTTTAGAAATGGTACAGAATATCTCTTATAATGAACAGCTGTTGTGATATTGTTAACTGTGGTTGTCATTGTTGTTAATAATAATAAGTAAAAGAGAACCCATGAAAATACAGTAATGACATGCAAGATAGCTCAGATCCTAAATTTTTTTCCCTCTCACACTAAGGAGGTTTCCTCATAGGGACAGGGTTGCATGTGGTTTCCCCATTGCTGATAAAGCTCAGCTACAATGGGACCGCCACATGAATGTTTCACTGTAGTTTCCCTGCTCCAATCCCCCCGAAGTAGGCCTCCTCCTTCCCTGGGCCATCAGGCTTTTGAATTTTTTTTTAAAAAAATCAGCAGTAGAATATTATTATATTGATATAACATTATACCAATATGTATACCAGGTTCTGAATTCCCAGCTTTAATTTTTGAAAACATAAGTCTCTAGCCCCTTCCCTTACAGAGATGTGCCTTTTCCCTTATATCTCTGCAACATAAAGAACCTGGTACATACATTGGCACAATGTTATATCAGTATAAGGATATTATCATGCCGATTTTTTAAAAAATACTCTCTCTTCAGAGGCAGAGGTAGAAAACCACTATTGCAGGGACAGGGTTAGGGAAAATAGATGCCATCTGGGCAAGGAAATCCAAATTTTCCCACTTACATAGCAGCCCACCAGGCTTTTACGAAGATCTTTCCAAAACTTTGGAGCAAACCAGGATTGAGAAAGATGAGGAAAAAAGCCAGGGGAAACCCAGGAGGTGCATAAATGCACCACAATATTGTGAGTAGCGGTGGGTGGAGGGGACCCACTTTCCAACAGCATTAAACTTGGGGCAGATAACCCTTGTGAAAATGTTCATATGAGAGATGATTTCTGATCTCTCTTAAGTTTCCTAAATCTCTCTGTTTGTTCTTTATTATCATGGTGGGGTGGGGTGGCTAGCCTCTACCTTTATTTCTTCCCCAGTTTTCAGAGTAGGTGAGCTCAGCTGTATATTGCTGGAAGGGAGGCAAAATCTGGGCCTCTGCTTCTATTTTACTCTGGTCTTTGCAATCCTGCCTGCCTGACAGCATGTGCAAACAAAGTTCTTTCTCAAATGGCTTAGTTTGTATCTTGATTAGTACATTTCCAACTGCAAATCCCTGTATCACCTAACCTGAGACCATAAGGCTGCTGAGCGTTGAAGCTTGATGAGTTCCTATCACTTTTTTTCTCAACTTCATCATTCTGGTATGATAGTATAATTACCCAGATTACCAAAACTGGAAGACACACATCTCACTATTCACATTCCCAATCATGTTTTCACTCCCACAAACCTAACAGATTTTATCTGCTAGTGGCTTAAGCAAGTTGATTTCCAACTTCTGTTTGTTTTCTTCTTATTTTGTTTAACTAATACTTAACCACCTTCATTATATGGGGATTCTGGAGGGCAAAGAATATGCTTTGTGTGTTTTAATTTTCAAACTAATATTTTGCCACTTACCTGGGAAATCTCCCAGTTCCCTACCTTGTCTGTAAGCAACTTCATTTTGCCACCCTACTCGATGGTTTTAGTAGCCTGGGAATCAAAGAACAGTGAAATAAACAGTTGGGGTTGTTCAGCGCTAGAATTTTTAGTCTTTTGAGCTTACCTGAAAATGAAAATAAACGGGAGTTACTAGAACTGAGGACGCTTTTAAATTCCACTCCAGACAGAATTTGGAATGGAATCCTGGGTACTACTGAGGCAAAAGTATTTTCAGTGTAGGACCTAAAAGCCACCGCATTGCCATCATTCCAGATTAGTAATTACATCTGGCATGGTTGGCATGAGTGTGGGAGGAGTGAAAACTGAATGTGCTGGCTAAACCAGAGGTTCAAAGCCTGTGAGAAGGTATTCTAGAATGATTTGGAATATCCCAGAATGCTCTAGGAGGCTATCTCATATGCCTTTATCACTATAAGCCAGCTGGGTATGTATTTCACCTTCTTAATGGCTGACCACAAGCTCAGAACACATGAAGTATCCTCCTAGAATGGGCTGATATGACCCCAGAATACGTGTCTTTGAAACTTTCATATGAATGTGTCCTGAATGTCATGCTGAAGGCTTGGAGCACATGTGGCAACCTCCTAGAGTAAAAAAAGGAAAAAAGAAGGAAAGTAGTACCAATTTCCAAAACCATGCAATCAAGTGAGATGAACTCTTAAAAGTAGTGGAAGGCCTATCTACTGAAGCAGTCTGGAAAATTAATTATTTAGTATAATTAATTTTTAGTATAATGTTGCCCTTCTAAAGCACCCAAACTAGTATTTCAAGAATATAAAAATAATGCTTAGATATAAAAAAAATACTTGCATAGAGCAAAAGCGATAGATTTGTGCACTGGTTAAGAGGCCCACACCACGTGTTATAATTAATTCAGTGGGATTCTTCGGGCAGGCCTCTACAAACAATTACATAAGACACGCAGCTTCCCTTGTGCATGCATTCTCTCAAGGAGAAAACTTATGTTGTAGAAATGAGGTACCCAGCAAGAATTTAACAAAAAGGAGTCTAATATATAAGTTTTAGAATAAATTTGTACAGAAAGATCTCCGACAGATAGAAAGATTTCTCCTAAACATTGGTCTTAAGTTTTGTATGAGAATCTGTGTGGCACTTTTTTCTTCCCTCTTTGAAATAAATAGAAGCAACTCACAACACATTAAGTCTATTTTGGTTATATTTTATTTGCTTTTAGATCATAATGTGCAGGAAAAGGATTAAACGAATCCTTCATCTTTCAGATAGCAGGATCTGAGGATTATTCTCAAATTAGCACATTCTGTTGTGCGTCCTTACATATATAGTCTTATAGTGGTAGGGATTTAAAATACTGGATAAATTGATTTATATATGTTTGAAATATTCTTTATTAATCTTTCTGGTTGCTTCTGATGGACAGTTACCTTATAATTGGAAGAAACAATATACAATTTCTGCAGTTCTTCAATAAGTAGTTTTTTCCCATCACCTTTGAGATTTGCCTTTTTTGCGCCTCTTAAGGTGGTCCGCCTCACATACTCTGAACTGGGAATGTGGAAAGAATCTGGCTTGACCTCTTACCTTGGTGGATCCTTTCTGATTTCCACATCACACAGCAGATTTTAGGCAGAATGGAATAAACACATTCTGGATTCTGTCAAAACCTTTCAGAATGTAACTACATGGTTATTAGATTATGGCTAAGAGCTAGAGTGAGAACCTAAATACAATTTGAGCTGTGAAGGAGAGCTCATTTGAAGGGACCTGACTAGCACTGAGGGCAAGGCTTTAGAACATCCCAGCAGCCTTTAGTTGACCTGATCATCTAGAGGATGAGGCCTAAATGTCCTGCTGCATAGTGACTGAATGGGATGAGTGCGCATGGGGTGGAGAAGGAGGAAGATTTGGTTCTCCTTGTCCCAAACCATTCTTTGTGTGTGTGTGTTTTCACTCTCTTTCTCTTTGCTGCCCATTTCTGAGGAGATAACAGGATCTCCCTCACCCCTCCATTCCAAGCACCCCTTATCCTACCCAGTGAGGTAGGAAAGGGTATGCATGTCAGGAAACTGTAGCTATTGAGGGAAGAGGCAAGGACAAGATCCCTGGATATACACTGGTATTGGAGGAGAAATGAGTGAGCAGGGCGTTTTATTTTCTGAAAGCAGATCCCTGCCCAAAGCCATAAAAGAAGCAAAATGAGTAGAGGCAGAATAGCAGCAACAAATAATGGAGAATGGAGATTAAAAGGTCCAACATGAAATACTAGTAAGTTAGTCCCCAAGAATGTTCAGTAAAACTTTGGCTGATTCATACTCTTTGCCTCCATGACAGCCCGGAACTTGTCCTTGCCTGACATACAGAGAAAACGCTGGAAAACATTCAGGTATGATACTAAATATTCTGTTTTGGTGCATCGCGAGAGGTACCTCCCAAGCAAGAAGGAAGCACAGTAATTAACCAAATAGCCTGATGTCCATTCAGAGTTGGTCCATTTAAATCAGTACTTCTTAAACTGACTATAAACAGCTTTCCAGAGATTTTCTCTAGTCCTGCTACTTGAGGGGGCAGGAATTGAACCTGGGACCTTCTGCATGCAAAGCATGTATTCAGCCACTGACCTACTTCTCCCTGACATTGCTGGTTAAGGGCCCAGTAACCCAGAGATAGGGCTTCACATTCATCTGCCAGATACTCATGACAAGGGACCCTTCAGCCACAACAGAGGCAAACAGACAGCACAATAGCCAATTAACAGCATGAATTTTAATTAACAATGAATAATAAACAGAAGAGTAAGAAAGGCAGGAATTAATATGGGAAGCAGGAGGGAGCAAAATATATACAGGACAGGGAGAGATGAGGCTAAGGAAGACTTGAAGAAAAGGAATATAGGTGGAGGGCCAACATCCTGTGGTGTGAGTGGAGATAGTACAGGGCTTCTTGTATCCTGGGGATTAAAATAGAAGGGGAGGCAACTCTACAATAACCATTTCCCAAATACTCAGGCTAGCAAGTACCTGTTGCAGTTTGGTGGCCTTAGTAATAAGTTGCCCAGGTTGAAGGAAAGGAGACATCTGGACAGTTTATGTCAGGCAGTGTCATCTTGAGTTTGGCTTTTTAGTATCACCTGATTCCCAGGAGCCAAAGGAATCTAGGCAGTTGTGAAGTGTGCAGGCTTGAACTACCTTAATTTTTTTCTTCTGGTCTGGAGCCCTGGTGGTGCAGGAGGCAGGGAATGAGGGTCTTGCCTGCAAGGCCCCTGATTTGTACCCCATGATTCCTTACACCAGCAAAGTCAGCACAGAGGTGCAGAGGAATGCTGCTTGCCCTTCAATGCTTACAGGATGCAGTAGCATCACCGTGGATTACCTGTGACTTTGCAGGTGGTAGTTCTGCACAGGTGGTTCTGTACAGCTCTAAACTGCCCATTGCACCACAAGCACCTCACAATTGGGTTCCACAGCCTGGGGCTACAGTTGCTTCATCACTCCTTGATGAACGAGCAGTCAGCTATCTGCAAGGCTGTCTGATTTAATTATGCATGATATGTTCACAAGAATCTGGTCATAGGAATCACAATGTGTAATCTGATGGACAATTCAAATTAAAAATACGACTTGCGTATAGCATTGGATTGAAATACAATTCAGGAGCTTGAAGGTATTTGCTTTCACTCCCCCTTCCTTTTCACATTATCTTCATTCTTTTACCAGGACTCTGCTAGTGCAAATAGATGGCTGTTACCATTTCCTGTCCTCTTCTTGGAAGTAATGATAGTCTAATTTTGCTAAAGACATTATTAAGGAATTAAGTGAAAATGAATTAAACTTAATTCAATTGTTATTTTAAGGCTTGTCTTTATCACAGTGTTCCAGAGTTTCATTCCCTCCCTTGCTGCAGATGGGTATTACTATGCATGCCCCTGCTGAGCCATTGCTGCAAATCCCAAACACATCCCAGTGGAAGTTTACTTAATGCTAAGGGGTATATTTGGTTGGAGCATCCTTCTTCACACTGGAATGTGAAACAAGATGATGTGGCATTAATACCTATGAGGGGTTTTCAATGAGGATGTGAGAGACAGGCATCTAGTTAAGCATCCTCTAGTCTATTTGGGTAGCCTCTGTTCCAGAAAAGCTAAGAAATGGTATCTAATGAACGGTGGATTGAGGCCAAGGATCATAAATAGATATGATACCCAAGGATGAGGAAACATGATGGATGAGTGTTAACATAAAAGTCACAAGCCTGTGGCTGGAACAGTTTTGGAGACATAAAAGGGGATTATGATACCATCAAAACACAAGGAAGCACATGTGAGTTCAGAATTATATGAAGGTCGTTATTAGCCGGATCATTACTAGGATCTGGATGGTACGTCAAAAGAGGAATCACACTTGCTTGGAGGTCGTCCCTCTGATCTTGAGGCTCTTCCACATAGTCTCAGAAGCACAGGGTTGGGGTTTTTTAAAGGGGATAGGTGTTTAGGGCCTTCCACAGGTTGGAAGTGGTTTACATACCCAGCTTCTCTCTCAAGCTCTGTTCTTTCTCCTGTCCCTGTTGCACACAATGTCTTGTGGGATTCTTCCATGTTCCATGTTAGGAGGGCAGGCGCCAGAATCACGGTGAGAATGCAATGGAACTGGAGTCAAGGGCAGCCTGCAGCCTGGAGCACTGAAATTCAGTTGATGAGTAAGAACCAACCGGAGGGCTAAACTGCGACCTAAGATGAGTCATATCTCTGGTAGCACTGCTATTTTCTTTGTTGTTGTTGTTTCTTTTTAAAAGAGAGAGAAAAGGGGGGGGGGACAGGTGGTCAGGCAAACTTTATTGTAAATGGATATATAGAAGAATGTGATATTGCAGCCTGCCAGGTTTCCCTCTTCTACACAGCGATTAAGAACACAGGGGGCTGGGCCCCCCTTGCCTATGGTCATCCTCAAAAGAGAACAGGGAAATAGGCATATATTTTTAAAAAATAGAAATTGGTCCCATGTTTCAGTTTGGAATAAAACATGATTCCTCTTTGAAATGTTCGAGGATTAGTGGCCTAGACTATAGATTATTGTTCCAGAAGCCTACTGAAGGCTTACATTCAGTTGCAGGGAGGTGTGTGTTCTTGGCCTTACCTCAGTGAGAAAACCAATTTCTACACAAAGAAACAGTGCTTGGTCTCCCCCTCCAGTGAAACTGTTCCATCTCATGACATACACACACTATTGCCTCTGGAGCTGGCACAGTGGCAAATGCAGCAGCCATGACCTGAAGGGAAGGAGTCAGAATCTGAGGATGTCAGCAGAGAGACATTGCTCTGGATGTGTGATGGAGGAAGCATACCCTCTTGGGGCTTCTTCATCTGTAGGTGTATTTGCATGGCATGGATCCCACGAGGCAGGTTGCTCAGATGGTCTGGAGGGAGGCTCTTCATGATCTCAGCATCCTCTGTCTCCCAGGAGTCCTCTAATGCAGGGGTTTCTCTATCATGATATTGAACTATGGTGCATTCTTTCTCTTCCTTAATGACTCCAACACCTTCCTTAAATCATTCTAAATTCTAGTAGTCTGTATTTGATTTTTGAGCACTGCCCTGCAATGATCACACAACACAACCAATTAAGGATCTACTAATGGGAGTGTGAGAAACTAAGCTAAGAACTGCAGAATGGAGCGGCACTCATACAACATCATCCTTTCTCATTTCCTTATCTAAGGAACCCCAGTGGCTGTTTTAGTCATCTCATCTCTCCTGTTTTTATCTCATCTTTCCACTGGCAAGCAGGCAGTCATTCAAGATAGTGACAAAGAGGTTCCTCACACCTCCCAGGCCATACAGGCTACAAGCAAGGGCTGCATTGGCAGCAGTGGGAAGCTACCCAGGCCTCTGTGGGGGTTGCCACTGTTCTATAGTTTTCCAGCATACTTTACAAATAGCATGGAACAGGTGTTGCGTTACCTAAAACAGAGGCACAGAGATGAGAGCAGCTGTACCTATGTGCCATCTACTGATTTTGCTCGTCTGTGATATTTCAGAATTCACTTTCATTGTTCAACAAAGGCTGCATCTTTGCTTAGCAGATAAGAAACTCCCAACATCCAGGCTACTCTCCTCAGCAGTCTCCACAGTGAGGCACGGATACGGTGAAGGGGGCTGTGGGCTGCATACTACAACACCCCAACCTTGCAACTGAAGTGCTAGCAAGAGTGAGGAGTGTATCCTCAGCTCACTGCCTCTAGATGATATGAAGAGAGCTAAGCACAACAAGAAGTGTCCTGGGTTTGAATAAGTCAAATATTTAAATTGATCTGTGCGCTAGTCTGGTTGACATACATATTGTTTAAGATGTATGTCTCTTCCCACCCCTTTCCCCCAAAAGTCTATAGCCAGGGATTGACCCCAGGACTTCATGTTTGTTAAGTCTGTGGGGTTTTGCTAAGCTACAGTCCCTCACACAGCCCTTTTGATTCTGTGCTATATTGCTGGATACGTATGGGGATTGGGAAGGAAAGGGAAGGAAGTATATCATGAACTAGGTCCCTTGGAGTATCAAAGTCCTAACATGAGCTTCTTTTCTGTCCATGCCCATGTAAGCAGACTTTCTGCAGTAGGAGGCTCTTTTTCCATTGGAAGTTTATTGGTTTCTAGAAACCTTTTTATCAATAAGATTTTCCTTAAACATACACGTTTGTAAAAATCAGTACAATATACATATAGACATTGACATTAACAATGTCAGCAAGTTTGTGGATCAAGGATGAAGGAGGTAAAGAACAGCCAGGGTCATGCATAACATTTAATCTCAACATTATGCATTTATTTATTTATTATTAGGTCAGGGGCAGATGACATTGCAGGACATCTATACACATTTAGCTTTACTTTTTTAAAGATTGTGATGCTCATCTGTCAAGATTTTTGGTATATTCAATCCATACTCAGTGGATTCTGTGTATAAAGGAGAGCTTCCTGCTTAGCTACACTCATACTAATTTTAATTTGGCATGTGATCTCATCAATAAGAAAATCTCAAACTTTCCAAAACCACTGAAGAATGGAAGGAGAGTGGGACAAATCTCAAATTTCGACAACTCTGTGTTTGCTCTTACCAAAAGTATGAGATGTGTCAATAATGGTTCAGGTATTTCTCTGTTGATATCACAGTGTAGCAAACAATAAGCTGGATCTAAAGAAGGCTCAATGCCTGTGAAATGGCTAATCAATTAATAATAATAATCAGGGCTTTTTTCAGCTGGAACGCAGCAGAACTGTGTTCCAGCATCTCTTAAAAATACCCACCTGGTTGGTGGGTATTAGAGATGGGCACGAACCAGAAAAAAAATGAACCATGCGGTTCATGGTTTGTCAAATTTCACGAACTACAAACTTTCACAAACCTGCCCCAGTTCGTGAACCGGTTTATTTGGTTCGTGAAAACGTCACATCCAGGTCAGAAAATCATCACTTCCAGGTCAGCAGAAGGTCACTTCTGGGCCAGCAGAAGTTCACTTCCAGTTCAGCAGAAGGTCTGCAGGAAGTCCATCCCCTATTGTCTAGAAAACAGATTGATTGGCACCAGGCTGTCTGCAGTGATGAACCAAAAAACGAACCAAACGAACTAGCCTAAAAGTTCACGGCGGTTCATCAGAAATGGGATCTGATGAACCGTGGTTCGCGAACCATGAACCGGCCTGGTTCGTGTTTAATTTTGGTTCGTATTTTGGTTCGTGCCCATTTCTAGTGAGTATTGGCCGTTGCAGCCATTTTGGGCCCCAAATAGCCAAAATTGGCCCAAAACTGTCAGGATCGGGCCACTGCCAGGTGGAGGAGGATTTCCCCGTGTGGCAGCAGCCTGTTCCAGGCTGATTTGAGCCCAATCCGGGCTGTTTGGGGCCCATTTTGGGCCCAATTCAGGCCCTAAATGGCCAGGATCAGGCTGCTGTCAGGCAGAAGATGGTTCCCCCATGCACCAGTGGCCCGTTTCAGGCTGATTTGGGCCCAATTTGGGTCGGTTTGGGCCTGTTTTGGTCATTTGGGGCCCATTTTGACCCAATTCGGGCCCAAAATGGCCAGGATCAGCCTGCTGCCGGGTGGGGGAGGGTTCCCCCATATGGCAGCAGTCTGTTCCAGGCCGATTCAGCCCAATTTGGGCCCAAAGCAGCCAGGATCAGGCCACTGCCAGGCAGGGGAGTGCTCTCCCACATGGCAGCAGCACATTCTAGGCCAATAACAATAACAACAACATTTGATTCATATACTGCCCTTCAGGACAACTTAACACTCACTCAAATCAGTTTACAAAGTGTGTTATTATTATCCTCACAAGAATCATCCTGTGTGGGTGGGGCTGAGAGAGCGTTGCAAAAGCTGTGACTGACCCAAGGTCATCCATCTGGCTTCAAGCAGAGGAGTGCGTAATCAAACCTGGTTCTCCAAATTCGAGTCCTGCCACTCTTAACCACAACACCAAACTGTTTAAATTAACCAATTTTAAACAAGAATTTTGCTTTTCTACTACATCCTCTTTGTCAATTCTAGCTTGAAAATCATGGAAAAGAGCCATGTGAGACAATTGTCTGGAGGTAACTTTGTAAGGTATTTTATATTGGCATAAAATGGAAGAGTATGATAGTTCCCCCTGATCATCCACTTCATGTCATATTTGTAAATGAGCTCCCAAATTATACAAGTAAGCTAACTCAATGTTGTACATACTTCAGAATGTATCTAACGATAAGCCTTTGGACCTTGCTAAATGGATGTACTAGACAATCAAAAATGGCCAGTAGGATCTTGCTTCAATTTTGGAGTACATTCTCTGCAATGAAAAGGTTCCAAGATTACCTATACCATACACAGATATAATATGCCAACCCAGTCTTGGAGAAGCTCAGGGCATCATTGAAAAGGGTTTGTCTTGGATGCTTAGTAATTACTTTAGCTCACCTGGCCTATGCCTGCTCAGATTTAGGCTGACAAGAAAGAATAAAATGACTTCTGATGAGACTGACCCGCCTTTACACCAGGTAATGCCAGGTGCTGTGCATAATTTCTGGACAAATGTCTTAAATGCAAACGAAGCCAAATGGAAGATAACTTTGATGGGTGGTTCTAGAGTCCAGGATGAGGTGAATGCTAACTACAGGTATTTAAATAAGGGATCAAACCCAATTCTGTCATTTTTAAAAAAATCCACTCCAGATAGCTGAAAGCCTTTTCAGCATCTAAAGCAGCTAATGCAGCAGGCAATTTATCATGCTTACTGTGATTTTTAAAAATTATTTTTAGATTTGGGGCTTTACAAATAGTAATCCCCAAGTTCCTTGTTGGAATGAATCATCTGAGTGTTTTACCAAGACGGCAGAAAATCTTCAAACCCTGTTTAAGGCATAATATTGGTCTGTGCAATTCTCCTGTTAAATGATCTTTACCTAACTTGAATATAACCATTATTTTCATTTATTTTCATGAATCTTGGGTCTTGCCCCTTTGCAGATCTAGCTGAACAACAAGCAGAGATTGAGCAACAGGCACCCAAAAACATTTAACAGGCAAACAGTCCCTTCCAAGAGAGTCATTATTTTTGACTGCTTATCTGTACCTTTAATTTTCTCATCAGTGATATAGTTGTCTAGAAATCCTTTTATTCTACATCCAGTGCCTATACCAAATTTAAACAATTCAATTTCTTCATAATCAATTTCTTCCTAATTGGCTTCTCTTGATGAATTTTGATCGCAATGAAAATGAATTAAAGACTTTGTTATTACACTTGCATTGGTGGGCAATTGAATGCAGTTATGTTAGATTTGCTTTGGTTGAAATTTATCTGCCATCAGCATTACTTCCTTTTTCATAATACTGTTGATTCAGATAAAATAAAGCCTTATGAGCTTTGACAGTGTCCAAAAGGAATAATTTCTTCTCTGCAGCAACTAGTTGTTAATAAACCCAATTAGAGGGATAGTGTGTATAACCACATCAACTAGGAGGTTTTGCTTGACATTTTCCCTTAATTTATTGTGATAGGAAGTTGCTTATTAAATGTTCCCTGTTAACTGCTTTTATAGCATTCCACATTGTCTGGCAAGACATGTTAAGGGTGTCAACAGTTTTAGAACAGTGTCTGGAAGGTTTCTCGTCATGGAAAAAAAATTACAAGCAATGGTCCGCAGGCAAATTCCAAAACTAAATGTTGTGAAATACCTTTTAAAAGGTATTTTATTAGTATTTTATTATAAAGCAGCAGTTGGCTCATGTCATGATCAAATCTCTCAGACCTACATTGTTTAGATGTAAGGCGATCTGGGCATCATCTCACCAGAGGCTTTGACCAAGATCTGATGTCTTTGTCCAAGGACCAAGAAACAGAAAGCATATCCTGGCTGGAACAGGAACTGAAAAACTGTGAATAGAGACAGTAGTTCCTAGTTTATGTTTCATGTGTCAATCAAGATGAGTTTTTTAACAATGATCTTGTAGGGCAATATGCAAACTCATAGATAAACAAGACTTAGAATTCTTCCCATCAAACTGTTCACTTAGAAGACAAATAAAATCCACAGTGATTGAAATGCCATCCAAAGCCTTTTCCATTGATGGAAAAGGAGTTTTCATGCCTTAAAGAGTTTCTCAAAAAAAAGAAAGGGGGGTCCTTCTTCTCTGGAATATGAAATATACAGAGACTGGAATATCATAGATATATGATCAAAAAGATCTTATGCCTTTATGTATCTGTCATCAGAACCACTTACAGCCTGGTTAGACCATGAAAGATGCTTTGCTAACATAGCGGCTCTCAAACTGAACTTGAAAAAATCTTGTGCCACAAACCGGTTCTCAAACTACAGTCACTCACTACACCTTGACAAGCTGCCTCTGCCTTCCTTTTGGAAGACCTGGGGGGAAATGTGCTGACAAGTAGCCTCTGTCTTAAAATCTAAATGGCAGGATCATATCCCCCCACCCCTGGGAGGGGGCTGTGTGAGGGCCCCAATCCCTCATTATGGTTATTACAGACCCCTTTCCCAGAATGTTCAGCATTTTTTAAACCATAGAATAACTCTGTTCTTTTTTATTTGTGAAGACTCCAGAAGAAATAGGCAGACATTATATTCTGTCTAGTAAGAAGTGAACTATCTCCAGTCTTCCAATATTTTGTTTACTGAGCTAACTGAGCCCAGAGATAATATCTGACAACTATTAGGCCTTTATTTTACATTTTTATACGATTAAATATTATAGTCTTATTGAATGTAATTAAGTAACTTTAAATATCAGGTTATCTGAATGTGTGTTGTGGCTCTTTGGCAAGGATTTCCTACTTTCTTAGGTCCCTTCACCACCAAATGTTGCTATGGATTGTCTTATTTATTTAGTAAATTTTTATCCTGCTCATCCCCCAAGGAGCACAGAGTAGGCATCCAGTGTTTTTCTCCTCCTCCACTGAATCCTCACAACAATCTTACAACAGGTTAGGCTGAAAGGAAGTGACTGGCCCAAGATCACCCAGTGAGCTTCCATGGCAGAGTCAGGATTTTAACTGGGGTCTCCTAGATCTAGTTCTCTAACCACTACAGCATGCTGCACACAACAAGTTTATTTGAAAGCTTGTGTACATTGGGCAGGGGAGTTCAGACCATGGACATTGTAAGTCAAAGCAGTTAATGGTTTCATCCTATATGCCCACAGTGCAAGTTCTGCCTTTGTGCTTGGCTTTTGAGGCCCTCCAGATTGTCTAGGGCTGGTTGCATGGCTTAAAAGTGAAGAGACCTCAACTTGGGTTTCTATTGACACACTCAGAGGAGTTGGCCGTGTTAGTCTGTAGTTGCAAAATAGTAAAGAGTCCGGTAGCACCTTTAAGACTAGTCACCTGACAAAGAGAGTTGTGGTTCTCGAAAGCTTATGCTACAATAAAGTTGGTTAGTCTTAAAGGTGCTACTGGACTCTTTACTATTATTGACACACTAACAGTGCAATCTTTAAAAAACGCTTTCCTGCCAGTAAACCTCATTGAACTGCCTTGAGTAAGCTTCTGAGGAGATCTGCTTAGGGTGGCATTGTGAATGCTACTCTTGATAAATTTGCTTGAGATTATCTTTGAATGCTGACAGAGTCCACAGAGGCCTCAGGTTTCTTTTTCATTTTTAAAGCTCATTTTTGAGCTCTGATTTAGAGGCAGCCTGCATGGTTGACATGTCCTCCTTAGTTAACGGAGCTTGAGCTGCGGGGGGGCTGGGGCTGGGGCTGGGGCTGTGCTGCTTCTGCAGCTTTGGAGCCATTTTAGCTGTATTGCTCCCTGCTGCCTCCGGCTGTTTAAGAAGAAAGCACTGTCTGGAGGGGAATTCCTGAGTTAATGAACTCACCCTCTAATAGCATAATTGTAACCCTCAGCAGGGGGCCCAAAGAGAGAGCATGGAGATCATTATCATTAGTGGTGTGTGTGTTAGTGTGTGAGTGTTTGTGTGTGTAATTATAGTTTGACAAAGTCTGAGGCTATTGCTACCTTGAATCATGTTTCTATAACTGTTTTGCTTTTGCAACTGCATACACCTGTGAGTATACAACACTAACATTAACTTTGGCACAGAGGCTGCCAGCACTGTCCCCGTAACATTGGTCCAAAAGTCAAGCAGATCTTACCCACAGCTTGAGGTTTCCAAAATGTCTTTGACTTTGACACGCTAATTACAGCTTTCCTTTACCCTCCTACCTGCCAAATGTGCCCACAGAAATGTCCACTCCTGCAGAGTCATCAGATTTAAGAGTTCAAACAGCTGTTCCTCACGTCTGAGACAGAGAAAACAGTCCTCAGATGCAACACATTTCACTTCATTGAATCTGGAGAAAACTATCATGATTGGAAGACACACAGTTTACAAGTCAGAGTCAAAATTCAACTATATATTCAGCTGAATCCCTTGGAAACCAAGTTATTCTGCACTTACACTGTTCTGTATATCATCTTATTACTCCTCTGGTTTTCATTCATCCTACTTTCCAACAGTCTTTAAAGGTACAGAATAAGCTGAACATGTAATTGTCTGACCACAGATTTATTCCTGGGAAATCAGCTTTGCTTGTCAGTAAGCTAGTAGGGAGAGACATCAAAATGCCTTTTCCCCAGTATCTCATTCAAGAGCCTTTGGATTTTAACCATAAGAGTCAAGAAGCAAGTGGTCACTAGTAAACGTAACAACAGACATCATGGAGCCCATGTATGCCATGTGGAGACTGTGAGGGTAAAGAATGCAAAACTGAAAATTATTGATGTATTGTTGAAGGCTTTCACGGCCGGAGAACGATGGCAATACAGCCCGGAAAACCCACAACAACCATCTGAAAATTATTGCTTATCAAGTAGATGCAGAAAGCAAATAATATTTATTAACCCTGCTACCCTGTTGAAGAGGGCCAAGCAAGGAAAGTTACAGGGATAGAGCTTATTGGCATGACACTGGCAGCTGAACTGTGGGTTATGGTGCATGTCAGACCATTTTCTGCAGTATAATGTGTTTACTAGAGGTGGGCACAAACCAAAATATGAACTGAAGTTTGTCATGAATCTGGCTGGTTTGTGGTTTGCAAACCAGTGGTTCATGGGAGCTCATTTCTCACAAAGCATGATGAATTTAACCTGGTTCATTTGGTTCATATTTTGATTCATCACTGTAGACAGCTTGGCACCGATCAATCAGTTTCCTAGGCAATGGGGGATATGGCCTCTCTGCAGATCTTCTGCTGTCCTGGAAGTGACGTTTTCACGAATCGAACAAACCTTCGTGAAAGTTTGTGGTTTGTGAAATGCAATGAACCACTCCCAGTTCATGCCCATCTCTAGTGTTTACTAAAACATCATTTGATTATTGTAATATTTGTGCATAGTAGTTTAGTAGTTTATCTGAAGAAGGAAGCTTTGACTCTTGAAGGCTTGAACTCTAAGGTTCTTGTTGGTCATTGGGGTGCTACTAGATGTAAATCTTGCTGTTCTACTAACAGCTACTAACAGCTACCTACCTGAAACTAGTAGTTTAGTAGGTTACAAAACAAATGCTGGACATTTTGTATGTATCATTGATGGTTTTGATTTGTTGATGTCAATCATTTTTGTAAGCTGTCTTTGAAGACCTAAACTGTGGAAAGTTAGAACTAACATATTTCAATTATTTAAATGTCATTATCTGCAGATGTAATAGAAAAAAATCATTGAAAGATCTGGCTGAATGCATGCATGCAAATTTTAATAGTTTGTGGGTTAGCTACACTGAGGAGTTTGCATAGTATCATGAAACTTACGGGGTGATCTTAGGCCAGTCACTCGCTCTCAGCTTACCTTACTTGATAAGGTTGTTGTCAGGATAAAATGGAAATCCATGTACACTGCTCTGAACTCTTGGAAGGAAGAATGAATTAAAATGTAATAAGGGATACACATCAAGGGATTTTAATAGTAACTTTGGGGGTTGTTTTGGATATTGTTTTGATAATCATTCTCCCCCCCCCCTTCCTTTTCTTTGCACATAGAGTTCAACATTCTGGGACAATTAGTAGGATTCTGCACAATTGTGTTTTAAAATGTGAAATTCTAAACTAACACGCCCATTTCTGCCCCAGTAGGCCAATGGCTGCCAAATGATGTAAACAGTTCCATGATTAAAGAAAATCTACTCAAGGGATTGCAGTCAGAAGGCCTATGGAATTCTTTAGTCCTCTGGATCTCAGTTATATCAAGTGGTGGAGCTTGCAGAATGAATAATAAGATATTTTCTAGCCAGGACAAGTCAATCAAATATGAGTTCCCTTGCTCCAAATAGCTCTCAGTGGCCTTGAATCACAGTCCAGGAGTAATGAAATAAGAGCTCACTGCTAACATTTGAACCACTCCAGCACCATGTCCAGATGCTGATGGCATTACAGTGTAATTTATTGCCAAAGGAGCTGCTAGGCAGCCTCTGCTAAAAGATTGCTTGCAATAGTTCTAGAGTTTATACCTAGTTCTCTGCTTCAGGAAGGATTTGCAGCTATGATTTGTACCATATGTAGCTCTATAAATACTGATCCCAGCCTGTTATATATGATGGCAGTTCTACACCTCGATTGGTGATATATCCACCGACTGTGCACTTGTCTGCAAATAATTTTGCTTTGAGCTGAATTGTGCTGCTGAATACAAGGAGGAGATAAAACAGAAGAGTAATCCAAGAGCAAGCTAACAGCAGAGGCTGTACCTAAGACTTGTGGCAACCTGTGAGCATTTGGAGTCCAAGAAAAACAAGGCATCCTCCAATGACCACATGGGAACCTCCCTCAGAGGTCCATTTGCTATGTCTTATATATTCCCCATCCATTGTAACATGCATCCCAGAAGTAACATGCTATCCTCAACTTCTAGCACATTTACATCTTCATTCTGTTTTCCAAATCATCTCCCGTCCCTTGCTCTACAGCAATAATTATTATTTATTGTCGAAGGCTTTCACGGCCGGAGAACGATGGTTGTTGGGGGTTTTCCGGGCTGTATTGCCGTGGTCTTGGCATTGTAGTTCCTGACGTTTCGCCAGCAGCTGTGGCTGGCATCTTCAGAGGTGTAGCACCAAAAGACAGAGATCTCTCAGTGTCACAGTGTGGAAAAGATGTAGGTCATTTGTATCTACTCAGGAGGGGTGGGGTTGAGCTGAGTCATTCTGTAAGAGTTTCCCAGGGTGTGGAATGCTAATGGCGGGAGGCTTCAAAGAACCTCCTCAGGATAACTCCTGATATTCAATATCCAGTATTTTAAGTTTGATTACCCTGTATGCTCTGGAAGTGAGAGTGGGTATAATGAATCAATGAATACCTATAGTAGTTATTTTCTTTTCAATATAGGCTTCCCAATTAGACATGTTGGACTCTAAGAGCATTTGTTGTATAAGGCAGGGACATTTTCAGTGTGGGCATGCAATACATGTGACCTGGTGGCTAGTGGAAAAGAGTTCAGGATCTCTAGTACAGAACAGATAATTAAGCTTAACCATGTCTCCACTTGTAACTAGGGGTGTGCAGCCTGGAAATATTTGGGTTTCCCGCTTCGAGTTTACCCGAAGCGGGAAATTTTTTTTGGAAATAACATAATTCCGAAGCGGCAAGCCGCTTTGGAATTATGCTATTTTACTTGCTTTGGTATGCTCCATAAATATTCGGAGCGTACCGAACTGAGGGGGGGCAACTCTCTCACCTACACCTTCCACTCCCCATGGGGCAACTTCTATAAACACATGCCGCAACCCCTCCACCACCACCACCACTTACCTGGTTGGAGGGAGAACGAGAGGGACATCAACTGAGTGGCCCCCAATGAGCAGCTGATTCAGGGGTTTAAATGCCCCTTTCCCTGCTGCTCACAGCAGCAGGGAAACAGGCATTTAAACCCAAAGCTTCCCGAAGCATTCGTAATGCTTCGGGAAGCTTTGCTTCAGGGTTTCTGAATCTGGCCCCATTTTGGAAATCCCCAAGCTTTCCGGATCGGGTCCGATTCATGTATTTTACCCAAATTGGATTCCCAAAGCGCATACCCCTACTTGTAACACTGCATGGGTAGTGTACATAATTGAATGTACATGCCCTAAGATTTACATTGGAAGCACACAGAGATCAGTAAAGGTTCTTATTCAGGAACATCTACCACAAATAAAGATTGGTTGATGCTGTAAGGAGAGGCAGTTGATCAGGTTGAAAGAGACATGTAGCTTTAAGATACAGTAATGAGATTATGGACCCTTTAAAAAGATTGATAATGGAAAAGTGTTAGTGTGCCCCTGAAAATTGCAGAGGGAGCCACTGGTACACAGTAAATGACCATGATTTGTAAGTAGAGATTATTTTATTGCATTTTGTATTATTATATTACATAATATCAGTGGGTACCAGTGTTATGCTTGTGTACTTCAGGGTGTGAATATTGATTGTTCCTTTAGAAAGAAATTGACAAAACAGGAAACAAGCTAGCATCCTGTCGGGATGACCCATTTCTGCCCCTTTGTCCTGTTGGACTTGAATGGTGATTGGTTTGAGCACACCTTGAGAGCGGAGTTCTGACATCTATTTAACAGATCTACAGAGAGGAAGACAATTAGAGAAACATATAGAGACACATTCCACTTACCTTTTCAAGCAACCAATGTTCATTCACTTGTATTATCAGGAGAGCTTGGACTCCACTTTCATTGTTATTCATACATATGCATAAAGCAACAGTTGATTAATGTTTGCTAAATACTATTTATAGTAATACTATATTTATTGATATATTTATTGATATATTTATTGGGTATTTATTGTACATTGCTGTAATTGTGGTCTATGTGGCATTGATGAAATTCATAAATGGCTAACTATGAATTATAAAAGATATTGATTAGGACTGATACTACTTACTACACACTGGGGCTGGCAATTGATCCATTGACTTCCAGGGATATTTCTTTGCAATTCGTAACCGAGCACCTTGCAGTTTAAATAGAAATTATTTTATAAGTTTTGTAGCTTGTGTTTATCTCCATGGGAACATTTGTCTTTTTTAAGGAGCACATGAAGGCAAAGTTGTCTCATGCCACTGG
Organism: Eublepharis macularius; assembly: GCF_028583425.1. Lineage (NCBI taxonomy): Eukaryota > Metazoa > Chordata > Lepidosauria > Squamata > Eublepharidae > Eublepharis > Eublepharis macularius. The sequence goes on from NC_072795.1 coordinate 66,280,199, forward strand.
GAGAACTTTGCATTTCTCGTTGGACATCTGGACCTGCCCTCAGTTGCAGCATGCATACCTCTCACTTACTGTGCACTGGTGGCAACCTGATGACCTTCAAAGTGGAGGTGGGATGACCAGCATCAGGCAGGGCCAGATGGGAGATCGCCAGGCCAGCTACCACAAGGCTTTGCTCTATGCTGGGGTTCTTGATGAGGCGCACATGGTGGAGAACATCACTGCCACCATCACTGCCACTGCCACCATGTAACATCACTGCCACCATCAAGAAGGAATGAGTGGACTGAGTAGGTGAGGATGAGGACATCATCGCCATGAGATATGTGGTGACTGATGGTGATGCAAACATGAAGAAAGCAGTCGTACAAGTGGGCCTCAAGCACATTTACTGTGTGGCCCACAAACATCACTCCCTGGTGAAGGATGCATTTGGTCTGGGTTCCTCCAAGGAACCTGCAGAGGACCCTGCAATGCATGAGTTCCAGTATCTCCTCCAGAAATGCTGGCGACTCATGAGTCACTTCTTGTGCAGCATGACAGCACCAACTGCGCCAGATGCAGGGCAGGACAGGTGTGCCGGAGCATCTCCTGATCACTGATGTTGTCTCTTGCTGGAACTCCATCTGTGTCATGCTTGAGTATTTGGTGGAGCAGCAGGCTGGCTCACAGAGAACGACATTTGGAGGGGGGAGAGTGAGTTCAGCACAGAGGATTGGCTCACCATCTCCCAGACAGTGGAGGTCCTGAGGCCCTTCAAGGAATTCACTGTTGCAGTCTGATTTGACACAACAACCCTGGGTCTGGTCATTTCTCTGGTGCAGACTCTTCAGAGTGCTATGGCCTCCTTCCTGGACCCAGATGCAGGACTTGCAGATCTGGTTGCAGGAGTGTGTGTACTTGTGAAAAAGCTACAACAGGGCATTATAGAGAGCAAATGCATCTTTTCCCATGTGGGCAACATTCTTATTTAAATTTAATTAATTTAATTTATTAGATTTGTATTCTGCCTTCCCCATGACAGCTGGCTCAGGGCAGATCACAATTTATACACAAAGTTAAAATTACATCAGATAGTTCATACCATTTAAGACCATAAATTAAAAACATCCAAAAAGTGTGTGTGTGTGTGTGTGTGCATCTGGGTCCAGGAAGGAGGCCATAGCACTCTGAAGAGTCTGCACCAGAGAAATGACCAGACCCAGGGTTGTTGTGTCAAATCAGACTGCAACAGTGAATTCCTTGAAGGGCCTCAGGACCTCCACTGTCTGGGAGATGGTGAGCCAATCCTCTGTGCTGAACTCACTCTCCCCCCTCCAAATGTCGTTCTCTGTGAGCCAGCCTGCTGCTCCACCAAATACACACACACACATATATCTTGTGGCCTGTGCCTATATATATATATATATATATATATGCGCACAGGGCACAACCCTTTAGTCAGCACCAGAGCATTAGTGAGTATTCAACAGATGGAGATGTCACCAGTGGGGAGGGCACAACCAATACTCAACCAGATAGGAGGGTTGCACCTAGCATCAACCATATGCCTGGCAGAACAGCTCTGTCTTACAGGCCTGGCAGAAAGATAAGAAGTCTTAGCTCACATCACACTCACACTAATGTTAACTAAACTTAACTTTCCTCATTGCAGGAGAGCCAGTTCAGTGTAGTCGTTAGCAGTAGGGGTGTGCAAAGGCACAGTGGTTCGGCTTTCCTGATTCGAGTATACCCGAATCAAGAAGCCGATTCCCAGCCTCCCCCAGGCTGGGAGCCTCCCCCAGGCTCCCCCAGGCTTCTCTGAAGCCTGGGGGAGGCATTTTCCCACCGAATCAAGCCAAAATTGGTGGAGGCCTTCCTCTAACTCCCCTCTAACAACCCCCCAAGTTTCAGACCGATTGGACTTTGGGTGGCCATGTTATGGCCCCCCAAACCAGGTCCCCCTATCCTCGCCTATAAAAGGGCATAGCTTTAGGTTGCTGCTGCTAATCTCCTATTTTGTGCTTGCTGCTGCTGATCTCCATTACTTCCTATGGGGGAAAAATGAAGAGGCAGGCTTCCTTTGCCAGGGGTGGCATTTTGCATGCAAAATGCCCCCCGACCCTCAGGGGCCCTTCTCCCACCTTTCCTCCCACCCCCCACCAAGGCTCATCCTGCTCCCACTTGGGGGTGCATTTCATTGCCTCCCCAAGTAGGTGACCTTTTCTCTACAACCTACACCTGAGGGAGGCTTGTCTTGCCAGGGGTGGCATTTTGCATGCAAAATTCCCCCCAGCCCTCAGGGGCCCTTCTCCCACCTTTCCTCCCACCCCCCACAAAGGCGCAGCCAGCTCCCACTTGGGGGGGCATTTCATGGCCTCCCAAAGTAGGTGCTCTCAGCCCCCAAAGTCCACCCCCTACAGCCCCACACATACCCAATACCCCCCCAGCTGCCACACAGACACAAATTCTCACATTAGCTCCTCACAGACCCAAATCCACCCCCAGTAGCCCCACACCCATAACCCCAGGAACAGGCTTGCCAGCCCTCTCCCTTTGTTCCCTATGCTGGGAACTTCTAAACTCTCTTTCCCAGGGCAATTCTGCACAGCCCAGGGGTGCCACAATGGTGGGCACACTTCTGAGTGCCAGCTTGTCGCTGGGAAAGAGCACCTGAACCACAGACACCCTCCCTCAAATTCCCCCACCACCTACAGAGATGGCTGGCCAGCCAGCCCCATTGTTCCCTATGATGGGAACTTGGCACAGTGGATGTGTTTCTTTGGTGTGAAGTTAGTCCCCTCGCTTTGCTTTGGTTCTGGGAGAGGGGGTTACATTCCCTTGCTTCAGTTTGCTTCTAGTTGCAAGACTGTCCCTTGCTTCATTTTGGTTTGAGTGATTCTCTGGTGTGATGTTGGTCCTCATATGGAACAATGAAGAGTGGCAGGACAGCCTGGTTAGGGGGTGCTGGGGTTTAGGGGGATGTCCATTTGGTTCTGTTGGACTATCTGGTATGGAGCTTGTATTTGGGAGTGTGCCTCCCAGTTTGAGTGTGGTGATTAAGAGTGCGGGACTCCAATCTGGAGAATCAGGTTTGATTCCCCATTTCTCCTCTTGAAGCCAGCTGGGTGACCTTGGGTCAGACACAGTTTCTAGGAGCTTTCTCAGCCCCACCCACCTCACAGGGTGTTTGTTGTGGGGATAATAATAATGACATACTTTGTAAACCAGTCTGTGGGTGTTAAGTTGTCTGGAAGGGTGGTATTTATATCAAATGTGGTGGTGGTGGTGATTTTATTATTATTACTATTATTCAAATTACACACAACACAATATTATTATTATTATTATTATTATTATTATTATTAAATACATTTGAGTATGAAAAGTTTGTTGTATTTAGCCATAGGCCATTACAAGTCACAAATAACAAGAATAAAAACAGAAACATATTCTTGAATGAAATTGATGTGACATAGTCAAAACAATAAAATTTAAAACTAGATAAAACCATTAAACCATTTCCGGTTGTCAAATTCATATAAGACAATAAAAGTATACACATTAAATACATTTAAGTCTCTAAGATTTTTAAGGTGCCTCAAGACACCTTGTTGCTTTGGCTGCAGTGAATGAACATGGAAATGGTCATATGCAGTTATTACAGGCCCTAGGGGAGCTCCCATGCACATTAGGAGCTGATTGAAGAAGTCCACAGCCTCAACGAGTCCTTGAATTTCTAACCAAGACTTTATTACTGGCAAAGCCCCAACTCCTCATTTACTGCAGCATCACTGGGTCGTGCTTGATTCTCCAACACAGAACACAGGAGAGAAACAGCCTTGAGGAGTCAGTGGCTCAGTTTTGACTCTTCATCTGAAAGACCTGAGATTGGTCTCTCTCCAGATCTATTTAAGTGGTTACAGCACCTAAGAAGACAATCCTGGCTCAAGATCATCACCAAAGAAATCACCATTTGAGAGGAATGAGTCACAGCATATTTCCAATAGCCTAGAAAAAGACATGGTCTCATCATCTGTTGAATTTGAAACCTATCCCTTGTTTTTGACATCAATCTTCAGAATCATACATTGTATAGAACTACCCTCTATTATCTCCGAGGCCAGGTGCCATTCGCCCTTTAAAGTCTTTAATGGCTTGACCGCTCCTACTTGGAGTCTGTTTTAACCCATAAGTTGCATCATTTGTGATCTGCCAAAAGCATAGTCTCAGACAGCCATATCATCTTTGTACCAAGTCTGAGCAGTAAGGGCACAGAGGAAGGAATTTTAAGGGCTGCTCTATAGCTGTGGTTCCCTTGAAGAAGAACATCTTCAGTATTAACCACCATTTCCCAGAACAGCTGTAAGATATGGGAAAATATGAGTATGATGATTGAACATTTTCTGTATTTGAACATTTTATTCTGCCATAGACCATTAGGATGGCATGGAATAAAAACGGGAACAAATCAGTCTGGTATGAGTGATTCACAAGGAAGGAAACCATTTGTATCTAGTTAAATGATATCGTTTATTTGGAGCCTTTGCACCAGCTTCCAAGGCAACAATACGAAATTCCTGTGGTTTCTGCAATTGCTCTTCCTATTAGTAGCAAGACCAGGAGTCTTTTCTTCTGGTGGGGGAACCTCATTCTGTGACCCACCCATCACATAACTCGAAGTGCTCTCACAGTGCAATTCGACACCCTGCTTTTTAGGGGCATGTTTAAGATATTTTAAGTGAATGTGACAAACACCTGTAAGAAACATATATAATCGCTTGTGCATTATTCAGGATTCAGATCCAGGATTATGCAAGAGCCCAGAGTGGCACATCAAATTTCTTAATATCTTAGAACGGAAAAGAGAATCCAAGTTCACTCCAGATTTTAGGGGGGGAAATCCGGATAGTTCATACTGCTACAAACACATGATTAGTTTCTTTCCAAGCTGCTTTGCTATCATACACAGCCCATATACTCAGTTCTAGACATACTAACCCAGTTCTTGGCTTATAAGCCTCTCCTTCTAGGAATGTCTTGAAATACATTGAGATCCTGCTTGCCCAACAGGTTTAATGCCTAGAACAACAGTTTTCTTTGCGCACAGTAGAGGACTCTGCTTTGGTTCTGGCTAAATTCCATTTCCGTCATAATTCTGGGTGAGTAATATATCCTCAGTCAGATTTCTGCTATTAGTGGCACCTGCCTTTTCAATGAGCATATGCAACCATGCCTATTGAAGGCATGGGTTGGCCGTGCAGGTCCTATCTTTTGGGCTATCTCTTTCTGTCAGTGTGTTCTTTTTCTTTGCAGAAGAAGAAAAATGCTGCATCTTCTAGAAATTCTTCCTTAGTTTTTTTATTTTGTTTTGTCTCAGTGCAAGTTCTCAGTTGAAACTCTGAAATAGCAGGAGCAGTTTTTACAGCAAACATATGACAGGTGAATCTTTCCCTCCCTCCATTAGAGGGACGGAGATGTTCTTTTCTTCCTCCTCCCCACCCCACTTTGGGGTTGGGAAGGTGGGGTCCTTTTCCAGGGCCATTTTTGCCTACCAATCCATCCCTGTCGGGAAATGTGGAACCATGGCAAGCCACAGACCTGGCCCCAGGGAGGGTGCTGTGAGAGGGAGGTGGCTTCCCTGTGGAGCAGGAATAGGGAGGAGGAGGGGGTGGCAGAGGCCTCCCTGTAGTGTGAGGGGGAGGAGACTGGGTGGCAGGAAACTCATTCACTCCAGTACCAAAACTCCCTGGTCCAGCCCTGATCACCTCTAGTGATTGGTATACATTAAAATTTGTCATTAAATTTCTATTAAATGTTAAGTTTACTCTGTGGATCCATTTTTGGCTCACAACATTCTGGAGAACTGAGCTGGTTAGTGCTTGAGGATGCAAGTTTAAACCTGCATACCAGGAGGGCCTATTTAGAACAGATCATTGAGGTCAAATGTATATGCTATGTGCCATCAAGTTGCTTCTGACTTCTGGCAATCCTATGAATGAAAGACCTCCAAAAATGCCCTATCATTAACAGCCTTGCTCAGATCTTGCAAACTAGTGGACATGGCTTCCTTTATTGAGTTCAGCCATCTCATTTTGGGTCTTCCTCTTTTCTTACTGCCTTCCACTTTTCCTACCATTATTGTCTTTTCCTGAGAATCTTGTCAATCTCATGATGTGCCCAAGGTACGATAGCTTCAGTTTTGTCATTTTAGCTTTGGGGGGAACTTCAAGCTTGATTTTGTGCTAGAACCCACTTAGAGGTCAAATAAACCTAATATAAAAATCATTTTTGTCTCTGATTCATTTTGGAATAGTCAAGCACAGCTGGATTCAAAAACCAATCTTCTACACAGAAAATGAAACATCAAAGAAGGCTTCTAATTTAGCTTTCTTCCTGTCATTGCAGTTTTCTTGGAGTCTTGGTTTTGGCAGAACTGTGACCCCATCACATCTGCAGTCTGAAGTACTCCAGACCAGATAGCAGCAAGGACATGGCTACCCTCACAGAAACTTTAAGGCCAAGTTTGCCACATAAACAATCCCACAATTCTTGTTGGTAAAAAGCAGCATATATTATTTCCTTTTTGTGCTTTATCAGCAGCTGCACTAGGGGGAAACGACAAAAAATTCCATCTCTGTATGGAAGACACTATAGTTAACTGAAAGACACATATTTTAACTGTAATCTGAATATGACTTCATATGGCCACTAGAGGGAGGTATCGGTACACATATTTGACTGAAAGTTCTATTGCTGCTGAGTCCAAAATTACACACCATCACTGCTTGGCAATTGTAAGGGGAATCTGCCCACCACTCCAATTAAAAAAAAAATCCCCTTCACGCTTTAATAAATAAACCACGGTTGAAGGATGAAAGACATTAAATAGATGCTTGTCATTGTTGGCTGTATTTCTTATATCTCCACACAAAACACACAGCTGTATGCACCTTTAATTATTTCAATCAACAGTTGTCCTAGTCTGCCTCCCAGTGAAGAAAAGAACTGTGTAAGTTTCTCCCATGGCCACTATCAAGGAATGTGCTGTGGAATGGTTTAAGTTGGTCGTTAAGGGTTTTTGCCAGAGATCAGTCTCCTATATGCTTTTTCACAATTGTATTGTCGAAGGCTTTCACGGCCGGAGAATGATGGTTGTTGTGGGTTTTCCGGGCTGTATTGCCGTGGTCTTGGCATTGTAGTTCCTGACGTTTCACCAGCAGCTGTGGCTGGCATCTTCAGAGGTGTAGCACCAAAAGACAGAGATCTCTCAGTGTCACAGTGTGGAAAAGATGTTGGCAGGTCATTTATATCTACTCAGGAGGGGTGGGGTTGAGCTGAGTCATCCTGTAAGAGTTTCCCAGGGTGTGGAATGCTAATGGCGGGAGGCTTCACTGTATCCTGAGGAGGTTCTTTTGCATATGGATTGGTGCTTGATGTGCTAATCTTCTCTACAGGGCTATTGTCAGGTATAGAGTGTTTTGTTAGCCTGGTGTTTTTCAGAACTGGAAACCATGTGTCACGGGCTGGGCCAGCCCCAGCAGGGTGGTTCAAGTCCAAACCTTAATGGCAGAGTCTGAGGGGAGTTCCAAGAGCAAAAGCCAGGTCAAACCGGTGGTCAGAGCACAAGATAACGCCAGGAGTGAGTCCAGAGTCCAAGAGTAAGGTCAGGTGCAATCCAAGGTCATTTACCGGTAGTGTCAGGTCCAAAAGCAGGCACAGGCACGGGCAAGGTTCACAGAACACGGAGTGGTTGCAGGCAATAGACACGTTGCTTCCACGCCCGGCAGTTCCTCCAGACTGGCTCTTATAGCCAGGCGTGGTTTTCAGCCAGCTGCTGGGGCTCCATCCTGACACTACTCATCATCACTCTCCAGCAGCTGGCGTTGGCTCAAGAGGCGAGCACTGCGCCGTCTCTCCTGCAGTTCCAGTCTCTGGCGCTGCCTGCGGCGTTCCTTGGGCGTGGGTGAGCCTGGGGGGGTGGAGGCTCTTGGCTGCACTGCACCTGTAGAAGTCCCTGGCTGAGCTTCCCCTGTGGTGTAGGGGCTAGAGGGTGCTGGTGTCTCAGCTGCTGGCTGCAAGCTCTGATCAGCCAGCAGCTGTTGCTCCTGATTGCTGGCTTCTGCTGAATCAGGGCTAGGGCTAGCTACGCAGGGCTCCTCTTCTCCTGAGGAGTCCTGGCTGGCTACACGAGGCTCCTCTCCTCCAGAGGAGACCTCACTCTCAGACTGGGCCATGACACCATCCCCCCTCCCAAGGCCCCCCCTCCTCTGTGGTCCAGGCAGCCCCTGTTTCTGCGGATAGGCCTGATGGAATTGTCGGACTAGGCGGGGGGCATGGATGTTCACAGCAGGCTCCCAAGAGCGGTCCTCCGGCCCATACCCCTTCCAGTCCACCAAGTACTGTACTTGCCCCCGCCGGCGACGGGAGTCTAGAATCTGGGCAACCTCATATTCTTCGTGCCCCTCGATGGTAATTGGAGGCGGAGGGGGCGGTGGCCCGGGATGGTGCGGGTCTGGCGGTGAAGCTGGGACTAGAAGGGACCGGTGAAACACAGGATGGATTGGGAGGGTTGGTGGTAGTTGCAGGCGATAGGCCACAGGATTCACCTGGTCTGTGATTACGAAGGGTCCGAGGAACCGGGCATCCAGCTTTTTGGAGGGCCGTTGGCTGCGGATATGGCGGGTGGATAACCAGACCTGATCGCCCACGGACAGGGGAACACCAGGTTGCCGTTTCCGATCCGCAGCCTCCTTGTAGCTTTCCTTGGCAAGCTGGAGTTGCTCCCGTAACAGCTCATGCATGGATTGGAGTTCTTGGAGGTGACCATCAGCGGCTGGGATTCCCGACAAGGTTGCTGCGGTAGGGAAGAAACGAGGGTGGTGACCATAGTTTGCCATGAAGGGGGTCTGCTGGGTGGAGGAATGCACTGCATTATTATATGCAAACTCGGCCAAAGGCAGTAGAGCTAGCCAGTCATCCTGTTGATGGTTTGTGTAGCATCTCAGATACTGCTCCAGGGTCGCATTGGTGCGCTCTGTCTGCCCGTCAGATTGGGGGTGGTGTACTGAGGATAGGTGAACTTGGGTGCCAAGGAGGAAGTGCAGGGCCCGCCAGAACCGAGAGGTGAATTGAACTCCCCGATCAGAAATTATATGATCTGGACGTCCGTGGAGTCGAAAGACATGCTGAAGGTACAGGTGTGCTGTTTCCTGAGCAGTGGGGGGTCCAGAACAGGGAATGAAATGAGCCATCTTTGTGAACAAGTCCACCACCACTAGGATGCAGGTGTGGCTTTTGGAGCAGGGCAGGTCTGTAATGAAATCCATGGAAATAGTCCTCCATGGGCCAGTGGGTGTGGGGAGTGGATGCAAGAGACCAGAAGGTTTGCCGGGGACGTCTTTGGCCCGTCTACATGTTTCACAGGCTGCCACATACCGGGCCACATCCGATTGCACCCGGGGCCACCAGAAGTCACGGGTCAAGAGGTGGGTTGTCTTGTGGCGGCCGAAGTGCCCGGCAGGTCTAGAACCGTGGACCAGCTGCAGTACCTTTGTTCGTAATGAGCCTGGGGGTACATAAATCCGGCCTCGGTGGGTCGGTAGCCCCTCTTCCTCTGCAAATTCATCTGCCTGGGGCTGGGGAGACCCCCGGACGTTCTGGAGATATTTCTGGGCAACTGGGTCCAGTAACTGTTGAGTCTGTATCTCCTCCACCAGCCCCGGAGGGGGTTGCGTGGCGGCGAAAGTTTCTGGAGCCAGGATGGTCATCGGAGGTGGTTCCAGGTCGGGGGATGTGTTGTACTCCGGCTTCCGGGACAGAGCATCGGCCTTCTTATTCTGGGAGCTGGGAACGTAGGTGATCCTGAAATCAAAACGGGAGAAGAACAACGACCAGCGAATCTGTCTCTGGTTGAGGCGGCGGGCAGTTTGGAGGTGTTCAAGGTTCCGGTGGTCAGTGAGCACTTGGACTGGGTACCGAGCCCCCTCCAGATGATGCCGCCAAACCTCGAAGGCTGCCTTTATTGCCAGCAGCTCCCACTCCCAGATGGTGTAGTTCCTTTCGGCGGGGGTCAGCTGGCGAGAGTAGTAAGCGCAAGGCTGTGGAGTGTTGGAGGGGGTTGCCCGTTGGGAGAGCACTGCTCTGATGGCGGTGCTGGAGGCATCTGCTTCGACTAGAAAGGGTAGCTGGGGATCCGGGTATCGCAGGACTGGTTGCGTGGTGAAGCGAGTCTTTAGGGTCAGGAATGCCTCGCTGGCTTCCGGTGTCCAACGGAAAGGTTCTCGAGGCCGGAGAAGTCGAGTGAGAGGGACGGCTATGGATGCAAACTGGGGGATGAATTGCCGGTAGTAATTGGCAAACCCCAGAAACCGCTGTACATCCTTCCGAGAACGGGGGGCTTGCCAAGTCTGTACAGCCTCGACTTTAGCTGGGTCCATTCGGATTCCGTGGGGTGATAATACATGGCCAAGGAATTCCACAGTAGGCCGGTGGAATGCACACTTTTCCAATTTGGCGAACAGGCCATGCTGCCGGAGTCTTTGCAGCACCGTGCGCACATGCCGAGTATGTTGCGACGCGTCACGTGAATAAATTAATATGTCGTCCAGATAAACGATGACGAACTGATCCAGGATATCTCGAAAGATGTCGTTCATCAGTCTCTGGAACACAGCTGGTGCATTAGTCAGGCCAAAGGGCATTACCAGATACTCGTATTGCCCATATCTGGTACTGAAGGCGGTTTTCCATTCATCACCTTCCCGGATGCGCACTAGGTTGTAGGCTCCCCTGAGATCCAGCTTGGTGTAGATCTGGGCTCCTTTGGCTTGCTCCAAGAGGTCAGGGATCAGAGGCAGCGGATACCGGTCTCGGATGGAGATTTTGTTCAGGGCCCGGTAATCATTACACAGCCGGAGTTCCCCGTTTTTCTTTTTAACGAAGAGGACTGGGGCAGAGGTAGGTGAGGTAGAGGGGCGGATGAACCCTCGCCGCAGGTTGGTGGTGAGAAAGTCCCGGAGTGCTGCCAACTCTGGCTCAGACAACGAGTACAGGCGTCCCACCGGCAGAGGGGCGCCGGGAATCAAGTCAATGGTGCAGTCATATGGCCGATGAGGGGGGAGTTGGTCTGCTCCTTTTTCCTCGAACACATCTCTCAGACCCACGTATTCCTCTGGCAGTGCCGAAACCTCCGGTGCAGCGGCCACCATAGGCCTTGGGCACGGATTTTCATGTGGGCATGGTTCCCGGAAACGAAGGTCTAACTGGCCCCACCGAACAATCGGATCATGGCGGCAGAGCCAGGAAAGTCCCAAGACCAGCGGAAACTGGGGAATGCCCACCACATCAAAACAGAGCCGCTCCTGGTGCCGCTGGATCTGCAACAGGAGGTCCTGGGTTTCCTCAACCACTGGCCCAGAACGCAGGGGCCGCCCATCGATGGCCTCAACAACAGTGGGATTCTTCTTTGCCCGCAAGGGAATCTGGTGTTGTGCAGCGAACTTGGCGTCCATGAAGCAGCGGGAGGCCCCCGAGTCTATCATGGCATACACGAATAGCCAACGTCCATCAGGCAGGCACAACTTGACTGGCACGAGGAATGGTTCTGGGGGGTCACCGGAGGCACTGGCTGTTCCCACAAGTGGTTTAGGGTGCGCCGACTCCAGGCTTATGGCTAGGGTCCTTCTTTTGGCAGGGCAGCCATCAGCATAATGGCCCACCCCACCACAATACCAGCAGAGGTTGTGGTTTCGGCGCCTCTCCTTTTCCTCTGGGGGCAAGCGGTTACAAGGTACCCCCACTGGCGTGGGCTCAGCCGGCTTTTCAGGCAAGGACCAGGGTGGGGGTGGATGCCTTAGCGCACGCGCTTGTCTCCGGCTCTCCAGCCGTCCATCTATGTGGAGACATAGAAGAATGAGCGCTTGCAGTCCTCCTGGCCGTTCGGATCGGGCCACTTCATCCAACACTTCATCAGACAGCCCTTCCAGGTACTGGTCAACCAGGGCCGCTTCATTCCAGTCCAAGTCCTGTGCCAGTAACTGAAATTCGGTGGTATATTGGGCTACAGTCCCATCCCCCTGGGTGAGGGCACGGATCCTCTGGTTAGCTTTGATGGCTTTCAGGGGGTTAGCAAAGGCAGCAGTGATGTGAGCCACAAAGCTTGGAAAATCCCCTAGCAGAGGGGATTTGGCCAGTAACAAGGGTGTGGCCCATCTTGCTGCCTGCCCCTTTAACAGACTGAGGATGAAGCAGACTTTGACTTTATCCGTGGGGAAGTCTCTGGCCCGGAGTTCAATATATAGCTGGCATTGGGCGAGAAATGCTGGGAATTCCTCCACATCACCCTCAAAGCTGTCAGGAGGCTTCACTGGGCACTTTACAGGCAGAGGTGCAGCAGGTGCAGCAATCTGCTGCTGCAGAGTCACCAGTGCTTGAGTTAGTTGCAGTACCTGGTCCTGCAGCAGTGCCAGGCTCCCCGGGGTGGGCGTTGCCGCATCCATGCCGGGAAGTTTGGGTGGAAGCAATCTGTCACGGGCTGGGCCAGCCCAAGCAGGGTGGTTCAAGTCCAAACCTTAATGGCAGAGTCTGAGGGGAGTTCCAAGAGCAAAAGCCAGGTCAAACCGGTGGTCAGAGCACAAGATAACGCCAGGAGTGAGTCCAGAGTCCAAGAGCAAGGTCAGGTGCAATCCAAGGTCATTTACCGGTAGTGTCAGGTCCAAAAGCAGGCACAGGCACGGGCAAGGTTCACAGAACACGGAGTGGTTGCAGGCAATAGACACGTTGCTTCCACGCCCGGCAGTTCCTCCAGACTGGCTCTTATAGCCAGGCGTGGTTTTCAGCCAGCTGCTGGGGCTCCATCCTGACACTACTCATCATCACTCTCCAGCAGCTGGCGTTGGCTCAAGAGGCGAGCACTGCGCCGTCTCTCCTGCAGTTCCAGTCTCTGGCGCTGCCTGCGGCGTTCCTTGGGCGTGGGTGAGCCTGGGGGGGTGGAGGCTCTTGGCTGCGCTGCACCTGTAGAAGTCCCTGGCTGAGCTTCCCCTGTGGTGTAGGGGCTAGAGGGTGCTGGTGTCTCAGCTGCTGGCTGCAAGCTCTGATCAGCCAGCAGCTGTTGCTCCTGATTGCTGGCTTCTGCTGAATCAGGGCTAGGGCTGGCTACACAGGGCTCCTCTTCTCCTGAGGAGTCCTGGCTGGCTACACGAGGCTCCTCTCCTCCAGAGGAGACCTCTTCTCAGACTGGGCCATGACACCATGCTCTGTTCATTCTTAAGGTTTCTTCTTTCCTGTTGAAGTTTTGCTTATGCTTTTGAATTTCAATGGCTTCCCTGTGCAGTCTGACAAAGTCGTTGGAAGTGTTGTCCAGTATTTTGGTGTCCTGGAATAAGATACTGTGCCCTATTTGAGTTAGGCTATGTTCAGCCACTGCTGATTTTTCAGGTTGTCCAAGTCTGCAGTGTCTTTCATGTTCTTTTATTCTTGTCTGGATGCTACGCTTTGTGGTCCCGATGTAAACTTGTCCACAGCTGCAGGGTATACGGTATACTCCTGCAGAGGTGAGGGGATCTCTACCGTCTTTTGCTGATTGTAGCATCTGTTGTATTTTTCGGGTGGGTCTGAATACTGCTTGAAGGTTATGCTTTTTCATAAGCTTTCCCATCTGATCAGTAATTCCTTTGATATATGGCAAAAACACTTTTCCTGTAGGAGACTGTTTTTCCTTGGTTGTTTGATTCATCCTGGGTTTGATTGCTCTTCGGATTTCATTTCTGGAGTAGCCATTTGCCTGAAGTGCGTGGTTTAGATGATTAATTTCCTCATTGAGAAAGTGCGGTAACTCAAACAGGGCTTGAACCTCCTCAGGATACAGTGAAGCCTCCTGCCATTAGCATTCTACACCCTGGGAAACTCTTACAGGATGACTCAGCTCAACCCCACCCCTCCTGAGTAGATATAAATGACCTGCCAACATCTTTTCCACACTGTGACACTGAGAGATCTCTGTCTTTTGGTGCTACACCTCTGAAGATGCCAGCCACAGCTGCTGGCGAAACATCAGGAACTAAAATGCCAAGACCACGGCAATACAGCCCGGAAAACCCACAACAACCATTTTTCACAATTATTTAAATTTATATATATATATATATATATTTTAAAGTGCAATTGTGCATAAAGTGTTAATGGTGCATATAACATATAACAATCCTCACTAAATAATTAAATATTAAAAATACAATAAATAAATATCCAATACGTTCCAATAAATACAATCCGATAAATACAATCCAAAATCCGTTCATATAAATAGAAATCCAACTGGTTGTTCAATGAACAATCCACCCCAACAGGGTCAGACTGGTAAGTATCCAAGTCTAAACCAGTAAGTATCCAGATCTTCTCTTGAACAATTTGCTTACCACTGATACTGTCAGTTTATATTTCAGTTTGTTATGACTCATGTGGAATCCAAAGCAAAATAGTTATGAAGCACTAGGATGAAAGCCAAGGAGAGCACTCAAATTATGATGTATCCAATAGCCAATGGGTTTTGCCAGCATATTTTTTGAAAAAAACAATCCTGTTTCATTTAAATTTCTTCATAGGCATCAGCATAACAATGTTTAGCTGAAATAAGGAAATGTTAAAAATAAACCAAAGTGTTCTCCTTATACACAAAAACAGGGCTTTTTTTCAACAGGAATGCGGTGGAACAGAGTTCCGGCACCTCTTGAAAATACTCAGCAATAGTGCTTGAAAATAATATTATTTCAAAGAATCCTGTGTGTTTCCTCCTCATTTCCCTCTTGAGAGTTCCACCACCAATTTTCCCAGAAAAAAAACCCTGCACAAAAACAATCAACAATGTTTATGAAGCATATACTCACTGCTCCCACACAATACAATAATTCACCACCCCCTCTTTAATGATATCATTTTTATTGGAGATTTATTGATGATGTCATACTGATTTTGCATAATTCTGAACAAGCTGAACCTTTGACAGAATGGATGAACAACATTGATGTTAACGTAAAATTTATATGGCATGAGAGCACCCAATGTATAAGTTTTCTAGATGTTACTATTTACAGACACTCTGAGGAGAAGTTAGGGGTGCGTCCCTACAGAAAACCTACTGATAGATGTTCTTATCTACATTTCTCCTGATTTCACCTGAAACATCTTAGGAGAAATATTCCTGTGGGTCAATACTTGAGAGCAGGGTTTTTTTTCTGGGAAAAGAGGTGACAGAACCCTCGAGAGGGAAATGAGGAAGAAACACATGAGATTCTTCGAAATAATATTTTCACACACTATTGCTGAGCATTTTCAAGAGGTGCCGGAACTCTGTTCCACTGCATTCCCACTGAAAAAAAGCCCTGCTTGAGAGTGAAGAGAAATTCTACTCATCTCTCTGATTTTAAACATGAGAGCAGAATACTGGATAGGTCATTTTCCCAAAGAGGTTACCCCAGGACAATGATAGAGGGAGCAAATAGGAGGGCTTACTCCACTCCACGTAGTGAGCTATTGACAACTAAATGCCAAAGGGCAGATAGTAGAATTAAATGGGCAATGGATTTTACCACATTAGCACCCAGGATTGCCAAAATAATACATAAACATTGGCATTTGTTAAGTTCTATAAAAGACTGTGAGCAAATGCTCTTCATTGGGTATCGTAGAACAAGGAACCTGAAGGACATATTGGTAAGATCAAAGTTCAAGCAACAGGGGATGTGTAGGCAACTTCCACTAGGGCATCATGCTTGTTGAGACTGTAACATCTGCCCATTAGTCATGAAGGTATCTGAAATAACTAACCCAACAACCAAGAAGCCCCTATATTATACAGCCTTCTCCACATGCAAAATGGCTAACCAGCCCACTACTTTACATCGGCAGTACCTTACGACCATTAAAAGTGAGGATACAAAAGCACATATCCCATATATGAAATAAAGTGCTAGATGCCCCCCTGTCAGACCACTTCACACAATGCCATTGTTCAGAACGAGGTTTCAGTGTCAGTATGGGAGGTAGTAGACAGTACAACAGAGGAGAATAAACAAAGATAATTACAATTGGAATCTCAATGGATTTTTCATCTTAACAGTTTATCTCCACATGGTTTAAATAATGAAACTGATTATTCTTGTTTTCTATAGAGGGGTAGAATGGTTTATTGACTTTGTATGTAAATAAATAGGCTGCTGTCAATTTAAATCTGTGAGTTAAATACAAGGTTTCCAAACACTTGATTACAGCATTGGCTTGTTAAACTTAACCAACATGGTGGTAAACTATTGTATTGCATGGGAGCAGTGAGTATATGCTTTACAAACATTGTTGATTGTTTTGTGTATAAGGAGAACACTTTGGTTTATTTTTAACAATTCTTTATTTCAGCTAAATGTTGTTATACTGATGCCTATGAAGAAGTTTATACCTCTGGGGGAATTATAGTTTGTGGTTTGCCATTTGGATCCACCCAGAGGAGTCCCAATTGGTGGTGACTCAGAGATCAGTCACCAGCTTAGTGTGGGACCTGCCCTGTGGGATTCACAAGGCTCGGTTTTATCCTATGCCATTCATTCTGTATTTAAATCCCTTGGGAGAAATCACTTGCAGCTTGAAAGTTGGGAGCTATCAATATGCTGAAGACACTCAGCTCTACAGTCTCTGTCTTGATTGCCTGACACAGGTGTAGCTAACATGAGCCAGTGTTTAGCTGCAGTGCTTAAACGGCTCTCCCCCACCCCCAGCTGCAAACTCTGAAATCTGAGACAGGCAGACAAACAGACAAGTAAATAAATAGGTAAGGGTATTTGAGTGGTAAAATTATATTTGGCCTGGTCTGGATGCAGACCTGTAGGAGTCAAGTCAGTCAAATGCTGGAAGTTGGTGATGTTCACCACCACTCTGTCAGCTTTTAAGAGGCTTGTGGGAAATGTTACAAGTAGAGATGGGCATGAACTGGGGGAAAAACAAACCATGAACTTTCACAAACCTGCCCCGGTTCATGAACCAGTTTGTTTGGTTTGTGAAAATGTCACATCCAGGTAAGCAAATAGTCACTTCTGGGTCAGCAGAAGGTCACTTCTGGGCCAGCAGAAGGCCACTACCGGGTCAGCAGAAGGTCTGCAGGAAGTCCATCCCCTGTTGCCTAGGAAACTGATTGATTGATGCAAGGCTGTCTGCAGTGACAAACCAAAGAAACGAACCAAACAAACCAGTCTAAAGTTCATGATGGTTCGTCAGAAATGGGCTCTGACAAACCGCTGGTTTGCGAACCACGAATTGGCCTGGTTCGTCATGAACTTTGGTTCGCATTTCAGTTTGTGTCCATCTCTAGTCACGACACCGTGACATTTACTTTGTAAATTTCAAGGCCAATCAAGTGCCTATAATAAATGGCCAAATTTAATCAACAGTTGTTGGATGTCATACATCAACAGGAACTTTTAAAGAACTGCTGGTGAATGCTTGCAATCTAAAAAGATCCATTTTCACCCTTGTATGCTTTGAGGAGGGATCTCATCTCAGTCACAGAACTTATGATTTACATGCTGAAGATATCAAGTTCAGTTTCTGGCATCTCTAATTAAAGGATCTCTGATAGCAGAAATGCCTCTCTGTGCCTGAGATCCTGGAGAGCTGCTGCCAGTTAATATAGGAGATACTGAGCTAGGTGGGTCAATTTATTTATTTTCTTCTCATCCAACAAGCTTCCAGGGCAAAGCAGTGATTCCAACAAGGTGATCCTAGTCCAACACTCAAGCCCCTAAATCTTGCTGGCTCTCTAGATTCAGTATAAGGTACTGTAATAGGTTAACATGATTACCCACGGAAACTGGTAAATGTTCAGAATTGTTTTTACAAATTTTCTTGCATGTATTCTTTATCTCACATATACCAGTAACTTTAATAACTCCAGAAACAAGTAGAGGTCTTGTATTGTTCTTTCAGTACCAATGTAAGTATAAACCTTCCCCTGGAAACATTGAACTATGATATTTCCTTGCTATCAGATTTATTTGGGGGTTAGCTTACCCACATTTTGTTTGAAATAGGGGAGTAGTACTCATGAGTAGATGTGCTTCTGGGAGGCATAGCAGAAAATTGTTTGGCACTTAGTCCTGATTAGATACGTTTGTGAATAATTGTACTTAACACAATGGTCCCAGAAATGGCTGGAATGTCCTCGTGGTATGCTAGATCTATAGCCAGAATATTCTGTAGAGCCAACACTGTCCTTGGATACAAAGGAAGCAGCAGTAATTCAAAATGCAACTTCACAACAGCACTTGGTATAAAGGCTCCATCCATTCCTACATGGCAAGGGCCTAGGAACTGCCACGCATGCTCTTATAACATCTATAACTGACAACTTCAACATGCTTTGCTGGAGTTGTTCTTGAAATGGGGACTGGAAACTTCAGCTTGCACCTCTGTATGGGAACAAGAGACAATACTGAAAAGGCTCAGGTCACATCTGTGGCCTGGACTGCTTTTTTCCAACTACAGCAGGCTAGGCAACTTGCCCTCTATCTTTCAGTCCAGGACCTAACCACAGTGATCCATGCAACGGTCACCTCTAGGCTAGATTACTGTAACTCCAATGTATTGTCGTAGGCTTTCACGGCCGGAGAACGATGGTTGTTGTGGGTTTTCCGGGCTGTATTGCCGTGGTCTTGGCATTGTAGTTCCTGACGTTTCGCCAGCAGCTGTGGCTGGCATCTTCAGAGGTGTAGCACCAAAAGACAGAGATCTCTCAGTGTCACAGTGTGGAAAAGAGAAGAGATGTAGGTCATTTGTATCTACTCAGGAGGGGTGGGGTTGAGCTGAGTCATCCTGTAAGAGTTTCCCAGGGTGTGGAATGCTAATGGCGGGAGGCTTCACTGTATCCTGAGGAGGTTCTTTTGCATATGGATTGGTACTTGATGTGCTAATCTTCTCTGCAGGGCTATTGTCAGGGATAGAATGTTTTGTTAGCCTGGTGTTTTTCAGAACTGGCAACCATGCTCGGTTCATTCTTAAGGTTTCTTCTTTCCTGTTGAAGTTTTGCTTATGCTTGTGAATTTCAATGGCTTCCCTGTGCAGTCTGACAAAGTAGTTGGAAGTGTTGTCTAGTATTTTGGTGTCCTGGAATAAGATACTGTGCCCTGTTTGAGTTAGGCTATGTTCAGCCACTGCTGATTTTTCAGGTTGTCCAAGTCTGCAGTGTCTTTCATGTTCTTTTATTCTTGTCTGGATGCTACGCTTTGTGGTCCCGATGTAAACTTGTCCACAGCTGCAGGGTATACGGTATACTCCTGCAGAGGTTAGGGGGTCTCTACTGTCTTTTGCTGATCGTAGCATCTGTTGTATTTTTCGGGTGGGTCTGAATACTGCTTGAAGGTTATGCTTTTTCATAAGCTTTCCCATCTGATCAGTAATTCCTTTGATATATGGCAAAAACACTTTTCCTGTGGGAGACTGTTTTTCTTTGGTTGTTTGATTCATCCTGGGTTTGATTGCTCTTCGGATTTCATTTCTGGAGTAGCCATTTGCCTGAAGTGCGTGGTTTAGATGATTCATTTCCTCATTGAGAAAGTGCGGCTCACATATCCGTCTTGCACGATCCACTAATGTTTTCATTATGCCTCTTTTCTGTCGGGGATGGTGATTGGAGTTTTTGTGTAGGTACCGATCAGTGTGAGTTGGTTTCCTGTAGACCTTGTGACCTAACTGAAAGTTTGCTTTGCGGATGACCCAGGTATCCAGGAATGGGAGTTTTCCCTCGATTTCTTTCTCCATGGTGAATTGTATGTTCAGGTGGATGTTGTTGAGATGATTCAAAAACCCCATCAATTCTTCCTCCCCATGGCTCCAAATGATAAATGTATCATCCACAAACCGGAACCATACACTAGGTTTGTGGGGTGCTGATTCTAGAGCTGTTTTTTCAAAATGTTCCATGTAGAAGTTTGCTATA
The DNA here is from genome assembly GCF_028583425.1 of Eublepharis macularius. Classification (NCBI taxonomy): domain Eukaryota; kingdom Metazoa; phylum Chordata; class Lepidosauria; order Squamata; family Eublepharidae; genus Eublepharis; species Eublepharis macularius. The sequence continues at coordinate 66,300,153 of NC_072795.1, forward strand.
ACTGGGCTGAGTGGGCTCCCCATGGCCACCCCATCCATCTGTTCATAGAATTCGTTGTCCCATTGGAAGTAACTGGTTGTCAGGCAATGGTGGAATAAGGCTGTTACATCCTCTGGGAAAATCTGATTAATAAGTGCAATAGTGTCTTTTACTGGAACCTTGGTAAACAGGGATACAACATCAAAACTGACAAGTATGTCTTGTGGACTGAGTTTCAGAGAACTGATTTTGTTGATGAAATCTGCTGAATCTTTGATGTAAGACGAGGTTTTCCCGATGTGGTCCTGCAGGAGATCTGCCAGATGTCTAGCTAATTCATATGTCGGTGAACCAATGGCACTCACAATGGGTCGGAGTGGGACTGAATCCTTATGTATTTTGGGGAGTCCATATAGTCTAGGTGGCTGTGCTTCAGTCTTGCATAGTTTTCTGTGCGTGTCGGGATGTAGTGAGGAATTCTTGATCAGCGCATTTGTTAGCCTGGTGATTTTGCAAGTGGGATCTCGTTTTAGTTTTTTGTAGGTGGAGGGGTCCAGGAGTTCCTTAATCTTCTTTTTGTATTCCTCTGTTTTCATGATCACTGTAGCATTGCCTTTATCAGCTGGTAGAATGATGATGTCTGGATCTGCATTGAGGGTCTTGATGGCATTTTTCTCTTTGCCAACCTTTTTTCTCTTTTCTTTTCTTTTTACCAACCACACATCCAGACAGAAGCAGAAGTTTAACAAACTACAGGAAAAAGGACAGACAAGCCCCATGCTCGACAATGCACGTATTGTCATCAATCTGACAGACCGTCAACTCTCACCAGAAGAAACCTCCATCTTGGCAAAGGGAGGAAACTTTGCAGTCACCCCCACCAGAATTCCTGTGGAAGACATCATTACAAATGTAGAAGCTGCCATTCGTCATCTACCTGAAGAGGAAGCTGAGGAAATAAGAGGAGAGACAGCCAGGATTCTACGAAAGGCAAAGCTTCCCACCAGCAATATAACACGCAAAGAGAAAAATGCCATCAAGACCCTCAATGCAGATCCAGGGCCAGGGCTTTTTCGGTCCTGACCCCAACCTGGTGGAACTCTCTGTCTGAAGACACTCAGGCTCGCCAAGATCTGGTATCATTTTGGCGGGTCTGCAAGACGGAGATGTTTTGCCAGGCATATGGTTGAAGCCAGTATTAGGACCATCATTGAGCCTCCCGTCACCTTCTCCTATCCAATGACATCCTGTCCGTCCGGGTGTCTCCTTCTTTGTATTTGAGGGCAGGAATGTGCAACAGGCCACCTGAGTTATGATTTTATGATATGATTTTAATTGTATTTATATAATTATGTATTTTATGAAAGTTGTACCCCGTCCTGAGCCTGCTTGTGGGGAGGGAGGTCTAAATACCAAATAAAGTAAAGTTGCCTCGCCTCACCTCGCCTATTTTGCATGTCCAGCTCCTGAAGCAATGTGTGTTCATGTTAACCAAGGGTTCTAAATTGTTCTGAAATTGTTTGTGCATTCTAATACTGCATCCTGGGAAACATAGGAATCTAGTAAGTTCTGAGTATGTGCCAGCATGATAAATGGCAAAAATGGATGAATTCTGGCAACTGTGTAGCTGCAAAAGTGGCACATACATTTAAAACATGGCTGATCTTAAATATTACATGACTGTGGGGAATGCACAGTCCAAGCAAACCAGTCAATTCTGCATAAAAACAACGAATAGGTGCACAGATGCAAAACTTTTCAAAATATTGCTAATTTTAGACTGCAGACATTGCCTGTGTAATTGTATGGGGCTCTTAACTTGAGAGAGAAAATAGCACTGTGGTCAAGTTAACTTCAGTTTTCAAAAGTCTAATTTGTGAACATTGAATCATCGCTCCTCTTGTGCTGTAGGGCTGTAGCTCCTGGGAAGTAATGCTGCCATAACAGTACTATCCTAAGCACTGTTACATTCTTATAAATCCATTGGAGTTGATAGGTTTAGGATGGCTCTGTTAATCTGGTAGTCTTTAAGGTTCCATGGAACTGCTGTTGTTGTTGTTGTTGTTCCTCTCCTAATTTTTGCATGTCAAACTGCTTTCATGAGCAGAGCTGGCAAAAGTATCTTATGTGCGCCTGCCAGCAATTGAATAACCATTCAGCTTTTAACCGAGCGACCCTAGCAACTTTAATAGATCTGTTTGTTAGGATGTGTGTCTGGGTCCGAGTGGAGCTGGCAAGACTGGTCTCCTTGGTAGCACCAGATTCTATTGGGCCATCAAGCATAGCCATTTTATTGACAAGCATGGTCTGAAATCCTCTGTCAAAGCTCTATTCCTCTACAGTGTGAAAAGGGAAATAAAATTAAATATATACATAAATACATATTTTAAAACTCACCCCCAGTAACTAATATTTATAAAGGAAGCTCCCTTCTTAGCCCCTCTAAGTTGTTTATCCTGAGGATCTTATAACCTTCTCCTTACTTTGATGGGTGTCTCCTGTTGACACTGTTCCACTAGCCTGCGTCCTCATACCTTGATTTCTTCTTTTTGAAATCTCTCAGGGATATTTTTTTTATTATCGTCCATCTTGTCCAGCCTTTGAAAGATAGACAGAGAACAGCAGCTGTACTCAGGCGACAAGGGGGCCGATACGTTTTTGAGAAGGCCAGTATGAGCAAGTTGTCTCATACCTTACCTGTCGCTGATGCAAAACGGATGCAATAAGAAAGTTGTGAGATCCTTCTGTTCCATTCCTGGTCACTTTCTGGTCATTTGAAAATTTCTCCAAAAGGTGTGAAGAGGCTTTCACTCAATCTCATTCTTTGAACTGGAGAGGATAATTATTACCAAAAGTTTAATTGGGGGTACAGTGGCCAAGAGCTAAGCAAATGGCAAAGAAACTGGCCTCAAGAAATAATAAAAATCCAGCAGAGGTGCCACCAGCAAGGGATAAGGTTTCCTCCCAGGCAATACTCCCATAGCTTCTTTCGATCAAATGCTGGGGTTGGGTGGTGTACCACATAGAGCTGTGTACATTGTACTATTGCCCCTCCTTGTAATGAAGCAACAGAGAATTTTTGCCATTGGAAACAGAAATGAAAGCTAAAACTACATTATGAACAGGGCCGGCGCACCCACTGAGGCCAGGTAGGCAGTGGCCTCAGGCGCGGGGTGCCGGAGGGAGCGCCAGAGGAGGCGCGGGGGGCGGGAGCGCGCACCACAGAGTAGCAGCCTCCTATCCCTCCCGCTCCGCTGCCACCACCAGCACAAGCCCCCGGCCGGGCACAGCTGCCGCAGGCAGGCATCTGTGGCGGCACAGACAATCGAGCGGGAGAGCTCGGAGGCCACCCGCGCACCATCACAGCCACCCACCGCAGCAATCGTGCCAGCGGCAGTGCACGCACTCCCATGATGATGTCATGCATGACATCATCACACAGGCCAGTGCACGCGTGCTTGCATGTGCGTGGGGGGGGCGCGCCCGGCCAGCTGGCCGCGAGTGCTGAAAACCCTTGAGCCGCCCCTGATTATGAAACAAAAACCAACAGCCACTGTCTCTTTGGGACACCTCTCTCCATTAATACATCATGTGACCTGCACCACAGGATCCATTCTGCAAAGGATTTAACTAGTGAACCTGATCAGAGCAGTCAATCATTCATCCTCCAGGGCTAGGCTTCAGCTTCAAATATACAAGGGCTTATAGAGATAGATAATGCCTTCTAGAGAGCTGCTGTATTACAGTATCTAAGACTACAAAGTGAGAAGTCCTGCCTTATTGATAGACCTTAACAAGCTTTTCTCTGTCAGGGTCAAACAACAAGACACTGGGGGAAATAGTTGGTCTACCTTGCAAGACTGTGATAAGGATTACAATAATATAATGATGCGTGTGAAGTGTATCTGCAATGTTCAAATAGCCCTATTCCTCACGGAAGCCTTCAATGATAGTTGCAGACTTGGGATATTTGTCCTATGTGGCAAGCCTGCAGAGTGTGCTGAACTCTGCCGTAAAGTGGGCTAACAGCAGCAGTTCTGCTGCCCCTGACAGTGGCAACTTCATTGCAGCCCCAGCTCAGCCATTTATTGTCCAGGGTTCTTAAGTGCTGCTACTGTAGGTTGCATTCACCAACCTCTCTCTTGCTCAATTGTCCTATATCAAGATATTTGCATAGAAGAGTCAATTATTGACATACATTGTTTAAAAGTCTGTACATTAACCAGACTTATAATTCACTTTCCTTAAGAAATAAAACCCCAAATCTTTTGCAATAAAATGCAAACAGAGGCTTGCATGTGAGGGGAAACCATTCCAGGGAGGCTGCAATGGAGGCTGCATCTTTGATCTGAGCCTAGTCTCCAGCTGGGCAACCTCCATCCCCCCACCCCACTCCCTGAGAAGCAGGAAGAGATCACTTTGATTTGTTGTTTTCAGGTACTGGGCACTTGGGACAGCATTTAGCAGAGCCTTGCACAGGTGTCGCAAGACTCTTGACACAAGTGGAAGGACAAGAACATGAGGGCTCTTGGCCTGGGGTATGCAGCTGGGGCACATACATCACCTGTTCCAAGTAGAGGATGCTAGGAGAGAGGAAGAGCCCCACCATTGCCTTGCCTGATCACCAGGAACAGTTGTTCTTCCTGGACCTATCTGCTGCCTTTGATATAGTAGACCATGCCACCTGGTTGAGGCACCTGGAGCAGAAGTGGGTATCAAGGGATGTGCCTTAAATTGATTTAAATTATTTCTCATGGAACAGACTCAAAGGATAGCTTTTGGGGACCAACTATCTGCAGAATGGGAATTATCTTATGGAGTCCCGCAGGAGCAAAAAAACCTGATCAGTATATTCTGTTACACGTATATTGAAATGTCTTTGATATTGATTTTACTGACATACACTAATCCACCTTGAGTCTCAGCGAGAAAGGTGGACTATAAGTGATGTAAATAAATAAATAAAAATTCTACTGGGGGTCCAATACATTTCATAATATCTAAAATTTCAAATTTTCCCATTTCAGTATTTTTCAACATCAAAATTCTAAACTCAGTATTATTCCTTATATGCATGTGTATTCATTGTTCCAGTTTCCATGGAAGTGCAGTTGAAAAACCTGCATTCTCTTTGTTAGTATTTTATAGTTTATCACCATCCATAATTCATGACATTGTACCATTTGCGTTATTATGTTGTCATTTCCAGGACTTTCTTAACTCTGTTCTTGATGCTGCTTATTCCCAAGGAATACTTTTGTATTCAGGTAATACAAAAGGCATTGTTACCAGCAGTCCTCTATTTTGAATAGAGTTACCAAAAGTAATAACAATCAAGAAATGTGTTTAACAAATTATCACACTATGTTTTTACCATACATTTTTTGGCCTGTGAACCAAAAAGGTATATACATATCAGAAGTTCACGTTTTGCTCCTCGAATTTCAGGATGTACACTTCTAAAAAAATTAAATAAGGTTCTAATTGATACCCCATTGAAATCAGTATTTTTTTCAAACCCTTCATTTTGCCCAAACATTTGGCCACAAAAGCGTAAACGCTGAAATATCAGCACTGAATTTTTTTGTTCAATCGTCTGTTACCTGTTTTCTCACCAAGATTACTCTTGAATATAATTGTTTGTGTACAGTACAATCAATTGAAAATTTCAATAACCTTAAAATGTGAGTTTAGTGAATTTTCTTTTAAAAAGTAACATATTATTGAATTATACAAATAATGAAACCAAAGTACCCCAGGGTATCTGGCGTGAGCCATAGATCAGTGACAGAGCATCTTCTTGGCATGCAGAAAGTTCGGTCCCTGACATCTCCTTTTAAAGGGATCGGGTAGTAAGTGATATGAAAGACTTCATCCTAAGATACCGGAGAGCAGCAGATAGTATGAGCAGACCAAGGCTAAGGTCTGGGTCCAGTAGCACTTTAAAGACCAACTAGATTTCCAGGATATGAGCTTTTGAGAGTCTAGTTGTTCTTTATGGTGCTGTTGGACCCAAATCTTGCTCTTCTACTACAGACCAACACAGCTACCTGAAACTAGACCAAGGCTAGCTCAGTGTAAGACATATTGTAATGTCCAAGCATATTGATTGAGGCAGCTCAAGCATGGACCTGTTTGAGTTCCTTTCCATTCTGAAGGCCTGACAGGGCTCATTTACGTTCCAGGAGAAATTGCAGGTGATCCTTTAAAAACATGAAAGAATCCCTGGGCTACTTGGAGGGTTCTTTTTTGGCCCAGACTACGCTTTTTAATAAAATAAAATAAAATGATAAAACTACGGTTAACATTTAAAAAGAATTCAAATGCATTTCCTAGTTGTTCTAGTTCTTCTACTAGAGAAAAGTTTGTGGTGAATTGTCAAAAGTGATAAGGCAATTTTAAAAAAATTCTTTCAAAAGAAAAATGAAAAAAATCCATAATATATTTTGGAATTGCAAAGAGTTTTTACATGACTCTTACCATTATAAGATTATTACCCATTTGAAACGGATAATTTTAATTTCTTTGTTCTGGTGAATATGGCAGTTGGCACCTACTTCATGCAAAATTAATCATCTCTTTCTCCTTGGAGCTGGTTATTAATTCCTGGTGTTGCTTTTGCTCATAGAGAATAGTGTTCTGGTCCATTCTCTTCAGACTTTTGGAGGTGACTATGCCAGTGTAAGCAAACCATCCCCTCCCACATATATCAACAAGGATTCCTTTAACCCCATGGAGATAGCTGGATGAAGTTGTCATAGACAGAGCTTAAATTGCCTTTGAGTATCTTAAACTACTTGTTATGCCTAAACTTTGTAAATACTGAAGAGAAATGGAGGGAGGCATTTGAAATGGAAATGGACATTCTGGACAACATGTGTTTTATATTTTCATTGCAAATCTGATTGGATCAAATAGCATTTTAAGCCATGTAAAATACCTGTAAGTTCTGTAATCTCTCCCCTGTACACACTTTCTTAAATTCAAAGCTTATAAGTGCATGGCGGGTAAGGTACATAACCACACTGAAGGTGGAAAGATCAGGCTTTAATATGACCACATATTAGGGGTGTGCAGTAGGATATTGCTGACCCTAAGTAGTTTGACTTCCTGGGCATTGAATTAGGTAGACTATATCTGAGTAAGTTAAAGTCTTCCCAGAACAACTCCTGGATCATTTAAAGTCATGAAGGACATTAACATTGTGAAATTAATTGTAAAGAATTTAAGACCTTTAAAAAAAATTCTCCCCATTCCCCAGGAAACAGCATTTCTCCCAGCCAATCTTAGCTCTGGAGTCTGGAACCAATCAGGTGAGTTCCTTTGGCCAATCACACAGTCTGTCTGGGAGGGGAGGGAATTTTTAAACTATAGCCATCCAATTCATTGGCCACTTTGCACTAAGAGACATCTTGGTTTACTTATGCTAGACTCCAGTCCAGTGAATCTTGCTTGGATGGTGCTTCTCAACAAAATGATCTGATTAATTTATTACTACTACTAGCTAGCCTTTCTTCTATCCTTCTTCCCCAGAGGATGGTTAGTAAATGTGCACTTGGTTGCTGGTGGGGGGTGGGAGATTTAATTGTTTTCAGTGTATTTTTAGGTTCTGTTCAGTTTAATATTTGGTTTGTTTTGATCTTCTGCCTTTCCTTTTTTGTTCTTCTGAGGTATTCCTTGTTTTTCATTGTGGTTTTCCCCCCTTGGGTTCTCTAGCTTTTCAGTTAGTGGGTTAGCTGTTTTCCACATTTTTGCAGATTAATTAGTGGTTTGGGGTAATGTCACATTTTTCATTGGTTAGTTTTGGATAGGTAGGCTTCCTTTCCTCCACATGATCTGTGGGGCAGGTGGAGCCTCGCTAGACAGATGCTCCGGAAGGATTGCTTTTATTCCTAGTTATTAAGATTGGTTTTTTAAAAAGCTGCTGCAGAAACCTGGCAGCCATTTTTGTGCCTTCTTCAACTATGCAGAGAGGCTGGGGACACTTTATTCAACGAGCTGAAAAATAGGACTCCTTTGTCCAATTCACTCGAAAGTTGGGAACTCTTAGAAGAGAAGATGGATTAGGTTTCCTGACATTTTGATACCATTTGGTGAAAAAATATCCACTCAAGAAACTGTCATTTTCAGCACAAGGAAAACAATAGACAGACGTCCAATTGAATCTTAATGAAAACAAAAATGGAACCCAACAAGTCTTCTCAATACAACAACAACATTTCTGAGCACTCTTAAAACAGATGCGTTTTTCCTTTCTTAAATTACAATATGAAATTTAAATGATATTTTTCCAGGGCACACTCCTATTGCATATCCTTATATACTGGCAAAGTTGCAGTATTTCTTTCTCCATATAAACCACAAAGCAGATATTGCATGAAACAGGTGTATGATTTCTGAATACCAAACCCCCAGTGGGAAATACTTTAACCTTTCCAGTACCCAGGAATGTTTTCTCTCTCCATTTTATTCAATGTTTTTCCACATAAATTACACAAAACACTTTATAAAATGAGTACACAAAAAGAAAAGAAACTATCTTATAAGTGCATAACTTAAAAATGAATTTATGAATGCATTCAAAAACTAACTGAAAATATTCTTTTCATATAAATCGTCTGGTTGGCTGTGGGTAACATTAGATTTAAAATGGCAGTGATGTTTAGGTTAAGAGTAACTGAAAACTATATACTATCTATCTTTATATATTTTTTGGAGTTTGCTATAAGAAGTGCTTAAATTAATCACAAGCTTTTCCTCCAACACAATAAAAAGAAAATTGTGGAATTGCTGGTTGGGAAATAGAAAATGTTTTTCTCCCCTGTTGCAATGCTGACTTTTTGAGCAAAAGTAAATAAAATATTGAACAATATCATAAATGATACCAAAAGAATCCATCAAGTGAAACTGCATTACCCCCGCAAAAATGCCACAGATACCTCTGAGTTATTAAAACACAGGTTGTTTGATATGGTAGCCTGGGAAACTCCGCACAACCTTCACACAATGGTTTGCAAGGCAATGTTTACATTCAACTATAACTCCCATTTCATTCCTTCAGCATGGAGAAAATGCCCCAAATTAAAAAGAAGAGAAGAGTTCTTGATTGCTTGGAGGATCTTCATGTCTTTTGAGGCAAAGGGTTGCCTCAGCTGAAGAGGCCTCAGTTGTCACAGACCTTTCCAGCACCCCATTCACATTAGAATAGTTGCTTTGCTTTAAAATGATCAGTCTAAAATCATAGATGTGATAGAACAAATCCTTTGTTGCCAGTAAACTGAATGGTATGAAAAGTGTCTCTTGGAAATCTCTGAAAAGGACAACATCAGATTGTTTCCTCCCTAGAAGGGTCTTCAAGAACTCCACATTACTGTTCATGATCTGGCCTTAGAAGCTTTAGAAAGAAAAAATAACCAGAACGAAAGCTATGCCCTTTTATTAAAATACTCTCACGGGTCACTCTATGGGTATTGTGCCTGCTCTTTGATGCATAGAGCACCAGCCTTCGTCTGGTTGCTGGTTCATTCCCTTCATGGGAAATGTATCTTCTTCCAATGGTGTTCAGTCAAGCCAGCTGTCTGCAACTAAGTTGTCCAGGCACAGCCACCTTTAGCATTTCACTCACATGCAGAGGCGACGGAAGTAACGCTGGTGATCTTAGTAGTGTCATCGGACCATGGCTGAAGGTTCTGAAGGGCAAAAAGGGATGAGTTGTGAACACAGATGGGATCTGCTTGGATGGGCTGGTTGATGGTTTTCTGAAAGGCCTCTTGCTGGAGTTGCATGAGGATGCGGTTGGCTTGCTGCCGCTCTGCTTCCCTCTCCTCCGCCGTTTGTCTCCTGAGAGAAATAGGCAGACAGTTCTACATTATATTATCATGGCAGACCACAAATACAACGCTCTCTCTCTTTCTCTCTCTCTCTCTCTCTCTCTCATCCTCATTCCAACACATCACAAATACATCTTATTACTAATTGTAAAGTGACTTCTTCTCATGCCAAACATGAAAGCAGCAGAGCAGGCTACCCACAGACAAGGAAGAGATTATAAGAACATAACAAGAGCCTTGCTGAATCAGGCCAGTGGTCTGCCTAGTCCAATATCATGTTTTACACAGTTGCTGCCAGTTGCCTGGGAGGGCCAACAAATGGAAAAGAGGCCAAGTCCTTCCCCAATGGTGCCTCCTAGCTTGTCATTCAGACATTTGCTGCCTCTGTATATGGAGGTTCCCACCACTGATAGACCTATCTTCCATAAATCTATCAAATTCCCTCTTAAAACCATCTATGTTCATAGCTACCACTATGTCCACTGGCAGTGAATTCCATGATTTAGTTACTGAGTAAAGGAGTATTTCTTTTTGTCTGGCCTGAAACAATTGCCCATCAACTTCACTGGAACTTCCCATCTATGCAGAATAATAAGACTTTGTACATTAACCAAAATACTCCCCCCCCCAAGTACTAATGAGAATTGACTAGACTCCAGGAGACATAGGATGCTGAGAGCAGTTGACAGCCAATTAAAGGGAAGAAAGAGGAAGGGAATCTGCCTGCTCAGGCCCTTGAGAGCTTAGAGAATCCTGGAGGCAAGCCTGTAGCTAGAAATGTTACAGTGAGGAGGCAGAAAACCACGCTGGGGAAGAGAGTATTGTCAGCTACCCATCAATCAAAACCTTCAGACTTATTGGGCAGGGCCTGATGCATGCCTATTTTCTTCTCTTAAGATATTTGCCAGATATAAGTCTGAGATGATTCAAAAGCTGTTGATGTTGATGACAATTAGTGTTTTACAGTGCAATCCTAAAGAGAGTTACACTATTCTCTAAGTCCATCCAAATGAACAACTGAATATATCTGTCTGCTTCTCCTGAACCACATCACTAGAAATTGCAAAGTGAGTAAAACTGGAAGACTAAGAGGGATCAAAGACATTTAGAAAACTTTTGATCTTTCATTGAATTCAGCTCCTTCCCCTGCAGGACCCTAGGAACAGAAGTGAGGGTGGTTATTTCAGAACAGAGTTAAGGGCCATTATGACATCAGTAGCCAAACCTTCTCCCTCTGCCTTTTCCCTATTGGCATATTAAAGATAATGACAAGGAATCAGACTGAAGGTTCGTCTAGTCAAGCATCCTGTTTCCAACAGTGGCCAACCACGTGCCTTCAAGAATCTAGTAAACAAAACAAGAGGGTTGGTTCCCTCCCCATTGTTTCACCCAGAATCTGATATTCAGAATAATAAAGTTGGCCACTGGATTTCTTCTTAGTTATTATGGCCAATAGCCCATGATAGACTTCACAGCTGTTTCCTTTTAGACCGCCCACATCATCACAACACCGCTGAGTCTTACAGAAGCAAATTCCATGAGTCAGTTATGTAAAGAAGTCCTCTCTTTTGCTTGTCCTGAACTGACTGCCCATCAATTTCATCTGGGTGACCCAAGTTTTAGAGTTAGGAGGGAGACAAGTAACTTTCTCCACTCCCTCTGCCTCATTTGTTATGGGTGAAAAAAAACAAACAGCAAGCTGAGCCATAGCCCTAGATTTCAAAAATTGCCCCATTTAGCAGGTGCCTTGCATACATTACATGGGACCTAGTTATTACAAAACACTAAGTACATATATGCCGTCAAGTCACAACCAACTTATGACAACCTGAGCAAGGGGCTTTCAAGGCAAGTGAGAAGCAGGAGTGATTTGCCATAGCCTGCCTTTGCAGAGTCTTCCTACATGCAAGTATTAAGCCTGGTTAGCTCCCAAGATCTAATGCGATCCCACTATACCATACCATTCCATATCCCTACAAAACACTGCAGCTGTTTAATATTTCACATATCAAGCACCCTAGCTCTTTAAAATTCTCTGCTCTGAAAGACTTTCCAAGATGGAAGCCCAATAGATGGCCATTGTTGCAGATGAAAACACCAAGACCTACTATTCTGCACAAGGCATGATCATTTCAGTCATTTTTTAAAAATCCCCTTGTTAATGCTTTTGTGATTCCTAAGTAACTGTAGCAAACAGAATGGCTTTCATATATGCCCAGCTTACACATTATAAAATGTTCCAGATAAAGCCTCCCCATGGATGTAGACAAAAGGAAGAAATAATCTCTGACCTGGTTACAGCCATACTGACAAACATTGCCTCCTAAAGGTAATTTGAGTGGGGTACTGTTGCCTGTCCATTTCCTCTAACTTCAAAAAAACCATCTCCAGGAAGTTATACCTGTCAACAAGGTAAAACATTTCTTCTTCAATTCATCAGAATCCACAGGATGCTCCACACTGAATGTTCCAGACTTTCTGAACAAGAGAATGACCAGGCAGGTGACTGGCTAAATCTTTGCCAGCATGTGATATATCTGCGTTCCATGTATATTCATTACTCCCATCTAGGTGAGACAAATACCACGATCCTATAAGTTTCAGCAGGACTTACTTTCAATAATGTATTCAGGATTGCAGCACTGTAGACTAAGCTTTACTCAGAAGTAAAACCCACAGAGCTCGATGGAACTTCCAAAGATAAATGTGCTTAAGACAACTTCAAACCAAGGAAAATGTTCAGTGGCCTGCAATTCCTAGGTGTTTTCCCGCACAGTCATTTTACAGCATTTCAGAATCTATTCTGCTTCCCATGTACTGCAGAGTTCTTCATGCGCAAGGGCGTAATAGGAAGCAGAAACAGGTTTTGTCCATCTTTTCCTGGTTTTTCCCCCTGCACACATTCTGTGATTTTTTAAAGCTACTGCCCAGTCTCTGCTGGTGCATGTTGTGCTGGTGCAGAATCAAAAACTCCCATTCTGCTTCTTGTACCCTACTTTTCCTTTCCCCCAGGAGCTGATTGGTCTGTCCACCGGTAACCACTCCCGCCCTCCTCAGCTCTCTGAACTCCCTTCCCACCATTTTTATCAGTAAAGCAATGTAAGGGTCAAAAGGCTGCTTCTCTGTTCACTTCCTTCCTCCCAGGCATGCGTGCACTCTCTTATTTTTTTTTTCAAAGACAAGAAGGAGTCCTAATGTTGCTATTCCCTGCTGAAGGGGTTCAATTGCTGCTTTCCCCTTCTTCCCTCAGTGGTATGAGCAAACTCTCTGTCTCTTTTTTTTGCAAAGCCAGGAATGAGTTGTATTGTTACTGCTTGTTTCTCCTGTCTTTAAAAGCCAGGAAAGGGTTAAATGGCTGCTTTCCCCTCCCTCCCAACATCTCCTCCTAATGCTAAAAAGGAAAAAAAACCCCAAGCATTTGCAAAACAAAGTGGCAAGCTGCTGGGAATGAAGCAGCAGCATTTTAACTCTTTCCTGGTCTGGCTTTAAAAAAAAAATGAGAGTGGAACAAGCAGGAAAAGTACATATATTCCCCCAGAACTCCACCACCAGTTGCATCTCCAGTGGGCAGGGACAGCCCAGTCAGCAAATACAGGGAGGGGGGAGGGGTTCCAACATTACAATGTTACAACGCATGCGATTTTTAAAAAAATTATGTCAGCTCCAGCCCCCACAAAATGCAGCTCCAAACCGACACATCTCAGCTCATCAGCAGACACCAAATTGCCTTGAGGTCATGCAGTGCAGAATGATGGGCCCCCAAGCTGTTTCAGCACCAATTGGCGAGAATGCTCAGCATTAGCAGCTTAAAGTGTGCCATGCAGAATGGGCTGCTAGTAGTGTGGTCAGTAATTGATCTAACTATGACCTCCAGGGCTATTTTCAGAAGTTATGTTCAGTGTGTTCTGATACAAATGGTATTCCAGCGATACAAGCCCTTACGTGGTCCTTCTTTTAAATTAGTGTCAATAGCATAACATAATACCAAGGATAATCCTACCATACTTGAATTCAAAATTACCAGCCTATTATTCATAGGAGGAGGCAGAGAAGAGATTGTTATGGTTACACATCTTGGCAGATGCATCCACTTCCTTGATCACATGCATCACTGGAAAGAGTCTGCATTACAAATGTTTTCTCTGATTATATGTGGATTTTATAAAGAAAAGCAGACAGCATATAAATGTTCAGAGGTTTATACAGTAACATGAAGTAGTGACGAAATACAAATAATAATAATAATAATAATAACAACAACAACAACATTCGATTTATATACCGCCCTTCAGGACAACTTAATGCCCACTCAGAGCAGTTTACAAAGTATGTCATTATTATCCCCACAACAATAATCACCCTGAGAGGTGGGTGGGGCTGAGAGAACTAGAAGCTGTGACTGACCCAAGGTCACCCAGTTGGCTGCAAGTAGAGGAGTGAGGAATCAAACTCAGCTCTCCAGATTAGAGTCCCGCGCTCCTAACCACTACACCAAATAACAATATCAGAGTTACCCTGTGGAAAATATTTTACCCCAGTTATGTATATAAAAACTTACTACTTTATAGGGTGAACATTGGTTTTCATTCAGTGAATGCATAGAAGCTAACTTTAAACCAATGGGCCAGGCACTCAGACAATTACAGAATCAGTTTTTTTCTTTTGGCTTTCAGTCTGCAAAAGGTAGCAGGGACGGCCATTTATGTGTTGACAGAACTGACCAGAAGGACAAAATGACTCTGGCCAGATACACCCAGAAGTTGCATGTATTCAATGAAGATACCAGAATTTTTCATGAAGAGTATGTGAATGGTCTGTGGACTATTCAGAGAATCTCTGTCCTTCACTGGGAGACACACAGGAAGAGATGTGAGCACATTGATAAGAAAAGAGATGGCCAACAAGATGGCAGAGAAAGGGGAAAGGGCATGTGAAGAGTCTGAAAAAATCTGGCAACTTCACCAGCATTCTGCTTACTCATCTGAACACGCAGAGTCAGACCACTGATCTCCCAGAGCCACTATTCCCTGCACTGGCTGTTGGTGGCTCTCCAGAGTCTCAGGTAAAGGCCTTTCAGTCACCATCTATTCTCTGATCCTTTTAACTGGAGTTGCCAGGCGATGGGCCTGGGACCTTCTGTATGCCAAGCATCAGCTCTGCCGCCGAGACAGAGAATGTCACCTATGTCAGTATTCACTCCAATGCAAGACTAGGCATACTATCGATAATAAGAGGGGGCCGTCCTCCCCCTCAGCTGAAAAAAAGCAGCGGGCATTTGAAAGCAGCAACACTTTTCTTCCGTGTGTTTCTCCCTCATTTCCCTCTTGAGAGTTCCACCACCTCTTTTCCCAGAAAAAAAGCCCTGGGCAACATTAAGACCATAGAAAAGAGTGAAGGGAGCAGGCAAAGGTATCTGAATGGAGAGAATATTCAGCACGTAAGAGATGCTTGTTTCCACTCCCTCCCACTTTTGCAGGCACTCCTACCACAGGTTAGAAAAGAGTTTCCAATCTTGCAATTTCATCTGCTTTGAATAAAGATGACCTGGGAATAGAATGTTTCTCTTTAGAGCTATTGCCAAATTTTTAATTTTATTTTTGTTTTTTATAGTCCAGTTTTCTTACTGAGATTCAAGGTGGATTAAACAGTGTAAGTCAATACAATCAATGGCTGAGATATTCAATAAACAATACAATATGGATAACAGTAATTTAAAAAACAAGCATAAATCCAAATACAGTGCTGCAAACAATGCTGAAACAAAACATAAGCAATTTGGCATGACATTTTACGTGACAGGGAAACTACCCAGTAGGAGCATACTTACAGTAACAGAAGAAACACAGCAGTAGAGTCTACTGTCCCTGCCCCTTTTCCAAACCATCTTTCTGAACCACTTCCTTACAGCAAAGCCCTAGTACATATTTTAAAACATCTTCCTGAATAATTCAGTTTTGCTTAACTTTTAATTAATTTTGCTTTCTACCTTATTACAATTCAAAACCTTGAATTGAGCCCAGTAATGGACTGCCTGCAGAATGGGAGTGATACGCATGCTCCGCCTAGCTCCTGATAATAATCGAGCTACAGTGTTTTGCACCAACTGAAGTCTATGAGTTGACTTCAAGGACAAACCTATGTAAAGCGCATTACAGTAGCCCAGTCTCAATGTTACTGTGGTATGGATCCAGGCGGTCAGATTGGCTGTATCAAGGTAGGGGGGCATTTCCCAGGCTAGACTGAGTTGGAAGGCTTTTTTTGCAGTTACATTAACTTGCTTCTCCAACCACAACGCTGGGTACAGTATAACCTCCAGTCTCTTTACCACGTCTGTAAGAGTCAGCTGAACCCCATCAAAAGTGGTGAGCACAATGCCCTTCAGTATCTTTGTCTTCTCAACCACCATTTTGTCTAGGTTCAGGTCCAATGTGTTTGCTTTCAACCATTTGAGCACAGCTGTCAAACAGTGACTTTAGACCTTTACTAGATAACCAGGGAATTTAGATAAAGAGATATAGACTAGAGCTGGGTGCCATCCAGATATATAGAGCTAATGACTTCCAATTCCAAAGTTACAAATAAAATTATGCCCTGTGGAACTGCACAAGACAATTCCTGTACTGAAGATAGTTGGTCTCCAACAGCAACCCTTCAGTTCATTCCGTGCCGAATAATTGTACCTGGTTCCATCTGTTGTTTTTTTCCAGTTGTCATAAGTTTTTCAGCGAAATCCATTTTTAAAGGTTTCCCTTCCCTTTAAGTGGAGATTTAATGAAAAAAGCAATTCAAAACTGAGTAAAAAACCCTTCATGTTTAGGCTAATATGCCCCAGTCAAAGTGCTTTTGTAACAGACCCAGCTTTGCTCTGTTTCCTTCTCACTTCTTGAGAGACTATGTAACTGTGAAGTTTGCCAGTTTCTTTTCCAAAAAAACGGGATCCTGTGTTTTATAGGCTGGTCTCTCAAATACACAGAGAACCAATTGTTTCTACCAAGCATCTCAACAAATTCCATTTCCTACTCCTACCTCATTCAGGCTAGCAAAGAATGAGAAGGGAAACTAAGGGACCAACAGGATGAATAATGTAACTGTTCTGTTTGCATCCTGCTGAGAAACTTGGGGGGGGATACATTTTATCCTCCCTTTTATCATCACAACAGCCCTGTTAAGTAGGCCATAGTAAACCAGTAAATTTCATGGCAGAATGGGACTTTCAACGGGTCTTCCTATTCCTAGTCCAACACTCCAACATGCTATCTAGTCTTCAAACTCTCCAGGACCCACCACTAGTTCATTCTCCGTCTCATACCCCCTCTTCTGTTTTTATCAAGCCGCTGCTTAGTGATCTGGGTTGCTCTGCTATCGATCAGCTCTTTTCTCTTTCGCTTCATAATAAATTGTTTTGAGAATCATTTTATAATGAAATGGTAGAAGGGTCCTTTTTATTATCTTTATTGCTATTGATCTCCTTACAGTGCCTCAGCTCATAAACCATTAGAGTTTTAGTAATCATATAAAACAGTTAACTGCCTGCAGCGTTACTTCTGTTTGGCGGGATCGCTCAGTCTTAGAAAGCTGCCAGTCACTGAGATCAAAATGCTGGGACGTGGATTAGACAAGGCGGTTTCCCTGCGTTTATTTTTAGCTCTTCCAATACAAGAAAACGATCCCTTCTGATCTCACAACTTGGACGCTTTTCAAGGGAGCCTAAGCGTTTGCTGCATGAAGGGTGCCCCATCCTGAATTTATTGCGATTTATTCTCAATATGCCGGCGGGGGTAGGGGTGGGGGTGGGGTCTAAAGTGTTGCCTTCAATCCTAAAAACCGTGTGAATAGAAAAAGCAGTGTTTCAGAGGTGCTGCCTCTGGAAGTCCCTTCAAGTTAAATGAGCCTCTAAATTCACCTGTACCTAATCTGGTCACAAGCCCCATTATTTTCGACCCCGGCATATTTAGTGGGAAGTAACAGGGCCCTCTTAAACAAAGCCTGGCAGTCAATGGGTTTAGAAACTCTGTTTCAGGTTACACCCTACTGGGCCCCCTCTCTTCGTGTTCCCAGGCACGTCAGTTTAGGGTTGCAGGCCTAAGTCTTGCGGATCTCTACCAATGAGATCAGTGAGAGGCTGAAAGTGCTGAACTGTGGCTGGATCGTGCTCTCAAACAAATGTGTCAGTTTACAATTTAAATCTCATTGGAACATTTGCCCACTGATAACCATTGCCAGTGAAGTAAGGGACCTACAATGTTTTCCATTAAAATTGATATTTTTTTTAAAAAAAAACTACTGCTGGCCTCTAACTCACCTATTTGTTTTTAATTGTATAGTTTGCCGTGTTATTATTGCAGCTGCTCCAAGCAACCGTGGGAAGGAGTTGTAGATTCACATTAAATAACGAAACCAGGGAATTGTTTTCCGGAAACCCCTCCTGCGCCAACAGAAAGCTAAGGTGAGGTGGCACATAGATGGAGCCACGCCTTATCCAGAGTTTCGGGAGGTTTTGCCCGGGGGGGATGGCTTTGATCAGGTAAGGCCTGCGGGTGGCTTCAGAAAGGGAGCATTTTAGCCCCTTCCCTTGCCAGCCGTTTGTCCATTCGCAATTCCCCCGTTTCTTTTCGTCCCGAATGATAACAGACGGGGTAGCCACTCACAATGTTATCCTAAAGGATGGCACTGTTGAGCATTGATTAACACAGGCCCTTAATTCTTCTCCACAATCCTTGGGTTTAAAAAAGGTGCTGAATTTTGGCTGGATTTTTATGCCGGGTGGGTGGGGGGCGCTCCGGAGGCACTCCCCCTCGTTCTCGTGACTATGGAAAGGGTAGCATGAATAATGCACGCGTTTGCCTCCCACCGCAAATTTACTAGTGATGCATATTTAATATTGTTTTGACTTAGTAGAGAAATGCAACGCAGCCTCCTTTTTTATAATTAGTGAAAACAGATTATTAATTTCGGTCTGGGGCATTTTTCTCAGTTAGCACCTCTTGGCGGGCAAAAAGAGCAATTCGTCAAAGAAGCGGAGAGGCCGGCCAGCCTCGTGGAAGAAAGCGAGGAAGCCTCGAGTCCCAGCCCAATTTGTTCCAAGACTTCAACGGAAAGAGAACGGCTTAGTTACAGCAGCTCTTCGGGGGCGGGGGACACTCGGGCGCCTTAATTGCAAATATGCAAATGCAAGCAGACCTCCTGGGCACCGAGATTAAATGCCCGGGGGAAGAGTGCCGTGCCAGCCGCTCTGGGACCACGGGGAAGTTGCAGTGAGGAGAGGGCAGAAGCCAGCAAAAGGTTAGCGCAATCCTATGGCGTTACACCCTTACTGGCTAAGCTTATGGAAGTAAATGAGCTTAGTTAGGAAGGGAGACGCTCTGTTTAGAATCGCACTACAAATCCCATTGAAATCGATCGGATTACATTAGTCATGACGATGGTCCTCCACTGCAGTCACACTTCACAGGCGCCTGTCCAAATGGCCCAGGACAGCTTCTGCCACAATACAAGGTGCCAAAAGCCCGGCGATGCCATCCTACACAGAGTTACACTAGTCTAAACCTATTGAAATGAAACCAGTGGGTTTAGACCGGAGTAATTTTGTTTAGGAGTGCGCTGCTAGTACTATTTTGTTTACAATAAACGAACAGCCCCTAGGGTTGCCGACTCTGTGTGTGTTGTGTGTGTGTGTGTTCAAGTTCTAACCAGCTCAGACTCTTCTTAGCTTTTGAGATCCGAGGAGATAGGGCCAGCCTGGGCTATCTAGGAATCTATCCAAGGGCAGTGCATTTTTCTCCAGGCCTGTTGGCAACCCGAACAGCCACTACCCTTGGATTTAATCCTGTGTTCATCTGAGAGTAAGTCCTGTTGAATTTAATGGGTCTAACTTCTGAATAAATGTGCACAAGCCACGCCGCATTCATTGTGGCCAATTAACTTCAAGTCGAGCCCCCCCCCCCTCAGATTCACAGTCAAGCGTGATCAGATCGATTTGTGTGCCTCTTGCCGCGCGTGGCAGTTTAGAGCTACTGAATCCAACTAAGGGAGGGTCGTTGGCGATCACCCCCTCCTCTTGAACAGAGTGCATTCTTCTAATGCTGGGGGCGGGAGAATCAAAAGAACTGTCCGAATTCAGGAGCGGGACATAGATTTTTCCCTCCACCACAACAACACTATACTTCTTTTTATATATGATTTGAGGCATGTCTTCCACTTTAATTTTTTAATCTGCGCCTGCTAGGGGTGATTCAAATCCTAGGTCTCTGCCATTATAATAATTGCTACCCCTGAATCTCTTTAAGATGCAGCGAAGAAGCTTGTTCTGAGAAAGAGCTTTCCTCTTCTGGCTTCCAAACCTGGAATGCAAATTCCAGGAGTAGTCCTGTTCTTCCTCCATCAAATCATTTGGGGGTTTTCAGCTGAACTAACTACAGCACCCTAAGGGTTTTATGATGGTTGTGAATGAGCCTCGGGTGCTATTTTTAAAAACTCAGACTTTAGTGGTAACCTAATACTAAAATGCTGAACGCGAACAACATAGTGATTTTAGGGGAGGGGGGCAAGATACATGGACTTATTCTTTCCTGGGTCACTAATAATATGTAAAGGTAATTTCACTAATTCATTTCTAGGACCACGAGGGCCTTCCAAGACGACTTAAGAAACTTTAAACAGAATAATTTAAAAAACGTCAAACCAACCCAAGTAAACAGGGGGAAAAAAGGGAAAATTACAAACTGTAGTTCTGAGTGATGAAAGGATATATAGATTAAAACTCCCCATCTCTCCAACTGAAATGCGTTGCATGCATAGTCCAAGCATAACCCCCCCTCCACACACACACACACACACACACACACACACACACACACACAACGGCAAAGATAATTTCAGGCCACCCAGAAAAATGAGATTCGGTACGCAAAAAGCAGTCCTAACAGGTCTACTCAGCAGTAAGCCCATATTATTCAATGGGGCTTACTCCCAGGAAAGTGTTCTGAGGATTACACTAAGACGCACTGCTTACGAGGGCAGTGTGGGGAGGGCCTGTCTGCAAGAGTCAGGCCTGGGGTGGGGTGTGTGCGCGGAGCCGGCTCCCTGGCCGAGGCCCGCTCGCAGCCGCAGAGTGTGCCTGGTTGCTCCCGGGACAGAGCATTGGGGCGCCTGCGAGAGCCGCCGCCGCCGCCTGGGCACACCCTTCAGCGAGTAGGCCGGAGTTGCAAGAAGAGAAAGTTCCTGTTTTGATCTCGCCCTGGTCTGCCCCGCCATTAAAACACTTTCGATAGTAGACAAAATAATGTTAAAGGAATGTGGTGTGTTTTTTTAAGGCCTGTTTGTTTATTCAAAAGGCAAATCCCTAGAGAATTGGTTTCTATTTCGGTGCCAAGATGACGATAATCCCGCTCTCGCCTTTACGTCCCCCTCCTCTATCGCCGTTGTGACTAGAGTTGCCAACAGGCCTGGAGAAGAATGTCCTGCCCCTTTAATGTGTAGAAATGGGCAGCTGAAAGGCACGGCGCGCCCCTGCTAAAGGGACAGGACTTTCTACCCCACCCCACCCCACCCCAACTGGCACCCTAAGTGTAAGCCCCGCCCCTGGCTAATGATGGCTCTGCTGGGTGCAAGGCTTCCCGATTTTGTTAAAAGTTTGCTCGGCCAGAAGGCCCGTCGCTCCTCTAAAACTTGCGAAATCTATTTCAGCGTAAGTTTTCCTGAGTTTCCCCGCGGCTGTTAGTCTGTACTGCGCTCCGGTGTCATGGCGCTGCCGTTGACCAGCACGGGCTGAGCTCAACTGGCGACTCTGCGGCGCTTCAGCCGGCCTCCCTCCTTCGGAGAGGAACTTGAAAAAAACAACTGCGAGTCGTTTCACCTTTGGACGGTTCTCTTCCTATGGGGAGCTGTTGTTGTTCTTTAATCGTGCTGTTTATGATCTCCCACCCCCAGTCATGGTATTCTATCCAGTTTGATTTTAAAGGCTTCAACCTGGATTGTGAGGCATTAAAAAAAATCTTCCACGGGTGCATTTTAAGGATCGAAACCGCAGGCGCGTTGAAAGGTCCACAAGAGGAAATTGGTAGCAGAGGTGACCTATACTCTGTCTGGGAAATGGAAACGGCTTTTACTATTCTGCGGCCAAGGATCAGGAAACCGCCGGCTACTTTTCTTTCTAGGACCTTAAAACGCGTGAATTCTAATTTCAAATCTGCCTCCTATCAACACGTGCTTAAGTTTGCTGGCCTTCCTAAAGTTTAGAAAAATAGCAGATATCACCGGCCAGACTTTTGTGAGTCCTTATCTAATCTAGAGATAAGCACCCTTTAGTCCTCTTCATAAATAAAGACCGTTCGCATGCACACGTTAGGCATTCAGACTCGCCCTCTTTCTTTGGGAAGTGTGCAGTTCAATTCTAAGAAAAGGTGCTTTCAACCACATTCGCTCCGCGACGGGTAGTCGCGTCCTTGTCCTCAAATCACCGACTCCAAAGCCTTCTTGCCCGCCATACCCACGAGGCGCTCGTGCCTCGTAGCTGATGCTCCTACGGCGCCCCCCGCCCTTTTAGGCAACTGACACAGAATTTCAAGGGCATTTGATTCTGCCCGCCAGACCTCCCTCCTGTTTGCGCCGGGACTGGATGTTTCATCACCGAGGTCTGAGACCCAGAGGACCACAAAGCCTCTCTGAGTCCGGGACAGTTGAGGCCTGTTCCGGCCAGCAACGACTCTGCAATGACTCCCCTCCGAGATTTCTAGCCCTCCAAAGCACCTCACAGGAGTCCCACTCCTCCTGCCTCAAAAGCAACGGTCTGCACAGGAGTCTCCTTAGTTTGAAGCTCCTCGCATCACCACCAACTTAGCCCAGAGCAGGGGCGTAACCTGCCATCAGCCCTTCCAGGAACAGAGGCGGCTAAGGAGCCCTTACACGGCAATACTAGCCACGCTAGGACAGGCACCCCGGGCCAACCCAACCCCCCCCCCCCATAAGCCAGATGCAGACTTCAACGAGGAACAACGAGGGCGCTTCTTAATAGATCGGGAGGGGGCGACAAGGCTCTCCCGGAAGGCCACGCACGGACTAGAGAGGGGCTCCCCGGCTGGGCCGGTGTCCAGAACGGAGCAGGCCGGCAGAGGGAAAGGGCTGCCTTATACCGGCAGCATGATAAAGTTAAAAAGCCCACTCGCCCGCGTCCAAATGAGCTCTCGGCTCTGGGTCCGGGTCCTCCCAGGCTCCAAAGACACCCCCCGGCCAGAGAGCAGCGCCCGCCGGCTCCGGATCCAGACAACCGCCGAGCCCAGCGGGCCCCCAGAACACAGCCGAAAGCCGAGCCACAGCCCGCTCCCAACCCGGCCCCGCGCCGGGCCCTTGCCTGGCCTTTGTGCGGGGAAGCGCGCCGCGCCCGGCCGGCCCGGGCACATTCCGCGGGGCGAGGCGCGCTTCCCGGCGCCCCCATTCCACCCCGGCCCGGCCCCGCTCGGCTCACCTCCACTTCGTCCGCCGGTTCTGGAACCAGGTCTTGACTTGCGCGTCGGTCATCTTGAGGGCCTTGGCCAGCGCCGCCCGCTCGGCCGAGGCCAGGTACTTCTGCCGGTGGAAGCGCTTCTCCAGCTCGCAGATCTGCAGGCGGGTGAAGGAGGTGCGCGGCTTCTTCTTCTTGGGCGGCGTCCGGTTCTGGTAGGGGTGACCTATACGGCGTGTTACAGTGAACGGTGAGAGGGCCACTGGAGGGAGACAGGGCGGGCGGGGTGGGGGCAAAGAAGCAAGCGGCGACATCATCAGGAGGGATCCACAAGCCTCGCAGAGGAGACACAGAAAGACCCGCGGACCGTGGCGGGGAGCCCCCGGAGGCCGGCAGCCCACTGGCCCCACCAACCCGCCCCAGGGACCGCGTCAGAAAGGGGTCGCGCTGCAAACGCCTCTGGGGCCACGGCTCCCCCCCTGCTCCCGCTCCCGGGGGGCTCCACGGAGATCTGAAGCGGCCCCGCCCAGCATCTCCAACCTTCCAGGTACATCGATCAGGTCCCTCTCGGCACCCCGAGCCCGATCGGTATCGCCATGGCCGCGGGGCGGCAGGCCCACCTGCTCCTTGGGGCCAGGCGCTGGGGAGAGCTTTTGACAGGGGAGCCGAGAGGCCCTGCAGCAACTGCCGCCTGAAGACCGCCGAGATGCCCCCTGGCTTTAGGCTAAAGCAGCAGGGGGCCCTTGCGGGCATCTTTGCCGGGGACCGAGCTGCGCATGAGGTCGAGGTCCCTCTCCGGCCAGAAGGGCCGTGGCTGGCGATCCCGGGCCAGACCGCCAGTGAGGCACAGCCGAGCCTTTGCGCTGGTGCCCAGATTCGCATGGCCCGGAGGGTCCCAGGCCTGAAAGGGCCTGCAGGGCAGAGGAGGCGGAAAGCCGCCGGGCTTTGGTTTGGTTGGTTTCTAAACGGCGGGGCTAGAGGAGCCTGATGCTTGGCGCCTTGAGCGGGTGGGTTGCTCCCTGGCCAGCCCGCCAACTGCCGCCAAGCAAGAAACTCTGGCGGGGCTCCAGGACAGCCGGCAAGGGCGCCCCTGCGAGACCTTCAAGCGAGGCCTAGGGAGCCTTTCCGCCCCACACTGCTGGCAAGGAAGGCTTCGATTCCGCAAGGACTGGGGCGGTTCTTTCAAAGAAAGCCCTTGGAGGCTCCCCGTGCCTAAAGTCACCTCGCTCGGGCTGTGGTCCTAAGCAAACTTACCTGGAAGAAAGTCCCACTGAAATCAATGGAGCTTCCTTCCAAGAAAAGCTGACTGGGAGCGTTGGGCAGTGAACTCTTGGGTCCAAGTCCTTCAGAAGAATTGAGGCAAATTAGAAAACGGTGTTCTTGAGGGCTGCACTCGACGGTAAATCCTTCCGAACAGGGTTGGACAATCCTAAGTAAACAGGTTTTAACTAAGTATCCCCCTTATTTTATATACATAACGTTATGGATCGAAGATATTGATACAATGCTTTTGGCAACAGACACCACCTGTGTTTTTTTAAAGAATAAAATACCTTCCCTCTTTCTAATAATGGCATCGATGGCCTTTAAAAGCGGAAAACCCAAGGCAACTGGAGTCTCACCAGGTGTGCTGGCATATTGGGGAAGAGGGAAGCTAGAATCTCTGGTCTCAGTGGTGTTGATGTATTTGACATCTGTTTGAGTTCTTTTGTTATTGTTGATCTCGTTTTAAATCAATGAAACCTGTTTGATTTTGAAACCTTCTCAAGTTAGAGATTCTTAGCACTTTTGGAGAGTTCTTTTGTTTTTAATCATAGTAAATAAATAAAACAGGGTCCTGTAACCTGGGGAGCTTCTCATACAAAAATGCCTGGCAGTCGTTTTCCCAGGTGGCTTCAGAACTCCTGGATAGGTATCTCCACCTAAGAAAGTGATTTTGCAAGAGTTGCCGATGAAATGGGTTTTACATTTCGATTAGAGTCACTTGTAAAGCTCCTGTTTCCCGTAAGTTCGGATAACTACAGCGGCTCTGTTAAATTCTAAATGAGTCAACACTAAAAGGATTGAGGCGAGACAATGGAGAGGAAGAAAATCGGACCGGATTTCATTTGACTAGTTGTAATATTCGGGGCTTTATCTTTAGTTCTGCCGCCTTGGAAGTAAAGGGAAATAACCTTTGGCAACCGACAGTGGAAATTTTATCAGCCTGAGCATAAACACACCTCGCCTTCAGTCCCAAGATTCGCGACAATAATGCTTCGCTCTTTCTAGTGAAGGGGCCCACAAGGCCGAGACAGGCCATTGAACTTTAAAGGATTTAAAACTGAGGTTCAATAAAGTGCCCATTTTCTCAGAAATCAGAAGGGGCCCACGGGCGTCAGCAGACGGGACTGGTTTTGCTGAAAAGTCAAGGCAGGCAGAAAAAAAGAAAACGATTATTGCAGCGTCTGCAGGACTGGGACTGCCAAATAGGCTGCCCGGAAAAGACTGCGTTACATACGTATATGTCTATAGATTAATAAGAGACGCTCGACTGGGTCTTCAGCAGTAAATATTCTCTCGATTTCTCATCAGCTTCCCTTATAGCTTATTGTTTTGTTCACCGGTTGAATGAACGTCCAAATTCCGTTGAAAGCGGGGCCTGAAGCAGGTCCTCCCCAGTGCTCCGTGTTAAATTAGAAATGGATTTCAGGCCTCCACGTGCAAGATCAAGGGCTAGATCGTGCCCTTTCTATCGGGGAAAAGATCCTGTTTATCTGCCCATCTATCTTGTTTGGCGACACTCTAAACAGTCGTTCGTCTGAACTTTGCAAGCCTCTGGGAGACAGGTAAAATGCCAGCTCTGGGAATATCGCATCCTTCTCCAAGGCTGAACTAACAGGAGGTTTACTGATGACACTCGGGTTTCCATTTTTAAATGAAAATTGAAATCACACCACACAACTCTTAAGACGTCATAGGAGAAAGAAAGGGATTCCTGAAAGGGATCGTTGCGGCTTTTCTTCTAATAGATTTACCACTACACCATATATTGCCTCTCACAATTGATTCCCAGTTTCTATTTAACAAGAGAGGCGTTCCGCCGCGGCGCCCGGTTTGGAGAAGGGGGAGTAGGAGGGGGGGGGCTTCTGACCAGAAGGAAGCCATTGATCGACCTCCCTCCCAACCTCATCTGGACTCTGCTTTTGTATTATTTATACTATAGATTAATCAGACTTAATGCTGCCTGGCTGTGAGAAAGTTTTGTTATACTGAAATCTATTTATATAGAATGATATTTATATGTATAATTTACTTTTGAAGTGAAATTTTTAAAAAGTTAAAGTAGATTACATTTCTGGCTAAACTGACAGATGAAGTACCTGCCCCTGCTCCTATACCTAATAAACTGACTTCATCTCAGTGTTCTTGTTGTAGCGGTTATTATTGTGGCGATTAATGTTAATTTCTCTGATACAACGTTTTATTCAAACGCTCGACCTAGTTGCCCTGTAAAAATCCAATGCCAGATAAAATGAGGTAAGGAAACCCATAATGTGTTTTAGGGACAGTGTCTTCAGCTGTTTTTTAACGAATCTTCCCAAGAAATAAATATGTGACCATCTTATTATTAAGATCTCTTTTTATTTCTGTATGGGAGAAAATTCATCTACATCATGAATTATTAAGGATTGGTACAATATGGTGTAAGGGAAAGCGTGTGCGTGAATCACTCCGTTCTTTAACCAGTAATAAAGATTTCCGTTTAACCAATATTTATGAGAGTTTAGTTTCTCTCAATGACTATAAATAAAGGCCGTTAATTTGTGTGCCAAGCCCATTTCAGGGAGTAATTTTCATAGCTGGAGGCTGTGAAATCCTAACTCTTTGCTGTAAGTTGCAACTACATTTGTGTTGCCGGACAACAGCAGCTTAAAGCTTCGCCTATTGAACAGTGCTAATCAATGTAATTAAGGTTCCCTTCGATGCAGACTTTTATTATTCCAAATCGCAGTTAGAGTCGCTCTGGTGGGCCATAAATCTATTATCACGCAGTCAACGCATTTTATAAATCAAGTCAATCGATGCAATTAAACAGATATCCTGCCCTGGGCTCGAGTAGGGGTGGCGGTAGCTACAGAGCGGCAGGGGAGCCAGCAGAAGGAGCGAGAGAGCATCGGCGGCGGGCGAGGCGTGCAGAGGGAGGGGGAGGGAGACCCACTCACCTGTGAATCGGTCCTTGGTGTACCGCCTGTTGCTCTCCATCCAGGGAAAAGTCAGCCCGGTGAGGTTGTTCACCGACGGCACCGTAGGCATGGCGGTGGAGAGAGGCTGGTGGACGCCGCCAGCCAGGGGTCTGTGCGCCGGTACCCGGATCACGCCCCCAGCCGAGTTGAGGTTATTTCCGTTCATGGCCCCGACCCCCAGGTTCACGTTATAAGAGCCCGCCAGCGACGCCATGCTGCAAGCCCCGCCGTTGTTGTAGCCCCCTGCCGAAGTGGACACCCCGCTGCCGGCCGCCGTGCCATAGTGGCCCGTCATGGTGTTGTAAGCGCTGCTCACCACGCATCCTCCCAGGCCGTAGTCCGCCGTGTCCTGCAGCCGAGCGCCGGAGATCATGCAGCTGCCTTGGTCCGGGTTGTTGAGGATTTGGTCGATCCCGAAGCTGATGGGTTCGGCGTGGCTCTGGTGGAGGTGATGCGCCCCTAAGTGATCCATGCCGGGCCGAGAGCCTCCCCAAAGAGGGCGACTTCCCCCCTCCTTCTCTGCCTTTGCCTCCTCCCTATTCCGAACGAGAGGTTTTTAAAAATACGCGCAGCTTTCCTGGTCTCGCTTCACTTGCTCCCAAAGAGGTAAAAAAGGAGGATGGAAGCGGAGGAAGGAAAGGCTGGGGGAGGGGGGGGAGTACGCGCCCGTGGGCTCCCTCTCTCGCCTCGCTGCAAGGGCATCAATCATGCTAGCCAAAAGCCTGGCGCTGCTAGGCCCTGCTCCTCCATTGGCTGGAGCCTGGAGAAGCTGGATGAATGACAGTCGAGGAGAGAAAGAGAGAGGCGAAGAGGAGTTTCTTCCCAGCCAAACCCGAGCCGGAGCCCCGGCGAGCACTAATGGGCCTTATAAAGTCAAGCCCTCGCGCGCCAGGGAGCCCGAGCTCTGCGGCTGGTGAAATTGACGAACTGCTCTTAATCCTCTGGTCAGTTTCCCTCCCCAAGAATGTGCAATCGCGTGTAACATTCAAGAGAAGCCGCCTGCATGCCACCCATAGGAATAATAAGGGGCTTCTCTCCCCGCTCCCCAAACACACACGTTATCTTCGGGAACTGCCGGACCATAATAAGCAAGCTAAACACCCACGCGTGAAAGCCCCAGCAGCGCCTGCAGAGTTACACCACCTATGGACTTGAATGGGGCCCGAGGGATTTCTGCTTCGGATGTCACGAAACTGTACTGGATATTAGGCGAGAGCAGAAAGAAAAGCACGATAGAGGAGGCGGGGAGGGGCTGGGCTGCTTGGGCTTTGCGACTTGGGCAACTTTCAGCAGGGATACATAGTGTTAAAGGGTGGACATTTGAGCGTGTTCTTATGAGTCTGGCTGTTAGGATTGAGCCCCGCCCTTAACCTCCTCCACCGGATACAGTATGGAGCCTTAGAAATGCTATTTAATTTCTAGATTCAGTTTTCATTTCTATAAAAAAAAAACTACCAAATTAAGAGTCGAAGTTATTTTTTACATTTGGAAAAATACATCAGGTGGAAGGGGGGACAAGGAGAATATTGGAGGACGTGAAGTCTTCTTACACTTCGGTTGAGTTTTCGACTGGAAAATTAAAATCTGAATTGTCTTTATTCAGAGCTATGAAAACAACCAGATTCCCTGCGGGTTATGATAATTTAAAAAACGTGACGTTGTGCTGGTTTCATGTGGACATTCCCAAGCCGAAAGCATTGAAAGGGGATGTATGACCTCCCCCAGCTGCCTTCCCCAGACATGCTTTGGCTCGTCTTCGTTTTGCTCTACGGCCCAATAGCAGGTGCAGAAGATCCAGAGTCCAGGCCTTTTACGTCCCGAAGGGCTTGTTTTCGGGGCCAGCTGCACTGCGCCTTCACGGTGCGCTGGAGATTAGTTCTTTTCTCTTTCTACCAGCTTCTTAGGATCCCCCTAACTCCAAAGCTTTGCGCTCGACCTCCGCTCTCTGGACCCATCTGAAATGCGAAGAGCCTCATTTGCCCGTCACTTCTGTTTTAGGGCACAATTCTTAGCATTCCCAGATCAAGCCGAAAGCTTGTGAGAGACATTGCCAAGAGAGCGAGGCTACACTGAGCTTTAGTGTGCCCCCCCCCCCCCCAAGAATTCCAGGGAAGCTGTTAGTAATTCTGATGTTCTCATTATTGTTAAGAATTTGCCAAGTTGGAAACCAGGGTCCTTCAGAATATACATGTGGCGGTTTTAAAAAGCTATAGTGGATCTAAGTGTAACTCCGGTATTGATCTTCAGAAACCTGGAAAATGCAAGCAATAGACCCGGTGAATTCTAGGATTTTCAGTGAATTCCCTCTAAAGCAGATCATCTCTTGTTAGAAACAACTTTTTAAAAGGCTTTATGAAATAAAGTAGCCAACCCTGGCCAGGAAAGAAACTCATTTATCGTTTATCAGGATTTAATGCAGCCTCATTCTGCTCTGCTGGAAATGTTTACTACTGTTGCTGCTGGAAGAATTATTGATAACTATCCAGAAGAATTCAGACTGTCATCTTCGAAGTTACACGCTTCAAAAACTACTCCCCCCACCCTCAATACAATACCCTTAGCATTCAATATATAGAGAACGGATTGCCAATAATACTGAAAATCTCGGAACCAACAAAATAAAGCATTTTAACACGTGGACCCACCCGCACGTTCATTCCTACTGAGATTAACTCTGTTTCCTCACCAGGTAAACCTGCATGATGACTGCGGCGTGGACTTTTCCAGTTGGGAGGGTTCTGTCATTATTTCTAAGAGGAATGGCGAAAAGACACGATTCGGTTTGCCAGATTCTTTTAAAGTCAGCTCTAATGGCATAGGTTTTCTGCAATCACCACATTTCTCTTTGGTTTATTAAAGAAACGGCTTAGTGGTTTTCTAACCCTTTGCGCCTGTTTCTGAACTTTGCCTGGCCCTTCGAAGCCAGCTGGAAGCCCACGGTATCCAGGAACACTCGCTCCTGAGAAGGCTCATCCTTTCTGCCACACCTCCATTCCTTCGGCTCGCAGCTCCCCTTTATCTTTAACGCATTCTGTACTCTCCGAGGACACAGTTGGCATTATTTCCTAATCTTGTAAATCATCCACGTTTCCGCAGATGGGGTGTTTCCAAATCTAAATCTGTCTAGTTTGAAGCAAAATTTCCAGTTACAACGAGCTACAGTTTTTAAGTTGAAGGTGTTGATTGGTGTGGGGGGGGGGATCCAAAATTAACAGCTGCATAATTTATTCCGGAGGACCACTTTAAACATCATAAAGAACCAAGCAAGTTTCTGAGTTAATCAACACTTTTCAACAAGCAACAAAAAGGGAAGAGGAGACAGTTGCAGTTGGCCCCATTTTTTAATGAAATGGTTATAGGTCGGCTGCAGTCCTGTCTACAAGTCCCGCTGAGACTGGCTTGCATATGGAGTTTGATGCCTAAAGGAGTTCGGGTTGCACCGAAGCCCC
Organism: Eublepharis macularius; assembly: GCF_028583425.1. NCBI lineage: Eukaryota > Metazoa > Chordata > Lepidosauria > Squamata > Eublepharidae > Eublepharis > Eublepharis macularius. The sequence goes on from NC_072795.1 coordinate 66,331,075, forward strand.
CACGGACAGAGATGCTTTCCTCTTTATTAGTTACTTTTCTTTTATCATGGAACTCAGGGCGGCTTACATAGGATTCTCAGGAGGCCTCTCTTTGGCCCCCAGTCAGGCCCAGATCTACAAGGCTGCTACTTTCTCTGCCTTGGGAGCATTCCCCGCGACCAAACCCACAAAAAAATGTAAGCGAAAACGACATTGTGCCTCTCAAATCAGCATCAGTCGCACAATTTGAATTCAGGGGCAAACCTTCCATAGGGTAAGGATCTCATCCTTTGTCCTGTTGTTACCTTCGAATCAACTCTCTGGTAGGAGCCGGAAGTAATAATAATATTTGATTTGTATACCGCCCTTCAGGACAACTTAATGCCCACTCAGAGCGGTTTACAAAGGATGCTGTTATTATCCCCACAACAAAACACCCTGTGAGGTGGATGGGGCTGAGAGAGCTCCAGAGAGCCCTGACTAGCCCAAGGTCACCCACCTGGCTTCCAGTGGAGGAGTGGGGAGTCAAACCAGATTAGAGTCCCGCGCTCTTAACCCCTACACCAAACTGGCTCTCCACCAACTACACCAGAGTACCGGCGTCCTTTCTTCAGCTTTGCTCCAGTGAGACAGAGAGCAGGTTTTGAGTGCGGCCCAAAGAATACAATTAGCACGTTTGATTCAGTTATACTAGAATGGAAATTAATGTGTGGTGTTCGGGGAAGCCCAATCCTAACATGCACGTTGGCTTGAAAACAAGGCCGGCTGAGGGCAGGAGAGCTTACTCCTATGAAGATGTGCGTACCATCAGTTTTTAAACCGTAGGTTATATATGCAACCATTCCTGATTTATTTCACCCAAACTAATTTCATAAGACATTCAAGCAATTCCAAATATCTTGTTGAATTTAAGCTATACCAAAAGAATTTATCGTCTATAGCCATAGGCCGTCACAAATTTTCCAAACATCAAGACATGCTTTGCGGATTTAAGTCTCCTGAAGGTCAGTGGCACAAAACCGGCGAAAATTTGAATAAAAATTTTTGCTCTAAACTACAGCTGAATATTCGTTTGTAATTCTGTAAAGAACTTATAATTGCTTTTCCTCTGAGAACACTTCCTGTAATGTTAAATTATCTTTAATTTCAGTATGATTAAACTTTATTAGAGCAGCCCTCTTCCTTTGAATACAGCCTGAAGAAACTTCTCTCTGTTTATGCCAATGAATATATAATACACAGACAAGCAGCTCCCAGCGGTTTAAAAGGGAGTCCCGGAGAATGTATGAACGCCTGTCAATGGTCCATTTGCTCCAATGAAATGTGTCCAATGTTACTCAGCAGGGGAAAAGGCATAGGACAAGTTTCACCTCAACAAATCAACACATGATGACTTCATATGTTCTCTTTTTTTAAACTATAGAGTTTTGGGCTGTTTGAAACTGACCAGACCCGCTGGCAGAATTTCAAGGACCTAAAGTCTTTCCGATTGAAATAATTGATTACGCCGAATCGTCCTATTGCTCCTGCTAAATTGGCACGTCAACAAGCGAACGACTGCGAGTAGATAAAAGAGCTCTAACATCAACACACCTAACTGGCGCAACTGGAGCGTATCTTTTCCACCGGGAAAGGGAAGGCACCCTGGGCCGTGAGCGCGGGGGCCCTACTCACAGTGGAACTGCTCGCCTAGAAACGGCCATTTTTGCTCCTCCTGTCGTGTGTTGCCCTACAGATGAGCTTTCAGTTAAGATTTGCATAATATCTCAATCCAACTCCTGTTCCTCTGTCTCCTATCACTGCTCTACTATAAGGAGTTCGAGGTAGTGAACATCCAGCTTCTCCCACACACCCCCATCCAATCTTTACAACACCCTTGTGAGGTGGGTTATGCTGAGAAGAAGGAGTGACTTTCTCCTCTGCTCCCCTACCCTACCTCAGATTCAGAAAGGGGTGATTTGTGGCAATTTTTAATGCCCTTCGTACATGACTTGTTACTCTTTCAGAACGTTTGGAAGCAAATGAAAGCAGCTCATTAGAAATCCTCCTCAGTTCTTTCTAAATGTAAAATATTGAACGAATCTACGTTTGTCTCTTCACGCCCTGCTGTTGCACAATATATCATTCCTATAGCTCATATGAATTAACAAAGCGCTGCGCAACCTCTTCCGCGTCGTAATAATAAGTCACAATTACTAGTGAAGAATAGGACACTAATATCCCAATCGTAGAAACGGAGAACCGGAAGAGAAGGGGGTGAATGGGATCAGATTCCCCTTTAAACCTTCGACTGTAAAGTAAAATTTACTGAACTGAATTGCATTTACTTCTGAACTCGCTGTTTAGGATCAGGCTATAAATTCTTCCGCACACCTTGCTTTCGCCTAATCAACATATATAGCAGAATGAGGTAGTAGTCCGAGGAGCAGTATCTGGGCTGTACTGGTTGCGCGGAGGGGGAGGGGGGAGAGTAATTTTGAATGCACCTTTTATACAATTTTCTTACAAGTAGAAATCTAGCACAGTAATAAAATTACCAGCCTAGAACTTTTCTCCTTGATGAGCAGGATAGTGGTTGCTGTCGTTTTAAAGCTGCGGTCCAAAACTACGTTGATCATCTGAAGTTCGTTCCGCTACCTCAAGATCGTGTAGTGTCTGAGATTGAGCGGTCAAACGGGATTACCCGGCTCAAATGTCTCTTCCCAAGTGGTGAGTCGAGGGCCCGCCTTCCATGCTCAGGCCCCCAGGTGCATAAAAATACAGGCCTACCTTAAAGGGTTGTGATAACGATTACAACAAGAAAATCTATGAAGCGCTTCGAAGTCTGGTGATATTATTCTCAGGAGATAGTGGAGCAGCTACATCGGAACAAGTCAGAAAGTTACGGGCGCCACCAGTCCTGCCTAGTTTCTTTCTACCAAATGCACCAACCACCCATTCGGTGTATGTTTGCAAAAGGCTTATTGCCTGTTACAATCCGCAGTCCAAAGTTCACAGCGTTCCGCGCTTCAGTGCTAGCTTTCCAACGAACCGGGGGAGTCTCTCTTTCCAAGGCCTTTCCCTCTTCTCGCGAGCACTAATTGGGTGAGCAATTGACATAAGTTAATAATAGTGTAAGAAAAATGTATCCTAGCTGGTGGCCAAATGAGGAGTGCATTATGGCGAATTGATTTGGGGCGCTCGGGGGCCTGGCTTATTTAACAGCAAGCATTAAAGTATTAATATTTTAGATGGGATCCGACTCTATATTTTTTATGTCGGGCAATTGACGGACATTAAACTTTAATGAAATGTTATGCTGCCCAGATTTAGAAGGCTTGTCAGCCCAAAGGAGCAGGGACCATTAGCACAAAAACTGGGCGCGGGGAGAGGGGGGGGGTAGCACTTTCTCTAACAGGTAAATAATTAAAAAGAAATGCTAGCCCACCAGGTCAGGGAGATTATTTAGAGCCGGGAGCCATTATCAGCCAGGCATAAACATGCAACTCTGGGGGAGGGGGGAGGCGCGCAGAGACACACTGGTGCACGCATACACGAGCCTACAGGCAGAGCCGTGGATTGGAGAAAGAATTTTGGAGGAAACTCTGCAAGCCGGAATAAATGCCAGGCGCACGCCGAGCGCCAGAACGTGCAAAGCCATCGGTCTTCTTCCTGCCTCCACCATTACAGCCGGTAGCTGAAAACAACAATTAGTTCCAGGAGTCACGTTCATTCGGCGCTGTCAGTCTCCAAAGTTTTGCAAGATGGTGAGAGGAAATCAACAGATAAGTAGGTGGGAGAGAGATTTTTTTCACACACACTCACACAAAATATGACTGCATGTAATACATTGACAGAGTTTGCATTTAGTTCAAGTTCTGTTACAATCATTAATTCATGTTAAAGGCTGGTTTTCTACTGTATCACTGTGGCTTCTGTCCTTGAAAGTTAGCTCCCGCTGAAATCAAATAGATTTCTTCAGACAAAATGTATTTAGAGGGTGGGGGGTAGTACTGGAGTTTTCGGCAGATCGAATTTGTTAGGTGGGTTGTGTTAAACAGCTGGAGATGTGGATTTTTGTTTTAAATTGTCACTGTAGGGATGACAATACTAATTGATTTAGCAGCAGGGTAGCCGATTACTTTGTGAATCACATCGAATGTAGATTGTAAATCCGTTTTTACTGTATAAACTCCATGGCCGGCTCCATCGCTGAAACTCTCCGTCTTTCTCTCCGTTTAGGCCTGCCTTTTAATCATGATTTTGAAATAAACAAATTGTTCCTTTGTGTTATTTGTACAATTCCGTGCTATGATCTTCATTAAAATCTTCTCCAACTATCGACTGCATTATGGTTATTAAATATTTAATCGACTTAAAGCAAGAAACTTTATCGACTTGAAATTGTCAGCCCTGGCTGTTCCTACTAGAGAGAACAGGGAATTAGTTGTGGCTCTTTAATTGAAATCATCAGGACAAAAATCATCAGGCTTTTTGAGGGCGATGTTCCCGCACTTGTGACTATTTCTACCCTATTTGGGGAGTACTAGAAAAAATGGTTAAGTATTGAAAATCTTTACCCTGGTGGCCCCACGCCAGTATTTTCTTGCCCCCCCACCCAACTTCTAGTTGTCAAAATCCTGCAATTCCCGATGCTCACGTCACCTCTAAATTTTGCCCCCTTCCCCCGGCTATAGAATAACAGGAGTTCACCAGATGGTCTCTTGCTTTGCCGATGCTAAGTGATGGAGAGACGATATTAAGGGGGAAAGAGCATCTGTTCAGGAAAACACCCTCCTCCAGACCCCTCCCCAGACACACACTTGGGAAACGGAGCATCCCCCCACCCCCGAATGAGTCAAAAGCACTCTTCGGAGCATTCTCAAGTGTCCTGAGAAACCCCCAACCAGGGCTTCTTAAGTGCTAAATAAATATTTGCAAGGATGTTTTGCTCCGTGTCAGTTCCAATTTATAAAAACCTCCCAATAGCCATCCTTTTCAAGCATCGTTTACTCGGTGTCCACAACTGGCAGATTTTTCACACCGCAACCAGTAGGGAAATGAGAAAAGGCATATATCTGGGTTGTGTTTTCTTATTTTTCTCCGTCCCTCAACCTCGCCATTCCCCCACTCCTTTTTATACTTTCTCATTTAAACACTGCCCTTATCAGCCGAGTCCTGTGTTGATCACGAGAAAGGCGAGTATATAAATATTTTATCTAAACAAATATTTTGCATTTGGGCAGCTGAGTTTGTTAACACCATATAGAAAAGAGCCAGCCTCCTAAACAGGACAAAGGTTTAAAGCGAGGGCTCAGACCCCGGGTTGAAGCACCCATTCTTGTCGTCATTTTTGCCATGATCAAGCATCCAAACTTGCATCGATACTGTGTGTTACAGGGCAGGCGTTTTAAGAGAAGAATAGGTAAGGTGATGCGACCAATTTATTTTATGCAAGCATGTAGACTTTCGAATTTCACAGAACCCTGCAGCAAACAGAAATTTCTATAGGAGAGAGTTTATATATTACTTGAAATTCTGTATTTACCGGGAAGAATGTTCCTCTGTATACAAAACATTTTAGAATTGCAATGTTAAAAAGTCTTGCTATGTACAATGTGTGGATAAGATGTGAATCTTAAGTATTTATGGATTACTTATATAGGAGGCTTCTGTGTGTTGATCACATGAATACAAAATTAGATATTGGCATCAATAAAGATCTGAATACCAAGACCTAAGAAAATAAACCAGCTGTCCGGGGGTCGACTATGTATCTGCTGAGTGGTGAGGGGGATGCAGTCTGCGCCTGCTTACGGCTTCTCCACTTGCTCTAGTGTTGAGCCTCCCAAGCCGGCTGCAGAGCTCAGAAGAGACTTCTGGTCACTTACAGATAACACATTTACACCAATTGTACACGGATTTTAACTGCACTCACTAATTTATCTCAAGTTGCCGCAAACGCGTGTGTTGCCTCGGAAGACTGTCCAGTCGCTAAAAAAGATTGGCTGTGTGAAAGGAGGTTTGCAACCTTCCTCTCAGCCAACCCCAGCTACACAGGCAGAGGTTCATCAGGATCAGCTGTGCAGATGGCTGGATTTCCATGCCAGGAAAAGCCCGCTCTGTTGAATTTCTACCTGGCGTGCACCATAGGGGTAGGGGGCAGGCGGGCTGCATCTCCTGTTCATTGAAAAAGAGCTATGAGAACTCAGGTGAGAGGCAGGGGTTCAATGAAACCAGCCAGACAGGCTTACCCAGCAGTTCCCCGGCCCTGGCTGCGGCTGCATCCTGTTGTTGATCCCTTCCCGAGAGAGGGGGACCTGATTCCCTCTCCTGTCTGCCAGGATCTTCCCCTTGCCTTCCTTCCTGCAGCGCCTTGTCAGGAGGCGATCGGGTTTCCTCGCTCCCCCCGCCCTACCTGCCTCAAGTTCTTGACTTCTGAACTCTTTAGGGAACCTGCTGGCGCCAGCTCCATCATCCAAAGTCCTTGTGGTTTGGAAGAGCAGAAACATTCAGAGGGAAGGGAAGCAGCTGATGACGGCTTCAAGAGAGTCCCCCCCCTCCCCAAGGTTTAATTGCGCACCCAGAGGCTACTGTGGGGGGATTTGGTTGAAGGTGTCTGTAATGGAATGCCAATCACCAGGAAGATGGAGAAAAGGGCGTTCCACGTTCTTCAAAGTGCATCCACGACTTGAAAAGAAGGGATCGAACATACAACCTGCTTCAGAATGAAGCCTTGATGCCACAGAGCAGACCAATGGAAGGTGGATCTGCTTCAGTGTTTGATGTTTGGCACTTTCTTACAGTGGGAAACACCTTAGGGGGGGGAACCTATTTGAGTAGTCTTTGTAGCTTGGGGTCTTGACTCACCCCCCCACCCACCCCCACACACATGTCAAAGTTTCCCTTTCAGTTCTCAAGGCTTCCATCTTTCACCCCAGATTCTAAGCAATCAGGGATCATGTACAGAATCTGATATCAGGAAGCCAATCAGATGCAGCTATGTGGTGCACTTTACTCTGAATGTGGTAGGCTGCGAAAAAGACTCTCTACAGTGCTGTGACAGTTTCATTGCCCATCAGCACTTTGGGGCAAGACTTTCCTCTCAACCCAGCTTTAGCAGTGTAGTTTACACACAACTGGATGGGACAAAAGTGTTGATATGATGCACATCTGAATGTGTGTCCCACTGAACAGAATGCAATGCAGATGGGAGGTGTCTGCATGCATGTACCCTTCATTATTACTTTCAATAGGAAGTGCATTCAGAAGTATCTCATCCGTATTGTGTCCCAGTTATTCAATGATGCATTACTGAATGGTAGTGGAAGGAATGTGAGAAGGACTCTTTGAAGTCCATTGAAGTCAATGCTATGGCATTGCATGCTTATCTTTTGAAAGTTCACTGCTCCTCTTCTTCTGGCAATATATTAATACTTAGTTTGTTTCACACATTCTGTCTTTTCCTCCAGGAACTCAAGGCAGCATACATAAGGTGGAAGCAACAGGAGATTCCAGAGATCGAAGATTGGAGACAAAAACTTTTATACATGGTGGAGATGGACAAGTTGACTAGAAAATCGAAAGACCAAAATTCAAATGAATTTTTAAAAGACTGGGAGAAATTTAAAGAATATCTGGAGAATAAGTGGGATGTGAAGGGTCAGTTATGGTCTATGGATAATTACTGATATCTATATGATAGTGGAATTAAAGTCTAGGTAGGAACTTTACCTTTGAGAAACGGGAGTATTAGAAATATTAGAATAGATAAAATATGAAGAGAATTAAAAAGGTTTTAGTGCTGTTGGGGGTCAAGAGAGAAAGGGGGAGGGAGGGTGGTGAATATTTTTTTTTAATCAATGAATATACAGTATAAAAGTTGTAGAGTGTTATAGGGAACTGATGTATGTATTAGATATGTGTGTATTAACCTACCCAATAAAATTCTTCTTTAATAAAAAAAAAGGCAGCATACATAAGGTAAGTGGGCAGTCTTCCATTCAGGCCCTGACTACACACAGGCCTGGTTAGTTTTCGCAGGATAGCTATTCTGTGCATTCTGAGACTCAGCTCTAAGCATTGTATTGCTGCTAATCCCAAACGTTATCCCTTACACTGAGAGTCAATAGGGTATAGTGTCTAAGAGAATGAATTGTGAAGGTCAGTTCCAACTGCACATCTGCCAACATCTCATAAGCTGACCTTAAGGCACATCACTATCAGATATGCTCAGCCATCCCATAGTGATGATGAGAATAACCCATCTTACAAGCGCGCTGCAAGACTGTGGAGATAATATGTATTTGACCTACCTTCAAGTATAATAACAACAGTAGCAAATACTACTACTACTACTACTACTACTGTCCCTTATTTTATGTTAACCACTTGTGATCTCTAAATGGGAAGGAAAGGATAAAAAACCTCTTTTCAGGACTTCTGCTTGGCTGATCAGCTTCCTGATTCAGTTTGACGGATCTGGCTTTGGTTCTGCTTTTCCACATATGAGATTGAAACAGACCTTGAAATCATAATTGACAAATATCTTCAGACTGTGAGGCTGTATTTGCATAATGTTTCTAAAGTCTTCTACCTTTTGTGAGTGTGTTGGTGACTTGTTATAATTCTTTGGGCCTCTGATATAAACAGAGACAGGACAGGTTGATTATGGAATTATGAAACTCACTTAATGTGCTTTTGGAAGAGGAGTTTAGGATTCAGTCACTCCCATCACGGAAGGAAAACTAACATGGTTGTTGACAACTTTATATCAATGTGATTGACCTGTCCTAATAACACAATTGTCTCATTGGAGTGCAGAGCTCTTTAGATTGGCTCAAAACCAAACTGCATACTGATTGATTTATAATGGCTGTGCTTCCAGAAGAATATTTCCCTATTATTTATACTGTATCTTTGTATTATGTTTCTGGAGACCAGGAAGGATTTTAAAAGAATGTTGTTTACAGTATTTCTCAGGTTCTAAATATGTGTAACATGCATATACTTGTATATTTTCTCTGACATTCATTTATTATTATTAATGTTGTTGTTAGTGAAAGGAGGCTAAGGAGGCTGCAAGTTTCAGGGATAGCAATGGGTGTGGAATGGCCTCTTGCGATCAAATCTTAAGAAGAGTTATACTCTTCTAAATACATTTACTTCAATGGGCTTAGAAGTGCATAACTCTGTGCATGGTTAATCCTTTCTTTTCTAGCCATTTTACTGCCCAATAGCATACGCACATCCAGGCAATTTTTTTTCATTTGGGTGGGGTCAGGTATCCAAGCTGTCCCATCACACAAGGCAAAATGGGCCATATACAAGATACTAGTCCACATTTTTTTAAAAAACCTCAGCCACTACATTTTTAAAAGGACAATACACATTCATAAGTTACCCAGAGTGATGCTCACATGACTGTGCCAATGCCCTGATTATTGTATGGGACATTTGTAGGTCCACCCAGTTCATGCTTTGCCTCTCAAGAAAAAGTGCAATCTAAGTTTTTAAGAACAATTTTACAGGTTCCCAGCTGTGTGTCTAATACTAGAGTAAGACTAGAGACAGGTAGCTTTAGAGTTGAAGCATGGGTGTATATATCATCCATATACATGAGTCTGAAGGGTCATTTTAATCCTCAAGGTTTATTCCATTTATAAATGGAGATAATTTCCAATCTAATTGGCTTAAGTCTGTTCAAAACCATATTGCCAGAATTGGTTTTTCTCCTCATGTCCTCCTATCCTGTGGCTATGATTAGGAAAAGAGACTAGTTAAACAGAGGATTGAGGATACAGAATGCCCAACTGATACTGATAGCCTACAAAAGGAGTATGTGTGGTCAAAATATTGTGAAGCAGGCAGTTTATTTAACATCCCTAGAAATAAATGGCTTCAGAAGACCATTCACCCTGACATTATCTCCTATACAGTAAGAGTGCCAAGATTACCCATCAAGTAGCCAGATACTGCTTGGTGATATACAGGTCCCAGAAATTATATGGTACTGTAACTATATTTTAATTCTAAACTGTTTTATTTGTCTCATAGTATGCCTTGAATTTTTCTTTTAACATAATTGTGTTATATGATTGGTCAAATAACTGTAAATAAAGAAATGAATTAAAATGACTGTACCAATAATTTCAAAAAAGGGAGCAGGGTATCTAGGAAGGGGTAGATCTAAGAATCTTTCTATTATTGTGGTTATGAAATGCATATTTTTGTAAAATATTTACAGACTTCTATTATGTTAAATCTATGTTGATCATATAAAAATCAAAAGACATTTAAAAAGCAATACGAGAGCCAGTTTGATGTAGTGGTTAAGAGTGCAGGACTCTAATCTGGAGACCCTGGTTTGATTCCCCACTCCTCCACTTGCAGCCAGGTGGGTGACCTTGGATCAGTCACAGCTTCTTGGAGCTCTCTCAGCCCCACCACTGCACAGGGTGATTGTCGTGAGGAAAATAATTACACACTTTGTAAACCACTCTGAGTGGGCATTAAGTTGTCCTGAAGAACAGTATACAAATCAAATGTTGTTGTTGTTGTTGTTGTTAAAGACCAAGTCGTTTGAATTTTGGATTTTAGTCTGATGAAGACCAGTTACATGTTCAACAGGGACCCTGGAAACTCTAGATTTGGGACTACTCCAGTTCTATTTGGGATAACCTAATAAGTGGAAACTGTCTTATATTATAATACTTATAATCACACTCCTTTAAAAGGTAAAGCCATTGCCCTTGTTAGTACATGTTACTACAATTGTTGTGTGTGTATAAATATGCTGCTTATTTGATCAGTTGAACTGATGCATATGCAAAATGTTCATAGGTTATAGGTTTTTTTCTTTGCATCCTAGAGATGTCTTTTACCTTCTATGGAAAAAGAGTTGGATATAGTGGGATTGCTAACATTTTCTCTGACATAACCTCTGTGCCTATCAGAACAGGTAGCAATTTAGCAGGAATCAATCATAAAATGGCTGCCATGAGGGCTATGTCTCAGCACAAAATATGAGAAGTTCATAAAGTATTTAAGGTTCCAACCCAAGCATCCTCCTATGATGGAGGCAGCCATTTTTGAATGGATTCTCACTGCAGACATAAAAGCAAGGTCTCCTGAGCCTTTCTAAAGAATTTCCTATTCCACTGAACTAGAGGAAAGCTTGGATTGGCTCTTTGTTCTGAGGAAGAAACAAGTGGGAGTCCGGAAACACACTAGTGGATATCACAGTCCCACAAGTACCACATTGGGAATCAAGAGCCTAACCATTTAGGACTTCACAAGTATGGATTACTCTAGTTCCTTCTTTTTGCCTATTTCTAATCAATCACTGCAATGTGCTCTGATTTATCACAGCTGTTCTTTAAATAACAAAAGGAAGTCAGTGTCACAATTGTTCTGTTATCTTGTTTGTAAGCCACCTAGAACAGGTCTCTGGAGAAGGGGCATATACATTTTCTAAATAAATAATACCATTTCATTCTCTGCTGCTGCTGTCTCTGTTTATTTACACAATTTTTACCCCAGCTTTCTGCCTGCATAGGACCACCAAGTGGCTAATAAATTAAAACATACAAATTAAAATCTCATCTTAAAAAACATTAAAGCCAGCACACAAATACATTGGAAAACCAATTTAAAACCAGAGCTTAAAAATACAAATAAATAAATGAAGATAAAAACAATAGTCAAAACATTAGGGAGGAAGGACTGACCACTGAAGGAATGTCAGGTGGAACAAAAATATTCACCAGGTAATGGAAGACAGCAACAGAAGGGGACAGGAAAATCTCCTTGAGGTGAGAGTTCCAGAGTACTGGTGTTACTACCAAGAAGGCCTCTCTTGGGCTGGCACCTGCCTAAACTCAAAAGGCAGGGGGCACGTGAAGCAGAGCCTCCAAAGATGATCACAGTGATCAGGTGGGTTCATAAGGCAGTCCTTTAGGTATGTTGATCCCAAATCATATAAGGAAGATTTTACTTGATCCAACCCAAGTAAGAAAGTTTTCAAATATCTGTGTGCATGGTGATCAAGCTCTTCTAGCTACTTTGTGTGGTTTTGGTTATAATGATAATCATGAGTAATTAAAAACAGACTTGCACAGTGCATGTTTGCCCAGAAGTAAGCCCACAGAGCTCAATGGGACCTCTTTAATATGCGTGCCTAGGACTGCAGACAAAGTATTAATATCTAAGTAGGTACTGTTGGTGCGTCATAGCTATGTTTTTATTTTTAGAAGAAGACATGCGAGAAGGGATCGAAAAGACCATTTAAATCCATCTATGATTTGATCTGTGCAATTAATGCATTTGGCTATGCTTGTCAAAATTTAACTGTAAAGCCTCATCCATTCTCACTCTGCTCAGATTTGCTGCATCTGAAGTCTCTTTAATAACATTTTACACCTGTTGATAACAGCACTGACTGATTGTCAAAGCCTCCCCTCTTCCATAAAAATAGCTATGATGGATAACTGGATTTCTCTGGGGGTAGGTTGGGGAACAGCATGTAAAGCTTCTGATTGGCAGATCTCTGGTACAAACCCAGGATAGCATGAGGCCCATTGTGGCTGAGACAAGGAGCTGAGAATCTTATGGCTGTCGTGATCAATCTTGGATAATGATTTTAGATTATTATAAAAATGTACGTATAAGTTAGACTTGAATAAACTAGACAGTGAGCTGACAGCCAGACTGAAGAATCCACCGAGTGACTCTCTTCATTTCAAAATAGTTGGGGATGTTTTCTCCTCATCAGAATGCAGGAAGTGCTCAGATATTAACCATGTTTCAAAGGGGGAGGTTAAAGGTTCTTTAAACGTATCCAAAGTTTTTAGCAAAATGCAAGTGGGAAGGCCTTTTTCTTTTTGTGCACAAGCAATGCTCTCCTTCCTGAATTGTTTAGTTAATTCCTGGGATCACACATTGCTTCTTTCATTTTATGATAGGATCAAGATAGGTCAGCATCTAAAATATATACAGAAGTTTCTAGGTATGTTTGACTCTGCAGTTCATTTTCCAGCTTTGCCTGTTTCGGAAAGATGAATCTGACTTAAAAGCTTTTGATTTCTTTTTATGATCTTAAGAGGAGAAGAAATAAAGGTTAAGAGGAGAATCTTAGTGCCTCGGAATACAAGTAACCTCTGCTGCAGAAAGTAAGTGAGATTGGTCACGTTTCTCTTGCCAAATGTGTCACAATTCACCATTCTGTTGAGCAGTACAGTACAGTGTTGTGTTGACAGCTTTCTGAATTGATAGCCCCGGTTTACTGGGGTGTAGCCTGGATCTTTCATAGCCCAGAGGCTTTACAACAGTTGCCACAATGGCTCCTGGCCAGGAATCTTGGAAGGTGCAAACACAAAGGTCAAATCTTCAGTACAAATTCTGTTCATTTTATACTACTTTATTTGTATACCTATATAATTCTGTTTCATATGCCTTTAATTTAACACTGTTGTATGCTACTGTAATTTCCTCCAAAGAATTTGGTATTTATAGTTTAGGGAGGTACTGAATATTCTCTGTTAATGATTCATGGGCACTTTATCACAGAACTAGGACTATACCAAATGTTCTTCTATTTTCAGGTCCCATGGCATCAGAAATATTTCCCACTAAAAAAATATTCTTTTTTTAAAAAAAATCACTCATGTTTACAACCTTTTACCACCTGTTTACCACCATTTGGTGCTACTTTAGCACCATTTTTTCCTAATTACATCCTCTGTATCTTCCTGGATTAGTCACATGAGTGATCCCAGCCAATTGGGAAACAAGTAATGAATGAGGTTACCTGAACACTATATAGCTAATCAGATTTGTCTATGTGATACAAACAAAATCAGTTCAGTATGAGCTTAATGTATTCTGGTTTAGTCACATACTAGCCCATTAGGGATCACACAATGAAACAAGCTAACATCATGACATTATATAACAAGACACATTTGGATATGCATTGACATCATTGACCAAAAACTCCAAAGTTAATTCACAAAGAGAGAGCACTTCATGATCAAATCAACACATTTGAAACTCTTGTGGAAAAATTGGTTATAAGGGTTTGTATGCTTTATGATGCTGCTGAAATCATTCAGAAAACACAGTGAGTTCTCTCCTTTTTTTTATAAGCTGCCTTTCAGCAGAAGCAGTCCTTTCCCCCCCTCAGCCTACCACAGAATTATAATTCCAGGGGTTCCCTAGAGAGATGAAAAGACAATTAAACTATATGAATGCTCATCTTCATATTTCCTCTTGACACTGATTATGTTATAAATATATCTAATTCTCAGCATGGCCAAATCTGAGGATACTTAAATCCATACTGAAGCCATGAGTGGATCAAACAAACCTTTCTATAAACCCCAAAAGACTGCAGGTTTGCAGAGAAATCTGTTTTTTTTTTAAATATCTTGGATGCTTTAAAACCCCCAGCATGATAAAAAGAGCTCTTGCAGCATTAAGAAAGATGCCCTCAGTGGCTGTTGCTAAACAAACCACAAGATTTTTACCAGCATTCTAAGCTCAGTTTCCGTCAGTACACATATACTGTTAGTACACACCTGTCAGTAAAAGGCAAGAGAGAGGGCTAGGCCCTTTCCAGGCTATAGGTTTTTAGGCAGGACTTAGAGTTTCAGACTAGGACCTTGAATTCCCATTCTGCCATGGAAACTCACTGACCGACCTTGGGCCAGTTACACATTCTTGGAAAAAGGGAAGGATTGGCCGTTAAGAGTACAGGGATGGGGGCGTGGCTCTGCTTTGGAAGAAGACAGACACAGAAACCTGAGCTCTGCTCTCCCCTCGAGCCAATTAGTATAAGAAAGCAACTCATTTAAGCAAGAACGCTCAAATAATGGGCAAGGACAATGCAGAAAAGAAAAATGCAAATGGCAAGTCAGCTAAAAAGCTCCAGGATTACTTTCCTGTGCCGTTGCAGCCTCTCCAAACAATGCTGGAGAAGAAGCACTCAAAATGGCGCCTGAGGCAAATGCAACAGGTAAAACTTTGTCTGAAACTAATCTGCCCTTGTTGCTGCAAAAAATGGAGCAAAGAATCTTGTATAAAATTACAAATTTAACTGACCAGATCTCAGATATAAAATTGGACATTACTAGAGCCATTCATAAGGCCGATTGTGCAATGGATCTGAGTACTTCATTGCAAAATGAAATCCAAGTCTTGCAAAAGGACAATGACTTAATGAAAAGCAAAATTCAGTCCCTAGAACTTTCAAATCACAAGCTTCATCTTAAATTTAGAGGGATTGAAGAAAATGAAGCAATAAATGAAGATCCTGCAGCTTTCTGGAACAAATGGCTAACAAAAATTCTAAACCTCAGAGATCATATTGCCCCTCTAATTACCACAGCACATCGGCTTGGTTTGCCAAATAATCCACGAAGGAAAAGCCCCAGGGACATTTTTGCAATTTTTTCAGTCGGGAGTTCAAGAAGAAGGATCTTAGAAATGGCCAGACAACAGAACTCACTTACTTATAATGGGTCTTATATTGCTGTCTTTGTTGATCTTCCAAAAGAAATCCTCAACAAAAGAAGAGAACTTAAACTAATCACAGGAACTCTTAGAGAAGCAAGAATTGAATACAGATGGTCAAGCTTTACAAAGCTCCAAGTCACACACAAAGGGAACACTTATTTGGCAGAAGACCAAGAATCAGGTTTGACCCTGCTGAAGAATATGGATCTGGAGATACCCATAGACCCAGAGACTATATCTCTTAAAAGGAAAAGATCTCAGCCTCCTACCCCCCAAAAGGGTAGTAAAATTCCAATCGGACATACTTAATAGTCATTTTTCTCATTGTAGCCTGCTTATAATTCTAACTTTTCTGCATAGAAGCAGCTGTATATATTCTGACAAATACAATGTTCTAGTTTACTAATTAAGGTTTGGGGGTGGGAAAAATTAAAGCATTATATTATTTCATGTTCAGCTCCAGAAAGTATTACGGCTCTTCTACCTTGGTAAGTGATGCCAAGTACCTGAGTGGGGTATATACCCACAAGGTATAGAGAGCTGTTTAAATAACATGATCAAGTGATTTAAGTTTAACTGTAATTCTTCTCTTTTTTTGTTTAGTGCATAACACTTGATTAGCGAATTTAGCAATTTGTATCTATCTTTGTAGGGGTAGAGGGAGGTTAGGGAGGGAAGGTTTGTTAAGGATGGAGGGAGGGGTGGGCAATTTCAGCAGGAGGGAGGATAGACAACTGTTTACGTAAATGTTAAGGCATGTTGGTAAAATTTTCCAAATTATTATTTTTCATAGCTCTAACTATAATCACTTTTAGATGTAGAATCCTTGCGATAATGTAACGCTAAAAATCTTTGTACAGTATCTTATTTTGCTGTTGAATATCTTCCCTTTTGTTGTTATTGAAAAAGTTAAAAATATTTTTTTTTTAAAAAAAAGAGTACAGGGATGCCTCCCGATGGGCCAATGGTCTTTCTGCCAGAAGGGCTGAGCCTGGCCATGCTGTGGGTTGTGGTAGCCAGCCCAGCTGAGATGAGGCAAGGAAGAGGGCACCCAGACTGCTCAAGCTCCACCCAAGGCAAGGCAGGGGAGGTGGTGGTGCCCTGCCTGCTCAAACCCTGCATGAGGTGAGGTAGGGGAGGCAGCACCCAGCACACCTGAGCCCTGCATGGACTGGGGTACAGGAAGTAATACCTGTCCTAACCAAGCACTGTGCAAGCAAGGGAGGTTATGGTGCCTGGCTTGGCCCACCTGATACCTGTACAATGTGAGGGAAGCAGTGTTCAGCTTGGCTTACCAGAACACTGCACAGGGCAAGGCCAGGGAAGCAGTGCCTGGCTCAACTGAACCCCATGTGAGGGGAGCTGAGGGAGGTGATACCTGGCCAGCCTGAACCTCATGCAAGGTGAGGTGGGGGCTCCCACACCATTTGAACCTCATGTGAGGAGGCAACTCCCGGGCCACTTGAACACCACCCCGCATGAGATAAGCCAGTACCTAGCCTGCCCAAATCCTGTGGTAGGTGAGGGAGGCAGTGCCTGGCTCTTGTTCTTTTCTACTGTATGAATGAAATGATTGGAAACAAGCAATTCACTGTTAGGAAATGCAATTTGCACCCACTCCCATTGGCAGGTAGGTCCAGATCACTCAGCATTAGATTATAAACCATCAACTAATGATCCATTTCCATTCAGCTTCAGGCTCAGAGAGATCTGCAAGAAATCTTATATAACTGAGGATTTGAGTATAAGAGAGCCAAAGGAAAAGAAGGCAGTCTGATTGTGGCAGGTATTTGAAACTCTAGTAATTACTGTGCCTTGTTGCTTTTATTAAATGAGAAGGTACAAGGTTGAGCTGGCGGAACCTCATGTCAGCATATTGCCTTCTTTGTTTGAGTGCGGCTATTTCACAGAGCTAGCAATCCATTTGCCATGCTCCTATTTATTTATTATCTCCTTCAAAAGTCCATCAGCAGACAAGATCCCAGCTCTCCTTCCCTACCACCCCCACCTTCCTGAGGGGCTGTTTAGAGTCCCTCCTTCAGTCTGGATTAATAAAGTCACGGGAGAGGAATCTGTCAGTTTGATTAAGGCAGCCCAGAAAGGCCTTTCCATGAATTTTCCACTGCAGACGAAGAACATCGCAAAGTAGGATCAATTTATTTCAAAAAGATGCTAATGAAGCCATGGGCAAGCAAGTCTCTTTGAACTACTTGGATCATATACATAGTGAGTACAGAAAGGGGACAGATAGCTGCTGAAATGTCTAGATCACTAGGTTTTTTAAGATTTGTCTGCAACTGCATTATCCCCCTTCTGGCAATAAAGCCATCTTGGTGGTCCCATTTCCAATCAGGGCTCTAGTACTCTAAAGATCCATATGTTGGATGTTAAATGACAGATTAAGAATATGTGCAGAGTAGTGCTGAATGGGATCAGTGGATTATCTCGTCCAGCATCCTATCTCACACAGTGGCTGAACAGTTCCTCTGGAGGATCAAGGACAGGGAGCACAGGCCAAGGACTTGCCCGGAAGTTGCTTCCTGGCACTGGTATTCAGAGATTTACTGCCTCTGAATTGGGAGCTTCTCTTAACTCACCATGGCTCATAGCCACTAATAGAACTATCCTCCATGAATTGGTCTAATCTCCTTTTAGAGCCAACTATACCCATGGCCATCACTACATCCTCTGGCAACAAATTCAAGATTTTAAGCACTCATTTGTCCATCTTGAATCTACAACCAATAAGCTTCAATGGGCTCCCTCAAATTCTAGTATTAGGGGAGAGGCAGAAAAAGTTCTCTCTATCCACTTTCGCTAACCCATGCATACTTTTATAAACTTTTATCATGTCCCCCTCTTAGTCATTTCTTTTCTCAACTGAAAAGTCCCATACTCTTCAGCCTTTCCTCATAGGTAAGGTGTTCCAATCACTTAATCATCTTGGTTACCCTCTTTTGTACTTTTTCCAGCCCTACAACATCCTTTTTGAGATCAGATGACAAGAACTACATTCAGTTTTCCAAATGAGGCCATAGGTCTATACAGGGATATTATCACATTGGCTGTTTTATTTTCAACCCCCTTTCTCCAGCATAGAGTTTTCCTTTTTCATTGTTGTGGCCCACCAGCTTGACACTTCCATTGAGCTATCCACTATAACTGCAAGGTCTCTTTCTCTCTCAGTCTCAGCAAGTTCAGACCTCATGAGCATATACTCGAAGCTGGGATTTTTGTTCCAGTGTGCACCACCCTACACTTATGTACATTAAACTTCATTTGCCTACCCATTCCATCTGTGAAGATCCTCCTGGAACTCACCTTTAGTTTTTACCATCCTAAATAATTTTGTTTCATCTACAAACTTGACCACTACATTGCTCAAACCCAGTTCCAAATCATTTATGAACGAATTAAACACCGCCAGCCCCAATAATGATCCTTGTGAGATCCTATTGCTTACTTCCCTCCATTGAAATGCGTCAATTTATTCCTTCTCTTTGCTTCCTATTGTTTAACCAATTTTTATTCCATGAGAGGACCTGTTCTTTTATCCCATGACTTCTATGTCAAATCAGGAGTCCTTGGTGAGGTACCTCGGCAAAAGCCTTCTAAAAGTCTAAGCATATAATGCCTACTAGGCCACCATTATCTACATGTCTGTTTACTCTTTCAAAGAACTTCAAATGTTGGTAAGGGAGAATTTCCTTTTGCAGAAGCCATGCCTCAGCAGACTTTGTTCCTCTATGCATGTAATAATTCTCTCTTTGATTAGAGCTTCTACTAATTTGCCTGGGATGAACATTAAGCTAACTGGCCTGTAAGTACCTGGTTCCCCTCTGGACCCCTTTTTAAAAATCAGTGTAACATTTGTTACTCTCCAGTCCTCTGGTATAGTAGCAGATTTTAGTTACAAGTTACATATACAGGTTCGTAGATCAACACTCTACATTGGACTTCTCCAAGAACTCTCACATATATGCCATCAGTACCTGAAAACAAACTGGTTGTTAATTTCCCCAATAGATCTAGAATTTCTTGTCATTTCAATTGACTCGGGACTTCAGACTCCCTTCCTGAAAACAGTGGTTATGGCCTGAGTTCATGCTCCACAGAGAGCACAGAAGCAAAGAATTCATTTAGCTTCTCTGCCATCTCCCCATCTTCCTTTAGCAATCTTTGGTTAACCAGAGGTCCAACTGCTTCTCTGGCTGGTTTCCTGCTCTGGCACATGATGGGCTTCACCTCTCAAGGGCAGGAAAGAAAACGTTTGGAATGAACCTAGAGAACTTCATCAGGAGAGCTTTAAACTGATGCTGCAAGGGGAAGGGGATGATCGACATGGTAATTTCAATGAAGAAGTGATAACAGCAGGGGCGCACCTGGGTAGGACAGATCAAACAAAGGCACAAGGCTACAAGTGTCTATATACCAATGCCCAAAGTATGGGTAATAAGAAAGAAGAGCTTGAGCTTCTATTGCAAACAGAGGGCTACGATATAGTAGGAATTACTGAGACTTGGTGGGATGATTCCCATGACTGGAATGTGCTAGTGGATGGGTATGAGTTGTTCAAGAAAAACTGGAAGGGTAGAAGAGAAGGTGGAGTGGTGTTGTATGTAAGGAGAGGGCTTGATTGTCAAGAAGTTATGGAGAATGGGGTGGACAGCCCAGTGGAAAGCATATGGGTAGAAATAAGGGGAGGAAGGGCAAAGGGTATTATTGTTGGAGTCTGCTACAGACCACCTGACCAGCAAGAAGAAATGGATGCTGCCCTCTTTGAACAGATTGGTAGAGTATCCAGAGATCAGAACCTTGTAATTATGGGTGACTTCAACTTCCCAGATGTGTGCTGGAAGACAGGCTCAGCAAAGTGTCATGAATCATGGAATTTCCTGACCTGCCTGGCCGATAACTTCCTTTTTCAAAAGGTGGAGGAAGCTACAAGGGGCTCGGCCATACTAGACTTGATATTAACCAACAGGGAAGAATTGGTAGATGAGATGAAGGTGGAGGGGACCTTAGGGGTTACTAGATACTGCAAATCAGCCATCAGAGAGGCCAAAGCTCAGTATGAGCTGGGTCTGGCCAGGAGGGCTTGTTACAATAAGAAAAAATTCTACAGATATGTGAGAAGCAAACACAAGGTAAAAGAGGCAATTGGACCACTGTTGGGAGTAGATGGAGAAACTCTGATGCAGGACAGAGAAAAAGCAGACAGGCTTAATGACTTTTTTGCCTGTTTTCTCCCTGAAGAACTCAGGCACATCTAGAGATAGTAGAAAATGTGGCAGGACACCTGAGTGGCTAATTGACATTGACAGAGAGGTTGTGGAGAGGCATCTGGCTGCACTGGATGAATACAAATCCCCTGGGCCGGATGGGGTGCACCCAAGAGTGCTCAAAGAACTTTACAGAGAACTTGCAGAAACCCTGTCCTTCATCTTTAAGGCCTCCTGGAGGACTGGGGATGTGCCACAAGATTGGAGAAGAGCTAATGTTATCCCAATCTTTAAGAAAGGGAAGAAGGATGACCCGGGAAACTACAGGCCCATCAGTCTGACGTCTGTTGCTGGGAAGATATTAGATTTGTAAGCATCTGAAGGACTGCTCAATGATCCGGGGAAGTCAGCATGGTTTTGTCCCTAACAGATCTTGCCAGACCAACCTGGTTTCCTTCTTTGATTGAGTGAGCAGCTTACTGGATCGGGGGAACCCTGTTGATGTGATTTATCTGGATTTCAGTAAAGCTTTTGATAAGGTCCCCCATGGCATTTTGATGGGCAAACTGGAAGACTGTGGACTGGACTATAGGACAGTTTGGTGGATAGGGAACTGGTTAGAGGACAACCCCCAAAGAGTGGTTGTCAATGGCATTTCATCAGATTGGAGGGAGGTGTCCAGTGGGGTGCCACAGGGCTCGGTTTGGGGCCCAGTACTTTTCAATATTTTTATCAATGATCTGGATGAAGGAGTGGAAGGGCTTCTCATTAAATTTGCTGATGATACCAAATTGGGAGGGTAGCAAATACCCAAGAAGATAGAATTAAAATTCAACAAGACCTGAATACTCTGGAGAAGTGGGCAGCTGTGAATAGGATGCAATTCAAGAAAGACAAGTGCACAGCATTACATCTGGGCCACAAAAATGGGAAGCACAAATGCTGGATGGGGGATACACTTCTGGGCAGTAGTATATGTGAAAGGGATCTTGGGGCAAGAGTGGACTGTAAACTAAATATGAGCAGTCAGTGTGATGTGGTGGCAAAAAAGGCTAATTCAATCTTGGGTTGTATCAAAGGGGCCATAGTGTCAAAATCGCAGGAGGTCATAGCCCCTCTCTATACTGCCCTGGTCAGGCCACACCTGGAGTATTGTGTGCAGTTCTGGAGGCCTCACTTCAAAAAGGACGTGGACAAAATCGAGAGGGTGCAGAGGAGAGCAATGAGGATGGGGGTCTGGAGACAGAGCCCTACGAGGAAAGGTTGAGGGCCTTGGGAATGTTTAGTTTGGAGAAGAGGAGGTTGAGGGGGGACATGATTGCTCTCTTTAAATATTTGAAAGGCTGTCATTTGGAGGAGGGCAAGGAGCTGTTCCAGTTGTCAGCAGAGGGTAGAATGCGAAGCAATGGGCTTAAATTACATGCACAAAGGTACCGGCTGGATATTAGGAAAAACTTTTTCACGGTCAGAGTAGTTCAAAAGTGGAATCAGCTGCCTAGGGAGGTGGTAAGCTCCCCCTCACTGGCAGTTTTCAAGAAGAGACTGGATGAAATGCTTGTTGTTTGTCTTGATACTTTTAGAAATAAGCTGTTCAAATTCTCTTGTTGCATGCCTAATTATGAACTTGCACTTCTTTTGCTTCCATCCCTGTGCTCCCTTCTGCTCACTTCGTTAGGGCAGACCTTCCACTTTTTAAAAGAAGCTTTTTTGTTTTTTATGACTTCTTTGACTTGGATCATTATCATGCAGGCATCCTTTTATAGCTGGCAGTACCTTTTCTAACCTGGATTCAACTTTTCTTCCAATTTGTCATCTGCCCACCCATGCTTTAGTGTGAGAAGTTGCCAAACATTAGAAATGTGGATAGAAATGATGATATTATTCCTCTCAAATGTTATCCTGTTGCCAGAGGCATAAAATTGTCTCTTTGTGTCTTGTTGTCCTTGCAAAGTTCCAGATTCCAGCAGACTTTTCTTGATTTGCCTGCAGCTGCAATTTCAAACCAGTTCACGTCTCTTGTCTTGAGATCATGACAAGCCAACTTATATTCAGTTTATGCTCCTGGAGCAATAGTCATTGGAACAATTTTGCCCATTGTGATTTATTTATTTATAGTCCACCTTTCTCACTGAGACTCAAGCGATTACACAGTGTGAGACAATGCAACTAATAGGATGCAACTTCTAATAAGCAATGCAATAAGAATTTGAAACAACATAACAATAGTATTAGACATGATATGTCTGAAAATGTGAAATATGAAATTACACAAGCAGATAACAGTGCTGTAAGAGCAAGATAATACATGCAGCAACAGATAATAATATACCATACACAAAACAATGTACTAAATGTTTTTAGTTTGGAGATCTGAAAGTCTACAATTTGTTTCAATCATCCACACAACATGGAAATATTGAGAGGTGATGTAGTAAGAGCAGGATAATCATACAGTAAATTCTCCTAATTTGAGTCTGCTTTCAGAAAATTGAATATATTCTCCATAACTGCTCTTTCCCCAATGATTCTATCCATCCAAACTATCACCATGATCAACAGGATTTGAGTCCAGTGGCACCTTAGAGACCAACACAATTTTCAAGGTATGAGCTGTAGAGAGTCAGAGCTCCCTTCTTCAGGAGCTCTGACTCTTGAAAGCTCATATCCTATTTCTGAGTTATCACCAAATGTTTCATCCCAACCATCAGTACTGGTTGTCAGATGCTGATGATCCTCTTGCTCTTCAGGATCAGAGTGGAGGGTTCAATCTATGGGGTAAAGACTGTGACAGACAACCCTTTATCAAGTGTGCAGTCAGAGGCATTTTTAAGACTGATAACATTATCTTCTTCTTAATAATGTTATGAGATTCTCGTTTGAGTCCTCTGTCAGGGCCAGGACCTATGAGAAAATAATGTTAAGGTTCCTTAATGTTCATAGGTGTTTACTCAGTGGGAGACAATTGTTAGGATATGATGATATGGTCTTTTCATGGCTCTGATCTTGCAAGAGAACTTGTAGAAGATTACTCCACTCAGCTGAGGAGAGGAAAGGCAAAAAGTGTGAATGTATGCATAACACAGTAGATGTAGACAATATGGAAGAAGCAGAGAGACTGATGAAAGTTGGCTGGAAAGTGAAACACCTTGGAGGGTGCTCTGTCTTAGTGGATCTGATGCGGCATAGCAGCAGGACTTGTTCTAAGCTTTTCCCCAGTCAGCATAAGTTCCCTCCAATCTGAATCCCTTATGCAGGATCAATCTGAATCATACATTCTAGAATTGACGCATTACAAGAGTCAGGGTGGGGGTATACAGAGAAAGAAAAACAGTATTCATTTTCCTTTTCTATTTAGATCCTTATTACATCTTGTTTGACCAACAAAGTTATTTGTTTTGCTCAGATTATGCAAAAAGGAACTGATGCATTGAAGAAGTGCCTCTTTGTGCTCTCCTTGTATATAAAGCAACTAAATAAAGCAACTATTGCAAAACACCCCTAAGTCTCCAGTGTTCTCCACTCTAAAGGGAACCAGCCCAGGGAGTGTTGCCCCAGAACTTCTTGTTTTGTGTTCTTTGAACAGCAATAGCCCCTCTGTCCCATGCTGACAATCTCAACCATGACTAACTAATAGATGTCTTTTGCTCAATGGATTTCCAAGCAAGTGGGAAGTTTCTCCCTCTTAATTCCCATCTATAATAAAAGTAATCCTGAGATTTGGGCACAGTAAAAGTAGAGATTTCTACTAATGCCAATGATGAATTGTTCCTAATCTATAAATGCTTGAAAGAGAACTGTGTTTGGGGGAAACTGTTATGTATGTTTTTAGTTTGGAGATCTGAAAGTCTACAATTTGTTTCAATCATCCACACAACATGGAAATATTGAGAGGTGAAACAAAGATGACAAAAAGATTCTAAAGAACAGACTGTAAGTCCTAAAGCAGAGATTTGTTTTTGTGCGTGAAAGGATTGGAGAACTCAAAGTGTTCTCAGGAGAAACAAAACACTATAAAGTGATCTTTCCCACAGTGCTAAGAACAGTTTCTGTGGTTCTCTTCCATTTCCACCATAAAGGTACAAATTTTACTTCATTACCATATTTCTCTTAACTTTGAAACTGTATTTCCCATAGTTCTCCAGGTTCTTCTCATGTTTTTATGGATGTTCTGTATGAGAATGCATGGTATTTAAGAGGCTGAAAAGATGTGCATTTAATTTGTCCCCCCCCTGTCCTGTTGAATGCATGACATCTAAACTTTGTGAACAGCTAATATTTGACCCTAGGAACAAATAAAAATTGTATTTTGTTTTCTCCCCATCTAATTTGTGGGAAGCCAAACAAGCTCAGTGTCAGTAACATGGAAAATGTAAAGTGGATTAATTTTTCTTTCTTGAATATATTTATTTCCATATTCTCCCCAACACCACCAATGTGCCCACATGACAAAAGGCATTGCATTCTGATCTCCTGTTACTGATTAACAGTGCAATCTTATGCAGAGTTACTCTCATCTAAGTCCTTTGCTTTATTTCATTTCATTTTAGGTGGGAGCAACTCTACCTAGGATTACACCATGTGGCTCACAGTAGGGTCATTGCCCAATCGTGGAGGTACAGACATATAAACAGGAAAGAGGGTTCATGAGAATCAGTGAGGAAATTCCAGACAAAACAGATACGTCTTCACCCACTGGTGGAAGACGAAGAAATAAGAGGACAGACAAATCTCCTTGGGGATGGAATTGTTGAGAAATGGTCTCTTGAGATGGTTCGAGCATCCATTAGAGCTTGGAGAGGGTGATCTCTCCTTGTTGGTTAGGGGAGGGATAGCTGTGTGTGCGTGCGCACATGCATGTGTGAAGAAACAGCAGCCTCAGCCTGCAACGCTGACAGATACCCATTTTTTTCTGGGTGGGTGTGTGGGAACCAGCTCAGAGATGACTTTTTTCAATAAGAAATAGCAGAGAGAAGAAAGAGTTAACTTTTCCTTTCTCCCAATGAGACACACAAGCGAGTCACAGAGAAGAACACACTGTGAGAGTCCAATGTCAGGACCTGGGACAGTGAATTGTGAGGGCCTAGGCCAGAGTGCAGATAACCTGAAGAATTCTTCCTGCGCTTGTCTCTCTGAAGAGCAAGATTCAGGTCCAGTGGTATCTTAAAGACCAACTAGATTTCCAGGATATGAGCTTTCAAGATTCAAAGGAGCTTTGTCTCTCAAAAGCTCATATTGTGGAAATCTAGTTATTCTTTAAGGTGCCATTAGACCTGAACCTTGCTCTTCTACTGCAGACCAACACATATTCATCTGGTCTCTCTGAAGGCTATCATGAGTTGAAAGGGTCCTCCTGTAGGTATGTGTCTGTTTTAGGAATTGCTGCTCTGGGGGAGCAACTCTGCAGTTCACCATGCAAGGAGTAGAGGAACTGTATCTGACAGACAGCTATAGCAACCCACAAACAGGCACTAATACAGTGCCTGACCATATACTTGCTGCTATGGACATGCTACTGTAATGGCATTATTAACAAATCAGTGCCTCTCTAGAAGGAATCATTTCAATACTGGTTTTCCTGGAAAGTAATCCCAGAGCTGGCTTCCTTATCAAGTATTCAGTTCCCTGAACGGCAGCATTTGAAGAAATGAGCACATCACCACTGAGACATGGAGCAGTTTGCAGACAGAGAGCTACATGCCAATAAAAACATGCTGGCTTGCCAATGGGGGACCAAAGCTTTCAAGAGAGGAAGCTGCCCTATCCTTCTCTGGTTTCTGCAAGATGCACAAAGCCATTTGACAGGACTAACTGGCAACAGACTGAAACCTGTTAGGGTGAATTGCAGTTCATAATAGCTAAGATGTTGGTGATGTGAGTCATCACTATTATGCAGAAGTGGACACAGTATTCACAGCTGTGTAAATAAAGTGAATGGCTGGACACTTCATATACTCTCCAGCAGCACAGCACAGATACATCATCTGCAGACCAGCACATGTGAACACATGAAACTGCTTTATACTAAATCAGACCCTTAGGCCATCAAGGCCAGTATTGTCTAATCATACTGGCAGTGGCTCTCCAGGGTTTCAGGCAGAGGTCTTTCACATCACCTACTTTTAACTGGAGATGCTGGGGATTGAACCTGGTACCCTCCACATACCAAGCAGATGCTCTCCCATGAGCCACCACCCTCCCCATAGAAGTAGTCTGGTGGTTCCAGTGGGAATTATTCTTTGTTTTCTATTTCTAGAGAAGTGAAACAGCCAGCAAACAGGTGCTCTATGGCCTGGTGGAGGTGAGCACTCTGCCACTGAGAAGGCCTTGTCTTCTGTTGCCATGCCAACCCTCCCATTTCCAGTGATGAACAAAGCCCCAGAAGATGACCTGACTGTTCAAGTAGGTTCAGGTGCAGTAGGTTCTTTCATAGGCTGAGTATCTCAGAACCTCACATTACCAATACCCTGGGCAAAATATTGGTTAGTTAGCAGCTAAGCAACTGACACATCCAATAATCTTAAAGAAAACATTCAATATATTAAACAAATAATAGAAAATTAACAGGAATAGAATAATGGGCAAAGCACCACCTGGCTCCTCCCTCCCTGGAAGGGGCTAAAAACTTTAAAAACTCTACATCTAATCATTAAAATTACAACTATGCAAATATACAAATTTCATATATATACATATAAATAAATAAAGAGGCAGCACGTAGTTTGAATTCGACGTTCCATACAGCGGTTCTTTCCAGAGCAAATATATGAAGTATAAAGTATGGACAACAGCATCTGCATAGGAGGGCATATGATTTAACCCCTTCCCCCTCAACTGGGGGGGGCACTGCCTGGCATCAACCATATGCTTGGCGGAATAGCTCTGCCTTACAGGCCCGGCGAAATGCTAGCAAATCTTGCCGGGCTCTGGTCTCATAAGACAGAGCATTCCACCAGGCCGGGGCCAGGACCGAAAAGGCCCTGGCCCTGGTCGATGCCAGGCAGGCCTCCCTAGGGCCAGGGACCTTTAAAAGATGTTTCCCACCTGATCGAAGAGTCCTCCAGGGCTCAAATGGGGAGAGACGGTCCCGTAGATATGTCGGTCCCAGCCCGCATAGGGCTTTATAGGTTAACACCAAAACCTTGAACCTGATTCAGTACTCCACCGGTAACCAATGCAGCTGGCATAGCACTGACGTAATATGCTCCCACACCAGTGCTCCAACGATGACCCGTGCCACTGCATTCTGTACCAGCTGTAACCGCCGGATCAGGCCCATGGGAAGCCCAGTGTAGAGTGCGTTACTGTAGTCCAACCTATTCTTCTTATTGGAAGAGATGGAATCTTTACCATATGGAGTGAAGTATTAGCTAATTGTTAGCTTAAATTTAAGTGGATTTGGAGTTAATAGATATTTGTAAAATTAATAAAGTAGATATTTAATTGTTAGCTTAAATTTAAATATATCTGAAGTTAACAGATAGTAATAGATAACAGATTTTAAGTTAATAATAATAGATCTGAAGCTAACAGATAGAGCTTAGCTTAACAAAGTAGAACGTAAACACGATATAACGAGTTATAGAAAAAGGGGATAGATTAGGAATAGATTAAGATATAGGGTTGGAAAGCTGTTGGAAGTCCTGAAAAAGGGGGGAGGGAAAGGGTGGGGGAAAATGATATTGAGATGTTATTTGAAAGTTGTATGTATTAATATTCTCACCTAATAAAAAAATTTCAAAAAAAACCACAACAGTAGTCCAACCTAGAGGTGACCATTGCTTGGACCACTGTAGTCAAGTGTAGTCAAGTGGTCACTGTAGTCAAGATGGAAAGAGCTTCATATTATTATTTTTTAAAATGTAACTTCTTTGACAATCATATAACAAAAACGAAGAATAAACATCTAATAAATAAGTGCTTAATACAATCCGATTCCTGACTACCCCATACTTTCTTATATGCCTGGGGTAATGCCAATTGCTACTTCAGGGGTCAGGAAGGAATTCTCCTCCAGGCCAGATTGGCTGGGTATCCTGGAGGCTTTTTGCCTTCCTATGAGTATAGAACAGGGGTCACTAGGCAAGGTGCGGGGAGGTAGCTGTGAATTTCCTGCATTGTACAGGGGGTTGGACTAGATGACCCTAAGTATACCATCCAGCTCTGTTCTTCTATGTTTCTTGGGAATTTGACAGCAAGCCTTGATTATCTTGAAAATGAGAGAGATTCTATCATTAATATAATATGCATTTTCTTTGTTGTGGTCCAATTATTTTTTATTCACCATTGCTAGCAGGTGGATGTAAAGAAAGCAAACAAAAAGATCCTTCCAGAGCTATGCAGGGAGAAAGAGCTAAGAGCCAGGCATGAGGAGTTCCACCTAAACTAATTATATACATATTTAAAAATTAATACCCCACCTTTCTGCTGTTTCTCAAGGCTCTTTTAGCATCAAATTAAAACAGTACACAGTTCAGTAAAACCCGATTAACCCCAAGAAAAACCCTCTCCCCACAAAAATGTCTGCAGCTCAGACCCCATTAAAGGCTCCAGCAAACAAAACAGCCTTGTAGCACTTCCTGAGGAATTCTAAGGATGGTGGCCCCATCAAATGTATTCCACAAAGAGGGAGCCACTATTGAAAAGGAACAGGCTCTAATAGATGCCAAGTGGGCAAGCTTAAATGAAGGACGAATCAGGTGACCATTGAAGGGCTATAATTGGCCAATGGGTGAGATTATATGGGATGGTCCTTTAGAGCTCTGGACGCTAGTGTCAGTTGGACCACAGGCTGAGCTCTAAAGGCATTCATAACAGCATGTTCTATTGCCCTCAATAAGACTACAAAATGCAAGTCTTCTGCTGAGCATTCCTTCTGATTGTTCAACATCCTCCTGGTTGCTGGACAGTGGACACTCTAATATTAATGCTTAGCAATTACACACTGTTTCAAAGCATTCAAAAGCACTCCAGAACAAATTGAGAACTTTCTGAACTTCAAACATTTGAATTAAGATATTGATAAATTATCAGATTCCAAATTTGTATGACATTTCATTTCAGTTAAGCTGTAAAATGCTGGAGGAGAGGGTTTTAAATTATTTGTCTTCCTTGATTTATTTAAAGTAGATCTTACTGTTTAGGGCAAAGAATTAAACAGGATTTCGCTCCACCTCATCTCTGTATCTAATATTAAAGTTGCTGTCACAAAAGCATCAAAACCATGCCACTCACAGGCAAAGTATTAGGGCCAAGCTACACATGACGAATGACACTTGAACAGCAAGTGGACTGAGTGGAGGGCAAGTGAAGAGGGAGAAATACACTTGCCGTTCAAGTGTCATTCGTCATGTGTAGCTTGGCCCTTAGTTTCTACATACTACCAATATACTCAGGAAAAATATGTCAATTAACAGAAAGAAAAAAACAGGGGAAATGCTTCAAAAATAGCTAGTGAGGACTGAGCATGCTCCAGGAGGAATGGAATGCTGAGAGTAGCTGCGTGTCAGAGAAAGATGAAAAAAGAGGCAAAGAAGAAACAACCTTCTCAAGCCCATGACAGTTAAAAAGAATTCTTTAGGGGGAGATCTTGGAAGGTATGTTGGACTTTCTAAATTGTTTTCCCCATTTGTCATTCTCTGCCAGTCCCTTGCTTGTTATATGTAAAGCCAGTTGGATTTCTACTTTGTTTCACTTTCCTGTTCATAATGAAATCCTCCTATGATTGCCAAAGACCATCTGAGCATGAGCTCAGAATGTCAGTCTCATTTTTAACAAACACCAGTGGAATCCTGTTTAATACATTTTAAAAGTTCTGGCTTACAGAAAGAAATTAGGGGGGATGGGAATAAAGTAAACATTTCTTTAAAAAAAAACAAGTTAAGGAAAGCTTTAAAGAGCAACATTTCTGCTAAACACTCACTTGAAAGCCAGACAGCACTTTCTGCACATTAAAAGCAATTAACACCATTTGGGGAATTTTTAATTGCTCTATAAAGCATGCTGTAAATAATTATTCCCAGCCCTGTGGATCCCTTGAATGCTCTCCTTGACAGTTGTAATTTATGGGGCCTGAAGCATGGCTCTTTTTATTCAGCAGATATCCTTATTACAATAATGACTTAGCACTCTGGTGCTCTTAATGAGTATAAAGAGCCCTGTGCACCAGGGAAAGGGAAAAATTGCAAGACTTTAAGAACTTGACCAAGCACCATTTTTCCCCAGCTATTGTTACAAATTGTTAAATAGTTCTGCAGGCCACTAAATGATCAAGACTTCTAGAGGAAAGATCCTGAATACTTACTTTGAAAGTGTTGCTTGGTGCTAGTAAAATGTACAACCATTTGTGTTCAGAAGTACTTGGAACAATGCAAACCAGAGGGGTAGGGTATACCCACATCTCCAGATTCATGCCCCTCTTGATGGGGCCACAGTACCAGCAGGGTACAGGGGGAGTTTCCCATCTCCTTGTAGTGTTGGCTGCCAAGGCTGGTGCATCCATAGAGGCAGGTCTGGCAGTCGCCTCGAGTGCTGAGGCGCCGGGGGCAGTGGCAGTGCTGGAGAGCTGGGAAGCCACCCATGCACCACCCCGGCTGCCTGCCACGCCTGGCCCACAGCTGTTGCAGCCTCCCATTCAGCTGCCCTGTGGTGCTGCCGCTGCTGCCGCCAGCATGGTCTCCCAGCCAGGCGCAGCAGCTGTGGGCCAGGCGCAGCAGGCTGCCGGGGGTAGCGTGCGGAGCAACTGAGCGGGACGGCTGAGAGGACACACACACGCATGCCGTCCCAGCTGCCTGCTGCGTGATGTCATCACGCAGGCCAGGTGCACGTGCATGCTTTGCGCATGTGTGCATGGGGGCAGCAACAGCACTGAAGCTGCCCCCGGCCTCAGGCGCCAGAAAACCTGGCACTGGACCTGTTGCAGCACAGGCACCAAAAGGAGGAGGGTAGAATCTTGCATCTTTGGGTTTTGTTTCAAGAGCATTTTCAGTCTTTCCTTTCAAACCAAGATTCCCAAAAATCTGGCAAGATCCATGTAATGTTTTGTTTCTAAGGATTATTTTTTTGCTTGCTAATGTGGGTTTTAAAAAACCTTTGTGTTTCTTAGAGAAAGGATTCTGGCTAAATCAGGAAAACTGTGGAGGCCTTGAGAGCCAATTTCTATCTAAGTCAGGCACATGGGTCAGTGTGCCTCGGTCGGTTTGTGTACATCTGAGAGGGAGATTAATCTATCTAGGTGAGGCAAACTGTGTGGAAAGGCTTGAGTAAATCTATGTCTGAGTGGGTGAGAAGAGAGTTCATTTTGTTAGTGAAGATCTGTGTAGAAAACTATTCTGTGTGACTGAGTCTGTGAATATACTTCTAAGAAGATATAACTATTTTTGAAATCACTAAGCTTACAAACCTATGTATTGTCGAAGGCTTTCACGGCCGGAGAACGATGGTTGTTGGGGGTTTTCCGGGCTGTATTGCCGTGGTCTTGGCATTGTAGTTCCTGACGTTTCGCCAGCAGCTGTGGCTGGCATCTTCAGAGGTGTAGCACCAAAAGTCTTTTGGTGCTACACCTCTGAAGATGCCAGCCACAGCTGCTGGCGAAACGTCAGGAACTACAATGCCAAGACCACGGCAATACAGCCCGGAAAACCCCCAACAACCTTACAAACCTATTTTGAAACTAATATGCTTATCAAAACTCTGCAACCATCACACTTATGTTCTCATAAATAAATTCTGTTTTTGTCTAAGCAAGACAAATCCCTTTCCCCACTCAAAACTACCCTCACATGCAGACCGTTCTGTCAAACTACCATCTATAGTAAGCCTTCCTATATTACCAATTAAACCAAGGAGGTCTAAGGTGAAAGCCTTTGGTGGCAGTGAAAACCTTTGGGGGGAGTAAAAGCCTGGGTAATAATGATTTGCTGTTTGTTTTTAAAACTTTACCTTTGGACCTTTAATTCAGCTTCTCACTTTACTTTAAACGAACACCCCTGGAGGTCACAACCAACACTTTTTAAAATTTCTACTCACTCAGAGCTTCAAGTATTCTCACCTTTACCCAGGCTTTTACCTCAAGAACACCTTCCCTTTTTCGCTTGTGTAACCTATATATTGCCACCTCCCATCCGACTCCCGAGTCCCTGACTCCCTCAAAAGGTTTTTGCTACCACCAAAGACAGTCGATTTACGGGTCCTTATTCCAAACCCAAGACTTCTAGGGGCAGGATACTAGATACATTACTTTGAAAGTGTGGCTTGGTGCTGATGAAAAATAAAATGACTGTGATAGATCCTTCAAGCAATTTTAGGGCAATGGATTACATATCCAGGCTAGTAGTGGGTATGGATGTCACTACTAGTCCATTAGGTGGACCTAAATTATTTCCTAGAGGGGAAGGGGTGCAAGGGCCGCAAGCAGCGACCTGAGCAGTGCCACAACCCCAGTGCTGCTGCCCTGGTTTATGACATGCCAGCTGAGGCCTACTCACCAGGCCTGCGCACCCACTGAAAAGTTTCAGAGGACAGCTTGATGGGACCATACTCTCAGGGCAACTGCCAGTATTTTTTGATCTGCCTTCACTATGAACATGGACAACAAACACAACCCATTCCCAGTTGTCTGCTGACATCAACAGCCACTATACTTGGAACAGAAGGAAATTTTAAAGGAGCCTGCATGACAAGCAAGAAAAATACAGTCTATGTATTGGTAGTTTAGCTGGTGCAATGGAGGCAGCTTTTGTCCTTGGGATTCCCTGTTAATTAAAACTGGTCCTGTGCATTCATTTTAGTGCTGGGCTTGGTGCTATGTTTGTCACCTGAATGTATTTCAAAACACCAAAGAAATCAGCCAGCTATATTTGCAGCATACAGAAGAAAAAACGTAATTGACCTGTGCTTTGCATTCTGAGATATTCCACCCTGCAGTACTGATTTTTTTACAAACTAAATCTGCAAGCATACAGGCTGCACATTTTTTTTCTAAATGAGGAAATCTAGTAGTTGCTTTAGCAAGTGTGTATCTAAGATACATTAGGAGTGAACAACAGCCATTCATTTATATATATATATATATATTAGGGTACAAGCAGAATTGATGAAGATCACTGCAGAATCTACAGTCCTGATTTAATATGAAGCTGCATGGGGAATGGAGATGGATTTAACCTTTCAACACCCACAATTTTCTAATCGTTATCTGGCTTTTCACACTGTTATTAGCATTTTAAAGGCAAAAAAAATCCAATTTTTCCCTTTAAAATGATAAAATGCACAGGAAATTTGATTTTGGTTAGTGAAACTAAGTGTGCATGCAGGATTAAATTCCCTCCCTTGCCCCAGTGTCTACAATAGGCCATTTATAAATGGATGGTTATTATTTCTTTTGTGCCTATTCATGAGATAATATCTGTGAAGGGCTTTGAACAGTGAAAATACTATATAAATACTAACTGTTGTTATTGGTAATAGTATTATTATGTGAGAGAAAGCAAAGGGGTGAACTCAGGGACAAAATCTGGTCCCTCTCTCTGGTGATCCTAACTATCCTAGGTCTGTTTGTATGCAGTTACAAAAGTATGGTTGTTTTTGAATATATACAAGCTAGAATATAAATCAAAATGGGTTATTGGGCAGGGACCACAAATTACTGGGACATCCATTTCCTCTCTCTTTGTGCTCCCTCCTTTTACTGAGCTATGCACATGCAGTTGAGGGGGGCATTTTGTCAAGTCTTCTTTCTTTTAATTCACAATGGAATATTTTATTGCACGCTTCGGAATCCCTTGAGAACAAGAGCAGAGGGAGCAACAGTTGCCTTCCATCTCACTAGAATATTTAAAAGACAACTTTTTTGTGGCTATTCATGGGGCAGCCAATAAGGTGGTAGAGGATGTGGGGTGGGCGGACTGATGAAGAGAGACAGACAGATTTCTTGGTCCCTTTCTCCTCACTTCTTGTTTGGAGTTTCCCACTCATGCCTCCATGCTCCACAATGTGGGATTAGCTGATCTTTTGGGACCGAGAAGGAATTGGGTGTGGGGGTGTCCTTTCTTATTGGCTAGGATGGGAACCTTTTTTCTCCTGCTTAACACTGCTAGTTCACATGAGAGTCATTAAATAGGCCTGGTTCTTGAGGGATTGGTTAGACCCTAACTGGGGATGGACAGTATTAGTGCAGGATTATGCTTCTTGTTACATTAGATTGGCAAGTACCTGAGGCATCCAAGAATGGGTGAAACCCCAAGTCAGAGATGCAAATAAATGAAGCCCATTAACTCCATACAGTACAGTGCAAAGGCAAAGTGATGTTTCGCAGGACCAAGTGATCCATCCCCCGAAGATTTTTGGTACCATTCAGAACTCTTGGCAGAATGGTACCAAGAGGCTTGGGGCATGTGAATTGGTCAGTTCCATGCATTGTAACTTCATCATTGCACGATACAGTGCAGAGTGATGGAGTTAATGGGCAACATTTCTTTGCACAACTGTGGTCTAGGCAGGGAGAAACAAGATGCAGCTGGTAGTTTCCCAGATGTTGGTAGCTAGGGTGAGGTTGCCCAAATGCTGGCAAATCTGATTAGGTGATCTTTTAGGGGTCCTGAAATAAAAGGCAATGTGAGATTATTTAGGTGTGGTTCAGAAGTTTCAGTAAATACTAGCTGAATCCATATTTCGTATCTGTCAGCTTTATTTCAGGGTATGGGGGCAACAACTACCTTGTCGGTCAGTGATCCCATTAGCAATGGCCCATCAATTTTCAAGGGAACAAGCTGGACCCCACAAGGAATCATGGGGAAAGAAACAACTGGGAATCCCCACCCCCGAGCCAAATCTCCCACACCAGAATAGTTTAAGCCCTTAGAGGCTTGAGCAGACCAGTTCCCATCTCCCTCTATTTTGCTTTCTTCCAATGTAATGTCTAATTTCATTAATTTTCCATGCCTCCAAGAGGAAAATAAGCAAATTCATTTCTCAGAAGGGGAGTCTGGTGGCCAGGTTCAGAATTAGTTATGATGATTATACAGATATTGATGAAATTAGACTTGGTCTTTGATCCATTTCTTATGTTCATTTTAGCTTCCTCCCCCCTCGAATTGTTTAGTTCTTTAAAAATACGTCTTCCAATACCCCTCAAAAATTATCCTTTATTTTTGCCACTTACTAGAAGCCAAAGGCAAGTTGCTATCACACAATTGGCCAGTCTTTGGCAGAATATCTAATAATGAGGGGCACTTCCAGAGGCCACCAAGCCCATTAAGCCATTATTTAGAAAATGTACACATCTCCTCTCCAGAGACTTGCCATAAGCAAAAGATGCAAGCATAATAGTTTGTCAGTGATTGCAAAGCCCTAGAACTCTATCTTTACCCAAGACCCGAATGGCTGCCTAAGAGCACCAGCTCAAAGGATAGCAAAGCTCTTGCTTCCTAATAAATATTAAAGAGTTTCTTCTCTTCCAAAGAGCATCTGCCTCCAAAGTTATTGTCTTTTGGCCAAAGCCACTTACTTCCAGCATGGAAAAAAATAGGCAACTCAGTTTAATTTAATCAGTTTGGGTCCTGTGCCACCTCTTCCCAGCACCAGCCAGTCACCATTAAGGAACAATGCATCTGCCTGACACTGCTTACAGAACTGGTGCCTCGGGCAAGGCTCGGCTCACCCCTCCTTCGCCTGTAACAAATTAAATTTGTGCCATCAGCTCCAAGACAAGTTAGGCACATGGGGAAGCCTGAATGGACAGTGACAGTGTGATGAATGGAGGTACTGAGGAGAATGACATAGAAAGAGGAGGAAAGGGGGAGAGCCAACCAGCTTTCAGCTGCTGGCCTACATCAGGTGCTGGACTTTTATTTGCCTCATTCATGCCATTTCAGAGAAACAGAGATTGATTACTCTGACTCCCAATATTAACTTCCTGCTTAAATTGTTCCGTGTCCTCCCCTTGTTCTTCTGCTGAAGTGGACTTAGCTATTTGTCTGCCCCCAAATGGGGGAGGTTTATCTTTTAATCTCTTTTCCTGCGTGTGAGAATATGAAGGTAAGATAATGGTGATCCTGAATCTTAGGATTTTGGAGTCCTCTCCTCTTTGCCAGAAAATGCCAGTTGCTTCATGTGGCTCTTTCAGCATGGGGAAATGTGAGTTGACTTTATTTCCGCTCAGCATTTTTTGAGCTCGGGATTTCCAAGGCTCTTGCTTGAGCAAGTGATTACTTGGTTTTGAGCTCTGCTTATACTTTGGCTTTACTTTCTGTGTGAATCTCATGCTTGCATCTAGTTGTCGTTCCTCTTCCTTCTTCGTTTCCATCTGTGTGTTCTCCCTCTGTGTCTGCATCCTGCTTGTGGGTTGGCTTTTGGGGCCCTAACCTTGGCTTGCCTCCCACGAGGCTTCCTTTTGAGCCCTGAGTGCACTTCATGGCCACTGACATCCTGGATCTTCTCACCTTCACCTGCAGCACGGTCTTCCCACGGAACACTCCTTGTTTTTGTTCCTTGTTTGCCCAGAACACTGTTTGTCTTTGTCAAACATGAAATAACTGTAGGAACCAAACAAAGACTACTGATGAGTCAACTTATGGCAAAATTTAAAAAATGGAATTTCAGAGCACAGTGAAGTGCTCAAAATCTATCCTGCTCTTAAAGAAACACATTTCCTCACCACCCCTCTCCCAATGTCACCATTTAAAATGGCCTTGTGAACAGATCCTGAGATCTCTGCTCAGAGTGCTGCATGGTAGCCTTAACTCAAAGGCTTTCAAGAACCTGTTAGCAGATGCCCACTCACTTCCTGTAGTATTAGCAAAAGGACCGTGCAGGTGCTTAGCACTCTGGCTGTGGACAGCAGGATTTCCAGTAGACATCCACATTCCAGGTAAGCAGAAACAGAGGGGGCTGAAAAAGCTGTCCTTTGATGTCTCAGTTAACTTGCACAACTGTTGTTTCATGCTTCCGATATTTTGCAAGGTCTAATTTCCCTTCTTCCTTTGGAACAAGGGTGGTTTCTTACAGTGCAGTTTTAAAAATATCAAAGAGCCATCAGACTGGGTTAGGTCAATCATCTCTCTACCCCACAATCTCAACAATAAAGGTATGAATATGGTGAACAAATGTCTGCTTTCAAATTCATCATATAGGTATATTTGATCCATCAGAAAGGATGATTGTCACTCTGGATACACTTAACAAGAGGACATGGTTTAACTGATCAGAATTTGATGTAGTAACAACTAGATTTCTGGAGTATGAGCTTTTGAGGGTCAAAGGGAGTGTTGATTCTTGAAACCTCACATCCTGGAAATCTAATTGATCTCTAAGGTGCTACTGGACCTGAATCTTGCTGTTCTAGTACAGACTAACATTGCTACCTACCTGAAACTGATCAGAATCCTTACTGAAAGCATAAGCCTCCGCTGAAAGAGCAGGGAGCACCCTCTTCTCCCAGCATACCTTGGATGAGAGTAAGTCAGAACCTCGGTGGATCTTGACCACATTCAGGGCCCAAGCATCAATTGCAGCAGGTACAAACTTTTAGCACAAATTCCCTTTCCAGTGACATGACATACATGCATATCTCATGAAGGAAGAACTTTTATTTCCAAAATGTTATATCATGGCAACGCCCTTTGAGTCCAGACTGAGCCACCCTCACTCTGTGGTCCCATAAAGTGTATTCTTTCCTATGCCTCAATCCCACCTACATGCACCACTCTGGAGGAGGCTAAGGGTGGAAAAGGGAACAGACTTACAGGACAAGCGAAAGGGATTTTGGTACCCAAGACAAACTATGAGTTTGTTCCCCCTCCCTACCCAAAATGAGAAGGAATTTTTGCCTTTATTTACTTGGTAGCCAAAAAGAATAATATAAAAATAAACATAGAAATTCACTTCAGTCTAACTTGGATCCCTCAAAATCCAGTGCCCTAGACCTGGACCACCTCCTAGTTTGCCTATAGGGCTGGTGCAGACTAATCTTGAGGAGTGTTTTTTTTTTTTAATTTATACTTTTAAATTCAAAACACTTTTCGGACTCCCATGGAGCCCTAGCCTATAAATATTTACTCAGAAGTAAACAGATCCCCTTGAGTTCAATAAAACCCACTTCTACGGAAGGCAGTTTCAAAGGGCCCGCTTCCCGTCCGACTCCTGTCCTGACCGCTTCCGCGCCTGCTTGTGGATAGAGGAGAGGCTTTCACCGCAACGCAGCTCTACGGAGCGGGCCTGGTTCTGAACTCCTGTGGGCTCCGCCTTCGGCACGCAAGAGAACGGGCCCCTCACAGGATGCAAGCCGGTATTTCATTTTAAAGAGGTTGCGAGCCTCAGGCTAGGGCTGGTTCCTCTAGTTTCTTTAGCCTTTTCTTCAAGAAGTGTTTTTAAAAAGAAACAACAGCTCAGCCCTCTACTAGTTTTAAGAATCCCAGCAATAGACAATCCAGCATTCCGAAGCAGCGCTTGTTGCATGTTAACCAGCTGTACAGAAATAGTAATCACCCCGACCCTTTCCTTCCTTAATAAAAAAAGCACGACAAAATAAGTGTTTTGAGACATACCATTGCTTTTTTATTAGCATTTTCCCTACGAATTGTTGCGTGAAGTGCTCGCTTTAGCGCGAGCAGATCATTCTCTTGGCAGGTCCGCTCTGTGATTTTTTCCCCTGCCAGTCTTGGGAGGGATCCGGCCCGGCCCGGCCCGGCCCAATCAAGTCTGTAGCTGGCTGAACCGCCGCTGTTCCGAGCCAGGCAGGCGATCTGAAGCCCCACTGAGTGCCGGCCCGGGATGCCCTTATAGCACACGATGCTCCTTTCACTCTGCACCCCGAGCCACTCAGGTTTGCGTCCACCTCCCGGAGCTGTCTGAAGTCCGCGGGGACTTGCTTCTGTTCCAAGTCAACGTGGAGCGCATCCAGCTGGAAGTGCCGCTGAACTCCGCCTTCGGCCTCAGCGTGCTCTGCACGGAGCGGCGGGACTCAGCAGCACGCGAAGCAGCTCGGGGTTTGCTTTCCTGTCGGCTTAGCCAGCAGCGTTTGATGACCTGCGCTCCAGGCGGCGCGGGGATCTGCTTTCTATCCGAGGAGAATGGCCCAGAGAGCGAGGGGGAGAGGGGGAAATCGAATTCCCCCGTGGAAGAGAAACCGCTAGGAAACCGCCTTGGTTGAGTTTGGATGCTTTTCATGTTTGTCATTACGTGAGAAAGAAGCACCCTCTTTACAATGTCTCCGCGCAAATCTCTCCTTTCCCACCAGTTGTTGCCAAGAGGACGGGTATCGTCTCACCGCCAGCCCGCAAATGCTGCCCACCCCCATCCGAGGGCTCCGATCCTGGCAGGACCCGCTGTCAGAGTTCCAGCCAACAGAACTCCCGAAAAGGGGAGGGGCGATCAATGTTCAGCCCTCCCCAGGCGCATCCCAGTAACCGTTGCAATGTTTAAGCTCTGGTTTTTGGCAAACTATGCAAAACTGAATTATTCAGGAGGGCTTTCTTACACACGTAATAGGGCCAGGTTGTAAGGAAAAGGCTAAAAAGAGGCATCGATAAAGATACGGGGGCTATAGACTATACGATTGCGCACTGTCATTATTGTTTGTTATGTCATGTCAAATCGCTTATGTTTTGTTCAGCATTGTTTTATCTCTTTATCGGATTTCATCTTGTTTTCACATTGTTCTGTAATCTACACACCATTGCACTGTTTATTGCATGCCCCAGCTGTTAGTTGTATTCAATTACACCGTGTAATAAGCCTTGCATCTCCGTGAGAAAGGCGGACTAAATGTTTAGGCTAACTGGTTAAAAGGTCTTCTTTCCTAGATTAATATCCCCGCAGGAATTTGCTGCTAAAGCGAACCAGAGCTCTGGAATATTTGTGCTGCGAAACTTCCAGGTTGGACAAGTCAGCTTAATGGGAGGCGAGAAGACACCAAATTGGGGGGTCGGGCCTTATTCAGACCTAATATAACACATTCTTTATTCTGCAGTGCCTCTCCTGAGCAGAGCTTCTCTTCAGCTATATGTGGCAACCCATTTAGGGCTGGCAAAGTTTACGCTTGGACGAGCAGTGCACACGTAAAGCTGCCTTTCACGGAGTTGGACCATTGAAATCAAGGTCAGTGTCGTCTGCTCTGACTGGCAGCGGCTCTCCAGTGTCTCAGGGTGTTCACATCCTCTACTACCTTTTAACCGGAAATGCCAGGATCAACGCCTGGGAGTTTCTGCCTGCAAAACAGGCGCTCTAACGCTAACCCACAACTCCATAAAATAGAAGCTCAGAACCAATTTCGTCTTGGTTGGCATTTTCAAACATCCATTGGGCACTTTTTAAAAACTTTCACTGAATTCCAGTGGTATGTAAGTCCCACTGAAGCAAGTGGAACTTACTCTTTAGTAAGTGCGCTTAGGTAAAGCCCGAACCTTTGAATCGACTCAAGGAGAGCTTTTGCGGCGGCGCATCAGTTCATACACGCCTGCGGATATCTCTAATCTGCATCTAAGAGGCGCAGGAACCCAATTTTCATTCAGTCCACTGACAAGAGTTGTAACTACATTGCAGCAGGATGTGAACCCAGCGGCACCTTAGAGACGAATAAGCTTTTCAGCGTAGAATCGAGCTCCC
The DNA here is from genome assembly GCF_028583425.1 of Eublepharis macularius. Taxonomy (NCBI): domain Eukaryota; kingdom Metazoa; phylum Chordata; class Lepidosauria; order Squamata; family Eublepharidae; genus Eublepharis; species Eublepharis macularius. The sequence goes on from NC_072795.1 coordinate 66,372,366, forward strand.
TTCTTCAGATACAGGGAGATCCCTGAACCTTTATATAACAGTCAGGACGTGGGTGGGGTAGAGCAAAGAAGGGAGTAAGAAAGTAAGGAGACAACGAAGCTTGATTAGAGCAGGAATTGGCATCTGTAAGGCGATAAGAATCCTCTGTCTCTATCCAGCCCCCGGGGGGGGGGCGGGGTCCGCTGTTCTGAACTTCATTGCAACCTCCCAGCAGTTCTGGTGCCTCCTGGTGTATATGGGAGCTGCCTGAGGGGCATTGGGAGACCTTCCTCCAGCTTTATTAGCGTACAGGTGTAGAAGACGCTCCTGCATCTGGGGAGTAGGCAGCAAGGGGAGTGCCCTCTCCCTCAGTAACTGACAGGGCCGTTGAAAGGAAGAACCGATGATCTGGGCATGGCCGCCGCCCTCGAGATCATGAGGCACGTGTGAAAAGGCCCAAGTGGAAGGAGTCCCAAGTTGGTGCGCAGGATTTGAGTCGAGTGACACGTTCGAGACGTTATAACTTCCGGGAGTTATAAAGGCTCAGGGATCTCAGTTCTCGTGTCTGAAGAAGGGAGCTCTGGCTCCCGAAAGCTTTACGCTCTGAAAAGCTTGTTGGTCTCTGAGGTGCCTCTGGACTCCAGTCCTACTGTTCTAGTGCTAGTCACCTAAAACTATCTCCAAGTAAGTGTGTGGCAGAATGCAGACGGGCTGCTGGTGGTTAAAAGGATGCCCTTTCAGTTGTATTTACCTGCTTGCTGACCTACCTGGAAGCTTCACTAAAGATATTTAATTCTTCCGCGGAATGGAGACTGGGGAGGCGGGGTACCAAATATTTGGATTTAGGGCGCCTTTTAATAAAGGTTTTCATTGTTTTAATCCCATTCATTTCCTGTCGCACAACACTGCATTTTCAAGAGCAAATGTTCAGAGAATCTGCGTGTGTTTCCTGCCCTTAAGCCGCTTCCAATTTATGGTGACGGTATGAATGAATGATTTCCAAAATGTCTTATCATGAACAACCCCTTTCAGGTCTGTGCAACAGTGATATTTTCAATTGGCTTCATCTTATTGTGTGTGGGAGGTGTCAGCTCTGTTTTAGACGCATTTATTGATTGTGGCTTAAGCCCATTCTAAAATGTGACTTGAGTGTGTTTTTGGATTGCTATGTAACCGAAATGCAATACCTTGGGGGAGGCGAGGGGATCAACGTTCCAGGGATGAGGCAGGCTGGAATTTTAACGCAAGACAGCAAAGGAGTTAAAGTGCACATAGAACCAGGCTGTTCTTAATCACTGAAAAATTGGAGGGGGGGAGTGCTGTAGGTGAAAGACCCTTCCCCTGTTTTCCCGCTCAAAGTAGCAGCTTCCCGTGGCTGCTTTTCATTTTAAAAAAGTGAATCCCAGCTGGAGAATGTTACCGTCATCTGCCCTGGGATGCTGAATTCTTGTTGAACGTTCAGCTGCCTATTTTCTCAGCAACAGAAGTCTGCCAAAAATGTCATACTACGCATACTCCAAAGACCCAAGAATCCTAGCACGAAGAATTTCACAAATCATTTTAATATATGAAAAGAGGGAGGCTCTATTTTAATAGCTGCGAATTGAAAATGTAACTGAGGAATTGGTTTATTCAAACATCTATCAGAAATTTGTTTTAAAATCCAGCAACCCTAATGTTCTTCAATCTATGGCAAGAAACAAGGTGACATCGTTGAAATGGGCTGATTTAGAGCTAGGCTGCCAACTTTTGAACCACGGTAACTGTGCCTTTAACAGCAGTGGGCTCTGCAGCAATTAGTAAGAGATAATGTTTACCTGAATGGCATAAGAATCTTCACTTGCCGATTTCTGCATACCTGTTAAAGGTACAGGAGTAGGCCAAGCATTTTTTCTAGACAATTGGCAACCCTAGCCTAGTCTTTTGCCTGTAATTTAGTCCGCTTCACATATTACAGTGAACACAGGTACTGTAAGGAAGAATGTAAGAAACTGGGTACCATAGTTTAATAAATATCGGATTTGTTTTGCATATACCTTGAGCATAACATTAGAGTTATTCAATGCATATAGAAAGAAAAATAAAACACATACTGTACATAGATTGCACCTGTGTTCACTGTAACTTATGAAGCCTTTTTGGGGATTTGAAAGGGGCTGCAATACGGAAAGAGTCCTCCTGCTCCCCCTCCAGCTGGTCTTTCTGTTGACTTAGGGTCTTGTTTGTTTGTTTTTATGCAGCCCGTGGGGATCCCAGGAGCAGACAGATGACCTCCTTTGTTTGCCTTTTAAATCAGGCAAGATCTTGTTTTGCCAACGGAACTTTATTCCCAATCAGCAGCTGAAGAGATCAAAGGAAGAGGCGAATGGTATGTAAGAAAAGCCACACGTTGCGGGGGAGGGGGGGAGGTTGGTGTTACTATTCTTACTGTCAAGACAGCATTTCTTAATTGCCAAGCAAATCAAAGCCTCTCATTTTAATTATTCCATACTTACAGCTGGATGATAAACTCTCACCGGTAAATCTTTTAATTTTTATGGAGGTTAATTAGCATGCAAAACAATGAGAACACACTGAAGGGGTGAACTTAAATCTAGTATTAACGTCTGAAGATCAGAGGTAATAGGAAGAACTCTATGCACATGTGAAAATGTGGCTCAAACCCTTTCTTGTATCTTTTAAAAAATCAGGCACACATTGTCAGCAAATGTTGGTGAGCTGTGATGTACTGGGCGAACACACAAGCGCTAGTTTTGGAGCTTCCACCCAAGGCAGAACCCCTTCCTCAATAGATGCCAATCATCTTCCTTCCAATCATCTGCAGATATTTTGAAGGGATGTTTTCCATATCATGACTGTAAGAATGTCTGTTAGCCTCTATCTCAACAGTTGTGAATCTGTGTGTGTATCATATTAGAGAAACACTTTAAACTATTTGAAAGGTGAGTTTGCAACTGTATTTTCTGCTTGTGGTACTACTTCAGTTATCTCCTGTGAATGGGTAGACGGTCAAAAGGTGCATTAGTATTTGACTTTCTTTTCTGGGCTGGTGGCTCCTCCAGTTCATTGCAAAAGCAAAATTAAAAAAATTAAACCTGGAGAAAGTGGGTGATTTTTGGGGAACCAACGTGGAGATTTATTTTTAAGTCTTGCTGTAAATTTTTGGGACAAAGTGAAACTTACAGTAAAGAAGTCATTTGGAGACTCACTCTGCTAAAACAGGGCTATCAAGCCTTTAAGTACTGAAGCCATGGGTCTTCCTGGGCTCCTATAAACCCCCCCCATCTAATGCAATTTTGTTCCAGGACTTTTACTGCTCCATGGAGATGAGCTGTGACATTTGTTTTCCCTTTCATAAATATTGCATCTACCAAATGCAATTACCAATAGTGAAGCAGCACCAAGTGTTTACTAAATAAGATTATGTGATAGTGTTAATGTGTTTTATGCCTGTGTTCTGACACCAGACAAACTCCCTATTAATAACAGCTCAATGAGATGCTTGGGGGAGGGGGTTGCCAGCTGAAAGAGGAGGCTGGAGACTTTGTAGTGGTTGTTAAATGCCTCCAGTGGAAGAAGCTGCCCTAATAACAACAACAACAACAACAATACTGCTCTTCTAGGCAGATTAGTGCCCCACCCAGAGTGGTGAACAATTAGTGTTATTATTATCCCCACACTACAGCTGGGGAGCTGGGGCTGAGAGGAGTGGCTTACTCAAGGGCACCTACTGTGCTTACAGCTGTATTGGGATTTGAACCAGTAGAGTGCTGATTTGGGAGGGCTGTATTGTATTGTAGGGATGGGGTCTCAGATGCTTCACTAATGAGTTGGGGATCATAGAATTCATCACTATTTTTGCCTTATATATTTGCTGCTTTAAATATGTAGTCCTATGTACAACCAGTGCTCCATGTTGTCTAGTGTTAGTCCTAGGATTAATTATGTTTTGCTCCAGTATTTTTTCTATTCTGTCTTGGATCCTTGCTAATGCTATGTCTTTGAAACTTGTATCTGTTTACCTTATGGTATTGTATTGAAATGTACTTGATACTGATTGTATTAACCTTATACTGTGTCATCCGTCTTGAGTCTCAGTGAGAAAGGCGGACTATAAATGACATAAAATAAATAAATAAATAAATAAATTTGCAGCTTAACCACTGTGCTACAGCAGCTACAAACTTGTATGGCTTTGGATAGTCCAGTCTCAGAGGTGTAGGCTTCAACATTGGGGGAAAATAGGAAAGAAGAAGAGGTGGGAAAGAAGACGGAATGTAACCTCCTTTATCGAGTGATAGACCTCTTCTAGACGTCTACAGTAAATAATATCATAGTAATAAATCTTCAAAACTATGTCTGAGCATGCCCCTCAAATAATACAATTTTAATGAAGAAGTTGGTGTAAGCATGTTTGCTTTGTGCAAATCTTTAACATGGGCTTTGTTGCAAGATGATTTGCAACTGAACAAAAGTGGAGAGCAATCTACCTGTATTTTTAACTTCAGTAGCATACTGCCAAGCCCCTAACCCCAAACAAAGACCTGCACTATTATGCGTCAGATCAATACCGCAACAGATAAAAAGATGAGATCTGACTGATGCTTTCACACACACTGGCTCTCTACATGTATGAAACAGCTATGTCCCAGAAAACAGAGGGTTGGATTTCACTAATGAAAGAGGGGGGGGGATTTTTGCCAATTCCTCCCACTGCGGAACCCCAATGTGCCCATCATGCTGCTCTTTAAGCTCCCCTGTCTTCTAGAAGCTATAGTTTGGGCTGCAGTAGGCATAGGAAGTAAGAAATTCCCTTTAACTGACAGAAGTCTCTTCAACTAGGGAGAACTATTGTTGGATCCAACCCAGCAGGAATAATTTTGAAATACAGAATTGGTTCAAGAGAAATTTGTAGAGGAGAAAATATGGATTGATGATGTCTAAAAAGACTGAACCTGGTGGTGGTGGGAGAATGAATGTAACTTTTTTCTACTGACAAGTTGAGAGAAGCAGTTGATGGCCTCCATTCAGGCCTGCTCAGTGTCTGGAGTGCATTGAAGAGAAACAGGATTACACTAGCACGTTGTGTGCATGTATATATCCAGCATGACTGTCTTCCATCAAGCCCCAGTGCCTATGGCTTCCAGTATATACAATCTTAATCTGCTATGACATCTTGGTCTGAAGAGTAGCACATCCTTCCATTTTAAACTCTATGACAGCCTCACCAGATTAGGATTAGGAAATGCCATGAAGTTCAGGCAAACTTGTTCTCTAGCATACGTACAATTGTCAACAGCCCTGATCTCCTTACTGTTGTCCAACTGGAGCAGCTGTTGAACAGCTTTGCAGTATCTGTGGCTGTAGGGCTTCATTTTCTGCTTCTGTTGCATCTGCACAGCAGGAGAAATCGATTCTCCCCCCAGGGCCATGAATGAGGATGAGGTAACTAAATGACCCTAGGAGAGACTCCCAGAAGGCTCTGCAGAAATGTGCATGTATAAAGTAATCTCAATCATAGCATGGACTTAAATGAACACCAGGCAAGAAGACTTTTAAAAAACCTTTATAATCTCTGGTTGACTGACTAGTTTGCTTATTCTTTAAAGAATTGGCTGCCATACAGTGTGCAATGATGTCAGGTCTTGGGGGAGGGGATAAAATAAGGACTCACTCTGAGCTGCCCAAAAATGTGCATGTATACAATGCTGCCAATTGTACTATAAAGTTTGAATACAAGGAGCCTGCCAAACGGGCTCAACCTGCTCCCCGCCAGTCAAACTGTGTGGCAAAAAACAGTCTTCCTCCTCATCCACAGCAAGGAGAATGTGATCTGAACCAGCAGGCATCCCTAATCAGCATTATACAGACTGGTCTCACCAATTAGGTTGAAATTAACAGAAGCTTTGTAAGATCAGTGGCTCAGAGCTATGGTAACAAGGGGGTCAGCAGCAAAAGGACCCCAGGAAAAAACGATGTCTTTTAAAGCTGAAAGGCATTAGAAGTTTGTCCAAAAAGGCAAGAGGGAGAGCAGAGGCTAGAAGAAGGAGCAGCAAGCAACAGGAGATATCAGAGAGCAAGATGAGAACCTTGATGGTCTGAAGGCCCTCAGAGGCAAAGTGCAGTGGGGAAACTTACTTAGATAAAACTGTAACCTGCTGCTCAGACTTATACCAGATCAGGATTAGTAGTGCTCAGTTATCAGGCTTGAAGGTAGGAATACCCGGTAAGTCTTGATTAAGAATAAAGATACCCATAAGGCCAAGTTGTAGAAAGCTAGAATATCAGGGCTGAACTCCAAGATTATCAGCCTAGACAACCAAAAGTCGAAGTCCTTCTTCCGGAAGACGTAAGGATATCTAAATATATCAAGCCATAAGTTGGAGACAAGGCCCGCTAGATTAGGGACTCAAACTGAATAGTCACCTCACCATGTTCACTATGTCTTACTGTCAGATAATTGTGCATAGGATAGCAGTCCTAAACTAGAAATCATTGTATTCTGAATTCCCTAAAGTTAAAGATTCAGAATATAAAGACTGCTAGTTTAAACCTACAAGTGGCTTGAAGAAACTGCTCTTGCCAGCTTTTGCAGGTGGTAATGTCTACTTCTGAGGCTGAAGAACTACCTTGTAAGCATATGAATAGCACATGAAAGGTCAGGGGGAAAAAAAGTATTTTGCACTCCAGTACGTATGTGTATTGTGGAGTCATTTAAAGTCTTCTAAACTCTCATTAGCTATAGTTTGTATTTGATCTTTGACCTCCAAGGTGGAAGGTCATCTGTTGATTCACTTTGGTTGCAGGGTTTCCTGTTCGTCTATGTCCATTTTAACATTTTGTTATAATAGAAACAGTTTTCTTCTCCAACTAAATCACTTCACATTTGAAACATAGAAAGGACCTGACACCTGATCTTTCTCTGCTATTAAGCCTCAGCTGTCCCTAAAAGTGTTACTACACTCTTACAGCGGTACTAGAAAGGTACAATCGCACTTTGCAATTTGATTCAGCAAGGATCAAAAGCAGACAGATTGAAATATCTTTACAAAGAAAATGCATAACAGTATTGTTTTCTACCCTTGATTTGAGAACAAAACCTCAGTATGCAGACTTATGATTGGCAGTGGGTTTGCAGCGTAGGTGGGTTCTGTATTTAATTAGAAAAATTTTATGCCACCTATCCAGGAACCAGCCCAATGTGGCTTACAAAGTAAACAATATAAACAGAACATTAAAAGATATCAAAATCCAGCATTAAAAACCAAGCCCAGGATAAAAATATAGGCCATAAGAAACTACAGACAGTTTTAAATGACAATTTCTAGACTAAAATAGTGTTAAAAGACCAACCTCTTCATTAAAAGTCTGGGCAAACAGAAACATTTTGACCTGGCACGTGAAAGAAAGCAATTGTAGGTGCCAGGAGAACCTCAAGGAGAAGGACATTCCATAAGCAAGATGCCGCCACTGAAAAAGCCCTGACTTGAAGGTGGGGGGACAGAGAGCCGGGCTTCTGAGGGAAATCTCAGAGGTCAGGCTGGACAATATGGAGGAGGCAGTCCTTCAAATACCCTGGCCCCAAGCCACTTAGGGCTTTAAAGCTGAGTCGAGAGGTGGGGTTGACGCACCACATTCCTGTCTCTCTTTTGCAGCTCTGTGAAACTTATGGACTTAGAAGTAGGAGGGGAGGGTGTTTCACTCAACACCCCCCCTCCTCTCCAGCCTTCCTCCTTGCTGGGTCAGGAGTGAAGGTCTAGCATGTCCTCAAAGGTCTGTGCAGGCTTGACAGGCTTCCTTTTATAAAGCCCCCCCAGGAGTGGCCCAGTGTAGGAAATTAACAGCTAATTAGCAGAATTTAAGGCAGAGATTGTGCATTGGACTTAATGAGAACAGACACACATTCCAGTTTAGCTTTGTAAGAATACTTTACTACATAAAGGATAAAAATAGGGTTACATTGGCAGAAAATAAGAAATTTCTAGACTGACTACATCTTGCTATTAAAAGGTAACTCAAGACTCACACTGGCCGACTGAGAAACTCTGGACAAAGAGCAATAAAACTTCAGTATACAGCTTCACTTAATTCCCACCCCCCCAATCAACAGGTTGCCGAACAGAAAATCCTAATTCTACTTCATTATGCTTAGATTCCATGGTGGGAATCATTACTTGAGGCCTAGGTGGTTACATGCAAATAAGTTTACTAACTAATTAACACAAACAGTTTAACTCTTTCATGGTTGAAATGAAAACACTTGCTAAATCCCAACACGTCCCCAGAGGCCTGTCGCTGTTTTTCCTGCAGGATCTGCCCTTTGAATGCCAACAGCTGCTGCATGTTTCCAGCCTACCAACCAGGTGTACAACTGGCTCAGTATGAAAGGGCCCATAAGACTGGTTGTAGCCTCAAGCCATGTTTCAGGCTTGGTGGGTACCTAGATAATGGTGATCAGCCCCAGTTCCCCCTGTCCAGCTCTGTTAACAGAGCCTGCTCTCCAATCCAGCCCTCAGGAGGGTCCCAAGGGCCACTGCTCACCCAGAGCAACTGCTGCCTCCTGACATTAAGCCCTTTGAATTGTGCCCAGAAAGGCTAGATGGGTTCTAGGATTAGGCAATTTCTCTGTGCCTCATTCTTCCCATTTGTAATATGCAATTAATACTATATTTGAATTTGATGGGAGTGTTGCAATGATTGATGCTTTTGTGTTCATGAGAAACACATATGCGGTGCTGAAACTACATGTGCAGAAACTACTTGTACATTTAACAGTAAAATTATACTGTTGTTTCTTTTTCAACATTTTTGTTGAAAGAGTAAAATTACTCAAATTTTATTCCATTTTTTTTACTGCAGAAAGAGCCAAGTTTTCTACCTATAGCTTCAAGGCATACTAAACATACACCCAACAATTAGTCTCTGCCGGTCTTTGATTTGTACTTTTATTATAAATGTGCAAATATGTTAATGATAAAGCAATTAAGATTTTTATGTTAGTAAATAGTTTACTTTCTGCAAGGATGGATTTATGCATAATTTAAGCAGAATGGATGATAGCATCTTCCCACCACTCCAACTTCTATTTGCAACTATTGAGGTACTGAATAACTCTCAGGTTAATTTAGTTTTCCTTTTCTTATTTTAGATATAAAACAATTCAACTGAATCAGGTAACTAAAAAAGTAGTTTTAGAGATTTCTCCATGCTGATTTTTTTAATAACCTCAAACAATTCTGGAGAAGAAGTATATAAAAACAGTAAATAAATAATAGTTGCTCTCTGCTGGTTACTGTTAGGCAGTAAATATCACATCAGGCATTAAATATAAATGGTCCATTTTCAGTTTTTTTCTAAAATTACAGTGGCTTGCATTGTTTCAGCTTTCTTTCTGTTGAGAACGTACCTTAACAATCTCATCAGTGAACCAATGATGCTGAGGCTTCTTTAGATTCTTGAAAACAACACACTGTGAAATGTTAACATGCGCAACGATCTTAAGAAATTTAGCATTCAGTATTTTATATTTGCAATATCTTACTACTTTATATTTCAGCACTTTATATTTACAATAAAACCTTCCCTGGATTTTATTTTGTATGCAGGTGTTAATGTAGAATTTTTACTCACCTTGGATCATTTCTACAAGTGCCTCTTTCGCTTTTTAAAAATTCAGATTTGAAATCCAGCAGCAGTAATGCCAAGGTTACATTTGTAAAGGCTAAAAAGGTTAATCAAACAGTTTTGCTTAAAATAGCACATGAACATTAAAATAGGAAAGTTGTGGGCTGGACTCTGGGAACACACACAATTTGTTCATTGTTTATTCAGGCATCCAGGAGCTTGGAACTTTCCCAGAGAACAATGTGATCAAGCCGGAAAGATGTGTCTTCTCTAACTTCAGAAGGCCTTTGCACAAAGGAGCGTAAAGTTCTAGTAGAGGAGGTAATTCCCTGGGTGGTTGAGTGACAGACTGGTTGGACAGTGTTATTATTGGAGGCAATTGTTGAAGAAGCATGTTGACAATCTTTGTCACCATAGCACCCTCAGCCCCTCCACCCTTTCCGTTTCCCTTTTGGGGGCAAGTGCCATTGCTTAGAGCTGACCCTGTTGAATTGAGCTGGGCAAACTATTTTCCGCCAACACACACAGAGAGGCAGAACAAAGACTGTAACCTCAGAAATGTATCTGTGGGTACATTGGTTAGTCAATCAAATATAATGCTGGAGTTGCTACCTTGCATTTGCTGAGACTTTGTCAAGGCCTGTTTGTGAGTAAGCCAATGTCTGCTGCTGACTTTGTTATGATGGAGCATAGTACCATCCATGTCTGTCACAGCAGAGGGTTGTGGATTTTATTCTATTCATGCTGTGAAACTAGACTGCAGCTTGTATAAGAAGTTGTTCTTTATTTTCCTCCAATGAACATGAACAAGGATATTTATCAGTCTCTGTTTTAAGTCAGGTTTCAGGATTCGGCTATTCTCGCATTCTAGTACAGCAAAGCTTCCTTTCACAAACATGGGAGAAGCATGGAAGCTATTTTCCTGTGGCCCCATGTGGCTGTAGTATGAGGGAACTATGGAGCCATATGGATGATACCAATCTAGTGAGGGTCCCTCCCCCATCATGGCCTCCTTCCACTGCACCCTGTTGACATATGAGGATGTACAAACTTGCAAGCTCAAAGGAAGTTTTCAAAGGATGGTGTCATTGCAAGCATATATCTCTTCTGCTCAGCTGTCTGATACTGAAAAACAAAGTCCATCCTCCCCTCCCTGCCAAGGAATCAAAAACCAACTAGGGGGTGACAGAAATGACATGATGTATGCAAATATTTTTCCCTGGGTGTTTTTTTCACTACATACTTTCTATACAATATGTAAAACATATACTACATACAATATGATGCTGAAAAAATAAGGGTCCAAAAGTCAATAAGTCATAAATTGAATATGGCACTTGTCAAACTCCTCAAGATCCTGATAGAGTGAGTGTAAATAACGCAGAGGAATTACGCTGTGCTGATTAGAGAGGCAAAAAGTTTTATTTGAGGAAATTACATACTTGATAGGAAAAAGGAGAGAGAGAGATCCTTGCTATCTGACTACATCTTGCAGAGAGAGAGAAGAAGTGTGGCAGGAGAGAGAAGCAGGATATTGCCCTGTTTAGCCCAATAGGAGACAAGACAAGGAAATGACCCCCAGGAAACAAGAGAGGTGCTGCTCTCACTGTCCTAACTAAGTGACCCTTGCTGCCCCCTGCATGGTAGGCTCATCTTCCTTCTTGCTGCTGTTGTACACCAGACATTGCTATTTCCAACACCCCTTCTCAATGTCTAGTGTACAAAGTCCACAAAGTTCAGTCTTTCACGTAGACTTTGAAATTTCTCTTTGGCAAGTGGCTTGGTGAGGACGTCTGCTATCATTTCTTCTGTAGGGCAGTACTGTAGCTCAACCAGCCCTTCTTCTTGCATATTTCTCACAATGTGATTCTTTATGTCAGTGTGCTTGGTTCTTGATCCAATTCTTCCTGTATTTGCAAGTTTTACGGAAGATTGATTATCTTCAAAAAGTTGTATAGGTTTGGGTTCATCTATCCCAAAGTCTTCTAATAGTTGTAGAATCCACTTGAGTTCTTGGCATGCTTCCACTGCTGATATGTATTCAGCTTCTGTAGTTGATGCCGCTACAAGGTCTTGCTTTCTGCTTGTCCAACTGATTGCTCCTCCACCATAAAAGAATACTCATCCACTGGTAGATGTTCTGTCTGTGATGTCTTCTGCCCAGTCAGCATCCATGAATCCCACTAGTCTGGGATTGTCGCTTGCTGGTAGCTTGAGCTTCAGTTGTGCAGTACCTCTCGGGTATCTTGCCAGTCTTTTGACTGCTTGCCAGTCATTCACACTTGGTGATGCACTTTTCCTGCACAGTATTCCAACTGCTGCTGCTATGTCAGGTCTGGTTACTGTACTTATGTAGAGCAGTTTTCCAATTGCTTCTCTGTACACTTTGATGTTTCTCAGTGGTTCATTGTTTCCATATTGTTTCAGGAAATCTGTTTCCATTGGAGTACATGTTGGTTTTCCATCTTTCATATCCACGTAGTCTAGGAAATCCATGATCTTTTGCTTTTGATTGAGAAGATAGCTTCCATCTTCCTCTCGCTCTATCTGAACGCCAAGGTAAAAACTGACATTTCCAAGACGCTTTACCTCAACCTCTAGGTTCAGATGCTGAATCATTTCATCACAATCTTGTTGATCTTCATAACAAAGGAGAAGATCATCTACATAAATCAGAATAAAAGTCCATTTGTTGACTTTCTTTCTTGAGTACAGGCAGCGTTCTGCCCCACCTTGCTTGAATCCTTCTTTGATGAGCATTTGGTTCAGTTTCTGGTTCCAGGCCCTTGCAGCCTGTTTCAGTCCATAAATGCTCTTCTGCAGTTTGCATACAAGTCCTCTGTCTTTGGACTGTTCAAATCCAGGAGGCTGTGTCATACACACTTCTTCTCTCTCTCTGCAAGGACTCTCTCTCTCCTCTTTACTATCAAGTATGTAATTTCCTCAAATAAAACTTTTTGCCTTTCTAATCAGCACAGCGTAATTCTGCTGCATTATTTACACTCATTCCATCAGGGTTGAGGGCCCAGAAGCTAACGCATGCTGAAATTAGAGAGAGCAATAAACTTCTGCTGGAGCTCAGATAGCCGCAGGCTAAAGCACAGAGGGCAGACAATAGAGGAAAGATGGCGGACTCCTGGGGAGCACAGCAGGGGTTCCAGGTTGACTGACTAGGCGACGGAAATTATGATATTTGGTCAGAAAGAACCAAGGCGCGTCTTATTGAGCTGGAGGTCTGGTCTGCGGTGAGAGATGCAAAACCAATGGGAGACCCACAGAAGGAAGCCAAATGGGCGAAACAGGACAGCAAGGCAAGGTCTATTATCATTAATGCTTTAAGTGATAAACAATTGTTAAGAGTTATTCATGAGTCCATGGCTGGAGACATGTGGAGATCTCTTTCACAAATAAACCAACAAGAATCAATTAAAACTAAAATCTTGCTAATGAGACAATTGTATCGAATTCAAATGCAGCCCCAGCAACAACTAAAAGATCATATTTCAAATTTCATGGAATTAACACAGAAATTAAGATCCCTTGGGAAGGAGATCCAGGATGAGGATTTGGCAATAATTCTGTTAAGCAGCCTTCCTCAGTCTTATGCAAGCATTGTGCATGTTTTGGAAATGCAAGGAAGTGTAAGTTTAAACTATGTACTTGCAAGATTGCAAGAAGAAATTGTTAACAGACAATTTTATAAAGATCAGCCCAGAGAACTTGCTTTAAGAGTCAGTTCAAGAAATGATTTCTCCTGCAGCATCTGTGGGAAGAGAGGGCACTTAAAAAGAAACTGCCGCTTTCTTGAATCACAAAGAGCGAGCGACAGTAACTCCCAGCCACGAGGGACAGAAACAAAAGGCTTTAGGAATGCAGATAAAGTCAATAGCTTACCTAATGCCAATAGCCAAGCAAATGCTGGCAGACCAAATAAGAACTGTTTAAATGTTGGTGAAAAAGATCAAAGTATATGCAAATGGATTGTTGACAGTGGGTGCAATCAACATCTATCTAAAGATGAAAGTGTATTTAATGACATGAAAACACATCATCAAACACTATATACTGCTAATGGAGAAACTTTAACTGCTCGGGGACGAGGGAATGTGACTGCATATTGTGCACTACCCAGTGGCCAAGTTAGAGAAGTGCAGATTGTTGACTGTCTCTACATACCTGAACTTAAAAGTAATTTATTGTCTGTATCTGCAATGACACAAAAGGGAATTAAGACTGTGTTCAAAGGAGAGAAATGTTTTATTAGCAATGAAGGTGAATTGCACAAGGCACATTAAAGGATGGACTGTATATGCTGGATTGCTCTGAAGGGTGCAGTCATAAGAACTGTACACATCTTATGCATAAAAGGTTTGGACATGCTAATATGGATTATATATATCAGCTTGAAAGGCAGAATCTGACTAATGATTTGCAAATGAGAAAATGTCCTGATGCAGAGAAATGTGTTTGCTGTATTCAAGCCAAAGGCACTGTCAGACTGTGGCTAGATAAGGCACTCTCTGCAAGGTTCCCTTTAGAAGCAAGAATAAGTCCAGTGTCTGGCAAAGGAAGCTTTATTGCAGAAAAGGTCCATTATAGTCCACTGTCCTGAATAGGAGACTCAGGATGGTACATGATCATTGTTACCAATGAAGAGCAAGCATAGGATACAGAGTAACAATACCCATCTGGATCAGCCTCCCCCCACAGTTCTCAAAACAACATCTCTCAGTCCTGGGAAGCTGCTCTCCTTCAAGGCCAATGCTTGGTGGAACGGTGTTAGACAAAACAGTCTCCTCCGGTGGGAATGCTGCCTGGGAACTGGTGCACCTGGGAAGAAAGCACTTAAACACTAGAAGCATTAGAAAATGGAGTCAGTACAGTTTAGATATACACTGGACCTGACATTCTGCCCCCCTTAAAACAGATCCCCCCCTGGTTTATATGGGTAGCGAGTATGAAAAGCTTTGGTTAATCTAGGAGCATGAACATGTGCAGAGTCCACCCATTCATCGTAACCAGAATCAAAGTCCTTCCATCTAATGAGGCAAAAAAGCTGATTTCGCTTGAGTTTAGAGTCCAAAATTTGTTGCACCTCATAGTGTATTTGGTCGTCAATTAAAGTTGGAATGGGTGGAGCTTTGATGTGCCATTTGTTGTCGGTGGGGGCTCTCTTTAAAAGGCTGACATGGAACGTATCATGCACATGGCGCAGGTTCTTGGGCAAAGTTACAGCAACAGTCACTTTATTTATTATCTTGCGCACAGGAAAAGGTCCCAGGAATTTCAGAGCGAGTTTGCGGCTTGTCTGAGCTAGTTTCAGGTTTTTTGTGGAAATATACACATGATCTCCGGGTTGTAATTCCCATTCGGCCACACGATGGCGGTCTGCGTATTTTTTATAATCCAGTTTGGCTTTTTCAAGGTGTTTCTTAATAAGAGTCCACTGCTGCGCCGCCTCCCCCCACCATGAAGATACATCTGGCAATTTAGAGGAATGGAGAGGGGGTGCGTCCAACGGGAAGGGATTGAAGTGAGTCCCGTAGACAATTTTGAATGGGGCCTCTCCCGTTGAAGCGTGTACACTGTTGTTATAGGAGAATTCGGCTAGAGGGAGAAGGTCCACCCAATTATCTTGTTGAAAATTGATGTAGCAACGAAGGAACTGTTCTAATATTTGGTTTGTTTTTTCGGATTGCCCGTCGGTTTGTGGGTGGTGGCTTGAACTGATGCCTTGCTCAATATTCAACATTTTCAAAAGCTCCCGCCAGAAGTTGGCAACGAACTGTCCGCCGCGATCCGAAATCACCTTGGACGGAAAAGAATGTAATTTTACGATGTGTTTTAGAAACAGATCCGCTAGTTTTCGAGCGGAGGGTATGGCAGTACAGGGGATAAAATGAGCTTGTTTGGAGAACAGATCTACCACAACTAAAATACAATTATGTCCTTTTGAAATAGGTAGATCAGTGATAAAGTCCATAGATATTATTTCCCAGGGTCTGTTCGGCGTTTCCAATGGTTGCAGGAGACCCGGAGGTTTCCCTTTCCTGGTTTTTGCGCTGAGGCAAACAGGGCAGGAACTAACGTATTGGGAAATGTCTTTGCGCATGCCCGGCCACCAGAATTGCCTTTGAATTAGGTGCAAAGTTTTCAAGTACCCATAATGTCCAGCAGTGGGAGCATCATGACAGCGCTGCAAGACCTCCAGCTTGAGGCTGTCTGGGACATAAAACTTGCTCCCAGCTAGCCAATCCCCGTGTGGGGATTGGGTTAGTTTGTTTCGCGGAGCTTTATCCCCCTCCTTCTCCACTTCAGTTTTAAGTTTCGATTTCCACTCTTGGTTGGCCGGGAGGGGCTGCTTGGCACGGCTGCGAGTAGTCACCACGCCCCCAAGTTGTGTAGGCGAGAAGACCGTGTCGACAGTCTCCTCCCGTTTGCTCTTATGTTGGGGCATGCGCGACAGGGCGTCCGCCAAAAAGTTAGTTTTGCCCGGGAGATAATTTAGAGTGAAGTTGAATTTGGAAAAGAATTCCGCCCATCGCAATTGCTTGGCATTCAGTCTGCGTGGGCTTCGGAGGGCCTCCAAATTTTTATGATCTGTCCAGACCTCGAAAGGGTATCGCGCCCCCTCCAGCCAATGTCTCCAGTTAGTAAGGGCTGCTTTTACTGCAAAGGCCTCCTTCTCCCACACATTCCAATTCCTTTCCGCCTCCGAAAATTTTCTAGACAAGAAAGCACAAGGCCGCAATTTCCCATCCTCCCCCTTCTGCAGCAAAACCCCCCCTATCGCGGTATCGCTGGCGTCGACCTGTACTATGAAGGGGGATTGTTCGTTGGGGTGGGAGAGTATGGGTTCCGTTACAAATTGCTTTTTTAGGCATTCGAAGGCTGTTTGGCAATCGGGGGTCCATTGTAGTTTGGAAGAGGGTCTTTTAGCCTGGTCCCCTTTATCTTTGGTTTTCAGCAACTCTGTTAAGGGGAGTGTGATTTGGGCGAAATTTGCTATGAAGTCTCTATAGAAGTTGGCAAAACCCAGGAAGGATTGTAGCTCTTTACGGGTGGTGGGTGTCTGCCAGTCTTGGATCGCCTGTATTTTGGCTGGATCCATTTTCAGACCCTCTTGGGAGATACAATACCCGAGGTAAGTGAGTTCGGTTTTATGGAATTCGCATTTGGACAACTTGATGGGCAGTTTATTCTTCATCAAGGTGGCTAGGACTTTTTGTACCATTTGAATATGTTCTTCCTCGGTGTCCGAATAAATTAAAACATCATCAAGGTACACCACCACCCCTTTGTACAGAAATTCGTGTAGAACTTCGTTTATCATGGACATGAATACAGACGGGGCTCCCGTCAATCCAAAAGGCATAACTAAGTATTCATATTGTCCGAGGGGCGTATTAAATGCGGTTTTCCACTCATCCCCTGCCTTGATACGAACGTGGAAGTAAGCATCTTTTAAATCTAATTTCGTAAAGATCTTACCTTGGGCCACGACGTTGAGAAGGTCCCGGATGAGCGGTATAGGATAGGCGTTGTTGGTGGATACTGCATTCAGTCCTCGGAAATCCGTGCACAGTCGGAGTCCCCCATCCTTCTTTTTCACGAAGAGGACTGGAGCGGCGTGGGGGCTAGAGGCTGGGCGGATGAACCCTCGTTGGAGGTTGGTGTCGATGAATTTCCGGAGCTCTTCGCGTTCATGGAGACTCATGGGATAGAGTCGTCCTTTGGGCAGTGAGGCTCCGGGTAAAATTTCCACCGCACAGTCCGTTCGTCGGTGTGGGGGTAGAGTATCAGCTTCCTCCTCCGAGAAAGCATTTAGAAAAGGCCAGTACGGTTCGGGTATTTGGCTGACATCTTCTTGGGTGAGAAGGGCTTTTTCCTTATGAGTTGGATCTTCTCCCCAGTTTTGATTCCAACAATGATTTTTACAGTTGGCATGACTGAAGGTAATACATCCTTGTGCCCAGTCTATGTAGGGATTGTGATCACATAGCCATTTGCTGCCTAGAATTAACGGGTACTTGGCAGTAGAGCTGATGACAAAGGACCTCTTCTCCCAATGTTGTCCCATGCCTGTGATCACCGGGATGGTTTCAGTTGTGACAGGATTCATGTTGGTACCATCCATTTGTTCAAAGATTACTGGATTTTGTAAATCCCGAGTTGGTAAGACCAGTCCATTGACTAGAGCTGGGGCTATGATGTCTCTCGAGCAGCCCGAGTCAATAAGAGCTTGCACCCGAATGTGCATTTTCCTCTCTGGGTTGATTAGAGTCACTGGCATGAATAAGATGGACCCAGGTGGCCGGTTCCGAGCAGGGACGGGCTTGGGGCGGATCTGTCGTTTGGGCCCTTTTACGACAGATCCATCTCGTTTCCCGACTGGGGACTTTCTGGATTGACTTCTGAAGTTGGGGAAGCGGGATCGTATTCCATAACTTCTTCCGCTTCCAGCCCTCTCTCTGAGGCTGGCCTTTGGGAAGCGCCGCGGCCTCTATTCGTTCGTGGAGCGGGAGTCGGGCGTTGGAGCGTAGGAAACGGAGCAAGGGTTGGACGCCGTAATTGAAGCGGAGGTCTTTGCACAGGCCGGTAGGGGCATTGTGCTGCAAAGTGACCAGCCTGTCCGCATTGCAAACACAGCCCTTGTTGCCATCTAGCATCTCTCGCTCCACGGGTGGCGTAGCCAGCTCCCCTTGCTCCCCTCTGTAAGGTCAATGGTCTTCTTTGTCCCGTTTGTTGTTGTTGTTCAACCAAACGGACTTCCAAAATGCGATTCTCCACTTCGCAAACAAGTTGGATCCAACCTAACAGTGTAGGGGGATTGTCTTGCATGAGGGCTCTGTCCAAAAGTCTCGGGTTAAGTCCTTGTTTGAACAGAATAATCTTGGTGGACTCCTCACACCTAGGGCACTTGGCTGCTAATTGCCGGAATTTTGTGACATAGTCTCTTGCTGACATGCTGCCCTGTTTGATGGCTTGCAATTCTGTTCGGGCCCGGGTTTCTTCTAAGGGGTCTTCATATTGTGCTCGGATAGCATCCACTAACCCCTGGAGAGTATCGAGTTCCGGGGCCCCAACATTGTATAGTCCTACATACCAATCTGCTGCCTTGCCCTGTAAACGAGATCCAAGATGTTCAATTTGGCTAGCCTCACTGCCGAAAAGGTGCCCCCACCGGTTGAAAAACTGTACCACTTGCACCAAGAAAAATCCCAGTTTGGAGGGATCCCCATCGAAAGTGGCTTCCAGCTTCACCCAGCCCATCGGGAGTTCTTGTCTCGGAGCAGGCGCTGGGTAGAAGTCCATCGGCAGTCTTAATTGCGCCTGGGGCGCGGGAGGAGGTAACTGGAGCCTCGGTCGGGGCAACGGTGGCGGCTGTACTGGCGGCGGTTGAACCGGCAGTGCCGGCGGAGGTTGGGCCGGCGGTGCGGGTGGAGGTTGCCGTGGTTGAGCTGCCGGGGGTGGTCTCGGTTGGGCCGGAGGCTGCAGTGGCTGGCGAGTAGGTGGCGGCAGTCTTGGCCTGGCTGGTAACACGGGAGGCGTTGGCGGCAGCTGTCGAGGTGGAGGAGGCTGGGGTGGTTGAGTGGAAATCGGCCGCTGAGGAGGGGGTTGGAGGTGCCGTAGTGGTGCAGGCCTTCCCGGTTGATTCGGAGGTGGTAAGGCGGGCTGGTCCTGGGGCTGCTGCAACGGTATGAGCTGCGGTCGAGGTGAGAGGGGCCGCAGCGGCGAGGGTCGAACGGGCGGAAGGCCGCGCGGGCTTGCCCCTCCAGGCGTTGTTATTCTGGGAAGCAACGGCTGGCCTCGTGGCGCTGGTAGACCATCTCCCGAAGGTTGCCCGACGGGAACAGTTTCTCGCGGTTGACCAGGGGCTCCCCCCTCGGATGGAGCCGCGTGTGCTCCCGCTTGGTCCGGCCGGACCGTTATAGGAGAAGTATGGGGGGGTATCACCGGTGTATCACTTGGCTTTTCCTCCCCTTCCGTAGGCCTCTCCACGGGAGTCTCGTCTGGCGGCACATCCCCTCCCGCGTTAGGAGGTTCGGTGGGAGTCTCTCCGGGTGGCTCAACCGGGTTATCCCTTCTCGGTGGAACTCCCTGCTGTGTGGGAAGTTCCTTGGGTTGTTCTCCCGATTCGCCAGGATAGGTGCCCCCCTCGCCTGTAGGTGACGACCGCTGCTGAACTTCCTCCACTGGATAGGAGATGACACTTTGGAGGGTAGCTATCTGTATCGCCATCTCTTCAGGAGACAGTCTTTCTCCTGCTCCCATTGAGGAAATTAAATGAATGGCATGAGCCAAACTTTCTTCCATATCCATCAGCTTAGCTTCTAACTGTTGCATTCGACTTGGCCCCGGGTGTTCACTCATGGAACCTTCATTCGTTGTACTCACCGGGGAGAAAGGGCCCCAAGGAGGAGGGTCCCCTTGGACGACTCGCGACCTCGCGGCTAGAATTCCCTTGGCCATACCTGTCACGGCCGAGATGCTGGTATCTACCGCATAGGTGCGACCTTGTATCTGCTCCCAACTTTGTTCAGGGACTTCCGTTGGCTCTTTCCACGGAGCAAGTTCGGAATAATCCCAACTCAGAGCGCCGCGGCGAGACGTGTCCCCCTCCGTCTGCTCAAACGTCCTGTTCCAATATCGCCATGGTTGGCTGCTATCTAGCTCCGGGACTGTTTCTAGGCTTCGGCGCCCGTCCATCGAAACTCGTGGATGGAGTCTACCTGCCCGGCGCTCTCTCGTTTCTCGGGGTCTGGCTCCCCACTCCGACGGGGTGGGTACCGAGATCAAGGGGAGAGCGGTTGCTTTCGGCCTTGCCCCGAGGTCGCCTTCGGTCTCGTCCCGAGTACTGAGGTCGATGAGAGGCGGAGTGGCAGTGGAAGCTCCGGTTCCGTTCCCGGTTGCTCCCAGCTCCTGGGAGTCTTGGGCTTGCACAGGTTGATTGTCGGGAGACGCATACGGATCAAACAAAGGATCCCTGTCCGGGACAACCTTGGATTCCGCTGGGCCCGACTCAGACATGATTGGTAACAAAATGTCAGACTGTGGCTAGATAAGGCACTCTCTGCAAGGTTCCCTTTAGAAGCAAGAATAAGTCCAGTGTCTGGCAAAGGAAGCTTTATTGCAGAAAAGGTCCATTATAGTCCACTGTCCTGAATAGGAGACTCAGGATGGTACATGATCATTGTTACCAATGAAGAGCAAGCATAGGATACAGAGTAACAATACCCATCTGGATCAGCCTCCCCCCACAGTTCTCAAAACAACATCTCTCAGTCCTGGGAAGCTGCTCTCCTTCAAGGCCAATGCTTGGTGGAACGGTGTTAGACAAAACAGTCTCCTCCGGTGGGAATGCTGCCTGGGAACTGGTGCACCTGGGAAGAAAGCACTTAAACACTAGAAGCATTAGAAAATGGAGTCAGTACAGTTTAGATATACACTGGACCTGACAGGCACAAGACCTTCTTTCACCAAGCAGAGTGAGAAGCAAACCACAAGACCACTGGAGCTGATTCACAGTGATGTCTGTGGACCAATGGGAACAGTAACACCCAGTGGAAGTAAGTACATTCTGACTTTTACTGATGATTTTTCAAGATTTACTGTAATTTACCTGCTCAGAGAAAAGAGCCAAGTACTGGAGAAATTCAAGCTGTACCTAGCAATGGTGCAGAACAGATTCCAGAGAAAACCAATGGCTATCCGCACAGACAATGGAGGCGAGTACGTGGGGAAGGAGATGACAAGCTTCCTAGCAGCTGAAGGAATAGAGCATCACCTGACCATGCCATATACCCCTGAACTCAACGGGATAGCGGAGAGGAAAAATCGTTCTCTCACAGAAATGTGCAGAAGTATGCTGCAAGAAGCAAAGCTACCTCAAAAATATTGGGGAGAAGCTATCAACACTGCTGCCTATCTGCAGAACATGCTACCTACAAAGGGTGCAAGCAGCACACCATTTGAACTGTGGTACAACCGCAAGCCCAATGTAAGGCATCTGAGAGTGTTTGGATCAAAAGCCTACACTTATGTTCCGAAGGAAAAGAGATCTAAGATGGATCTCAGAACAGAAGAAGGCATATTTGTTGGATATGCACTGGGATGCAAAGGATATCGAATCCTCAACCCAGAGACAGACACGGTGAAGATCCGCCACGTGGTGTACATTGATGAAAAAGAGAAGGCAAACAAGCCAGACACCAGAGAATCTACACCAAAGGAAGCTGATGCAGCACAGCAGCCAGAAATTGTGCAACTCTGGGACCTGACTGAGACGCAAGAGACACCTGCAGAGCCCACAGAAAGAGAAGGGGAAGCAGAGCCATGTGTCAGATGCTCAGACAGAACAAACAAAGGAGTTCCACCACTGAAATTCTCTTACCTGGCAAAAACAGAAGCTGTACCAGAACCTTCTAGCTGGGAAGACATAGAAGGAATGCCAGCAAGATAAGCAGAGAAATGGAGAAAAGCTGCAATAGAAGAAATTGACTCTCTGATCCAGAACAAGACATGGATTCTCACAGAACTACCACCTGGAAAAAGGACAGTAGGATGCAAATGGATTTTCAAAACCAAACTTGATGCAGATGGAGAAGTACAGAAGTACAAAGCAAGACTAGTTGCAAAGGGATATTCCCAGAAGTATGGAGAAGACTATGATGAAACCTTTGCACCAGTAGTGAAACACACTTCAGTTAGAACACTACTGAGCATAGCAGCCGCAAGGAAGATGCATGTGGAGCATCTGGATGTGAAAACTGCTTTTCTACATGGAGAGCTGAAAGAAGATGTGTATATGACACAGCCTCCTGGATTTGAACAGTCCAAAGACAGAGGACTTGTATGCAAACTGCAGAAGAGCATTTATGGACTGAAACAGGCTGCAAGGGCCTGGAACCAGGAACTGAACCAAATGCTCATCAAAGAAGGATTCAAGCAAGGTGGGGCAGAACGCTGCCTGTACTCAAGAAAGAAAGTCAACAAATGGACTTTTATTCTGATTTATGTAGATGATCTTCTCCTTTGTTATGAAGATCAACAAGATTGTGATGAAATAATTCAGCATCTGAACCAAGAGGTTGAGGTAAACTATTTCCAACAGATCCCAACAGCAGGCCAGTTCTTTGATGCATTTTGGATTTTTCTTACTTGCAGGAGATGCAGTATGTGTGTGCAGGCATGCGTGTTCACGTGCCATCAAGTTATAGCAGATTTATAGTCACCTGTAGGGTTTTCAAGGCAAAAGACATTCAGAGGTGGTTTGCCATTGTCTGCTTCTGTGTAGTAACTCTAGCTTTCGTTGGTAGTCCCCCATCCAAATTCTAACCAGGGCTGACCCTGCTTAAGCTTCCAAGATCTGATGAGATTGGGCTAGCCTGGACCATCCAGGAAGGGAAATAAATAGACACATGATTCACTTGAAGAAAGTACAGGTGGATAGTGTCCTCACTGTGCACTACAACATTACTTGTTAGTAGCACCCAAAAGTCGATGAAGTTCTGCTGCTAGCAAACTAATGTTGCAAGCTTCTCTAAACTTGCTGAAACAATCACTTACAAAATAAATGAAATACTATCTTGCCTCAATGAAACATGATGTCAAAGGAAAGGATCGGTCTTACCCAGTGATACTAACAAATATAATGTTGTTTGTATTTATAACTGATTATTTATATAGTTGCATCGTTTTCCATGCTTTCTTTCGGAGGGATAGATTTCCCCCCCCCCAGCCAAGTGAAAGTTGCAGCTGCACAAAATGTCATGCACTGAGATTCATATGAATATATTATGAATTGCACTATGTTCAGGGTTTCTGTTTCTTAAATATATGTACTTCATCAGAAGTCTGGGACAGAGTATCATCAGGATACCCATATTCAAAACTTGGGGGCAAAACAGATACTTTCAAGACACAAACCTTTGGGGACACAGTGGTTTAAAGTTTCTAGGCAGTGTTTTCTAATGATGAGAAGGCCAACAGGAGCTCAATTAAAGCAGAGGATAGTGAAGATTCATTAGGAGTTTTGCTCTTCAAACTCTGAGTCAGCAAAGGGCTCTGATTATCCGGCTTCTAGAGTACAAGGAGAAAAGGCTCAGACAAGCAAGTGTGCACTGCTCCTCTCCAGGGGAGGGGCTGCAAATGTGAAAGAGCAGCAACTTTGGATAGGTGTGGAGGGTGGAGAGTTGGCAGTGTTAGATGTTGAGGACTGACCCAAAAACATATTAATAAAACCCTGGCTGGCAGAAATTAATTGAAGTGATCAGTTTCCAAGCTTAAGTCAATGACAAGAACTCCATTTTACAGACAAAGATGCTAACAATATACTGATAGAAGTTAAAATGTGGGTTTGTGAGCATTCCTGATAAACCCTTTTCTGTCGATCCAGGTAATTTTAAGACACTAGGCAACATAACTGGAAAGGCAAGGAAAAAGGGGGATGCAAGAATAAGAGAGCTAAAGCATCAACCTGTGTGTAAGTTCTACTCCTGGGGACAAACAGATCTGCCTGCTTTCTGAACGCAGCAGCTTGGGCGCCACCTGTCCAGATTTACACCATTCTACAGCCTTGTTAATAAACTGCCTGCTCTAAACAACGTAGTGAGTACTTTAGCAGAATTAATCCATCAGCAGATGAATGTGGAGAGAGAACAACAATGTCGATTTTCTTCCCAAGCTGTCCTTCAGCTCTCCTGTCAAGACGTGAATTGTAGGAAATGGTTATATCTCATGTGGCTAGGATGCTGTATAGTGGTGTATTTGATACGTCTTCACAGTGTGTGCACAGCAGGAGCAGACTGGCATATGACCCTCCTTTCCTAACAGTCAAAATGCTTTTAATCCATGCACATAGAAGAGTCATCATGGCAAAGAAAGGTCTCAGGGCCAAGCTACAAGTGACGAATGACACTTTAACAGCAAGTGGATTGAGTGGAGTGCAAGTGAACAGGGAGAAATACACTTGCTGTTCAAGTGCCATTCGTCACTTGTAGCTTCGCCCTCAGTTTATCCTCCTGCCCCAGGTCCTGAGTGGAACACTGATACACCAGGTGTCTCCTTCATATCCTTGGTGGTTCTTGTTGCATCACAGAAGAACATAACAGTGACCTGAGAGAAACACTAAATAGGAGAAGCTGCTTAGATCCAGGAATACTTTGGAGGAGTTGGCAGATGCTAGACCAAAATGAGTCACTGTGAGCCTGTGTATGACAGCTCTGGGGAAAGCTGGTTTGCAGGCATTGACCTTTGAGAAACATCAGAGGGAAGGGGTGGGGTGGGAAATGAAGAAGTGTCATCAAGCTGGTATCTCTTCCAGCAGCGCTATCAAGGTCAAAACTCGGGAAGCTTGCAAGCACCGTGCTCAGGTGCAGGACAGAGAACTCAGAACAGCTGGCAGTGATGAAAAAGTAAAATAATTGTTTTTCTAAAAAGAGAATGTGTATGCAACACAATATGTACATGTATATTGTCTGTTACAGATTGGAATATATTAACACATGAAAACAAAATTGTGCAAGATGCCACATCTGCCACATTTTCAAATAATAGTATTTTGGAGTTTTAATTTTTTTTAAAATCACTTATTGGGATGAAATTAGTTTTTTTTTAAATCAGCATTTCCCCTCTCTCACTAAAACTAAAATATCCCTGCTTGTTACAAAAACACACACTTTGCTAATAAAATTCCTTGCATTATGGAACATATCCGAGACAAAATCAGCTGGTGTATTCATTTGAAAAATCAAATTATAGTATAGATGGCTTTTATTAATGGAAATAACAAACCATCCTCTGTTTACTTTGTAATTACACCATAGATTTCCGATTATTTTTGCTGTACATGTGTCTTAAATATTTTACTGAGCATCTTGTTAGGTGTCTAATTATAGCTACACAAAATCTGATTGTTCTGCACCACACTTGATTAATGCTGGAGCAGTATAAAAAATCCTCTGACTGCTTCTAGTTCCAGCAGAATACCAAGATGCATTCAAAATCCACTGCAAGAGACACACTGTCTAGTTCTGGCAGTTGCCCTGTGCAAATTAAATGCTTCAGAAGTCCAGTAGAGGGAGCAAGCAATAGGGTTAAACATGCCAAGAAAGTTTTAGGCACAATAATGCTTTTCAGTATTGCTTTCTTCCTTCTCCCTTTCCATTCGCTTTTGTAATGGAGAGGGGTGGGCACAATCAAACCAAATAAATGACTGGTCTGTCTTGCTGGCCAAAATGATTCCATTATTTCTTCATATTCTCTTCTTTTCCCCCTGTATGCATCGATGTTTTGCTAATCCCAGGATATTTCCAGATAGCAATGGAGCAGACTGTTACAGTGCATGACTGAAAGAGCAACAATATGTGAGGCAGTGTTTTCTTCTCTGGGAGAGCTCCACATTTGCTGTAGGAAGCCTGCCATGCAGGTCACAAAAACTCCACTGGCCCCATTCTGGTCTTTGTCAGCCATGATAGGGTCTAGTGTCAGGTGGCAAAAGTGACCTACAGGTTTGGACTAAGGGGGTTATAACCACAAAAACCTTTCCAGTTACTGCAGCTATTGGGAACGTGGTTCATCTGCATATTTCAAATGGTTAATGTTCCTTCCACCAATTTCCACTCCTCCTCCTTCTAGATCTAATCCATCTTTCCTTATATGTTCTGCATAGAGGTTGAACAGGTAGCGAGATAATATGCATCCTTGTCTGACATCCTTGCCAATTGGACACCATTCTGTTTCCCCATATTCTGTTCTGACAGTAGCCTCTTGTCCAGAGTACAAGTTGCACATCAAAACAATCAGATGTACAAAATTTGGGATCTACTTTTAATGGAAAAAATCACAGAAAAATTATATCTCCAAATTAACCCCACGGGTATCTCAGACTTCTATACTAAATGGGAACCTTTTTTAGAATTCCTTTCTAAAAATGAGCTTTTGTTAACAATATGGGGTTTGTGGTAGTCTTACCCAGATAAAGTTCTATTTAATACTGCTTTTGCTATAATAACATTTTACTTGTTAATTTAATGTAAGTTAATAACTCATGATATGGTTACAACGAACTGTTTTAAACATCTGTTGAAGTTTGTTAATGTTATGTTTTGTGAGTTATATGTTGTAAACTAATTCACAATTAATAATAATTTTTTAAAAAATTAAAAAACAATCAGATGTTGCGGCACCCAATTTCTTTTAAGACTCTCCATAGCTTTTCATGATCCACTTTTATTACTAAAGGTAAAGGTCATCCCCTGTGCAAGCACCGAGTCATTACTGACCCATGGGGGGGATGTCACATCATGATGTTTTCTTGGCAGACTTTTTACGGGGTGGTTTGCCATTGCCTTCCCCAGTCATCTACACTTTATCCCCAGGAAACTGGGTACTCATTTTACCGACCTCGGAAGGATGGAAGGCTGAGTCAACCTTGAGCAGGCTACCTGAACCTGGCTTCTGCCAGGATCGAACTCAGGTCGTGAGCAGAGCTTGGACTGCAGTACTGCAGTTTACCACTCTGTGCCACAGAGCAAAATCCATGGGTTTCTGAACATTTTTTAAAAGATTCATACAGAGGAAGTTGCTTCTGTATTATCTGTATTATATCTTCCAATCTTTCATAAATGTTATTAGGGGACTGGGCTTTAAGCAAAGTATGCTGAGCAAGCATTGCAAGGGTATCAGACCTATGCATGCCTTAAGATTAGGTGTTAGGGGTTCCTGGGATCTGACTTTTTGGGCTTATCAAATTCTTCTGTGATCAGTGAAGGAGTTTGACTAACTTCAACTGGAGGTGAAAGGAAGTAATCATCTTCAAGGCACGAATTGGGATGAGTAGTTTTAGAAAAAGAACCTCCCAGAAAGTTTGCTTTGTTTTGTAGATGGAGCTAAATGTCCTTCCATGACCTCCCCCTTTTAATCCCCATCCCAGAGACTAAAATAACAACCCATGAGAAATACTATAAATCCTGATAACTACTCCAGAGCTACTCCAAAGCCCAGAATATCTTTTGACCATCCACCAATCCATTCATCCTTGAATTTTATCTTTAACTTCTGTGAAGTTAAATATTCCTGCTATTCTCAGATGCTCTCTGCACCTGGGCCTTAATACCTTGTATATATTGCTATAAGTTAGAGAGCTCTTCTAATCTACACAAGTCCATACAACTGCGTTACTCCTCTGCAGGGCCGGATCGAGGGAGGGCAGGGGGTAGCCTGCCCCCGGCGCCACCAAAGAGGGGGCGCCGGGTGCGGCTGCCAGCTGCCAGCTGCCAGCTGCCAGGAGCACACTGTGGCTTGCCGCGTGGGAGGCT
The DNA here is from genome assembly GCF_028583425.1 of Eublepharis macularius. Taxonomy (NCBI): domain Eukaryota; kingdom Metazoa; phylum Chordata; class Lepidosauria; order Squamata; family Eublepharidae; genus Eublepharis; species Eublepharis macularius. The sequence goes on from NC_072795.1 coordinate 66,400,289, forward strand.
GAGCACAGGGTTGGGAGGCCCTCGCCAGCCCCGCTGATGGGGCGGCTGGCTTGTTGTGCGTGCAGGACCTCCCAGCCCTGTGCTCAGCCACCCGTGTGGCAAGCCAGCTGCTCCAGTGCACACCCGTGCCAGCACCGCCAGCTCCACAGTGCACCAGGCACTGGGGTGGCTGGCTTGCCACGCAGGCAGCAAACTGCATGGAGGGCCTCCTAGCCCTGAGCTCAGCCGCCTGCATGGCAAGCTGGCCGCCCCAGCTTACACATGGGCCACCGCCGCCGCCGCCAGCTCCACAGCGCACCGGGTGCTTGGGCGGCCGGCTTGCCGCATGGGCAGCATGCCTCCCCCCGTTGCGTGATGATATCATGGAAGTGACATCATCACGCAGCGCCAGGAGTGCGTGCACACGGAGGCCAGAGCAAGGGTTGCACCGGGCGCTTGCAACCCTAGATCTGGCCCTGCTCCTCTGTTTTCTGCCCCTGTCTGAGGTTGTTCTATTCTAGGCCTCTAGACTCCCTTTGTGGCATGTTTAGTTATGGGGCCCTGTATCTGTGTGCAAAAGGCATCTGTAATGACTTTCTTGGTCAAATCCTGCAACTGTTTGTCGGTAGTTTTCATATCCATGACATGGGTATATGCTTTTAAGGTTCAGAGGTCCCTCCTTCAGGTACTTATACCCTGAAAATCTTGTTGGTCCCTAAGGTGCCACTGGACCCAAATCCTGCTGTTCTACTACAGATTAACACAGCTACCTACCTGAAATGAAGTTCAACCAATATTTCTTGAAGAGGAGGAATTGGTCATCTACGAGAGCTGCCGCTTTTAAAATCATCCTTCAACAATGAGATGAGTTTATATATGCAACCTCTATTTAAACAAAACCTCCTTGTGCATTCCTTGTCCTAATAAAACAGGGATCTAATCTGAGTATAACTTTTTGTTTTCCCCCTCCAAAGTAGAGTAGTCAAGAAAAACAGAGACATTTCTAAGACATACCACTTTCCTTGATGAAGTGAGGGTGTTTCTCTGTTCCTCTCATACAGTAAGCATTTTGTGTCAGGACAGATGTAGTTAGCACTTGCGCAAGAATGATCATTATCATTAATAATAAAAGTAATATATGATGCTAATTTTCAGAACACAATGGAGACCTACAGTGCTGAGGAAGCTGACATGAAGATTTTCTGAGGAAAAGTTAAATGTTGACAGTGACATTTCTGAGGAAGAGCCTGCACAACCTCAGAGAAAAGTATTTTCTAAATGGTAAACAAGAAGACCACTAAGGCAGTCAAACTGGGCAAGAGAGGAAGCTGCAATCCTGATAGCTATTTTTTCAGTATTTCATGAGTTGAAGATACACAAGAAAGGCAGTGACAGCCAAATGCAGATTTTGAGATTCAGTAGCTGAAAGAAGAACCGCAGAAGAAAGAAGCTTTTGTAGTCATGTGACCAATGGAATTATATTAAGGGGGAAAACTCAAAGACGTGTTGCATCTGCATATCTGAGATTTGGATCAAGAATTCCTTTGTGCACCCAGAATCTACAGATTGTGGAGGTGCTAGAGGCTCAGAGAGTCCTAGGATTATCTCTTGGCCATGAGTATGTCTTTGGTAAAGAATTTATCTTTGTGTTGTAGGGAGGGGTTCTCAGATGTTTTGCTAAAGAGTTAAAGACCGTAGACTTCACCACTATGTCACCTTATGTACTATCTGTTGTTTTAAATATGTGCTCCTATGAGCTACCTGTGGTTCATGTTGTCTAATGTCAACCCTAGAATTGCTGATGTTCTGTTTCAGTGTTTCTTCAACTCTTTGTTGGATTATTACTAATGTTATGTCTTTGTAAACTTGTGTTTATTTACCCTCTGGCATGATTTATGGAAATGTCCTTGAAATTGACTGTACTAATCTCACACTGTGTAATCTGCCTTGAGTCTCAGTGAGAAAGGTGGACTATCAATGGCATAAATAAATAAACATCTCCAAACTCTCACCATTTCAGAGCAGCAAGAAACACTCTCTGGACTTTTTTATTATGCCCGAAGCATTATGATTCTGCTGGTTTGATATAAACCAGATGCTGCTGTGTTGATCCCAGATGACAGAAAAAAGTGAGGATGAACAAGAGAGAAATTGTATATTGTTTAATAAAAATAAGCATTTTCCCAAACATGGCACACACAGTCCCTTTCTGCCTCAAGTGCAAAACTTCTCACACAGCATGTGCCTGTAACGCAACAGAACTATTAAATCAAATGTATTTCCTAGCCAATATTCAAAACACTGATCTGAGAATAGCAAAACAACACAAGTATACTAGTGATAACAAACCTGCAATCCTAAGCAAATTCCACTGAGGATCTGGTGCGAGTGATATCTTCTTTGAGATGAAATTCTGCTGCTGAAAAAGAAAGCTTTTGTGTTACGCGGAACTCTTCATTATAGCTTAGAAAGCTATAATGAAAATAATATAATGAAAGAAAGCTTTACTCTGTAAAGAATGGAATGGGCTGGAATTGCAAATAATTCCAGAGCAATGGTTGTCTAATTTGTAGACTTTCAAATGCACATAATATAGCAAGGAAAATTAGCATCATCCTCCATTTGTAAAAGTACATGGGGTTCTTTTGTGCCAGCTATATGTGTCACCTGACCCTGCAAGACTGGGTTTAAATTTAGACCAAAAGGGGATCAGTTGGGGGGGGGTCATTTTGTCACTTTGACTGAGCATGGAGTGCCATTGTGTCAGTCTCTATATTTCAAATAAAGCATGAAATGCAAACTGCAAACTGGGCTAATGGGGGAGCTGGAGCGAGCAGCCATTTTCTTCATCTCTCAAAAAACAGCCCATCATTCTCTGGAGTGCAAAGTAAGTTGTGTGTGTGTGGGGGGGGGGGGATATATCTCCTGCTGTGCAGCATCAACCAAACCTCTAGTTGCTGGAGGGGGATGTTGGGGGAAGGGAACGACACAGTTAATATACAAGCTAAGATAAACAAAGCCAGAGTCAGTGCTGGCCAAGTGTGGAGACAACCAAATGATGATGGTAGCCATTGTCCATCTGACTGCAATCCCTCTTTAACTGCTCTTTAAAAATTAAGGCACAGTTTGAGTATGCAGATCAGCCATTTAATGAATAAAATATAGCTTAACTAAATATATATGTGTTGTGTCTTAATAGGGAGGGCCTGGTACAAAAGTTCCAGCTCTCTCAGTGGATTGATGCTCTTTGTTCCCCTGTGATGAATTGTCAAAAGAAACTTTATGACACACTTGCATCCCTTAACTTCCTTTGTCAGGAGGAGCTCCTTGAGTTCTTTTATCACCCCCTGAGGCCTGGATGGCCATGGCACCAGGCAGTCTGAGCTTGACATACTCCTCAGAGGCCTGGAATATGTTTGTTTTGGTGTCATTCTCAACCTAATTAGGATTCAAGGGGAAACAAGGGGGGGGGGAGGTACAGCACTGATAGACACATCCCTGAAGGCAGCACACAGACAGAGCCTGCCCAGAGATGTACAGCTACAAAGCCAACATGGACAGGTTAGTCTCAGAGACAGAGGGCATCTTGGACCCAGAGCTTGACCATCCAGAATGTCATTTGTATAGACCCAAATAGTTCCAGTCATCCTCCTAATAAAGGAGCCCCTGGCCGAGCACCTATAAGCAATGCCTATATTCATTCACCTAACTGGACACTGAAGGGGATGTATGAATGAAAAACTGCAAGGCAATATATGAGCAATTAGTAACTTCATCACTATATTGCCTTACATATTATCTGCTGTTTTAAATATATACTCCTATGTACCACCAGTGCTCCATGTTGTCTAATGTTAGTCCTAGAATTGATTATGTTCTGCTTCAGTATTTTTTCTACTCTGTATTGGATTCTTGCTAATACTATGATTTTTAAACTTGTATCTATTTACCCTAAGGTATTGTTTATGAAATGTCATTGATACTGTATTGAAATGTACTTGCTACTGATTGTACTAATCTCATACTGTGTAATCCGCTTTGAGGCTCCGTGAGAAAGGCGGACTATAAATGACATAAATAAATATATAACATTGTTTCAAAAAAGGGCCATCCTTTGGTTCTATGAGGCAATGCTACTCAAGAGCAACTATATAAAATAAGAGGCATCTAGCCATTGTATCTGTCACTGACTTGTTTGAGGAAGTGACATGCTCTAAACTGCTAATCCCTCTCCTACCTTTGTCTCTTCCAACCAGAAGACAAGCCACACACACACACACCCAGTCAGTGACTGCAGCATCAAGTGTTGGCTTGCACATGAATGAGTCATCCTAGGTAAAACATCACATCATCTCAGCTCAGACATGGTGTTTGTAAATAGAGACAGTACGTACATCCAGCCATGACTTGTTAGGTCATGAGAAATGAAGTGGGGAAAAATCACACAGTATTCCACAACATTCTAAAGAAGTATGACCATGCATGTAGAATATGGTTTGATATGAACCATTGGCTACTCTTTTTATTTGGATGTCTCTGAAAGTTAGACAGCCAATAACTGGGAATGACTCACAGAAACTTTTAGCTCCATCTGATATGAATACTTTTAAGTACACCTGGGAAGGAGGAAAAGCTACCTGGTCCTGCTCATTCTATAGCCTACTCACTTGACCCATTTCTTCCTTGGCTGATCATGAAGAGCTAAGAAGGTCTGTCATGTTTGATGTACATAGCAATGCTTTTTGAAGAAATGGCACGGTTGCAGCTAGTCTGAAAAGGGCAGTAGTGAGAATAGTTTTTAAAGCCCTCTCATGCCCGTGAATGATGGGTCTACAGGCCAGTTTCTGATCTCCCATTCTGGCTAAGGTATGTGACTGAACAGGCCCAGGCCTTTCTAATGTGGATTATTCTGGACCCATCTCAATCTAGGTTCTCAGCTAGGGTTTAGGATCAACTGGTTCGGTCACTCTGGTAATGATCTTCACTAGGGAGAGCCAGATTGGTGTAGTGGTTAAGAGTGTGGGACTGTAATCTGGAGAACCGGGTTTGATTCCCCACTCCTCCACTTGAAGCCAGCTGGGTGACCTTGGGCTAGTCAGGGCTCTCTGGAGCTCTCTCAGCCCCACCCACCTCACAGGGTGTTTGTTGTGGGGATAATAATAACATACTTTGTAAACTGCTCTGAGTGGGTGTTAAGTCATAAATTGAATGTTGTTATAAAAATGGATGGGGAGGGATTTGTTCCATCTCCCAAGCATTTTAGCCTCTACTTGAAACCACTGGGGGAGCCATGCTTATAGCCTGGGAAGGGGGCACATTGCTTCTGCAGTTGTGTGTCCCCCCATTCCATAGTTAGACCAGGAGGAAACTCAGACTTGGGTTGGTGCCTCTGAACCTGAATATCTGTGCTTGCTGCTCATCTTTTTCGCCCCCCCTCCACCTCCAGCCATACTCCTCCTGCCTCCTTGTCCACTGCACTTAAGTGGAGCTTCTATACAACTCTACTTAGCATTTCCCACCCCCCTGTTGTCATAGTATTTACTCTTGATGATTTGCACTTTCAGAAAGATGGTCTTTTGATCAGAAAAGGCTGAGTATCCTGAGAGACCCCGAGATAATCATGGTCCCTTCTTGGATTATTAAATACAAGTTTCTGTGCCTACTCTGCAATGCTGCCTGCCTTTCTTGGTGTACCAAATGCCTCTCTCTTTCTTGGAATGCCAGATGCCAGTATCAACACTTGCTGCATAAGTTTACCTGCTCCCTAGAGGTGCTAGCTGCCTCCAAATGCCTTTGTAGAGCTTCCTACATATTGGGAGTGTCAAATGTCTGCCTCTACCTGTTTGGCAAGCAACAATTTGAACTGCCAAAAAAACTGGTACTGTTTCTTCTATCTGTCTGAAATTCAACAGGGATAGATGACCCCTTAGGTGAGGGTTAAAATCCCTGAAAATTTTACCCTCAGTGGACAGAAAACCAAGATAGTACAGTTGCATATAAAACTTGTATTCTTTCATCGCCCCAAAGTTTGGCAGAAAGAATTCCCTGAGTAAGAGGAAGAAATCCTCAAAACATTTTCCTAATTGACTGGAAGCCAAAGAAGTCATAGTCTAACTGTTTGAAACGAATGTATATGAAAATGAATGAATGTGATATGAAATGAAAAGGATGAAATTTTTTTTTTTTTATAATTAACTTTTATTAACAGGTAACAAATAACAATTCAACAAATATATGCATGTATAAACAGTTTTGAAACTATCAGTTGTAACGACAAGAACACAACGATACACCAGAATTCTTTGGTAGTTAGATGAGATATATAGATAGCTATAGTGTGAAATAACCAGAGTTTGTTACTGTTTGTAACAATTTTGATTTCAGTTGAAGCTTTTTTTCTTCTATATAAGTAAAAAAGGGAAACCATTTTTCAGCGAAGTTTGTTTCCACGGAAGGATGAAATTTTTGACAATGAAAATGAAAGATTGTTTTTTTAAAATTGCTCAGCTATAATGAACTAGGGAGTAGCACAAAAACATGCTGTTATGGAAACACCAAGAACAAGCATTTAAAGAAACAAAACCATATGGAATATAGATGTGCTGGCACAGATGCAGCTGTCCTTGATTGCTGGGGAGGGGGGAATCCTCCCTCTCCTCTGACCCAGCTTTGAGTGCCTCTCTCTACTGCTGTGGAGGACTGGTGCAGGGCAAAGCTCAAATGTGCAAACTGAGTAGAATACCATAGGCACAACTGAACGTCACCTGACTCAGTTCCCCTAATGTCCTGAATTATTTATGTACAAGACAAAGGAGACAATAAAACAGAGGATATGATTAGCATGAGTTATTTTATGAGCAAAGAAGATCTATTGCTGTCTTACCACCAAGTTGCTGCTGATGAATTCAGCTCTGCATCCCCTGCTCAGAAAAACAGCTATACAATTACAAGCTTGATAGATTCTCAAACAGGGGAACTAAAGACTGGGAAGACAAGTAGAGACTCCCTGTCATTGCATTAACAGCTTTCAGGTGAACTGTGGGGTTCTTTCTTCTCTAAGTGCTGCAAGACTGTGATAGGACCAACAACTCTAGAGAGAGATGACATGAGGAGGTTTTCAAAAATTCCCTGCAAAATAAAATGTATATATGTTTATGATTTGCTAATCAAAACCTGTTTTGTTCTAATTTTTATAGCCAAGCATATCAAACTAATTGCCAAATGCCTAAAGCTTTACAGTTTAATCTGTGTATGCATGTACATCAAAGGCAGGGATGGAGTGTGTGTGAACCGCTCTTGTATATATGTGATCATATCACACAATCCTTCACGGTCACTCTTGTGAAGACAGAATGCCATCCTTCTCCTATACCTTTAAGCCCATTGCCTTTTCTGCAAAGTCTTGCAAGTTTCTTTGCTTCAACATCCACCAAATCATTCAATATGATCAGCATCACATCTGAGACACACAACCCAGCAATCCTGCTAAGAATAAAAGTTGTTGAATGTTTACTAAACTCAAAGTGGTTCCATTTCTCTGTGTATACTCCAGGAACAGAAGCATGCCCAGGAAAGCACATGAAAGGTCCACTCATTTATAAAACAGAAGTTAGGTGACATTTTATATATGCCAAAACATGTCTACTTCACCTTTTCCCCAAGCAGCTCCGTATAATGTACATGGGATGATCTCATTTTATTGTCATATCTACCTAAGATAAAGATGTCTCTTTGGGAACCAAGATCAAGATAATCTAAACTATGGTATTCCCCATTGCCATGTATGGATGTGAAACCTGGACGGTGAAGAAAGCTGACAGGAAGAAAATTGGTTCATTTGAAATGTGGTGCTGGAGGAGAGTTTTTCCATGGATTGCCAAAAAGACAAATAAGTGGGTACTGGATCAAAGCAAGCCTGAATTCTCCCTAGAAGCTAAAATGACAAAACTGAGGCTATTGTACTTTGGTCACATAATGAGAAGACAAGATTCACTGGGCAAGACAGTAATGATAGGAAAAGTGGAAGGCAATAGGAAAAGAGGAAGAACTAAAACGAGATGGCTTGACTCAATAAAGGAAGCCATGTCTTCCAATTTGCAGGATCTGAGCAAGTCTGTTAATGATAGGCCATTTTGGAGGTCTTTCATTCATAGGGTCCCCATAGATTGGAGGTGACTTGATGGTACATAATGTGTACACACCTACCCTGTCAAACTCCCATGCTCTATCTACTACACTAGAGTGGCTCTTTCTTGGGCTGTTACATGGGACATTTAGAATCTATGCTGGCTTTTTTCTCTCTTCTCCCTATGTTTTTGTCTCTGTGTTTTATTCCTTCCTTTTTTATTTGGAAGAAAGGATTGCCAGGGAGAAAGGGGCATGAGGGGGAGAGGAGAGAGCAAGTTTTTGGATTTCTATTACATTTGTTTACATTTACATTTACATTTTAAATAAAGTATTCCTGGGCGGGGAGAGCTTAGGTACTGGAGATCTTGGTTCAATCCCAAGTTCAGCTAAGGGTTTACCAGAAGACCTAGGAGAGGTCACTGTCTGCCGCAGTTCCCACTCAGTACATCAAAATAAGAATTATTTGTCTCCTAGCATTGTTGCATATTTAAAATGTTTGTTTAATATGATTTCTGTAAACTTCTGCCAGAAATCCTTGAACATTTGCCTTTAGCCTACCTGGTTGTCCAAGGTAAATTGAGTTTTCAGTTACTTAGAGGAAAATAATCTTTGATTCAGAAAGGAAAGTTCTTCACTGGACTAAGGGCCAGAAGAAACGTGGTGCCAGAATAACTTGGAAAGCAAAGAACATCTGGCTAAGTCTAAGAAAAAGCTCATTTGAAGGACACAAAATGAAAAGAATTAAGTACCAACTCCTTTAATCTTAGAAAATGCCTCTGTGTGAGTGGGAGAGAGACATCCACATACTAAGTGGAACCAAGTTCTATCTCAAGCCCTCTTCATTCCAGAGAGGCACCTCAGTGTCAACAGACTGATAGACTGCATTTCTATAGTCAAAGGGGAGCAAATATAAATCAATCTCCATATAGACCCACATAAGCCATGGTTTCCTAGGCCAGGAACAACCACTGAACTATTCTCAGCCCCTGTGTCATGTACCCTAAAAACAGCTGTGCCGTGTTGTGGCTCTTCTTGTTAGGACAGCAGTTAAGGTTCCAGTTTAAAGGAAATCTCTCCCACTCCCAACAATCACTTTTAGAATTTTTTTTAGTTCATGATATGAACAAAAACTAATAGGCTTGCTCTCCTTTGCACATACAAATACATGCTCTTTTATAAATATTTCCTTGATAAATGTTCCCCTGCTTTGAGAAACTGACTTTGATCTGCAGCAACTGCATTTAATTTAAATTTTATTCTGTTTCGTCTCTTTGGAGGGTGGTTACTGTTTGGATGTGGTATGTATATTTTTAATGTGAACATTTGTTCTCATTTGAGCTTCATAAACTTTAAAGTGAAAATAAAATCCTCACTTTCAAGTCACAAGATTTTAGCAATTTAATGATATATCCTGCAGTGCACGGGCAAGCATTGCAGAATGAGGCATCACAGCTTTCTCCTTATGTGCCTGTTTATATTATTACTTTTCAAAATAGTCTCATGAAATATTTTAAAGCAAAATCAAATCTATCTATCTAGCCCATATTTATCTGACTTCTTCTCCAAGGAGTTCAGGGCAATCTGTAAGATGGGACAGCAAGATAAGAATCCAGTAACTCCTGAAAGACCGACAAGATTCTCAAGATATAACTTTCGAGAGTCAAAGCTCCCTTTGTCTGATGAAGGGAGCCTGGCTCTCGAAAACTTACACTCTGGAAATCTTGTTGGTCTTTAAGATGCTACTGGACTCCATTCTTGCTCTTCTACTGCAGACCAACAAGGCTCCCCTCCTGGAACTACCTGTGACCTTGTGAGCTTCGTGACCAATTGGAGATTTGAACCCAGGTAACTCGGTCAGTCCAACACCGCAGCCACAGCACCACACTAGTTCTTGAAAATCATACCCACACTGCAGGAATATTGTTGTTTGCTACTTAACAGACTTTCCAGTGAATACTATGGTTTGGGTCCCACTGAAAATCTAGTGATTTCCATCACTAGAGCATGACTTCTCTGCCTACCCCACCTGCTACAGCCACCAATCCCCCTTTCTGAAAATGTTGCTCCTGGGGGACAGGAGACCCCCAGGATGAAAGAGGAAATGGAGGTCTGCCACATTACTGAGAAACTGGTAAAAATTGCCCTCCTTCTTTGCATATGTAGAAATGGTTGATGAAATCCAATGTGCTTGTCTCTGGGGCAGGGGGGAAATGAGACTTGGTTCTATATGAATCATGCCCCCCCCCCCCGATTTGGAAGTCTCTCCCCATAATCTTTGATATGTAGAGAATATCCATAATTATTCCGTAGTAAGGGAAATGTACTCTGCATCTGCTCAGGAGCAGTTTCGTCTTTCCTTACCATACACTCCAGCTACTAATATTGCAGGCAGGCTCTGAAGCAAAGCTGTGGCAAAAAAAAAAAAGCCCTCAATCTTACACTGAGCAATAAAACAGAACAAGTAGTACTTTCTCGGTCTGGGGCTATAGGGAACAAAAGGATCCTAAGTGGATTATCCTTTTTCCCAAGATAAATTGCATATTGTGAGACTGTCTCTAAGAACTTTAAATCCTTCACTGGACTGAAAATCATTACTACATTTGTGTTACATAATTAGTGAAGGGTATTATTGTTCAGAACCTGTCATTATATTTCCCAGAATTACCTCTTGGTTTACATTAATTGTTGCTAACAATAACTAGACTACTTATGATTTATTTGTCATCCCTGACTTGAGTGGAATGCCACATCCTCACCATGTGCAGTTCCATTAAGGTCAATAGTAAATAAAACAGTAGGGGTTGTAATTACACAAACCATCCCCAGTGACTTTATGGTAATGACCTGATCAATCTCCCATTCAGTTATGTGAGAGAATGCCTAGATGAAGAACAAGGATTTGTTCTTGAAATCAGCGCTGAGTATCACCACAGGAGAATTTGAATTTGAGATCTCCTCTCCCCCACTTTCTCTCTCTCCGTGATTCTGGTTATTAATGTTTGTTCAAAATTTCTGTTTCATATAATGCATCTTAAGAAGTGAATTCTTTCTGACTTACAAAACTATGCAGGAATAAATTTAGTTAGTCTTAAAGGTGCTGCTTGATTTCTCTTTTATTTTGCTAGTCACATTGTTTTACTAGTCTCTTCTTACTGTTGGTTTGATTAATATAGCTTTGAACAAGGTAAATGGGTTAGAAAAGTATTAAATAAATAATTTAGCTGCTTCTAAGTAAAAGCATCGAATAGGATTATTTCAGTTTAAAACCAATACTAAGCATTCTCTGTTGGGTTAAAAAAAATCACTCCAGCTTGGAATTCTTGGCAAAGCTGATTGAGAATAGCAATTTCCTTTTTTTTCCTGAAAGCCTGAAAGGAAATTATTGGGGCAAGAAAAACATTAGTAAGTAACAAAGTCTGAACAAACCTAATGTAGTTTGCAGTGAAGTCTGTGACCAAAAGCAACACTTCAGACACAGCCTAACTATCATAACATGTCTCGGAGTAAGTTCCTAGTGCTTTTCTTCCTTTCCACATGCTATTCTGATAGTTTAGTTAAGTAAATCAATTCACCAAGATCTATCCTTCACAGACAGATAAGTCAACAAATGCTTTACCCTCACTGTCAGTCCAACGAGTCTATCAGGATCCCATGACCAGAGAACATATAAAAGGTAAAGGTGCAAGCACCGAGTCATTACTGACTCATGGGGGGATGTTGCATCATGATGTTTTCTTGGTAGACTTTTAACGGGGTGGTTTGCCATTGCCTTTCCCAGTCATCTACACTTTACCCCAGGAAACTGGGTACTCATTTTACCAACCTCGGAAGGATGGAAGGCTGAGTCAACCTTGAGCAGGCTACCTGAACCTGGCTTCTGCCAGGATCGAACTCAGGTCGTGAGCAGAGCTTGGGCTGCAGTTCTGCAGCTTACCACTCTGTGCCACAGGGCTGCTCAGAGAACATTTAGAGAACGTATGTAACACTGTGTTAAACCACTAAAAATGCTCTAGGAAGGTAGATCTGGAATTCAAAATTATGTGGACAGATATAGATATAAAAGAATCCAATGGCATAAGGATGGACAGATGGACAGAATCACCATGGCATGGCATTTGGAAGTCTGTGTTCAAGACTGCTGCTAATGTATACTGTTCATTACATGCAATCAAGAGTTGTCATAGAGAGCAGTCCTAAGGAAGTCTACTTAGAAACTTACTCAGGTCTAATCAATGGGGCTTACTCCGAGGAAAGTATTCTAAGGGTTGCACCAGGAAGGAAGGAATTTGATGTGTTGTCGTGGTTAAGAACATGGGCTATGAACTTGTTTCAGATTGCAGCTCAGTCATGAACTGATAGAGGAAGGCTGTGGCTCTGTAGTAGAGTCCATGTATTGCACATCTCAGTCTTTCTCTGGGCCCTGCCTGCAATATGGGGATAATACTGACCAACCTAAATGCTGGTCATGAAAATATGCATGAAGATGTTCTACAAAAAAGCACCAGAATTGGTTTTAAGAGCCAAATCAAACATGTATAAAAGGCACAAATTAATCCTTTCCCAGACTGTATTGCTTCAGATGAAGTCCACAGGGGTGCTTAACATGCAAAGCCACCTTATAATGAATCACACCGTTGGACTATCAAGGTCAATATTGTCTAACTATGACAGGGAGCAGCTCTCCAAGGTTTCGAGTCTTTCATATAACCTACTAACTGATCCTTCTAACTGGAGACACCAGTGACTAAACTTAGGACCTTCAGCATGCCAAAAAGATGCTCTGCCACTGAGCCACAGCCTCTCCCTTTGCATTCTATCTAGTTATGACATAGCCCCTTCACTCCTCCACGCTGAGGCAGATTTTCCTGCCAAAATCCAAGTTTGCCTGCTTTGGCTGAGCAGCCCCAAATAGCATGTCTATGTTTGTGGTTTTAAAGTTCTTTGGTGTCCCACCTTGATAAGCAGTTATAATTTTGGCTTTTTAGCCCAGCCTAGAAACTCAATGGGGGAAAAGAAGGAGCCCTCTTCCTCTGTGTTAGAAATGGGTGGAGACTGTATAGTGTTCAAAATAAAACTTTATTGAACAGGCAGGGATGGAATAAGGGCAGTCGGGGAATGAGAAAGCTGAGGTAAAATTTGTGGGTAGAACAGAATATTCTTTAAGTCATAGAAAAAATAGTTTTCTTGAAGCTTAGCTTCTTATTCTTAGTTCTTAAACAGGGAGAAGTGTTTTGCTTGATAATTTGTTTACAGTAACAATGTTTCTTCACAGAGTTCCCATTTACACCTTGGGTTTCCTGAGTTCAAAATGTTTCCCTTTACAACAGACCCGGGGTCCTCCTCAGACCAAATCCCCTTTAGATATTGGGCAGGAATTAATCTTCTTCACCTAAGAAGAATTAATCTTTCTTCGCTCGGCTTGAATGGGAGTCTCCACTTGCTACCCACTCACTCTTTGCCAAAAACACACCCCCAGTTCTATTGTGACCGTTTAAATGGGTTTCAGCGTGTGCTGGCTTTTATACTTGGAATTCTTAACTAGAATTCCTCTTCAAGACAATGATGTTACAGTTAGGGAAAAGATTTCTTTTCTCTCACTTCAGAGGGGAACCTATCTTAACCTTTCCTGTCAGACTCTCACACACACTCCACTGAAAATCCTGTCAGCTACCGTCATCCTGAAGGCTGGTTCTGACTGGCCAATCAGAGTGAGGAGGGAGCAGCCTGTCAATCAAGCTCTCATTCTAGGCAACTGTTAACTCCTTCCCTTCCAGCTCTCTGAGTGCTGCACTTAGGAAACCTTCTTTAAAGTGCATTCTGTCACACCAGTATACAGAGTTGAACTGTGGGCCAGATCACACGTACACACCCCAAGTAGTTTTATGTGTCCCTGATGGTCCTACCAAATTTTAATCAAGGTATGCAGGGAAACTTCCTCACAGTGTTTCATATATATTTTATTGCATTGACAACCTGTGTGTATTCTAGAAAGGCAAATAGTACTGCCAATCCACATGTTGACATGATCTTGCAGGGGCCACATTAATTCCTCAATCCCCAAATCTCCTCCCACACGAGTACATGAAGTTGAAGGTAGCTGCACTGATCCAAAGCAAGATCCAGAACCAAGAAGTATGCAATACCTTTTCTGAGAACCAAGCAAAATAATATGAAACAGGGTACAAGATTTCTGGTTATCCAGAACTGATAATTAAAAAGCTAATGGTGGAGAAGAGACAAAAGAGAATGAAAGGGTCTCAGCCAGGCCATGATTTTAAGGCCTTCTCTGTGTTTGTAGGATTAGGATCCTGCTTGCTAATACTTTTATCATACCTACCTATAACACTTAGTGGCCTATGTAACTAGTATACTATAAAGAGGCAGAAAGTGAATGTCAATGGTACATTAAGCAATTCTTGTAGGTTAGAGTTGCCAAGTTCCAGATGGTGGCTGGAGATCTCCCAGACTACAGAGATTAGTTCCCAAGGCTGCTTTGGAGGGTGGACTCAGTGGCATTATCCTCCCTCTCTGAGGTCCCTCTCCACACACCACCCCCAAATCTCCAGGAATTTCCCAACTTGAAGTTGGCAACCCTACCATGGATGAGGGAAGCTGAAGTTACCATGACTTCTAAGGGAAGGAAAATCAAGGAAACCCCATGAGATTAGAGACAAGGTGTTGGCATAAGGATTCTCTGACATACCAGCCATTGCCCTTCATGAAACAGAAATGTATCTATTGTAACATCTTCTAATAAGCATATTCCAGATGTTAGGGGACAAGTTCAGAAGGATATAGACAAACTGGAACATGTCCAGAGGAGGACAATGAAGATGGTGAGGGTTCTGGAGACCAAGTCCTATGAGGAAATGTTGAAGGAGCTCAGCATGTTTAGCTTGGAGAGGAGATGACTGAGAGGTGATATGATAGCCATCTTCAAGTACATGAAGGACTGTCATATAGAGGATGGCATGGAGTTGTTTTCCACTGCCCCATAAGGTCGGACCAGAACCAATGGGTTGAAATTAAATCAAAAGTTTTCTGCTAAACATTAAGAAGAACTTCCTGACAATTAGAGTGGTCCCTCAGTGGAACAGGCTTCCTCAGGAGGTGGTAGGTTCACCTTCTTTGGAGGTTTTTAAGCAGAGGCTAGATGGCCATCTAATATTTATTCTGTGAACCTAGGTAGATCATGAGAGGTGGGGCAGGAAGGATTACATCAATGCTTAGTTCTCATTGCCCCTTCTTACATGCCCAGGGTAAGGTGGATTGCAACCTTGGGGTCAGGTAGCAATTTTCTCCAGGCCAGTTTGGCTAGGGATCCTGACGGTGTTTTGCCATCTTCTGGTCATAGAGTAAGGGTCAGTGTGTGTGTGTGGTGGTGGGGGGGAAGTCTTTGTGAATTTCCTGCATTGGTTGGACTAGATGACCCTAGACATCCCTTCCAATCCTATGATTCTAAGTTTTGAATGTGACAATCGGGCATGAATAAATCCTAAAATGATGCTTCCTTTCCCAACCCTCACAACCTCTTCCAGTACGCCTTTGCAATGTGAAAATGGTCCTTTGAAATGGCTAGGCATACACAGGGCAAAGCACTGCTGATCTGTATTCCCATAGTACAATTACAAAGAGAAAGATTTGCATTATTTTCTTCCTATTTTTCAGAACACCCATATCAGAACCATCCCAAAGAGCTGGTGGCAAACTCCACCACACAGACCCAAGGCTCCACAGATTTCTTTTCCATTTCTAAAAATTGTTAAGCCTGCCACCCTGAGCTTCCATGGCCAGCCCAGGAGGGATTAGAAGAGGTAGACAGCAGGGCAGGTACTTATCCCTTTAATTCCCTCTTTGCTTTGTTTATCCAGCTCACCTCCTTCAAACCCCATTAAGGAACCCTACTATCCAACTAATAGGAAAACAACTTAACCCCTTCCCAGCTATCCTTGCCCCACAAAGTACACATCTGTAATTAGTTGGGGTGAGTGTCACAAGCAGTGGGGCATACAGTGCTAATACAAACTAGACACAGATTAGTTGGGGTTGTGTGCTGGTTTGGTTAGTTAATACCTTGGAATGTATTAAGTGCTGCTTGCCCAGGCATTGACTTCTGCGCAGCTTGGAAATCACTTTTCATTCCATTGCAAAGCCTTTAAGGTTCTTACTGGATTGCAGCCCTGTCCACATGCTTCATGATGAGTTTTATGATCTAAATAATTGGCAGGTTATGGCATTTGGAGGCTTCTGTCTAGGAGGGAAACTTTAATGTTGGCATCCATGATAGCTGGTAAACCCTGGATCTGTTCCATTGTTTTCCCATTTCCTATCTTTTTAGTACTGACTTGTTATGACTCGTCCTATATGATGTGTTTGCTCTATTATGCTGGTCGATAAATTGAGCCTATGAAGGATATAAAGACAGCCTGTTCTGGATGACATTGCACTAAAAGAACAGCTGGGGGAGGGTACAAATCTTGCTTGCAAACCTTTGCCAAACTTGGCTCATGCACCAGTGAAATGAGGTTTGGCCACCACAATTATCCATGCCAATACCAACTATAGCAAAACACTTGGCAATGGGCAGCCCTTCAAAATTGTTCAGAATTTTTGCATTTGGTACAAAATATGTGTTATAGAAGTCATATTCTGCCAATGTTAAAGGAGCTTCACTGGCTGCCTATTCTCCTCTGGGCCCAACTAAAAGTGCTGATTATGACCTTTAAAGTCTTAAATGACCTGCAATTGGAATGCTCAAAGGGTTTTTCCTTGCCTGACCAATCTTTCTCTGTGTATCCCTGCTAGAGATGCTTCTTATAGTATGGCCTTACACACTCCCTGTTCTTAGACTAAACTTAAGTTGTTCATGAAATTAAGTATGTCCACTTTCCAAACTAAACAAGGCAGCCACAAGCAAGGGGGCTTTTACCCCCAGGGAAGTGCCCAGAAAGAGGTTTACCTGGCTCCTAGTTTTAGCTACCAGTGGAGACATTCCCTTTTACCTGGGATTTTGGTTTCAGGGGAGGAGTCTTGCTGCAGTTTAAGCACAGCTGAAGATGCCTGGTTGGTAGCAAGCTCTCTTTATTTTGTAGTTGGCTGATGACAGCAGGTGTTATCTGAGGGTTGTTCTGATGTTGTCTTGTATTGCTGTATTTTTATTGTTTGGTGGCAATTGAAGCCATCTCATGAAACCATAAAGCTTGAATTGGAAGTCTTATGGCCAGACAGGACTGTTTTTTGGCACTAGACAACAGTTTGTGTGTGCAGCTGGTAGTGGATTCAAAAATTGCAAGTCTGTATACATGGATCATGTTCCAAAAAACAAGGTGTTAACACAGACAGATGGAGAAGTTCATACAAGCAACAAACAGATGAGAAAATGCTACTGAAAATGCCATTTCTGTCGTCTACTTTGCACACAAAAATAAAAACCTTGTTATTAGAGATGTAGAGATTTGACACTACACTAGATTAATTTGTCTTTAGAGACAAATTGATATTTAACATAGGAATTTCCCTATTTTTTAGGACAATGGCACTTTGAAAATTAATTTAGAGAAGTGTATTTAAGAAATTAACTTGGAAGCAAAATGGAACAGAAGATGGGGTTCTCCACTGGAAGCTAGAAGATTCTTTTCATCTTTCTACTGTGTGAAGACATTGCCACTCCTCATCTTTACCAGATTGAAAGCTCTTCAGCAGAGGGATAGATTCATCTCCAATTGTTTGCACAGATATTGCTTCTAGTTTGGAGTAAAAATTAACAAGACTCAAACAAACCATCTCTGCTGCTTTTATGTCTTGTCCCTCAGCTTACATTAGGGTTTTCTACAATTTTCCCTGTCAGAAAGTTTGGGTCTTTAACCCCTGCATGACAAGAAGAAATTCAACAGGAGTGAATTTTCAGTATGTCTTTTAAGGTGCTCCTGGACCCAAATCTTGCTTTTGCTACTACAAACCCACACGATTACCCACCTGAAACTATTTTCCAAGCTAGAAGATGTAGTTATGGAAAGAGTTGTACCTGTTAGATTTCATGAGATCATTTTAAAGGCCAGAATCTCAGCTGATAATAAAGCTGAGATGCCTTAGCCAGCCTTGCTAATGTGTTTTTTGAAGCCTGCCTTACTGATACCTCCCCCATTAAAGCATCAGGTGGATAGTCCAGACTGGACAGATCAATGCTGTGTGCTCAGCCACTCTCTCTTCCTGGGACTCTCTTCCCCAACCTTGCTGTGATCAGCTCCCTAGTGGTTTCCTTTATCAGCAGCTGAAATCCATGTTTTCTTAGTTGCTTGTACTAGTATCAGCATTAACCCTTGACCTCAAAGTGTAGCTTTTTCTTCTTTCCACAATTATGTTTACTGAGCATTTTCCCCCCTTTACTGAGAGAGATTAACTGGTGAGTCTCACACACAGGTTCATTCTTCCTGCAGCTGAGTTTTCATGTGTGGAGGCTACTAAGTCCTGTTAAGAAAATGTTTAAAATGGAGCTGCATACGTCACAGAGAAAGTTCATATTTGTGATTAACATTTTCATAAGGAAAATAAGAAGCCACATATTTTTTCTGGCAGAGTCCCTATAGTTTGACCATAACAACTAGAAAACTGACAAGTGCAGCTGCCGTTGTGGCTGAAATAAATGGCCCACTAAAGTTATCATGTCAACTAAATACAACTTCTAATTGGCTGATATTACCATTTGGGCAAGTCTCGTGTTGTCACATTAATTAATCAGATTTATATTAGTTTTTTACTGTGTATGAATCTCAACTGGAGGTACAAGCAATGCATAGTTTGCAAGACAAATCTATAAAGATGGTTAGAAATAATTCAAAAATCACAACAGCAAACAATCTCGTGGTACCTTAAAACCTAAGCAAACCATAAAACCATACATGAATGTCCATGTGTTTGCAAGCTACTACTTAAAAAACGATGTGGACAGCCTAAAAGTGATGATGGCAAGCAAGTCAAAGCCCTGAACTGTAAATACATAGTAAGCAATATGGACCATTGATACGCCAGACCGTCCTGTAATGCACTTGCCCAGCAGCAGAAAATTAATGGAGGTTATCTCAGAGGATCCAAATATAGGATACCACCCATTTTAAAACATAGTGTGAGTTTTATTTTTGAAACTGTAGCTCGTATCTGGCTCAGATTACAGCAAGATACAGTAAAGTGCGTGTATTCTATAGTCATCAATGGAAAATCATGCTATATAATTGAAAATATGTTTGGATGAGTGGCTTTATGTTAACATACCCTCAACTACTAGAATAAGGCTGTAGACCTGTATAGTAACCATGGAGTAGGTCCCATTGAAATCAGAGTGGGTTACTTTTGAATAAATATACTTAGGTTTTGTATTATAAAGTTGCTTCCCTAATATGTACCAGGAGAGTCAATTCATGCTCACACAAAGAATAGAGCACTCTGGTGCTTTAAAGTCTAGCAATGAGATTTTGCAGCTAACAGCCTACATTGTCAAATGTGTGAAGTTATCTAAAAGTTGTAAGATCTCTCCTCTTTTCCATTCTTTACCACACTTAATGGACTAGCTCATAAAAGCTTCTTCTGTTCACTTTATTATTGGCTCAGTTTGCATCTTCTCTTTTAATAATCCCATCCAATATGATACAAAGAACTCCCCTCTGGTCCTTTAAATGGGAAAAAGATGCAAAGAAAATGATGTTGCTTCTGCTGCAGATACCCAGTTGGCTGTTTCCAAGATAGATGGAACCAACCCAGGATTGAAAAGGAGGGTTGGGAATTAATCAGCAAATGTGTTGGCAACTATCTGCTCCAAAATACACTGGAGCATGTCCAGACAGCACATGTTTGGCACTTTGAGATGGAGCACGCCTGGCCTCCACATTCCACAGCAGCCCTTGGCTTTGGGGGATGGAGGAGTTAGCATGCACTATATGGCAAATGTGGAAAAACAGGTGTGTGTTTGATAAGTTGCAGGGTAGTTAAGAGGAGAAGCTCAGCTATTAATCAGGGGTTTATATTTTCCTGAATGATAAGAACTTCTCCTGTGTTGTTTGTTTGAAAAATATCCCTATGCTATCATTTGATTATCCTGAAAGTAATATAACTTAGACTGGGAATCAAGACATTTGAATTCAGGTTGTAGTATAGATCTGGGTAAATGTGAACAATTTTTCTTATCCTCTGAGCTGCAGAATATATACTCTATGACATTTTTTCTCACCCTTCCTTCAATAATCTTAGGGTGGCTTAAACAGTTCTGTTCTCTCCTTGGATTAAAAGAGTCCGCGACCACTCAGTGAGACTTTTGACTAAGTAGACATCTGAACATAGGTCTTCCCAGTCCTAGTTTCATAGTAGGTTGATTTGGACTAATGTGGCTACCTGCAACCTTTTTACACCACAATTGATCTCAAAAGATACTCAAGTTCATTGAACTTGGACTACTTAGCCTGAATTCAGTTAGCCATGCTATCATACTTCTCAACCAGAGTGGCGGCTGCAGTTCATCAGCTTTGCCAATTCCTGGCATCGCCAGTTTTTAGAAGATCACATAGCAGGTGAATTTGAAAGATCTCCACCTGAGACCTAGAGAACCACTCCAGGCAGAGAATACTAGACTTGAGAGACCAAGGGACTGACTAACTATAGT
Organism: Eublepharis macularius; assembly: GCF_028583425.1. Lineage (NCBI taxonomy): Eukaryota > Metazoa > Chordata > Lepidosauria > Squamata > Eublepharidae > Eublepharis > Eublepharis macularius. The sequence goes on from NC_072795.1 coordinate 66,421,044, forward strand.
AAAGCTTCATGCATTCTGTGTTTTACATGTTTAGCATACTCACAGATAAAAATGGCAAGAGAGAGAGAGCTTTTTGCATCTTCTCAGCAGCCACATTAGCGAAGTATGGATTGTAATCTATTCTGCTGGATGTGGTTATGGAACCAAGGGCCTCATGGTTATTCAACACAAATTCATGTGAAGTAAAATGTGGCCCTATATCCCCCTCTTAACACCCCAGCAGGGCAGTTGCAGCGGTGAAGCTCCCTCTAGTGGTAGTTAATATACAGATGATATACAGGTAGTTACATACAATACTAATAACGTTGCCCCACTCTAGGCCACACACACGGGTTGTAAAGCACAGCCCTCTTCTTGTTGCAGCAGATGGGCAACATTCCTTTAATGCTGCTGCCTTGTATTCAGTCTCTGATCTTGCATAAATCATCTGTCTTCATTAATCCAGTATTTAGTTTGTAACAATGACTAACCAAATGCCTCTAGGAAGCTTACAAGCAACCCTCCCCTGCCATATGTCCCCAGCTTCTGATATTTGGAAGTATACTGCCTCTGAATATGGAGGTTCCATTTAGCCATTGTGACTGATAGGAGGAGCATGCATGAGCAGACATGGGGTTGAGCAAGCAGGAGGAGCTTTGAGCAGCTGAGGGGTGGCCAGAGTGGCCTGGCAGGATGGAAAGTGCTTCTTTTGAAAAGAGCTATCAGTAACATGCTGCTGTCACAGTGCCTAACTTCACTGTATCTCTTGCTTCAATAAAACAGGTAGGTCACTTTTCAAGCATTTCAAAGGGGCAGGTATTCTTCTGCCTCTCTCACATCCCCAACTCCCTAACAATTCAAGATGAAAATTACACGTGTGTGTTTTTATTGTTCTTTCCCATTTATGCAACTCAGGGAGTAAGACATTGGCCCTTTCTGCAGAACCACAGAAAACATAAATTAAATTTTTAAAACTTATTTAGATACTATATACCTCGCTTTTCTCCCCAAAGGACCCAAAGCAGCTTACAACACTGGTCTTCCTCCTCTATTTATCCTCACACTAACTGCTCTGTGAGGTCGGTTAGGCTGAGAGTATGGGACTGACCCAAGGGCATCCAGTGAGCTTCCATGGTTTGAAACTAGGCCTGACACTCGGACCACTACACCATGCTGGTATGCTGTAAGCGACTGTGATGCAGCACTCCAAGAACAGGTTGCCAGTGCCGTAAAAATTGCCTTGCTGGATCAGGCCCATCTGGTCTCAACAGTGGCCATGCAGGTGCCTCAAAGAGCTCCCCAAAGTTAATTTCTGTCCTCATCCCAATCGGGGATGAGGTGGAGAGAAGTGCTACAGAACTCTCAGCCCATATTCTTCAAGAGGAAATTCCCATTTAGCATTTAATCTTATTTAGATAGTTGTATAAAGAAGATGTGGCATTGTGACTGATTGTTCCTAAGAGTTGGTTGAAAGAGAACTGAAGTAGGAAATGGAAAGTTTTTTAAAGACTTTGACATTGCTTGGGAATTGGGTTGCTCTCCCATACATCCTCCATTCTACGCACATTTCTCAGAGTGCTTTCCGCCTCCCACATATTATGTGCCTGTCAGGAAAGAGCCCATTTCAAACAAAATGGTCAGATCGAAAAACAATAAATATAGTGGGAAGCCTATTCTAACACAAGATCTAGCATGGATCTCAAACTGGGCTTTAGCTGTAGCTAATGCTGCAGCCACAAAATATATGTGATAGGCACAGGTTTGACTATCCTATGAGCAGTTTCCTGCCCCTGGTTCCAGATCTTTTCATTTCTCACATTCTATTTATTTCATTGATGCATGTGGGTGTGTGGGGTCTGCAATCATGGAGGCCACTGAGAAGTGTCTACTTCTACTTGTAATCCCTGTTGCCTCTTAGGTTCCTTCCCCTTTACTTGTTCTCCCACTTCTTTCCCCCTACCATGGCTATTCTCATTGTTTCTGTTGTCTTGACTCTTTGCTTCCCATTTGCCTTTACTTTGGCTTCCACACTGTAGTGGCCATAACAACCAAAGTCTTCAACAGCTACATCTGGGGCATTTAGAATGAAGAAATATTTACGGGAAGGTAAAACAAAAGTACTATCATCCTGCTGCTTTTAAATCTGTTAAGAAAGCACTTTACTTACAGAGCTGCCAACTGTATCAATACAGAAACAGTCAGAAGCTCAAGATGATTTTGAAGTACACCATTTATGCAGCATTTTCATTGGGCATTTTTGAGCAGTTGTGAACATCTGGAGTTTCCAGGCATCGTCTAGAAACCTCTGCTCTCAGATTGTAATAGGCTGCTGCTATTTACCCAATAATCAGTTGAATTCCTCAGCCCCCTAGCTTCACAACTGGTGGCATTCCCTCATCTTGCTGTTCCTGAGCAGCAGAAAAAAACAACTGAATGGACTGGCCTTTCTTCCAGCCTTAGAATCCAGTCTTACAACATATAGTATACTATATCATTTAGGACCTCTACTTCCAATTCAGCTTATCCCATTTCAGACGGAAGGGCTGTTGCTCAATAGTACAGCATCTGCTTTGCATGTAGAAGATCTCAAGTTTCAGTCCCTGGCATCTCCAGTTAAAAGGATCAAGTAAGAGATGATGTGAAAGGCCGCTGCTCAAGACCCTGGAAAGCCACTATGAGTCTGAGTAGACAATAATTACCAATGCTCTGATTTAGTATAAGGCAGCTTCCTGAGTTTTCAGCAATATATGTTGTCTGATTCTGCCAAATGGCTCTGAAATAGCTCAGCTGATCAACGCTGCCATGTGTTATTCAAAAACCTATGACAAAGCCCTCTATGACATCAGTCATTAGTTTGTGGGAGTTCCATACAACTTGCCCTTAATTGTTCTTAATGAAAAACTGCCACTAATGATACAATCTGAAGTGGGGAGAGATGAGGGAAGGAGAAGGTCCTTAACCCTTTCCTTTAGGCCCGTTTTCCTCTCAAAACTGCCTCAGCTAAGCTGTTTTTCTCCCCAGAGGAGAAGGCAAGAACTATGGGAAGAAAAGCAGCTGGGGAGCATTTTGAGAGGAAAAATAGCTCACTGGAAAAGGTTAAAGCACCCACTCCCCACTGCCTTTGCTGCACTCCTAACCTCAAACACTAGCAGCTGTTTCTCATTTTTTAAATGCTGGGGGAAAGCTATGTGGAAGTCCATATGTGGTTTTGCCCTTACAGAGGCTCACTGATATCAGGGTTACTCTGTTGATGGCAACAAGAAAGACTGGATAGGCGAGAATGCAAAGGGAGTTAATTGAGATGGGGGGGCAGGGTCTAGAAAATGCATTGCCTTAGCAAGTCCAGATATGTGTCTAGCCTTTTTTGCTGCTGCTCAGTCCCATAGCTACCACCAATTCAATATGCCTACCTGAGTCAGCATCACAATCTTAATTATATCTAATTCCCAATTAACCTTTGTATCACCAAAATGAAAAAAAAATGTATCTAGGCTTTGGCAATACACTTGTCTCTGGATTAATCACACAGTTACACAAGATTAGTTAACTGGGAATAGCTGTGGTTCTACATTCAAAGTGTCTCAAACCAGTCCCCACTGAGCCTATAAGCATGAGTTAAAAGAATAAACATGCTTGCATCCCTTTATACCACTTTCACCATCCAGACTTTAAATATTAACTTCTGTGGCTAAAATATGTTAATGTTATTGGAATGGACTGAGAATTAGAGGGTTGAATAATGTCCTCATGTGCATTTTCTCTGTCTTTCCCTCTCCCATCCTGACTCCTGTGTAAACTTCTGTGGAGGACAGCAGTCAAATAAAACTAACTGAAATCTGAATAATACAGAAATATCTCTTGAAACAGAGTGAGGGAGGCAGACCATCAATCCCACCCTACTTTGACACAGCCACCGTCACCACCAGATAAAATAGGCCAGGGAAATAATAGTCACTGTGAAAAGAATTAAAGAGGTCTGCATTTTCGTGAGTCCTGCCAGGTTAATACCACTGCCTATCTCCCTGACAGCTACAAGATTGATTACCAGCCTCAGCGCTCTTTATAACTTGATCAGGCGAATTAATCTCTGGCTGTGGGCCCATCTGATGCCTGGCATCGCAAATTTAATTTGGAGGTGTAGCAGCTCTTATTCTGTGTTGCCCCCCTTCTCTTTTCTACTCCCCCCATACATGTAGGAAATGTGGGGTTGCTGTAACAACGAGGCCTAGTGATGGCTTCTAACTTGAGGCCTGAGCTGTCAAGGCTTTAGAAATCCCATGGGAGATGTTTCATCAGGTACGCAGAGAAAAAGAGGCTTAACAGACACTAAGTAAGACATATTAATGTACTAAAGACTTAATGAAGTTTGGAGGGGTGGAGGTACAGAGGGGAAAGTGCTTACTTTATTAGTTTATGGCCGATTAATGGGAATGGTCATTACAATGATGGAGATGGATTACTCCCATCAAAGTGCTCCTGCCATTCCCATTCAAATATTGGTGTTGCCTGATGTAGAGGCTTCTTCCTGATCTGCCTAGGAGATCTTCACTCTTTGTGCAGTCATAAAGGTGTGTCTTTGTACACAAGGGAGACAAGGGCTACTGAGATAAATATCTTTGTAAACCAGATTCAGTGAAACAAAAAAAAATCTGTTAAGGACGAAATGTTTCTTTGTCAGAAATGGGAGAAGAGAGAGAAATGTTCTAGAATAAGAGGAATTCATAAAGAAAATAAAAATATTTTCATGAAAAACATATGTTGAAAAAAGAAATGTTATAAGATTGAAAGTAATGGGCCACTTCATCTTGAACAGGAGCTATGATCCATACAGGATGGCAAAGCAAATAGGTAAAGTCTCCCGATAACCTGAGAGTTACGGTTGGGTTGCCATGTGTCCTCTGGCGGCAGGAAATCTCCTACCCCCAGCATGTGTTGCCTGTCAGCGTAGCAGCAACCAGTGGAAGAAAAAAAATCACCTTTGGCAACAGCAGGACATCACTTCTGGGAAAACCTCTCTAGGAATTGCTAGAAACTCTATGGTAAAACAATAGTTTCCAGTGATTCCTAGAGAATACTGGTGTCACTTCTAGATTTCCCCAAAAGTGATGTCCCATTGTCGCCAATGGTGGTTTTTTGAGTTTAATTAAAAGTTAATTTAAAAGTAGGACCTGGTAACGCTAGTGGGAGTCAAGAAGTGTTGTCTGAGCTGACCTAGTGGTGATTGTTGCAGGTTGTCCTTCCCTCTGCCCCCAGCCTCCTTCCCCCCCAACCACTCACCGGGCTGGTGGGGGGAAAGGTGCAGGAACAGGCCTTCCAGGGCACACTCCTAGTGTGGCATGACAATATCACTCCCAGGACAGACATCATTGTGCAGGCCCCAGGAGTGCTCCTGAGCTTTTGGCCAGCTGATTCGGCCTGTTAGGGGGTCCAAATCAGCCCGATGCAACGCGTGGGAGCACTCCCAGCCCCTGCATGATGACATCGCTCCTAGAAGTGACGTTGTTGCACCACACCAGGAGCACATGCATGCTTTGTGTGCATGCAGAGACATCAACAGATAAGTTCCAGGTCTCCTCCCCCCGCCCCCACCAGGAGAGTAAGGGGATCTGGCAACCCTAGGAAAAGGATGGCTTTTAGCCAGCTAGGTGATTGTGTATGGTGCCACATGGTGAAGATAAAACCTCTCAAGTCAAGCAGAAAACCCTTGATTTGGATCACAACATCTTCCTCATTCTCCTGGGGATCCTGCAAAAGAGACTAACGCTCTGAATCTTGTAGTCAAATATTGAGGTCCAGCTCTCTCACATCTAGTTTATTTACCAGTCAATCCTGCAAGAATATTAGTGGACTGAAGAGAAAATCAGATGGTCACCAGGGTTCAGCTGTACTTTTTGATTACAGTAATATCTGCCTGGTTTCCAGATTCAAATGTAATTGTATAGAAATACCTTTTAACTTTAGTATTAGGGCATGACAAAAACCCCACATTCAGTGTTATGAGTGGGGGCAGTTTTTCTTTTATTGAATTCTTTATGAATGTGCTTGTGGTAGTCCTACACCAAGATTACACCACCAAACAGATTATTGGGCTGCCGACTCTCATCCCATATCACATGTTTTGGAAAAGACTAATTTCAGAAAACATCTCCTCTCTTCCCCTGCAACCCATACATCTCAGTAACACTGATAATCAGATCAATGATTATAATTTTAGCTGTTTAAATTTAAAATCTTTTATCTTGAGTGTTTTTTATGTTTAAGAAAGCCACATTTTCCCCATTTTTATGGGAGAAGTACAGTCCAATGATTTGAATATCATTGCTATCACTATTTATTTTCTAATTTTAATAAAATTATTGCATATGAAAAAATGTTATTTCACTCTTTGACTGTTTCTTGTTCTTTTATTTTTGTAATTTTTGTCATTCCAGCCTTTCAACCTGTAGAAAGACCTAGAAAAAAAAGAAAAGAAGAAAAAGCATTATAATATAATACGTTACTTATAATCATGTAATACAATGGTGCACGTTATTACAGATGGTGAGACATTGTCACTGTCTGAAAGTTGACAAGAGGGTTGCTTTATGGAAGCTTGCCGTTTGATGGAAAATCATGTTTGGGGAATCAGAGGGTTACGTTTTCTTAAAACTAAATCTTGTATAGTTCTGAGCATGTCTTCAGCAGAAAGTAGTCATGGAGAAGTTTTGTTCAGTGTCCCATCTGATGAGTCCCACTAGTGACATGGCTCTTTAGAATCCAGTTTGACTTATAGCCTTTTGTTAATTGTTGAGTGATTTATATCTTTCCTTATGAACTGACTGGAATTGGATTAGGTACAAACACCCATGTGCTCTGACTGGGCTTGATTAAACTCCCATCTGTGCATTTCCATGATTTGTAGGGTTTATTATGATGTGTTTTGAAAAAGCATGTGTTTTGGGAAAGGGAGTAATAGAGTTCATTATTAAAACAAACAACTTATTAATGTCACTTAGGAGTAATAATATTTTTTTAGTTACCAGAATAAATACTGTGCTAACTACTTCTCAGGTTTGTTTTATGGTAAATCTAGAATTGCTGCCTCCATCGGTCACCCTTGAGAATTTTAGGCCTGGTTGTTGGTTTTCTCAGCATCTCTCAAAATGGCCAGTTTAGTGAACATTGAAAAGTAGCGTATGGGTAAGTTGACTGGGGAACAAAGAAAAGGCCAACTTTCAAAGATATATTATTGAAGGCTTTCGCAGCCAGAGAACGATGGTTGTTGTGGATTTTCTGGGCTGTATAGCCGTGGTCTTGGCATTGTAGTTCCTGATGTTTCGCCAGCAGCTGTGACTGGCACACACAGCTGCTGGCAAAACATCAGGAACTACAATGCCAAGACCACGGCTATACAGCCCGGAAAATCCACAACAACTTTTCAAAGATATGTTTGTTATATTTTATATTCACAGAAGATTGGGGCTGCAGAAAGTTACAAGGTTTAGTTGAAATGGTAGCTGTTTTAAAAAGCTAATTTCTGGTGGTTGGTTAAGCAATTTTATAATTTAGCTAGGAAAAAAGAACATGTGGGTTCACCTCCTAACTATGTCATGAAGCATTACTGTAGTCTTGTGCAAGAACCTCTAACTCAATGATATAGATAACTTTGACAGCTACATCAGTAGGATTAAAATTAGACATATAGAGAGGTCATACTTAACTAGATGATATGTTACAGTAATATAAGCAAGGTGAGACTAGACATCATCATCATCATCGTAATTATTGTCATTACTATTATACCATTTACTGAATACCTACAATTGTTTTAGGAAAAGAGAGTCTTATCTACAAACAACGTAAAACATATTAGATTTCAGGGAATGTAACTGCACTGAACCAAACTACTGTGAAATAGGCACAATCAGATGTTCATGAAGAAAGCAACTTGCCCAACATCATACTTTAGGTCAGTGGCAAGGAGAAAATATAATCCCAGGCACTTTGATGGTCAGCACTGAAACATTATCTCATTATCATGGTTGTGCTTAATTGTCATGGGAAAAATATTGAGGTGAAAGAGGGCATGCAGGAGTTCAATTCTTCCAACACACATGCACACACATGGCTCTTGAACAGAATTTGCTCTTGTTCATAGTCTTCTTTCCACTGCTACTGAGTTGCCATTTTCTTCCCAGGTCTGCTTCTTTCCCAAGTAGGCCAGCTAATCAGAAATCATGTAGTAAACACAATAAACACTATGGGGGCACCCCATAGGCAGACTTAGCTAGGTGATAGCATCACCAAGAATGAACTAAGTCAGTGTATTACCTTCACTTTTAATGGAGATAAGGAACAGAGGAAGTGTATCCCTTTTGCCAAGGAACCACTAATGATTCTACTACCCCATCTTGCTCTGCAACACTGCAAAACTGAAGCATCAACTCTGCCACTTGTCAACAGCTATGTACTTGCAAATGACTCTACCTATGTTCATGAAAATGTCACAAAAAGTATCTTCACCCTTTCCATTCAGCATTGCTTATGGTAAACCATTCGTGAAATAATTAGTCAAGACAATCTTTACTGGGGTCATGGAAGAAGCTTTCCATAGGGATTAAGATATCCCTTTTTATAGTTCATGGTTCAGCACTGTGGACAGCTACCTTGTTAACTTATTTTACAGCCAGAGAACAGGGAAATGGACATGTTCAATTTAAAATAATGCACCTGTTTACATCTCAGAGTGTTGGTCGTTAGATGCAGGTACTCCTTGTTGTGAGAATTGGGGGGGAAGGAATGAGCCTCTCCTCTCTCTTCTGCTGGGTCTCCCCCCACCCCCCCGGCAGAGCCCCCGGTCCGTTTGTTCTGATGAGCCACTTTCCAAGGCTTATAAGGTATGAATAGAATAACCCCTGACTCAATTTCGTCTCCCCCCGCCCCTCACTGGTCTGTCTTCAGTGATGTAAATAATCACCTCTGTACAGGGAAGATTTTAACTAGCATCAAGGTTTATTTTGACTGACAAATGGTACATCTAGTCTCGAGACCAGTCGCCTCTGGCCTATCTGCCATTGAATGTTACAGAAAGAGAGTTAGACCGATAATGGCACGGAAATGCAAGCATGCAGTTAACAATATCTTAACCTATGGACCTTATCCTATATAGAGAGAACTAACAGAGTACTTAACTTTTATAATATAAACCCTTAAGCAAATTTTCTATCAATTCTATAGTAAAAATCTCCTTAAAATCCTAACTGTTTAATCCTTAACTTATACTTATGTATTAACTTATAAATCCTTAACTTAGAAGCAAATAGTACATTAAAACCTTATAGCAAAGTGACCCAAACCCTACAGAAAGCCTTTCTGACTTACCTCCTGGAGAACCCCTGGACCAAAGTGGGTCTCTTATGGGTTCCCAAGAGGAAGTTTGATGGCCACCAGTTGGCAGACACAAAAGACTCGTGTCTTCCCAAGGAGTGGCGAGGACTAGCTCCTTGGTCAGTCTTTTTATAGAGTAGTCCTCGGCTTTCTGATTGGTTGATGGCTGATTGGTTAGAAGCACTTTGACAGCTGATTGGTTAGTGGCATTCTGACATGGGTGGTTCCAGAACCCTGCTGCCATATATGGCCCAACAGTACTTTTGCTCTACCGTGGATCTTCAGGTGTTCTTTGTCCTTGTGCCTAGAATAGCCCTTGTTTTTGAGCCAGTCTCTGACCACGTGACTTTCACTGTATAGATGCTCTTATTGAAGAGTCAGCATGATTCAGCATACCTCATGAAGCCTGAAAAATGTCCTGCTATGACTGGCCAAATAGGTTAAAGGGGAACTTTAGCCCTTATATCATGGCTTGGGCCTCTTTCTGTCAGTCTTATGTGTCAAAGCTGAATACCCTTCCTCAATTTAATGTTCTTTTATGGCCCCTGCCTGGTTTGTGTCAAGGGGGGGGCTGCTGCAGACTTCTGCCAGCTCTCACAGAGAATAGGCATACATGAACCAAAGTGAGAGCTTTGGGGAGTTGCTTCTTGGGCCAGGGCTGGCTCTAAGTTCTGGGTTTGGGTTCAGATTGATCCAAACTCTAAAATTCTGACCACACTCATTCCATCTTGTAACAGAGATGTACCTCCTCTATAAAAAGTGAGTAAGTATTCTTACCCAAAAAAGGGCATGGCGGGGATGGTTGTCCTCATTTCCATCTCAGCTGCAAATAACCCACATAAAACAAAAAAACCCCTCAAATGTTATCCGAGATATGAATTCTACTTCCATAGATTCTCTTCTTTAGTCTGCAGCATTTGATTGCTGAATTTTTCAGTCTGTCTACAATTGGTTGTACAATTGATTAGAAGAATTCTAATATGAAAGAAAAGAGCAGGCACCCTCTTTTTACAGGTGTTAGATAAAGGGAAAATGGATTTCTTCTCTCCTTACAAAATAGAATAAGGTTGCTCAGTTCAAAAGCTATAACTTGGACTTCCACTGATCTTTGATCAGCACATTGAAAATGCTTCAAAATAGTATGACACCTTCTTTTTTTGTTTTGATATGTACTACAACAGTGTGGTATAGCTTTTGCTGAAATATAGACAAATGCACACTGTTCCAGGAGTCAAGGTTAATTCCAGTTCAGAAATAAGTGGAACCCTGCTGTTACACAGATACCTAGAATCTAGATAGCTATTAATCTGATTTGAACAAATATTATTGAAGACCTGCCCAGTTGCACATCAGACAGTAACTGAGCTTCTGCCAAACATTTTTTAACAAACTGTTTGACTAATGTGGATTCTGGTATGTTTTTCTTTTCAGTTTGCTCCCTTCACTTCTTCCTATCAGGCAATATTCAGAGAACTCTCAGGGTCTGCCATTTGCATTATAGATCTCCAGAGAAATTTCATGTATGGTTTTAGATTGTAGACAAGGAGGTGACATAAGTGAACTGAAGACTAGCACGGTGAAATGTATACAGTGTCAGGCTAGGATCCTGGGAGACATGGGTTAGAACTCCCACTTTACCAAATAAGCTTGGGGGGCACACTCTTCATCTAAAATGGAGAAGAGGAGAACTATGTTCTAAGCTACATCAGGTCCCTATTGGGGAGAAAAACAGCATCTAGAATAATGCAAAAAATGCATGAACTAGATACTGGACAAAACACTCAGGAGCTGGGAACTGAAAACTGGACAATTTCCAGTCAGAAATAAGAAAACATTTCTTACCAGTCAAGAAAATAGATCAATTCATTACAACCAACCTCAGGGCTTCTCATCTCTTACAAACTGCAGATTGTGGCAGTTGGCACTTTTAGAGGATAACTTAAGCAAAATAGAATTTTACAAGATCCTACAAGGTCTTGCAGGGGCATCTCATTTTCTCCTCCCCCTACCACATCTGTGAGCGGTCGACCCTGGTCTCTGCCATTTTAAGAGCTGCTTGTGATGTAAAAATCACAAGTCCCTTGAATCTGATGCACCTTAATTTGCATTAGAGTCCCAGCCAGCCGAACAAAGCATTGCCGAGTTCCACCCCAGGAGAGTGAGTCATGCATGGAATGTGAATGCAAATGCCAAGGACTGGGCGTGATTGACTCCTGCCCCTCCAAGCTGTGGAATGCGCTATCTGGACAATAAGGCTACTCGTGAGTCACCACCCAAACATTCCAATCTCCCCTCTCTTCCGTGATTTGAATCCTATCCTATGATTGAGGGCCATCAATCAGCTCTGATAAGCTTATAATTCCTGCCTGGGAACATCTGATCAAGGATCTAAATTCATTAGCTAAACTCCAGGAACATTAATTAGCAACTTTTTATTTTTGAAGCACCAGGAGAACCTAATCTTATTCCTTTGTCACACCCCAGTAGCACCAATCAAAGGTCGCTCGCAGGAGGTGACCTTTAAAGTCTTTGTCCTAATGGCTGAGGGGGCTCCCCGCCTCAGGACATGATTTGCCCTATAAGAACCTGGGCCTTGCCCCCTTAAAATCGTACACGCTTATTGGGACCCAAGCATAGTGCTCTCAGAATCTCTCTCTCTCTGAGCCCTCCTCCCTGGCCAAAGATGCAGGATGTTTGAAGCCACCCCTGCTTCCTAGATAGGTAATTATCACCCAAAATCCCTCAGGTCTATTCCAATTTCACCACTGCTTTCCCTAGGAATCTTATATGCTTATGAGTTACCTCTTGTGTGTGTGTGTTTTCCCCTTTTAAATAAAATTACTCTTTGAATTTGAAGAACACTTGTCTCATCAGTTTCCTTGGAGAGGGGACCCTGTAAAAATTGGTGGAGTATCCTGCTTTGTTACTCCTCTCACATAGCCTCCTCCTTCCTGCTAATTCCCCCCTACTCACAAGGAGTCCCATCCAGGTAACACATCCACTTTCCCTTCCCTGACCCCATAGCCTTTCCCTTTTCCTCCTTCCTTTTCTCCTCCCTCCACCTTTATCCACTCCCTGCTTCACCTTTCCCCCTCGCCTGGTAGCCTCTTCCCTATTACCCAGTTGCATGGTGATAAACCTGTAAGGACTTCACTATCCCCTTCCCACACTATTTCTTATTTCCTCCTGGCAGCCTCCATATGCTCATATTTCCCTATGTCCTTCTCTCTTTCAAACCCAATAAAAATTTATCTGCCCCCCCATATTCACCTATATTTATTAATTTACTTCATTTATATATGGCCTTTCTCCACAATGGGAACCCATAGGAGCTTACATCGTTCTCTTTGCCTCTATATTATCCTCACAAGACTTCTGTGAGGTAGGTTAGGCTGAGGGTGTGTGACTGGATTAAAGTCACCTAGTGAGCTTCCTCAGCAGAGTGATGATTTGAACCCGGGTCTCTCAGATCCTACTCCAAAACTCTAATCACTACACTATACTGGCTTTTGTGGAGGGGAGAGGCTGTTGAACAGTAGCAAGCAGCCAGGCCTGGGTAAGTCTTGCCAGTCATATGGTATCAAGTGGCCTACAATTGCTTCTGGGCCTGGACCCAGTGAATCCTCTCTCAAAGGCCAAAACATCCCTAGAAAGAGCCCTGCCCCCTTCCCCTGCCTTTTACTGACAGAAACCAAGCCTGGAATACTGGCTGAACTGTTATGGTTGCCTAGCAACAGCCACTGAGAGCATCTGGTTAAAGCTACCCAAAATGATAAAAAGAGGCGCTCTTTTTATCATTGTAGTTTTTCAAAACTCTCCATGTATTTTTGTTTAAATTTTAGAGTTTTCCACAAACCTGGGACATTTTTCAGGTATATAGGAAGATCTGCCTTGTCCATTCATGTCTCCAATCTCCATATTTAAGTATCTTCAGATCAGGGCCACTTGGTTTTTAGTACATAAGATAATAGTGTGGGAGGGAGGAGTTTGTTGAGAGAAAAAAAAACCTTCTCTGTGTTAAACAGAAAATACTTCTTATATCACTAAACTGACATAAATGTCAGCACCCTGAACTTTGAAATCTTCAGAACTTGCATAGAAACCAGATGAAACTCTTGTCCTTTGATACATAATTCTAAATAATGCTTCTAAAAACTGGGTTTGATGTTGCATTTGATGACAGAAACTATTAGAAAAATAGTGTTATACTCTCTGCAGGCTTTCCATTGATCAGAAAGATGAGCTAATTTCACTTGTGTACCCACTGTTTCCTCATTGCCCACTCTTATTGCTGCTAGGAAGTTCAAAATTTGACAACTCCTTTCCCCATTTGTTATTTCTACTCTTCCTCATTACTATAAGCCTCAAGGTAGTGTACAAAGAGTCACCAAAAACAAAGCACCACTAAAACAACAATAACAGTGTTAATATAACAATAAACAGAGAAATTATGAGATACTAGACAGTATATACTTTAAGAGCAGGTAAAAACATCTAAGAGAACAATGAAAAGAAGAATAGCCAACCAACTCAACAAGGAAAAAAGAACTGGTTAAAAATTAACTGCTAGAGAAATTGGAAACATTTCCCCTAGCTTAACAAGGAAGGCACTAGACAGACAATAGCAGGTAGAAAGACCAACAAATCCTTGTGGCACTAAAGAAAAGACCCAGCTTCTCATGGTCACCTGCTTCTCCTCTGCAAATGCAGCTGCACATAACTAGGCCTTTAAAGCAAAATCTTAAACGTTCAGAAATGTCCATATGGAAGAAGATAGTAATTAAGATATCTAGGTACCAATCCAGTTAATGTTTTAAAAGTAAACGTCAGCATAGCCTCAGAAATGAATCAGCAGGCTCCGGGATCGTCATTCCTACTCAAGTCTTTAGAAGGAAGCTCTGACTGTTGGAAGCTTACACTCTGAAAATCTTGGTCTCTAAGGTGCCACTGCCTCCAGTCCAGGAAGTCTACTTCAGACCAATATGGCTACCCACCAAAAGCAGCTAGTAAAACTCTTTCCAAACTGGTAAGATGCATTCCTCCTGTGCATAAATACCAGTTAATGGGCTCACACCAACCTTCTGCAGCAAATGAAATTGTCAAATAGTTTTCAAAAGGTAGCTTCATGTACAGTGTGTTTTGGTAACTAAGGCTGGATGTGATTAGAACTTGGCCACATTTTGCTTTTTACAAGATGGACCACAGCTGGTAAATCAACCAAGATGAAATTTGAAACTCCATCTGCAGCAATGGATCCAACAGGACCCTGAAGCTGTGAACCCCTGGTCTTTCAGGAGAAGTACATAACAGACTAACTCCTGATACCTTGGTTAGCAGTACTGTCAGTGTCAACCAACAGCCTCTCTCAGTCTTGTTTGGATTGTGCTTCAGTGTATTGGCCTTCACATAGTACACTCACAACTCCAAACACCTGTTCAGAAAATTTGTGCAAGTGAAATACTTCACACAAACTAAATAAATGTATGATTGCCTTGCAGAGGGGTGAACCAACAGTTCTCCTGCTGTAGTAGTTTACATAATTATTCTCATGACAGAATGCAAGTTTTACTATTGCAGAATTTAGTGTTTGGGATCTTCTGCTGATAGAGTTAATGGCTGCATTTCCTCTTAACAAATTCAGCCCCTTTCTTCAGGGCAGTGCAGTTCTAAAGAATCCCCTCTTACACACAGGATGAATATGGACACCCGGACAGCAATAAAAGTGTCAGGGCTGTCTCCTAGTGAATCACTAGGCTATGGTATTTCAGGAGAGCAAACTGCACAGAGGCTAATTATTGCTTCCCTCCACCCTTACTCTCTCCCAATTTAAGATGGATCTGACTGTCAGTAGAGGTGACAGATGAAGACAAAGCACAGGTATAGCTCCCATGAACTCTAGGCCTGGCTATATCATTGGAGAGTAGCTGAGAGCACCAGAGTGTGGGGGCTGCTCTATAGAAACATTAACTCTTCAGGTTCTGGAATGCATGCAGATTGTGGATTAACAGTTAAGAGGCATTAACGAATGTCATCTGGTGGGACTTATATTTCTCCCCTGCCTATTGAACTTATGAATACATTATGCATTGATGAATATATTAGGCACTGATACTCCTATAGACCAGGAATTTTTCCTGCACTTCCAAACACTTCAGAAATATTGCTGGTGGAAACTTTGTTGACATATAAGCACAAGAATTACACAATTATCATGGTGTAACATGTCAACAACCTACCTCTTGGGTCTTCAATATTACTGTGCAACTAATACACAACTTTACCACAACCTAATGGATATGCTCAATATTGCTTAGTCCCCCAAGACTATCATGTCTGTAGCCTTGGCTAGTTTCTATGGCCACCATTTTGATACCCAACCCAAATCATCAGATGCCATGGCAATTTTTGCAGATGTGGTGCATGCATATTCCTGACCCTATCCCACAAACACATGAACACTTGGTTACAATTCCAGACTCTGTGATTGGAAGATCTGGACCTTATCCATGAAATGCCAATGTTCAGGGCTTTTTTTTCTGGGAAAAGAGGTGGTGGAACTCTGTTATCATATGTGCACATGGAAAGCATGTGTGCACTTCTGGAAATGTGTGATGACATCACTTCCGGAAGTGACGTCACTCTGGAAGTGCCGTCACTCCTGGAACCCAGCATAATGCATTACAACAAGATAAAGTAAGCTTGGAAAATTACACTATTATAAGAAAGGGTTTGTTTCCTTTCTGTATCCTCTACAAAAAGTGAAATCTTCCATTCCCTTTCCCAAACATTTCATTTCTTTGGAATCATATTTTAAAATATGCAACGGGGAGCCCTCTAAAAATCCAAAACCCATCTCACAAATCTAAATTCTAACAGATTCCCTCTGCCAGTATAGGGGGGAAAGTTCCAAAATTCTTTCTCAAAATTCCAGAGTCTGAAATTTCTAATCTAATGAATATTGAATTTTCAAATGTTCAGGGAGGGTTTTGCTTTCCTGAAGCAATTCATAATTAGATACTCAACTTTAGCTGTGTTAGATTTATACTTAATTCAAAATGGCTTTTTTTGTTGTTGCTTGCCAGCTCTACCTTACCAATGGCTAAGCTGTTGTGACATTGTGAAATGCTCATAAATATTTCAATGTCCCAGACAAATGTTCATAAAAACATCCTTAATATCCATATGTCCACTGCAATTTCAGTGATGTTAATCATCTGAGGGTGCGGAGAACCATTTGAGTTACAGCTATTAAGACATAAGAACACCTATATGCTGACGAATATATTGATGAAAACCTTCTGTGACTTGGACACAGCTATCCATTCCTAGCATAAAACTGGAATAACCATAACTGATATTTTAACTAATAGAAATAACCATAACTGATATATTTAACTAACACAGAACCAATCTGCATTCTAAAGCTGTGGGAACCATAACAATGTCAACTTCAGTCAACAAAAAAATGAAAGCAACACACACACACACACACATGCACAGCCCCACCCACCCCCATGAAAAGAAAGAAAAATGAACTCAAAGCAGCACACAAAGCCCCACTCCCCTTGAAAAGAAAGCAGAATGAACTCAATACAGCACACATACACACACAGCCCCACCCACCCACTCCCCCAATGAAAATAAAATGGAATGAACTCAAAGCAGCACACACATACACAGAAACCCCTGAATGAAATGAAAGCAGAATGAACTCAAAGCAGCTAAACCTCCTCTGGAGAGCCGGCCCCAGAAGCTCTGCTTGCACTCTTTCTCCCTCCCTCCCTCTGTCTCTCTGTGTGTGTCTCTCTCTCACCCACGAGTCACGAATGAAAATAAAGCAGCAGAATGAATTGAAGCAGCTTACCCTCCTTTGGAGATCCAGGCCCAGTAGCCCAGCTTGCACTCACTCACTCACTCACTCACTCACACAGAAAAATGGGAAAAAAGCAGAATGAATTCAAAGCAGCTTACCCTCCTCTGCAGAGCCCGTGCTGGGCCCCAGCTTGCTCTCTCTCTCTCTCTCACTCACAGACTAATAGGAAAAAAGCAGAATGAACTCAAAGCAGTTAAACCACCTCTGCAGAGCTCGTGCCGGGCCCCTCTCTCTCTCTCTCTCTCTCTCTCTCTCTCTCTCTCTCTCTCTCTCTCTCTCTCTCTCTCTCTCTCTCTCTCACTCACTCACTCACTCACTCACTCACTCACTCACTCACTCACTCAAGAAAGCAGAATGAACTCAAAGCAGCTAAGCCTCTTCTGCAGAGCCCGCAGGGCCGAAGGAGGAAGGAATCACGTGGGCAGATTCTAGAGCTTCTGGAATGGTGTTCGGGAGTGTTCCCCCTCAAAAAAAGCCCTGCCAATGTTATTTGGCTGGACTGCTGCAGTGTTTGCACTCCCAGGCTCCTCAAGTCTCAGCCTTTTCATAAAGTGCTGTTTATTTTGTTTTCCTGTACAAAAAGCCTCAGCACAGACCTCTGCTCTGGAAACCAGGGTCCAGTAACCTAAAGTGGGCTCCTAGGAATGTGACCTGTAATAAAGAAGTCATAGTTGGGCCAGTTTGACTTTCACGGTTTAAGTGTTCAATATAGCATTTTCAGTGTTCAAAGTGCTTCACATCCATTATCTTGCAATCTTTACTACAGTCCTGTGAAATAGGCCCTACTATCCTTATATTGCAAATGGGATTGGGGGGATGAAGCCTAAGATAATGTAGCATATCTGCTCAGACGTAAGGCCTATTATGTTCAATGAATCTTACTTCCAGTTAAGTGTGCATAGGAATGCAGCCCTACTGAGTTTGTGGATGAGATGAGATTTAACCTCTTAAACCAGAGCTCATTATCTTATCCATTGATTTCACTATTAATAAAATAAGACTTCAAGACCAAATGAACAATGTTTCAATTCCTTTGCTCATTGAAGGGATGGGTTTCCTTCTAGCCTATAACAATTATATACCAGGTTTTATTGGCCATATGCAGGAGTCTGTGTTACAGATCTTTAGTCATTCCTGTCCCTTCTTCCCTTGCCACTGGCACCACTACATTTCCACTTCAAATTCTGCCAATCTGAAAAACAATTTTAATAAATTCCCTCTTTGGGAAAGTCACATATGCTGCTGCGTTGTGCAAGTCCTTCAAAGTTTAATTAATCAAAAATCTAAGGATTGTTTTCAAGTCCATGGAGCAGGTCACAGGGGACATCCATTGAACCAGTATGTATAGCCATTGTGGGAGGACAATATTTTTGCCTTGAGGCTTTCTCTGTCTCCCGCCAGTTCCCCCAGGACTCTGTTTCCAGCATGAGCCTTCACAATAACAGTGTTCTATTCCCTTAGGTCTCAGTGTGAGGAACTTGTTTCATTACATTTTAGGCGCGGGGATTTGGTGAGGAGAAACATATGCTCTTTGCACAGAAGTGCCTGTGTGGCAGTTGTGTTTTTAATTATTTTTTAAACCACAGTAAGATGAGACCTTGACTATGCTGTCTCGTATGATAATTTAGATCACAGGTGATGAAGAGAACCTCACTTGCAGCCCTCTCTCTCACTCTCTTGGCAAGTTGGTTTGTTTAAAAACACTACCTGTTAAAAGAGGGAATCAAGTCACTTCCAGCAGGGCTTCTAGCTGGCCCAGGAGTTCTCATGTGCAACTCTGCTTGCACCCTTTATCAGCTACAGCTGTTACTCAAAAAAAACCCTTGACCTGCTTGCACCCTTTATCAGCTACAGCTGTTACTCAAAAAAAACCTTGACCTGCATAAGTATAATTAATATTTAAATTAATTATATAATTATAATACACTCTATATGGGACTGCCTTTGAAAATGGTCCAGACACTTCAATGAGTCCAACCTGAGCTGGCCAAGCTATTTTCAGGGATGGTTACAGGCAGGCACCCATGAGCTCAAAGGCCTCCACTGGTTTCTGGGCATGTCCAAGTACTGGTTGTTAGCTTTAAAGACTTAAACAGCTTGGGGCCAGGGAACCTGAAGGATCATCTCCTTATGTACTATCTAGCCAACCAGTTAAGATCTGTCGCTCAAGCTCTGCTTTCTATGCCCCTACCTTCAGAGGGGAAGTCGTGAAAAGAGGAGGAGACAGGGCAGTTTCTGTGGTGGCACCTCGCCTATGGAACACCATCCCGCTTGAGGCTCACTTGGTGCCCACTTTGCTATCTTTTAGGCCTGAGACCAAAACACATCTTTTTAACTGGGATTTTAAATGGCCTGCTTCTGTTTTTAGATAGATTTTATGCTGTTTATGTCCAATGGCTTATTTTTCATATTTCATGTTGTTTTTAAGCTGCCTCAAGGTGGCATAGAAATATCCTAAATAAATTAATAAATAGCGCACAGGTCACAGAATGCTTGGTATGTATTGCAAAAGAGATTGCTGTGCATTAGACCTTAGCTTGGTGGCTAGGCACTATTCCAAACTCTGGGCTAAATTCATACAAAACTGGGCTTATACACATATATGAATACAAGCTTGTAAATTGAGTTGGATTTCACATACTTTTTGTAAAGGAAGTTGGTGGTTTCAGAATGAGTTCAATATTTGCAATATGTACGGACTTGGAAGATCTATGCTTTCCATGGAGAAGGAATAATTTTAAAGGGGTTGACTCAGAAGAATGGACTCCTACAAAGATTTAGAATACTATCAGTTCACTGGACTGTTTCTTAGCAATATATTCCTGGGGGTCTGAAGTCTTCTGCTCAAATATTATTGCACTATTCTATAAAGCAGCGTTTCCTCAACATGGTGCCCATGGGCACCATGGCTCCCGCCAAGTGTTTTTAGAAAGTAGGCCAAATGGGGTTTTTGCCAGCAGGGCTTGTGCTTGACCATTGGAGATCTGATTGGCTTTGCAGATTTTTAAAAATGATGCTTTGGCAACATCTGCCACCACAGCACAAGGATCTTCATTCTGTGACTGAAGGTAGGCTGTGTGTATGTAAGAAAATATTTTAAAATAATATGTTCATTTTAAAAGGTGTCCTATTAAATATACCTTCTGCCTGAAATGTTAAGAGCTACTATTAAGCTTATGCATAAGTTCATTTCCTGGCATTGTGCAGTTGGCTGCGCCTCCTTTGACAGCCATTTTGTGATAGCTCCCATCACCCTGTATCAGAATTCCAAAGGAGCCTACAGGTTTAAAAAGGTTGGAGACCTCTGCTATAAAGTATGTATTATGCAGATCAAAACTTGAGTATCCTTTGATTGTTTTAGTGCTTTCTGGATACATGGGCATGCCTGAGTTCAGTGTGTTTTGGGTACCTGCCATGCCAGATCTGAAGGTGCAACAGAGCCTCTTTGCAAAGCTTCCTAAGGCTATGAAGCTGCCACTGCATGGTCTTTTACAGCACATACAAGGTGTTTCCTAAAGGCTTCTCAAGTTCCTTTCTGAATCCATTACACTGCCCTTTTTGGTTGCCTGAACTAGCCAACAGTTATCCTCATCACTGCATACAATCACAGCCAATTTCCTCCTAGTGCTGGCTCTGTTCCTCATCAGCTGTTAACAAGGGGAAGTGTCTGTTTTGTTTTTTCAATTTCACAGTAGGCACAGAGGGGAGCAGAGAGCTAGATAAGTGGTAGGGGTACCCACGTCTGGAGAACTGAGTTTTAGCTGCTGTACTTCATTTCTTGTTCACCAAGGATCTAAAGAAGTTTCACTTTACCTATGTACCCTACCCAAATTCATGTAGTTGTACTTTTAGCTCAATGACAAATAACTAAATTACCATATAGACTGAGCCAGGATGTTGCTCCTGTTAAACTGCTACAGCATCACTCAGGTTCTCTAGCTGCCTTTTGTTATTATTTGCATATTTGGAAGTTGGGAAGTTGTAATCCCAAAAATAAAGACCACAAGAAGAGGCTTAATCAGTTATATCTAAAGGTCCATCTTCTCCATGTACCATCCTTCAGAGACTCTGTGGTTGCTACTGGGGAGAGGGTATTTATCTGTAGCAGCACCCAAGCTTTGAAACTCTCTTCCTAGGCATGTTGATTGGCATGGTCTTTGTTAACATTTAGGTGCCAGGCTACATCATTTTCTGTTCTGCTTTAAATAGCATTTAGGATTTTATTGGTATTTATTGTTGTTCATTATATTTGCTCTTTTACTGCTAGTCTTACACTGTGTAGTTTTAGTACTGATTTTTACTTTTTGTATTCTTTATTTTTGCTAAGCTATCATGAGGGATATGCTGAAAGAAGGGATATCAGTTCTATAACCAAACTTTATTCTATAAACAGTTAAACACTTCATTATTTCCCATTCAATATATTGATTTCTACGTTTATCAAGAGTAATAATGTTGTTCAAAGGGATTGCTAGAAACATCATCTCCTTCTCCTTCTGGGTTTTGTCCATTTATACTCAAGAACTTGAGTACAGAACCTAACATGTCATAATACAGCACAACCTCAAGACCATTGGATCAAAGGAGGTTGAAAGAAAAGGAAAGGAAAATACAGTGCAACCCTAAGCAAAGTTACAACCTTCTAAATCTATTAAATTCGATGCCTAGATGAGAGCTCTCTTTGGGATTACACTATTAGTATATCACCTGCTTGTACAATGTTGTTTTTCCACACAGTTCAAAGCAGAAGCAAAAAAAAAAAAAAGCCCATTCTTAACGGCAACTGAGCAATAGCAACTACAGACCAGGACAGTAACCGATAACACTGGCTAGGGTGGAAATGAATGTGAGGAAAGACAACAAGCAGCGAAGCGGATTTCTGATAAGCTCTTTCTCCACAAAGCAGCCACATCACTCAAGGAGATAACCTGGAGCTGAGTGTCAAAGTGACTGAAGCCAGAGCTACTACTGTTTTTGTGAATGAATGTGCTCCTAGCCAGCACTGTGGCCAAGCCATATGTCATCGTGGGCTTTTTCATTTAGCCTGCTGATTATCTATTGCTCCATGTCTCATCCTCAGATCCAGGAAATACAAGAATCAGCTCCCTTCCACAGCAACATATCTCCTAGCAAGGAAAAGTCAGCAGGTAACGCAAATCCTAAAAAGGAAACAGTCTCATCGTGTAAGCTTTTCATTTGTTAATTTACTGATTAATGAATGGTACTAGATATAATGAAGAAAACAGTTTTCACTTTTACCCCAACACATATTTTCTTTAAACTGGTTGTCATCTATAAAGTACCAGAATATCTTCATTGTCACGTCCCATTGTAATCTCCAGAACCAACAGATGACACCTCTTAGGCCGTTTCCACACGCCCTTATGGGGACGGCCCACTCATGGAACGCTGATGGCTTTTCCACAGGAATCCAGATGTTTCCATTTTCAAAACAGTTGTGGGCTGTTTGGCTCTCATTTTTTGACACCTTTTCTGGGAGCACACTTTCTGAGATCCCAGAAAAGACACTGAAAAAAATGGAAGCCAAACAGCCCACAACCATTTTGAAAATAGAGGTGTCTGGATTCCTGGGGGGAAAGCCACCAGCATTCCGTGAGTGGGCCATCCCTATAAGGGCATGTGGAAATGGCCGTAACGAAACTATCTATGCTCCAGGTTCAGATAGTAAAGAACTAGTATGTTAGGGATCACCTTTGCCTATATGAACCGGATCACAGTTTGAGCTCAGCTGGTATTGCCCTTATCTGAGTACCTTCCTTGAGTGAGAACTATGAGGCCCAGGTTCTAGGATCTGGAATTCTCTGCATTAAGGAGCCTGGTGAGCCCCCATTTTGTGGGTTTCCCAGAAGCTGATAATGAGATTTCACTTCTGGAAGGCCTTTCGTAGACCTCCTGATAGAAAACAGATAAATGGGATGACCAAGAGTGGGCTTTATTATCTGCATTTGGTGTGGAAATTGGTCTCCTTCTTGACTCAGCTAATCTGATCATCATGGTCTATGCCACCCCTGAAGGGGCTACTCTTGGGAATAACTTGGAAACTTCAGCTGGTGAAAAATACTGCAGCCCACTTCATGGGAAACAATAGGAACATAATATACCCATTTTAAAAGTGTCACACTGACTGCTTATTTGTTTCTGGATTCAGTTCAAGGTGTTGGAACAAAGACCTTCATGATCTGGGACCCTCATATCTGCAAGACAACCTTTCTCCGCATATTCCTTTGCAGCAACTGCCTGTCTCCAGTCAAATTCCAACTGACACTCAAACCAAAAGGGGCTATCAAGGTTGCTCACCCACCTAAACTTGCCAAAAAACACAAACGAGCACTGATGCAGTAAACTAAATTCTTCACACAATGTTCACAAAAATAATTTAGTGAATTTGAGAGTAATATACAAGAGTGAAATACAACATGTGAAATTCTAAAACATCATAATCACTATAATGTCATCACAGTCAATTACACACAGCAAGGTGTTACAACACCGAGTAGCACGTGTATCCTCAGAAAAGGGAAGAATCCCAAGAGTTCTCCTATGAGCTGTCTTCAATCAGTACACTGAGGATTCCCGCTGGAACCGCGGGGGCAGATGAAAAGTCCCTCCGGGAAAAGTGGAAGGCGGTCCCTGGAAGTGCGCAGAGTTTCAGCACGTGAAAGAGTTTGTGGGAGAGTCGGAGTAATACCATCGTGGTAGGAGAAACCACGCCCCGTGAAGAAGTGCTCATGAAACAAGCTTGAGATACCCGGAGGCTTGTCGGGCGGGGAGGTCCCCCTTGGGGGCTCCCGGTTGCTGTTCTCCACCTGCACATTCCATTCTCCTCCCAGTCTTCCAGCCCCTTTCCACTTTTCCCGGAGGGACTTTTCATCTGCCCCCGTGGTTCCAGCGGGAATCCTCAGTGTACTGATTGAAGACAGCTCATAGGAGAACTCTTGGGATTCTTCCCTTTTCTGAGGATACAGGTGCTACTCGGTGTTGTAACACCTTGCTGTGTGTAATTGACTGTGATGACATTATAGTGATTATGATGTTTTAGAATTTCACATGTTGTATTTCACTTTTGTATATTACTCTCAAATTCACTAAATTATTTTTGTGAACATTGTGTGAAGAATTTAGTTTACTGCATCAGTGCTCATTTGTGTTTTTTGGCAAATTCCAACTGACAGGCAAGTTTAGACATTATCCACACGGTCAAGAGGTTTTTCAATTGTGGCATTTTGTGGCATAGTCTTATGAGGATGATAAGAAGGCCTCTACATTATTAGCGTTCCTGCATTGGAGTAAAATAGATTCATATAAAAGAGTTCTTTTAACTCAGTAAGTTCAGTCAATTTCACAAGATAATCATTGATTATGTGTTTTTAGACTAACTTCTTGGTTTTAACTTACATATGTGTTTTATACCCACCTCGAATTCTTTAGGCACAGCCAGGTCAGAAATTTCTGAAATAACATTTTTTTTAAAGTTGAGGGGGACTGAGCCCAGTAGTTGGTTAATTTCATCCTGGGCTTTGGATTTTTTGTTTTTAATTGCTGAATTTTCCATTGTTACGATTTTAATCTGGTTTGAATGGGTTTTTTTATCTATCTTATTTTGTTTGGTGAATACTTCACAGTTTTAGAATTCTCTTCCTTGGGGACTTGCTAAAATCCAAGCTACAGCATTCACGGAAGTATTGTAAGATATTTGAGCTGCCTTCTGGTGGTCTGTCATTAGGTAAATTTCCAGCGTAGCAAGGATTAGAATGTGGGTCTCCCACACCCTACACCACCTTCTCCCTTAGATGATCCTTTAGAAGATACAAAGATAATACAACTATGTGGCTGTTCAATGGCAATAAGCAGTGGAGACAAGCTTAAATGTTAACAGGTGGGCACTCCTGCCACAGTTTTAGCCAAAATGTTCACACTCAATATGAAGCATTAACTTTCTCGACTACTCACATGGATAGCTTTAAATTGTAGATGTCCGCCACTACCACCCCCTTTGAAAAGATGATTCACTAGAACTTGTGCAAATCTACCCTTCCAATATGCATTCGATTAAGAGGAGAGATGCTTGTCCTCAGACAGCAAGTCACTTTAAGGTCAGGGATACCTGCTAGATGTACATCCCATCTATGTGCTATTTTCTCCATTGGCTTCCACCTCCACTGCCAGACCAAGTCCGTGGTCCTTACTCTGTTCAGTTACTATGTGCACTGCAGTGATGACAGTCTTCCTCAAACAGATGTGTCTACAAGTAGTA
Organism: Eublepharis macularius; assembly: GCF_028583425.1. Taxonomy (NCBI): domain Eukaryota; kingdom Metazoa; phylum Chordata; class Lepidosauria; order Squamata; family Eublepharidae; genus Eublepharis; species Eublepharis macularius. The sequence continues at coordinate 66,446,537 of NC_072795.1, forward strand.
GAGGTAAGTGACAGACCTAATACACTCAGAATTATCTCAGGAGTATATCTTTCAAAGTATCATGTTGAATCAAGCAAATGAACGACAGCTGCTTATTTGATTGTGACATTCTTATTGGCCTTATAGGACATTCTTCTCTTTTATACTGTAAGTATATAATCAGGCATACGTACTTCTTTCATTTATCATCATTCAAAGAATAATTAAAACCTTTTCACATGCAACAGTGTCACCTCTTCAGACAAGAGGAAGAAAAGTAGTTAATCCAACATTATCTAGCTAAAGCCTTCATTAAGATAAGGCATTTGGATTGCCCAGTTTAACAGCTCTTGATTTGCACAACAAAAAGGTTTAGCCACATGGAGGCTCTAGAAGAGAAATACATACACTGAAACAACCATGCAGCTTTGAAAATGATGCTTTCTCTCCACACATGTAGGTGTGTGTAAGCAACTGTAAGTCAAATGTTGCTAAGAGGACCATGTATCTAGAGACTATTTTTTCAGGACTGTAGGAAAGTAGTCGTGTGGCCTATGCTTCTGAAAACTGCACCCTGACAGACCCAATTCTGCCTAAAGAAAACTTTGGAGTACTTCATTTTGCATAGGATTGTACTGTTAATTGAGCCTGGGAAATCTGATGGAGACTTATGGAAATTGCTTAAATCTACTTGGGCTGTGTGTCATAGGCGCCTCCTCCAACGGTGGTGTTTATAATTTTTTTATAATGACACATGGAGAATGTTGGCAATCATTTGCTTAAATGTCAAGACTTCCCAAGTCTGTTTGAGGAAGGCCAACAGCTTTAATTTGTAGGGAGAAAGCAACTGCCACACAATCACTACCCACACAACCTGTGCCTTTATTAATATGGTTCAGCAGCAGAGCTCTTCTCAGGATCCTTTGGTCTTTTAACAACCTAGCTCAGAGCAATGCATTGGGGTCAAAGGACACAGAGGGCTTTAGAGCTAGATAACATTGTATAATCTGCTTTCCTTCCTCTTGTCTGAAGTGGTGACATTGTTACCTGTGAAAAGGTTTATAGACCATGGGACCTCCCCCCTCACACAGACACTTTTTAGAAAAATGAAAACACAGGTACAGATGGCTGCAGTTAATAGATAGAAGTAAACAGGTTGAATACTCAACCCTTTCTTGCAGGCTGTTTTCCCTCTCAAAATTGGTTCCCTGCTGTTTCATCAACCGCCGCTACCACATGCAAGGGGAAAATGTACATCCCTGTATATTTTCCCTTAGAAGGAGAAAAACAGCTTGGAGGAAGTGATTCTGAGAGGAAGAACAGCTGGCGGGGGGGGGGGGGGGACAGCCAAGCACCAGACCCACCTACCATCTAGGCTGCAGCCACATTTTCTTCTGAAAAAAAAAATAGTTACACAGAACTGCATGTAACATGTATCTTGACCATGAACCATTGCTTTGAGCTTGGGTGTCAAAAGCTTGAAGAACTTTGAGAATAGTTATCTTACTGAAAGAACACTAAGAGATTCAAATATCTGTGGGTAGCTGTTGTTCTAGTCGAACTGTTACCTGTACTGTCCATGTTTAAGATACCACTGGCATTTGGCTACTTTGTTCAGTGTTGGTTCATTTATTCAGTCATAGCCACAATAGAAATTAAGTCTGGAGGGCTATAGTTTCTTTACATGGATCAGTACCCCAATCTCCAACTACGGCCAGCAGTGCATTCAGTTTCAGCCACTTGGCTTAGCAGCGTATGGGGAAACTAATAGCTAAGGGTCTCATCCTCCCCCCTCTCCCCGCAAACCTGGCCAGTATATCCTCCTTTCGCCTGCATGTATCAAGGGACCAACTTAGATATTATTCATTAAAACCCTCAGCCAAATCTGCAGCCTTCATCCATTTGCCATGACTAATATCAGGCATTTGAACATTTTTATTAAACTCTGCCGTTTCCTCTCCTTTTAAAAGTTTAATAATAAATTGGATGTCACATTATAGCTGCATTTATTAAAACCCACCAGAGCTTGCTCACTCAGTGTGCTGCAGCTTTGTGAATTATTGAGGGCCCCCCCACCCATGAGGCCTGTTTGCTTCAACTGCAAAAGGTGCTTTCCCCTTCCCCATTTTATTTGTCAGACAGAATAAGTGCCAGCAAGAGACAGAGATAAAGTGGGCAGTTCTTTTAACTGAAATTAGAAAATAAGCATTCAAGGAAAGGGTATGAATGTTGCTGTTGCTGCAGAATAGGGCCTCTAGTCAGAGCTAATAGAAAATGTTATGCATTTGAAATTAAATACAATCAGAATTTGCCAATAGTCACTGATAGGCTATGATAAGGAGTGATGATGGGTTGATCCACTCTCCGTTAGATAAATCTCTCTAGGTCTTAGGTTACTTAACATCATCCGCATTCTCAGGAGCTGGTACAGTGGAAAAATCCTAAACTCCCCTTCCCTATCCTGCCTGACTTTAGCGCTCATAATATCCATATATGAAATCTTTTTTTTAAAAGTCCTCAGGAATTGGAAACCATACAGCACAGTTTGAGACAACCAATGAGAAAAAAATGAACAAATGTCATTGATCCAGGAAGAAGTCCAGGGCTAGGGGCTGTTTTAGTGTTCTAAAGAGATCCAAGCTTTAGATACAGTCAGTGCATGATTTTCTCCTGCACAGGGCTATACCCATCTATGGTCTTAAAGATATTCTAATGTCATGGGAGGCAAGTACTTCAGTTAGTGCTATAGGTTCACATACAGCAGCTGCTAACAGAAGGGCTAGCCTGATCTCTTTGCTTTATGCACCAGTGCCAGGGTAAATGGCGAACCATGTATTTGAAAGGTCAGCATGATAAAATGCAGTATCTGAGGCAGGTAAGTGTCAAGAAACCGACTTTGTCTAGTCTGTTTCTTGGCTAACCAAACCTTTGATCCCAGTTTCAAGGTCTGGTTAAGTGTAGAGAGATTATCTCTGAAACAGTGCAGTTTTCAGAGGTAGAACTACATCACACAGGCGCAAAATGACATCATAGCTCCAAGGCCAAGGCAGAAGGGAGTCTTACACCTACATTGTATTATCCTCGGAGCAATGACTGGTTAATTAGAATCAGGCCATGTTGCTAGCTTGACAAAAATGCCAGCGTCTTCATTCTAGTCTGAGCCATGCTTTGTGTAGCTGCTGGTGGAAAGACTGTTGCTACTTGGTCTGCTGTGCTCTGGATTGGACTTCCAGAAAAATGTCAGACCAGAATCTGACTTTGGACCTCTACCCGGACTTTGTGCTTTCAGTGTGATGATAGCATCAGTGTCAGAGGGCTAAAGCCTGTTTAGCATCTTAGGATAGTTATTTAGCTTTCTTTCCTGTTTACACACTTCTGTGTTTGTATTCTTTTGTACTCCTCTTAGTAAATGCTCTGACAAAAAAGGGGGAATAACCCCTTCCCATGAGAAAAAATCAATACAACCAGTAAAGCAGTTAAAAAAGTTAATTAGAGAGACGATTAGTGGCTTGTTCCCCTGGGTCATGAGGTTTCACTCCTCGGTTTTGAGTGTTTTGCTCCTGACCCCCCACTCCGCCCGCTTGTGGATACAGGGGACCTTGACAGCAAGAGTCTTCCTCTTTGAAATATGGGTTCCTATTCTGGCCCTCAAAATATGGCCAAGAGTCTCAAAACAGACATTTATATGGTGAAAATATACATTTTTTTGCAATACACAGATCTCTCTGTCCAGGAGGATGCAATGTCTAACCTATCATTTTAGAACAGCTTCAAACATGAATAGAAGATGTCATTCAAGTCTGAAAATATAAAGACTTGTAGGCATGGATCTATCCCTAGCACTGAACAGAAACATATATCCTTTATAAGGGAGAGAGCTGAAGTTAAAAACACACATGGTGGCTCTTCAATTACCAGTTCTGGAGATTAATTTTAGGTGCTGCTGCTGTGTGATTGAAACATCCATCAGAAGATGGCGCTATTTAGTGGCCAATCATTGAACAACAGGTAAGATGGAGTAGAAATCGCCAGGACCATAAATGCATTGCAAATATTTAAAAATCTTAATGTACCAAGGACTATTTTCCATGGGCTTTTTCAGTTTTTATAACCTAGAAACAATATTATTTTCTCAAGAATCAGAAGCCAGAGGAGAGCTGAGCAAGGCTTTGGGTAATTTAGCAAGGTAGAGAAACGTTCCCTAAGAATCGGCTCCACTTGTTGCTTTACCACACCTGTTGTCTCTAGTATTCTGGAGAAGGAGGATGGAGCTCTGTGGCAGAGTACATGCCTTGCTCACAGAATGTCCAAGGTTCATCCCTAGCTGAAGACATGCTAGGCAGCAGAGCGGAGAAAGGCTCTGGAGAGCCATCACCACCAGCAGCAAAAGCAGATCGTAGTGGGATAGATCAGCCACTGATTTGAACTCAGTATAAGGCAGCTATGTATTCCCATGCATCATTCTCTCTTTAACTCATTTACAGAATTTGAATTCAACAGCTTTTACTTTATAACCAGACTAAAATAAGGATGTGCTTGATTTCATTACAAGATCTTTGTCAGTTGCTTAGCTTGCTACCTAAATACATACACACACCCATTTCGGCATCCCTAAATTAATTCAGATACATCAAACTTAAGGTTGGTTGGCTCTACTTACCTTCATTCTTAACTAACGATAAAGTATATGGGGGGGGGGAATTAAGACTTGGAGCCATATTCAAACCTACCCAGTGTATCTACACTACAAATATAAGTTAATAATGGATCCCCCCACCCCCCAAAAACTCTGTTAGAGACAAAATTGCCATCTTTTAAAGTAAGACCTTCAGCTGTCCTTTAATAGCAGCTTGAGTTGCAGCAATTAATTGATTTATTGGCAGTCCTCAAACTGAGAAACTTCAAGAGGAGATTACAACCTGAGATTGCTGAAATTAAGTTTATTTACAGATTCAGAGCAATGGACCCACCGAGGGCTGAATAAGGACATAGGATTATCTCACTAGAGATGCTAATTATTTGCATTTCTTCCCCTTTTCTAATCAAGCTAATTACAGTTTTGCATTGTAACTTTACATCCAGACTCCATCCCTCTCACCTTCTGACTGGGGTATAAGGGCTCAGGGATCTCCATTTCTTCTTGTATCTGATGAAAGGAGATTTGACTCTTGAAAGCTTATACCCTGGCAAGTCTCATTGATCTTTAAGGTGCTACTGAACTCCCTCCTTTCCTGCTGCAAACCAAGAGAACTACCCACCTAAAGCATTCATTCATTCATTCATTCATTCATTCATTCATTCATTCATTTATTTATAGTCTACCTTTCTCACTGAGACGCAAGGCAGATTACACAGTGTGAGATTGGTACAGTCAATTAATTTCAAGGGCATTCCCATAAACAATGCCATAGAGTAAATAAACACAATTTTACAAAGACATAACATTAGTAAGAATCCAATACAGAGTTGAAGAAATGCTGAAAAAGAACATAAGCAATTCTAGGGCTGACATTAGACCTCATGAAGCACAAGTAGCTCATAGGAGTACATATTTAAGACGTAAGGCAACATAGTGGTGAAGTCTATAGTCCTTAACTCATTAGCAAAGCATCTGAGAGCCCCTCCCTACAATACTAAAGGCTTTTTGAATAATGTGGTTTTGCATCGTTTGCAGACAGCTAGGAGAGTGGGGGCTCTCCTGACATAGGGAGGGAGGCGGTCCCATAAGTATGGTGGGCCAAGGCCATAAAGAGCTTTGTATGTGATAACCAATACTTGAACTGAGCACAGTAGCTGATAAGTAGCCATTGACTGCAGAATGGGGGTGATGTTCATGCTCCTGCTCGCTCCTGATAGCAGTCGCACTGCAGTGTTTTGCATCGATTGGAGTCTCCTAGTTAATTTGGAAGGGAGACCTATGTATAGTGCATTGCAATAGTCAAGTCTTGATGTTACCATAGCACGGATCCAGGTAGCCAGGTCAGCCATGTCAAGGTAAGAAGCCATCTTCCAAGCTAGAGTGAGGTTGTAAAAGGCATTTTTTGCAGCTTCTTTAACTTGTTTTTCTAGTTGTAGCACTGGATCCAATATAACCCCTAGGCTCTTAACTGCATCTGCAAGGGTCAGACAGACTCCATCAAAAGTGGGGAGTATGAAGTCCTTCAAGATCTCTGCCTTCCCAACAAGTATCACTTCTGTTTTGTCTAGGTTCCGTTTCAATCTGTTTGTTTTTAGCCATTAGGTGATAACATTTAACTCAGTGCCATGAAAAATATCACCCACTGACTTCTGCATATCAAACCTCTGTTAAACTCCGGGAGAAAGCCAGGCCATGATGAGCCAGCTAGCAGACTCCTTCCTCCTTTATAGAACTGTAGCCCCTTTTCCTTACCATAAAAGATATAGGAAACTGACTCCAGATTTTCTGTCTAAGCCCTCACCTCCTCCTTTACCACCCCACCCCTGCTCCAGTATACACAGAAGAACCCAGAGCATTCCTGCTTGCGGATCAGGATTGCTAACCTATGTATAACAACAACAACATTTGATTTATATACCATCCTTCAGGACAACTTAACGTCCACTGTGAGGTGGTTGGGGCTGAGAGAGCTCTGAGAGAGCTGTGACTGACCCAAGATATGGTACACTCCGTTTTACATAGTGAGGAAACAATAACGCCAAGTTCTGTAGATGAGAAAATGAAAGAAGAAATAGTGTCTTTATTTTCCTCACTATTTTGCTGTACCACCAATTCTGAAATGTTAGACAATGAAATAGAAGAGGTATATATTGTGTAGTTTATTTGCCAAGTTATAACTGACTTTTATTTTATGCCCCTATTATTGCTTTGAAGCAATAAGTAGCATTCCCAGGCTCCAAGTGGGGGTAAAAAAGCAACTGATTTCCAGACTACATAGATCAGTTCCCCTGGAGAAAACGGCTGCTTTGAAGGGTACACTGTATGGCATTATACCTTACTCTGGTACCTTCCCTCCCCAAACCCCACCTTCCCCAAGATTTCACCCTCAAACCTCCAGAATTTTGTAGGCAGCCCTAGCAATTAAGGTATCTTTCCTTGGGCATGAGTCTCTTAAACAACACATGACCCATGGTTTGATCCAGCCAGTTAAAGGGCATTTCACTGATAACTTCCTAGCCATGTGGATCTTCTTCTGAATAATTTGAAGAGTGGCTTCCACTTGCTGTCATGAGTTCTAATAGAGACAAGAAAGGGCATCCTGAAACCCCCACTAGTAGTACGTGATCCCATTTTGGCTCATTCTGCTCTCACCAATCTATACTCTAATCCTCCTAGCTGGCTATATCCTAAGACAGGATGACAAAGGGTTAAATTAATTAAATTAATGTAAGAAAATCTAATCTTGGTTAATTGGCTGTTTTGCTATGTTGATACACTCCAGAAAGATCCTTGTGACCTGCCGAAAACTAGGAGCTCTTTCTGAATTTCCTTAATGGAGCATTTTTAACCGTGCAATGAAGCCACTCACTGTTAGCTTCCTTTTCCACCTTCAGGTCATGAGCTCCTTCTTCGGATGATGCTGTCTTTCCATGGGATAAAATTATTGTTTCCCCCCAAAGCTGATCTATATGTATAGTCATAAATCCATGTTTCTTGCTATGAGGTGGAGATTCCTGACTTCCTGACCTGTGTTTCTTCTTGGCAAAGTGTTGCATGGCTGGTCAAGTGATGAAATCCAGACCTCAGAGGGCTATGATGTATGAACTCTGCTTCCTATTTGTAAAGGCCGGAAGGTCCCCAGTTGTGCACATCCTAAAACAATCCTTTTTGTTTTCAAGTGGCTTGTCTAAAATCTGCACAGCATCATGATCTTAAAGTATCTCAGTGCTCATTTCTCTTTTTCTCCCCTGTTACGTTTATTGTGTTTAAATGCTAGAAATGAATAAAAGCTGTTAAAGGCTTGGTTTAGCTGGAACAAAGGTTCTCAGACATTGCCATAGCAGACTTCCCTAGGGCATGATTATAACTTTGCAAGCTTCTCTGAGTGTAACTAAAACAAAGCAAAGACAGGCAGATATTATGACAAGGTTTATTTTTGTCCAAAGCCCAAGAAAGGGGATTCAGAGAGAGAAGGAACAGCATTCCATGCTTCACTGCAAGCTTTATGGAGCATGATGGTAGAGGACCATAGCAAATCAGAATACAAGCGTTCTCCTTAAAGCCCCGCATTGATGGTCAGCACAAGCACATATTGATGGGAAGGAAGGGGAAAGAGTGGGGAACAGATGGCACCACTGACAGTGGAATCCTAAGAATACTTTCCTGGAAGTAAGCCTCATTGGATATATCGAGTAGGATTCTGAGTAGACCTGCAAGATTTGAGTCCAGTGGCACGTTATAGACCAGCAAGATTTTCAGAATGACTCTCAAAAGCTTACACTCTGAAAATCTTGTTGGTCTCTAAGATGCCACTGGACTTAAATCCTGCAGGTCTACTGCAGATCAACATGGCTACCCACCTAAACTATCCTCTGAGTAGAGCTGTTCAGGATTGCTCTGAAGTCTATGTCATTAAGAGCAACATGTCAAGAATAAATACAATAGCTGAAGTTTTCTTTTAATAGAATGATGGTAACTGTTCTCCTGCTCAGTTCTGCTGTCACACAGGAGCCTCGCTGAAAAATAAGTGGCAACTCTAACTGCAGCGATTGGTAGACAGTAGCAGCATGGTTGATGCAGGGCAGACCAGGCACAGCAGGGTTAATGGAAGCTTCTGAGCAGTGTCCCAGCAGGAGAGCCGAACCAGCATATTTTAAAGTAACAACAAATAACTTTAATTAACTTCTGTGGCAGTGACAGATTCTGAACAATTAACCTTAGGCCTGGTGCAGAGAAGGTTATTTTCTTCTTTTAATTTTTAAGTGGTGTTGAAACAAGGAAGAGTTGTGGCCCTTGAGATTCTCTCTGTGGTTAAAAAACAACAACAACCCGAAGCCAAGCAGCAGTCTTCTGCATCCCATATCCTATAACTCCCTAGATGATAGTTCACCAGTGGTGTGGAAGCTAGGAAAGGACTTCTGTTGTAGAACCGAAATCCACTTTCCATGTCTCAGCCATGGCCGAGGCTGAAAACACTAGAAAGGGAAGTAGAGATTGGGTAGCTTATCAATAGCAACTGATCCAGAAGCCAGGAAGGTTTCAGGTTCACTTGAAGTAGGACTGCTACTTCTGGCATTCCAGCAAAACAGAGGATAAATGAATGGGAGGGGATGTCTTCTGATATAGTCATGAAACCTAACAATGAAACATTCTTCTGGGGGGGGGGAGTACAGGCAAATTATACAAGCAATCCTAAATTAGAATATTGGGCTCCGTGGGCAGATGGACTACTTCTGACCTTGAAGCTGAAGCTTTTTAAAAATGGGTGCGCAATTGACCTAGACCTCGCACATGGAAGGGGCAGTATCATCCGTGCACTACATTTCAGTGTATGACACAATCAGCTCTTTTTCCTTCCAGTTCAATGGCACTGGTCTGTTTAGTACATTTTAATCCTGCATTTTCTCCAAGTTGGGTCCAGATTAAATTGGCTATTTCTACCAGTTTCCTCCTTCCTGCTTCAGACCTCCTTCACGCCGTTCCTCCCTCTGTCCCCCAGGAGCACCATTTCATGGAGATCAGTGGGCTGCAGTGGTGGGGAAGGAGAGGCAGGCAAGTTCCATTCTGCCACTGGAACATTTAGTCTGGATCCAGTCCATAATTTCACTAGTTTTGGTTTGTTCTTCACTCCATTTACCGTCCTGTTTGACTGGCACATTTAATTAACAGATAGCCCATTATAGTTTTTCCTTCCCCTCTCCCCCACGCCCCTGTGTGTGCATCTCTCAGGCAGATCAATAGGTTGGACAATGGCCTCGCTGGAAGGCAAGGTGATAAGTCATCACCGCAGCCAGTAGCAGCAAGCAATACTTAGGGCTGAGTTCAAATTCCTAACAGGCAATGCTTTCCCCTAAAAAACAGGAGGACCATACTTCCAAAAGAAGAGCTATATTTTATTCATGAATCCAAGAGGGGGGAGATTTTGTCTATCAGTTTTCATGGCATAATATCTTAACGTATCCCTGTGTTAAATTCTGATATTAAGAGAGAGAAATGTATAGCCATTTTTTAGCAGAGAAAAAAGTGGTTTTGACACAGAGTGCAAGAGGAAGAAGAGGGGCTCAGATGAGCATTCACCATCCCCCATTCCTCCCCCCCCCCCCAGCATTTCAGAATCTTCCAAAGGACAGGTTGGTGCTCCATGCAAATGAAGTTGCTGCTAGACCCTCCTAAATGTTCATAGGATAAAATAAACTAAGCATCACGAACTAATATTCATACGTTTGAATCCTCTTTTCTAATTTCCTGTTATGAGTTCTAATGTTGATAATTCCATGTCTGTTATGTACTTTTGAAGCTGCTATGTGTATTTCTAATTGAATCATGTAGTGTGGGCATATTCATTCACAAACGTATGCATTTCAGTCTAGTGATTTCTTGGGGACGGACCCCACAGTCATGTTCAATGCACAATGGGGCTGCACAGCTGCTTCAAAGCGACTATCTTTGATCAGGCACAGCTTTACTAAGTGGTGCCAGCCTAAAGATTTTTGGCACCCTAGGAAACAAATGACTTCACTTCCTCTTCTCATACTGCAGGGAAGCCACCACTTGCCCACCTCATCCCCCACCCCCTGGACTACAGTGAGACCAGAAGCCACCCCCCTCCTCGTGGGCCTTCTCACTCCCACCCCAAAAGAGGGGGAAAGGGAAGGAACAGACTCCCTGTGGGCCACCCATTTGGGTCAGGATCACCTCCTGGGGCAGAGCCCAATGCCAGAGGTGGGCAGGTAGGATGGTGACAGGACTGGCTGGCTCCTCTTCATCTCTGGTGCCTTAGCACTCCTAGTGCACAGGCCAACACTGCTGCTAAGGAGTAAATGAAAGAGAAACTTTTATAAATATAGTATGTACATAAAAGAGAATACTGCTTCAGAGGCAGTATATATTGGACATATAGCATATGTCCAATTGTATGGTATGTACCTTCAATAGTCTTTCTTATACATTTCATAATCTAAACTGGAGAGCAAGTTTGGTGTAATGGTTAAGAGCACGGGACTCCCCATTTTGTTATATTGGTATATTTCCAGCCTCAATCACTCCTTGGCCTTAGTACCAAACAAACCACTGTGTCTACCTGTGAAGATGCTAGTATACTGGCAAACAAAGGGGGAGAAGCAGTTGTACTTGGCCAGAGACATTAGGAGCAATGTGAGCCCAATTGCACTGCCAGTAGCTCAAGGGCTCACCTTGAGTGGAAAACAGACCCTGTATGCCTGGGGGAATGATCTAGCATACCACTATTCAGCATGCATGCAAGGGTACCTACCCCTGACAACTGGGAAATCCCAGCATATCTTTAGCAAACCTGTGAGAACTATTTCACACGTTCAAATCATCTTGATTGCCACAATAAACTTGCACATATGAATTCAGCATTTGTTTGCTATGACTGTTCATTTAAATTTAGTAGTAAAGATATAAGTTTTTGTGTTCTAGTTTTGTGATCTTGCAGAGTATATACAGTATTTGTGTCAGATGCTCTGAGATCCATTTATGAATTGAATAATTACTCCCAGATCTGAAAGCAATCCATTTGCAAGAACCAAAGCAGCCCATAAGGATTCTATCAGCCATATATTCTCTTCTCTTATTTGTAGTGTATCCTAGTTTGGCAACAGACTACCCACCCACCCATTCTTCTGAATGAGCTATGACTTTTTCCTAAAGGGGGCCCCTCAGAAACCATCATTTTGACTGAAAGTCAGTGTTGTGAAGGTTCAAGCTGACATGTATGAATCCTTTGGAATTCCTCCATGGTCTTTAATGAGATTTGAGATGGGCTTTCAAAACAATACACAGTTGGAAAAGATTTTTTTAAAACATCTTTTGGTCAGTAGATTTATCCACTGGCACAGAGTTTTTCTGGTTTTCCCTCTTGTGAGACAGCAGCAATGAACATGGACAAGAAAACTGTAATAAAATATAATGTAGTGCAGGACTGAGAGCTATGGGCAAAGTGAAGGGGAAAAGACTGGAGAGGTGGCATAAATGTGTACTAAAGAAATGTGTACTAAAAGCAGAAGAGCAACCCTGTTTGTTCAGAAAATTGGTCCATCTGGTAGCCAACAAGACATAAAGTCAGCAACTCCAGGTTGGAAAATTTCTGGAGATTTGGTGATGGAACTTGGAGATGGCATGGTTTGGGGAGTGGACGGATCACAGCAGGGTATAATGCCATAGAAGCCACTCTCCAAAACAGCCGTTTTCTCCAGGGGAACTGATCTCTGTCATCTGGAGATCAGTTGTAATTCTGGGAGATCTCCAGGCCTCACCTGGAGACTGGCAACCCTAACAAGATGCCTTCCTGAAAGTCTACATGCAGTGCCTGCAGGAAAAGGCCTCCCCCTTTTTCTGAGCCCCCACAATCATATCCAGAGGTTTACTGCCTATGAACATCATAGGTAATAGCCACAGGTAAATCTTTCCTTCAACCATGTGTCCAGTCCCCTTTTAAAGCCATTTAAGCCCTGACCTGGGGGCTTGGCTGCCAAGCAGGGTCAGCCCAGGTTTAGTACTTGGATGGGAAACCAGCAAGGAAGTTCAGGGTCACTATGAAGAGGCAAGCAATGGCAAACCACCTCAGTTCATCTCTTGCCTTTGAAAGCTATGAGATTGCTATAATCAGCCAAAATTTGGTGGCATTTTACATACATACACAATCTAGTAGCTGTCAACATGTGGCAGTGAATTCCACAATCTAATTACTAACTGTGCAAAACATTACTTCTTTTTGTCTACTGTTCCTCAATTTCACTGGATGCCCTCAAGGTCTAATATTTATTATCTGAGATAACAGATAGACTTGAAAGAAACTTTCACTAAACAGAGTGTCCAAAACAGAGTGACATCATTCCAGGATTGCCAAGCCCCTGGTCAGAGCAGGAATCCCCTGCCCTTCACTCCCATTGCCCACTGTCACTCCAAGAGGTGGAAGGGGATCTCTTCTTGGGAAACCCCAGAAGTAATGCAGGTAGCTCTAGGAATTTCCAGAAACTCTGTGGTTTCCCCCAGAAATGATACCATCATGCCTACAACACCACCACCCTACTATGTTCATGTCCCCAACCCTCCCACTGGCTGCCAGTCTCCATCTGGCAGCCCTACATCCTTCTGACCTCATTGCTTCAATGGAAGAAGGGTGTGACTTTGCTGCAACTGCACTGCTAGACTTTCAATTACTCTGTTACAGTGGACTCTTTCTGGCTTGCTTCATCTCCAAGCAGAGATTGGTTGAATCGTGTTCTTACTTGTACAGAGCCAAATAACCATGCTGCATTGCTATGTACCATTTTATCCTGTTATTGCTATCTCCAGTAAGGAAATGTATAAGAAATGGGCAGCCTATGAATTGCTAAATATGAGTGATGGTTCTGCTTAAAAGTGATCTGGGCTGGTGAAATCTATGAGTAGATGGAAGCAGGTCTGGTGGTAAACAGTTTCTAACATAGGACCACTGTTGCTCATCCACTGGGAGCCAAACTACATGATATGAATGACACATGAACGACACATGAACAGACTTACATGGGTCTCCCCATTGCTTTCCTGTACACTAGACAGCACAGCCAGACTGCACTTGATCCCGTGTCCATGCTGGCACGGATTTCTTCTGTGCTCCTCCAAGACACAGGAATGGCATCCCATCATGTACCACCAGTTTGAGCATGCTTAAACCATCCCCTGTACCCTATTGCCTTTCAGTGCTGAAAGAGGGAAGTGGAAGTAAAACAGAATCACCACTCTGCAACGGTGACTCGATGATATGGTCCATGGACACTCGCCAATGTAAACTGCTTTTTTGCTGACACATGTACAGAGCAGAGCCACAGACACGAGTTCATCGGGGGTAAAAGAGACATTGGAAGGTGAGGGAAAAAACCTAATCTGGCCACTTGCATAGACTCATGTAATTCATCTCGTCTAGTTTGGCTCTGGGTGGAGTGGAATCAAACTGAAAATCAGCCAAAAGAGTAATTCAGGTCATAGCTCTTGAATCTCTATGAGAAAGATGGTCTGTAAATAAATTAATTAGCAAAGCTAGTTCTGGAGTCTGGAAGGAATAGAGAAAGGTAGACAGAGGGAAGTGGAATGTGGAGAGCCAACGAAACAAATGAAGGCATGTATTCAGAGAAGGCAGGAACTTCTTAGCTGGGGAAGGTGGAGCCCACACAGGAAGCCTATAGAACAGCAGATAGGAGGAGTTTGGCTAAGATGGATCAGTTGCCTCAGGATACTTATACATATCTTAGCCGTTCCAGAAGCAGCTCACTGCAAGCCTATCCATGTTGCCAATAGTCCAGGGGCAGTTCTCTGGAAGTCTTGAAGAGTTCTCTAAACTAAGTCACATCCACAGAAGCAACTGATGCTGGTTCTAGCCCCATGGAAACAGTAAAATATATTAAACCTAGGCATGCCCATTTAGCTTTAGAGTTTTCATAAAGAAGTTGCTGCCAGTTAAACTCATCACATGTGAAATCTGCCTTCAGGCTTTGAGAAGAAAGAGCTTGTTTTGAAAAGTTTAGACAGTAGTGGCAACAGACAGAAATGCATCCAAACTTGCTAGTGTTTTTCTGGGAAAAGTTTACAATGTTAGTTACATTCCACCTTTTAATGCCCATTTGCTCTAGGATGAGGTCAATGCAACAGCCCTTGCAATGCTGCCATTTGTTTCTCCACCAGAGGTGGCGTTGAGTTATTGTATATCTACCTATCCCACCCAAAATGAGCTCGTTTATGAACTGTTCTCAGATTAACTGTAGCCGGCTTCTTTGAATCAGCACAAAGGTTCAATACCGCTTATTCTGGAGGTCTGGGACTGCAGTAAGGTAGGAAGCAAAAGCTTAAATGAGAAAGAAGTGTGCCAATGTTCCTGCATTCTCCTCCACATATGCGCCATCAGTAATAGTCATAGGACTCATCACTTTCGAAGTCATCATCCCGTCTCAGGTTGGGCATCTTGGGCAAGACCAGTTCAGTCAAGTTTAGCTGATCTGAAAGCATAGGCAAGGGATTAGTCCTTGTAAAGAGTTTGTGACCTTCACCATCTACTATACCTCATTGGAGACATTTGGCCAGGATCATTAGTTTTCTGTCACAGCAACACACAATCAGTTGTGGTAAGCAGACAGGTAACTTGCCTTTAACAATTAGCTGGGAGTCTTTAGTGAATTAATATTTTAATGTCTGTTTTTAAACTGAATCAATAAATTGACTAAACACAAACGCCCCAAACATTAATATCTGACAAATCATGTTAATTGTATTGGACTTGGTAAGATATTTTTAAAAAATAAATACTGAAAAAAGGACATCATAGTCCACTGGACAGAAAGCAGGATTTGGACCTGGAAAACATCCATCATGGGATTGCTGAAAACTGGGTACAGGAGGAATTGTCCATGATATGAGGTTGCTGCTGAAAGTGGCAGCACTTGTTGGGTAACATCACCACTCTATAGCAGGTTGTTCAAGTTACTTTATATCCTGACCATCATTACACTGATTATTTCCTTATCCCTGCTCCATAAGAATGGCTAGTTCAATAGAATCAGGGAACTTTTGGGTGACAGCGCCATGTTTTGCTGTGGCTGTGTGGCTGTGACCTAAGCAGGTAAGACTGGGAAAAAAAACTGTTCCCTCTAGAAAGCATGATTTGACACTTCAAAAACCATAAGATTTTACTGAGCACAAGAGGTCAAATCTTCCATGGATTTAATGAGTAGTTACGGGTCAATTGTTTGATTGGTTCAGTTCAGTAGAAATGCAATTCTTTATATTGGGTACATGAAACCATAACTGAGCAACATTGATAGCAACAGCACCTGGAATCAGGCACTTCAAAAGAGGCATAGGCAGGGAAAATTGCCTGGTGCCTAAGAGTATGGAGAAAGAGTGCCTGGGGAGAGATGGCCCAACAAGCCAGAATATCTGTAGCCGGCTTCTTTGAATCAGCACAATGGATTTGTTTCTATGCAAATCAAAAAAGTTCACTTACCTGGAGTGAGAACCATGAGGTTGGCAAGAGCTGCTACTTGCCCAACCTTGTTTCTTGCATAGCAGCGGTAGGTTCCTTCATCTGTCACCCGCACAGCTTGGATCTGGAGCCAACTGGTCACTTCATATTTCTGAGGGCCTCCCCTAAACTAAAAGGAATTTAAATTTCAGCAAGCTAGCAGCTAATTACAAAAATTAATTTAAAAATCTTACATGAAAGTAGGTGGCTTGCACTGCCAGCCTAAGCAAAGTTACCTGTTTATAAGCTCATGGACTACTTACTTTGTGCAAGAAATTAGAACTCAGAAGCCATGCTAGCGCTTTGACTGAGTAGGAGGAAGCATTGCTCAAAGTGATATTTTATTTTGGACTAACAATAGTGTAGATTTCCATGCAATAATTGAACACACTTTGAGTCCTTGCTCAGTCAGTCACCGTTGCTGATGTGGTGAAGCCACACAGCCTTGACACAATTTACCTCCGAAGTTTACTGGTTATTTGTATGAATGTAAATACATCTCTGCATGTGAAAACAATCCGCCTTGACACAATCTACATCCAAAGTTTACTGATTATTACATTTGTCATCTCTGAATGTGAATATATTTGTCCATCTCTGAATGTGAATCTGTTTTCCTTCAGCTTTCTTTTCCTATGAACTCAGAACACTCAAATGCATCCAAAAATAATGTTACTTAATCAATGGGCAGGAATACATGAAGCACAGCAAAATATTTATTTTTTATTTTAAAAAACTGCTTTAAAATAACAAAGCAGGATTGAAACCATTTACAAATTCTGTAATACTTTTGGCAGGTCAGAACATTTGAAGAAAAGAGAAAAAGGGATCTGTGTAGTGAAGTGGCCAGAGACTGACATAACTAAGTAGTCAAGGAGCTATCTATGAGATACTTTTTATTGCTTCAGCTCAATCCAGTATCCCCTCTGATCTTTTAGAAGATGTAGTTTCCTAGTCACATTTTACAACACAAGGCATAGAAACTTTTAAAAATTGAAATGTACGTTTCTCTGGCATCTTTATAAAATTCCACACTATAAAGTTAAATTCTGGAATTTGCCTGCACAACCTTGCCAACCTTGTTCCATAAGGAATTAAGCAGTTTTCCAGATATGTTGGTGATAAACTAACCTTTAACTACAGTTGCTCAAATGAAACTGATGGACTAACAGTGCAATCCGGAGTGACTCCAGTCTAAGCCCATTTAGACTGGAGACACTCTGCTCAGGGCTGTAAATTGGTTTCCCCAGGCAATCACGTGATTCAGCAATACATTAGAGCCTGTCCAACTAACTGCTTAATATCCTCCTAGAAGAGATTTCCTATGCCATATATTCTCCAGCATTTCATCCAAACAATTTTTAATTAATTAATTCAGTGAAGTTTCTCTGTGGAGAGAATTCCATTGTTTTAATTTTTCCCTTTAGAAAAGCTACTCCTGGTGCCAGCTTTTATTTCTTTATTTTCATCCCCTGCATCTGCTTCCTTGGGCCAGCTTCAATGGACTTGTGGAATCTGTTGTCAAAGGGTAGGGCAACAAAGTGCCATTAAGTAAAACAACTGGCATTCTTCCTAGAGGGAAGAGGCTGTTACAAAAGTACACGACTCCCCAATCTGCTGCCCATATCTTACCCATAACAAGGAGCTCTTCCCAAACTCTTAAACTGGCAGTGACATATAGTGTTGCCCCACCCAAACACTCCATATAATGATACAACTATGTAGTTTCTATAAAAGCTTCCCAGGATTTCCTTACACACCCTCTAAATACAAGGGTAGGACTGTGGTTGCCCTGCAGGATCTCATGTTCTATTTTAGGCAAACTCTCCAAAGCCTGTTAACTCTTCTGAAGATAACTTGAAGCCTTCTGTCTTAAGGTATATCCAGTATTCACAACAGCAGTTGTGAATTACATCTTACAAAGGCAGGCAATAGTATGAGTATATAATTGAACTTCACAAAGGAAAATAAAAATCACAGAAGGATTCTCTTGTCTTCTCAGCAGCAATAAAAGACCCTCTGAAGAACAAGGAGATACAGAAGGTCATCAGGATGAACAGATTAATTTTTACTTATTAAGCAGACACTCAGACTGCAAAGGCACCTGTGCAAGCAGGCAAGCATCCCCCAATTCCAAGGCTTGTGCAAGAAGAAAAGGATGGCTAGATGAGGCAACAGCTGAATTAGAGGTGTATTAGGACTGCCAAGAACTGGATAATGTGGGTTTTGTAATAACAACAACAACAACAACATTTGATTTACATACTACCCCTCAGGACAATTTAACACCCACTCAGAGTGGTTTACAGGGTATGTTATTATTATCCCCACAACAATCACCCTGTGAGATTGGTGGGGCTGAGAGAGCTCTGGAGAGCTGGGACTGACCTATGGTCACCCAGCTGGCTTCATGTGGAGGAGTGGGGAATCAAACCTGACTCTCCAGATTAGAGTCCTGCCTGCCACTCTTAACCATTATGCCAAACTGGCTCTCTCTGTAGAAACAAGCGTAATGTTTTTTAAAAAACAACCCACCATATATTGAGATCTTGTGGCTCACCTGAACAGAGATATGGGGGTCATCTCCAGGAAGCAGCATATCCAGCCCTTCCTTCCTCCATTCAATGGATGCCATGGGATAGGCAAAGACCTCACAGCCAAAGATCACATCTTGCCCAGTGATGTTCCAAATGTCATAAGGAGGAGATATGATATGGGGCTCTGGGAAAGTCCAAAAAAAGATTTTAGCAGAAAGAAATAATCTCACTTGTGCTTATATATCATGTTTTTGCACAAGGCTGTATAGATGCATTCTCCCAATTTGGTATAGCCAAGGTCTCATTTACAGCATTCCCTCTCACAGGGAGTTATTTAGCACAGTACAGTACAGTGCAACTGTTGTACTGTGTTCGCTATTTCCATATAGTAGAAATTGCCAGACCCTTTATGATGGAGCTGAATAGTCCTCTTTTGCCATGCCCACCCGCAGCTGTTAGTCGACAATGTGTTTACATCACAGCACATCTGTGAACCAGAGCTCTTGGCCCCTAAACGGTGGTCCGGTGCTTTGTCGCAGCCGTTTAAATGAAGTGCTTCCCAGGGATGTTGTTGCCTCCCTGTTGCTGGGGAAACATGACATCCTTGTGGCAGCTGCTAATCAGTCTGTTTATTGTCAGATGCTGTATCCTAGGCTGCTTTCCCTCCTGTTTTGTAATGTTATGTAGAGGGTTTTCTAAATGCTGTAGTAATGTGAGGCCAAATAGTATTAATATATTCATTTTCCTCTAATGCCCCATCCTTCTCCGCTCTATATCAAATCTCCAACACCTTTGATTTCTTCCACCACCCTTGTTGATCTATTGGAACCTGATTCTGCATTGAGCCATGTTTTTAAAAGCTATTTTAAGCCAAATGCCTTTCTTTTTAGGATCATACTAGACATTTCTCTAAAGAGCTATCACCTGTCTAGTTCCATATTTCCTCTCCCTGATATCTTATAGTTCATCTGGTGTCTAATGACACAACATCCCATGTTTCCCTGCCCCCATTCCACATTGTTAGCTGTTGTGAACAGAGATGAGAGGGCAGAAGGAAATGAGAGATGTTGCATCATTAAGCAAGTTGCAGGAGATGTTTCAGGAAAGAGGCTGTTGTTCTGGCAGCAGATGCATAATTACAGAAATGTCTAATTTGGCCTTCAGAGGCCAAGCTCTGACACACTATGAACACTTTGAAACAGATTAGGACAGGGCTCCTAGTATGGAAACGATAGCACCAATGATCAGAAACTGTGTTCCGGTGTAGCCAGCTGAGACCACAAATGTTGACAGAAGAATAAACAATGCAAGTTAATGTATTGTTCAATGCCCAATTGTGGTTGTAAAATCCTGGATTTTGCTTTTTTAGTGACTTATAGCAAGGGAGTAGTACAATACAGGAGAAGTATACATGCTGTATTATTATGGCAAAATGGTATGTAATAGGGAAATAAACGGAAAAGGGGAGCTGGAGAAAAGATGAAGGATTTTAAGGATTGCCATTAATGGTCATGGAGTTGAAAGCATGCTAAACTCCATAAGACTTAGTTCCACAAACTAATTTGTGGAAACAAGACCTCATCATTGGAATCCATAGTTGGATTACATTCAATAACTACTGCTGTAGTTACACTTTTTTTTTCTTTACTAATCCTAAGGGCATATCTACTCATATGCCACTGTAAATAACAGCTACCCTGGCTTGCTTCTTGACTGTTGCCACTTTAGCTTAATAGGATCAGTTCCAAATTAGACCAATATCAGCTAGCCACATAAGAAGCTTTCAGTGGTTTACAATGTTTTTTGGTGCCTCTACCAAAAGATCTTGACTATATTGTCTCCTTTGAATAAAAGTGCATTTACATCTCTTCTCTCTCTCTTGACTACAACATTCCAGGATGCTGTTGTCTACTAAAATGTGCCTGTGATCTGTCTAATGGTGGCCACTGGCTAGTATGAAAGAAATACATCTTTGAAAAATCCAAAATATTATGTTCACTTAAAAGATTCTCCTGCCTGTACACCCCCCACCCCCCGCTAACAGCTAGCAGTGCTTTGTGCAGTTTTTCTATTTACAGTTTATTCAGCTACATATTGATACATCGGTAAATGTAGCTATTCCATTGCACTTTGAGTTTATTACATGCAGTTAACAATTTACACCTAGAACAAATTTGATACAAAGTATCAAATGCTTTCTGATACAAAGTATCAAATGCTTTCTGCAAATGCTCAGCCAATTCCCCATGTTTAAGACATTAGACTATAATCTTTGTCTTCATAGTGTTCCATAGAAATTAATTACTCAAATCAATTGAGTATTGTATACATTCTTCATTTCTACTACCATGTTTATTATAACAGGTTTACTGTTGTTCTTGGATTTGAGATGGGATGGGGCTAATTTTCTCAGGATTTTCCATACTCTTTCCCCCCCATAAACATCATAGCTCGGCATTTCATGCAGAAATTAGAAGGAAGCCTTTGGTGTACCATACCTGACTCACAAGGCCCCTCATGGGCCATGGTGAGATCAGCCCATGGATGGGAGTTTCGCATCTCTTGGAACTTGCAGATCTGGGCATAGGTTTTGCTGTCGGAGCCACAGATAGCCTGGCTAGATAAGCAAGTACATTGGGGCTCAGGCACTTCACCATGTTGTAGGTCCCCGGCATCAAGGCGGCACTCTAAGTGATCACCACACTTTCCATAGAAGTGGTTGGTATTGTCCAAGTCACAGATCTGTCCCTCCAGATTGGCACACTCCCAACAGCAGTCGCAGGCATCTCTTACTACCCCAGCCAGGCAGCCACGTGGTGTGGGACATTCTTCCAACCTACATTCCACACAGCTCTCCCCTTCCTCCAAGAGCCTCTGCCAGCCACGTTGCAAATATTCTGGAGCAGTGGGCAATGCCCAGCTGAGAATGTCACAGTACAAGAAAAGCAACAGAAAGGTGACCTGTGAGGAGGCTGAGTTAGTAGAATGAGACATTCTCACAATCTCTCTGGAAACTGGCATTCATTCGTCACCCTTATTCTTAACTATCCCTGGACTCTGAGGATAGTAAATTCTACTTCCTCCTTTTCTTCAAAGCAACAAAGCCATCAGTTCCTATAAAAAAGGAAATGAAATTCAGAAAAGACTGATGTAATTGAATCCAATCTCTGAGTGAAACCCTGGCATACATTTCCCTGATGCCTATGGATGACAATAAAACTGAGGAATGGCTGTGGAACAGTGACAGGGAACATGATTTGCACAAAGACAATCACTCGTTTCAATCACTCGCATCTCTAGTAGTAAATATTGGTTTTACCACTCACATAAAGGTCTGAGACACTAGAAAGCCATGGTCAGTCAGCATAGGCAGTACCAAGCTTCACAGATCAATGGTCTGACTCAGTATAAAGTGTGACCACCCTCTTTCTGAACAAGAATGAGAGGGTGCTGTACTTGTAAATTTAACTGAAATGTCACCGACGTAGCCACATTTTTGTCTTGGCATAGATGGGATTACATTATCCTATCACACTAGCTGTTTGAAGTACGATGCTATGGACCAAAAAAGATACCTTTGTCCCCTTTGGATTGTGTCTTGATTGGCATCATAAGAATTTGAACCACTCTGCAGCTTCCTGTCTAAAAATGTCCGATTTTTTCTTGTGAAGTGTTACTGATGGCATTCACTGGGTTCTGCTGGATGTTCTGTCTCAGGGTCTAGGTTAGTGGCTGCCAGTGATAGGACCTCTTCAGCAGCAGCCCTTAGATTGCCATTGTCTTGCCAAAGAAGTCCATCTAGTAGTACCCTCTGATCTGTCTTTCAGGAAATAAACTAACAGGTTCCTCTACCACACGCCTGGAGGGAGCCGAAGGTGGAGTATTTTATACTATCATGGGTATTTTTAAAAAATCTTGTTGCTCTGCTTATTTAGAGTATTGTATACCCTGCCTTTGTCCTAACACCCAAGTTGGGTAACAACAACATATGCAGTACAAAAATAATCTACTAAAGTCATTAAAACACAGAATTAAGAAGATAACTCAGAGCTTGCATCTATAACCTTTAAGATGCCCCATAGCCTCTCTTAAATACTTTAATTTTACAGCTTTGTCAAGGGCCCCCAAGGGTAGGCGTATGCCTTGTCTCCTGTGGGAGGCTGTTCCACAGCCTGGGGCAGCAATAGAAAAGGCCTGGGCCTTATCTCATAGTAGATCATATTCTCAAGAGAGAGAGAACTGCTAGGAGAGCTTGTTTTGAGACCATGCTACAATTTTATCCTGGGTTGGATTTAACTGATCATGTTATTTGTGTTTTTATACATTCTTAACAGCCTTGAGCACATTTTTAATGAAAAAATGTAGAGCATAAATGACCTGCATACATTAGCTTGGATCCTACAAAAGAATTTCATTCATAGAATGATAGTCTCTATCATAGATCATGCTTTCTTTTCCAATAAAATGTCAGTTTGTGCAACAGCTCACTGAAAACCACGGATCTTGCACAAACTGAAGTTTAGCAGAAGCACAGTACAGGCTATCTAGGATGCATGGAACTCATTTATAGAGTTGCCAGCCTCCAGGTAGAGCCTGGATTTTCCTGGAATTGCAACTGATCTCCAGACTGTGTTGATCAGTTCCCTTGGAGAATATGGCATCTTCAGAGAGTGGGCTAAATGGCATCACATTCCTGCTGAGCTCCCTCCTCTCCCCAGACACCCCAGGCTCCACTCCCAAATATCCAAGAATCTCTCAACCTGGAGTTGGCAACCATATATAGTATCAAATCTGAAGGAGAAACATTTAAAGGAGATGCTAGAGGATTCAGTGGCAGAACACTTTGCACTTAGATGATCTCAGGTTAAGACCCTGGCCTCCACAGCTGAAAAAACCAGGCAGCTGGTAATGCGACTCTAGAGAGCCTAAGACCTAGAGTGTCACTGCCAGTCAAGTAGGAAATACTAATCTTAACAGACCAATAGTCTGACTCAGCATAAGGCTTTTTCATGAGAGTATATACTCTAGTACACCTTAATGTGGTGGTGGGGGAGGGGGGGCTGAGTGTGTCAGTGATGCTGAAACCAACACCATCAGGAGCTCAGGCTTGGTCAAGAGTCTAAACTCCTGGAAGGGTCAATCAAGGCAGAATGGTCAAAGCTGAGACACCAGACTAAGATGCATCCACCACCTTCAAAAATCAATGCTAGGAAAAGTGGAAGGCAGTAGGAAAAGAGGAAGACCTAAAACGAGATGGCTTGACTCAATAAAAGAAGCCACATCCTCCAGTTTGCAGGATCTGAGCAAATCTGTTGATGATAGGACGTTTCGGGTCACCATAGGTCAGAGGTTACTTGACGGCACATAACACACACACACATTCTGTAGAAGATCTTGAATGGTGGGACTTTTTGAAGTCCATTTGTAGTATTTTGCTATGTTTGGACCATGTAGGCAATTAGTGATCCTACTACCACAGTAATTTCTTTCTACTCACATGAGAGGCATAAATGTATACCTCTTTGTTTCGCTTTCTGTAAACTAATTTACAGATAATTAATGCGTTCTGAAAACTAACCAAGATCTGCTTTCATATGAGGTAACGTTTTCAGTGCTCTTGCAAATATGTAATCTGTTTTAATTGGAATAGAAACAAACTGAAATACAAATATGTAAAAGATATGTAATAAAAACAATATTTCAAACATTTTCAAAATGTGATTTATATATTCAAAAATATATTTGGGAAGCCACTTCCTGAAGCATGATGCTCATCTCCTATTTTCTATTTTTTAAAATTTATTTATGTCATTTATAGCCTGCCTTTCTCACTGAGATTCAGGACAGATTACACAGTGTGAGTCAGTACAGTCAATATCAAAACATTTCAATAAAACACATAATGGGTCTATACATGCAACTTTGCAAAGATTTTTAAAACTCATAGAAATCTAATACAGAGCTGAAGAAATACTGAAACAGATCATGAGCAATTCTACAACTGACATATTAAACACAGGAACTACCCAGTAGGATCATACCTATAGTAGTGAAGTCTATGGTCCATTCATATCTATAGCAATGGTAGTAAAGTCTGTGGTCCCTCCTTATCCCTTTACCAATGGATCTCTATGAGACCACTTCCTTACAGTACTGCTCTTCTATCTGACTAAAAAGCCCTCTTGATTAATTAAGTTTTGCATTCTTTGCAGAAGGCCAGGAGAGTGGAAGCATTCCTAATCTCCTCAGGCAGACCATTCCATAAAGTGGCGGCCACCTCCAAATTACACGTGTATGGGCAGCTGTTGATTCCTATGGCACCTTGGATTAAAATGTCCATCGTCCACCAGGGTTGCCTCATTACCTCACAAGGGAATGACATTCCTTCAAGGTAGAAAGAAGAGACATTACGTTTGCTATTGTTTGAGCCAAAGCCAATAAGCCATACCATACAACATCACACAAAGCCATGGTTTTGTGTAAGTTTGCATGGAGCAAGGGTTTGAGTACTGGATTAGGATCTGGGAGACCCATTTTCAGCTCCCACCTCTGCCATGGAAACTGTCCTGGTTATCTTGCGTCCGTCATGCTCTCTCAGCCTCACCTCTCAGTGTTGCTGTAAGGATAAAAAGAAAACTACATACTCTGCATAGGAGGAAGAGCAGACCAAAGCTCTAATAAATATCAATGATGATTGATGGCATTGTCTAAACACAAAACACTCCACTAAGTATGTATGTCAATTGTTAAATCTTATTTGAAACCATGGTCTAAAGTTCAACCACAGATATTTTTCACTGTGGTTTGTGTGTGATGTAAAAGTGGAGCCCACCAGTCTTATACCCTGGAGCTACCCCCACCTTGGCATGGGTGAACCTCTGCAGGGGAAAAAAGCAAAGGTAATAAAATGAGCATTTGTTGAGGCCACCCAGCCCTTAAAGGATCATCTGCAAGCTAAATCCTGATTTTGCAAACTGATCACAGTAAAATTAAGCCATGGTCTAAAGTAATATCTGACCTGAGCCAATGACTTGAATGCATTATGTAATGTTACCTGGCAAAGATGTTACTGCGATGACCAGTTTATTTGAGGACTTGAAGTGGGAGAGTATAAACAGATTGATTTGATTATGTTTTGGTTTGTTACTTGTCTTCTCAGCTCAAACACAATGCATTGCAGTTTTCCTGTTTACAGTTTGTTTATCCAGCTACATATTTTGTTACATCATTAAATATAGCTATTCCATTGCAGTTTGAGTTCATTTATAATTTGCAATTAATTACTCATGCTGTCAACTTGGGCCTAAAACAAAGTGGAGTATTAGCTTTCAGCAAATGCTGTCAGTTCAGCAGCTTCAGCTAAAGGAGAGCAGAGGAGACTCATGTAAGAGATTAAAAGGCAAATGATGGAACAGTACAATCCTAAGAAGAGTTACTCCAGTCTAAGTACATTGACTTCGATGGGGTTAGACTGGAGTATCTCTCTTTAGGATTGCACTGTAAAAGAATCAAAGAGACATGTATACCATATTTGTAATAGCTCAAGCATAAGCATAAGGGAGGAAATCCAAAAGCCCAGCCTACAGTACAGCCTTGACCTGGGACACGCTAGAATTGGTTTCTCTCCTCCCCAAATCCTGCCATCCCCAGGCTCTACCCCCAAACCTCTGGGGATTTCCCAATCCAGAATTGGGAATCCTAGACAATGTTGATCAGATGCAGTAAGCTCATCCAACAGGGGCCAGGAGCTGGCCTATCTCTCAGCCAAAGAGGAAGGGGAGTGTAAGTCTACTCTAGCTAGCACTATCTTATGTTGGTTTTCTCTAGTGAATCCTGTTAACTTTCATTTTTGCTGTAAGATACTTCTGAACTATCTGCGTACATGAGAATGATATATAAACGGCACAACCATTAACAGAGTCTGCCCATCTGCAAGTTTACCCTCAACTCATGTTTCCCTCACTGTGCTTTCTATACAAGTCATGTGACCAGATGCAAAGAAAGATCAGATTTTGAACAGTGAATTTGACGGCAGCTTCTCTCAGCCTTGCATAGCACACCATGCCAGCCCAAGTTCTTTCCTCTGTGTGCCTTCTGAAGGTAAAAGAGCCACGTCTTCTTTGTTTCTAGTATTCCCATCTAGAACAGTTTACGGTGCTGGTGTGCAAGAGCCTAAAAAATTCCTAGCAGCAATGTTGGTAATGCCAGAAACTGGAACAATAGATACTTAAAATCTGAGCAAAAAGGATTATGTGGGTACTGAAGGACCATATGGAAGCTCTCCATGGATGTAATTTAAGACTTCTTCTTGGAAGACAAACTAGGAAGGGCTAAATTTTGAGTGCTGTGCCCAGAGCAAGAGTAATTACACATGCAAGTTTCCATCACTTCAGATCATTCATGACCTTTCCACGAAGATTTTAGCATAGAAAAATATAATAACCAGCAGGTGGCTATGGAATGTTTTGGTTACAACCCAGGAACCCACGTCCTTTGTTTAACCCACTGGGTTTTTTTCCCTCTGCCGTAAGACACTGAATTTTAAATTCCTCAGGCTTGTTTTTCAATTATATTGCATAGGCTTCCTTTAGAACAAAGACTAAGAGGTCCAAGAGGGAACAGTCATGCTGGGTGCTATGTTATTCTTGTCCATGAACTTTTTTTCTAGGTTAGTTCATTCAAATTCTAAAGGGCTGTTTGACTTTGTCCATGTGGCTGCTGTCAGGACAGGGACATCTGTTGTATTGTATCAGATACCGAACAGTAGTTCTCAAAATAACAGCCCTTGGAAATTTTATCTCAACTGCAGCATATAAGGATCGTGAAGGTATCTCGTTCCCTCCCTCCGAAATATTGTCTTCAGTTTCTAATCCCCCCACCCCCGCCCACCCTGCAATTCCTTACCAGAATGGACACCTAATGGCAGAGAGTTTCATTTTAATTCACTTTTCCCATAGAAACACTAGATAGATTGACTGGCCTCATCACTATAAAGGATTCGCTAGTCACTCTAAGGATAGGATTTGTCTCTTCCTCAACATGAGGCTTAGCTTCTCCAGCAATCACACTCATTGCTTTCCATCAAGGCAGTATTCCTAGTGCTTGCTGTAGCACATTGTCCACTAGACTGTCTGAAGTAGGGGGCTGTGTGACTCACAAAAGCTCGTATTGACATAAATGTTGTTAGATTATAAGGTGCCACTGGACTTTTGTTTTACATGACAGACTAACATGGCTACCCCCTGTATAATCCTTTTTATGTCAGAGGTTGGACTAGATTGCTTTTCAGCCCCTGGAAATCTGTGATATGGCTTCGTTTTTCTTTTCTCAGAGCCCCCCCTCCCCCAAATCACCACCTTTCTCCTACTTGCCTTCTATGCTAATGTCTTTTTTGTGTCTCTTTCCTCTAGAAGTTGGATACAAGAACTCGAGAGTCCCAGCACCTCTCCCTGTTCTGCCCTGCTAGACAACATTTTTTCACAGTGAAACAGAAAAGGCCAGTTCCTCTGGGCTACTGTACTTCGTTGACAAACTTCCCAGGCCGGGGTGTAGAAGAGCTCAGCATTTCAGTTTCTCTTTGTGATACCCTCATTAAACTTCTCTGCCCACCTAGAATAGTGGGTAAAATCTAAGAAACGCACAGTGGAGTATCGTTTGCCAATAATACAGAGTTAGATGCAAGCAATATAGAAAGAATTCCATTGGGTTCAAACCAAGCTAATCCATACCAGAAGGCCTTGACTTGTTTTATGAAAAACACACTCCCCGCAACCCCTGGGCATTAAGGGCCATCTTGTGACAGATGAACCTCCCGAGAATTGTTCTCCTTTACCCCTACCCCTTCCTAACCACAGAAATGTACATTGCATGCCAGAACTTTAGTTGGATAAGCATGTTAATAATAGTGACTATTGCTAAGCTGGAAACAAGCCCAGCAAAATGATCAGTGTTGGAACTCAAGTGATGATACTACAGGATTTCATCTAACACCCTGCTCAGAAAAGGAGACAGAGAGAGTGTTTGATCTCTGGAATATTTGCTGCCAAGTTAAATCACAGAATCAATCTAAATGTAGATTGGAATTGAGGGAGGCAGACCCTCAGATATACTGATCAACATTATTCTCACCACACTACTTTGTAACTTTGCTAGGCTTTGGCTACAGCACTCCCGGTTTTAGGGAAATTTGCTAGTGGTGTTCTGGATGAATGGATGTAGTGTCAGAAACCCTAGAGACACAGGGTGACCAGGGACCTCAGAGGCCAACAGCCTGGCCCTGCAGACAGCATTTCCTGGAGTTGTCCCAGTGTGGTGTAGTGATTAGTATGTTCAGCCATGAAATTCACTGGGTGACGCTGGGCTTGGCTCAGCCTAACCTACCTCATGGTTTTGCTATAAGAACAAAAGGAGGATTCAGGCACCTTGGAAGAAGACAGAGTGAAAGGTACTAAACATACATTTATTCATTTTTTTAAAAAGATGGTTAAGTATTTGTCTGCCCATACTTTCATCTGATTCTGGAGAAATTCTGTTTTTCCAAAATCTCTCTTCAAAAATTTAAGGACACACCCAGGAATTCAACTGTTGGTCTGGAATATGCACAGCTTTGGGGGGGGGGAGTGGGAAGCACCAGAATTTAGATGTCATCATGCATGCAACCCACCCACCCCCCAATGGAGTTACCAGGTGCAATTACCTTAATGATATTGTTGGCTTAAACTGCTATCATTTCAGAAAACCATTTGTATGGCTGTCCAGCTCCTTAGCAGAAGTGCAGAAGGTGTTGCAGCACCAAGATATCTCCTAGTTTTAGTATTTTGATTTAGAAACTCTCTTCTCTATGGTTTGATGCCCTGTTGGAAGGACCTACCTCATCTCATACTTAGCAGAGCCTCTGGCTGCTTTGAGGTCCTGTTGTTCAGTTTGGATGTCCTCTTGAGTAGCTCCTTCAGCCGGGTTACGCTGGATGATTTTCCCCTTCTCCAGTAGGTTTGTCTGCATCTCTGCTTGCAGTGGGGACCAGTGATGTCACAATGAAATGCGATCTCTTATACCAGCCCTCTCCACTCTTCCCCCTGCCCGCCAAAGTATGCCCGATCAGCCACTAAACTTGTTTTCATGCTGAATGGCCACAAGTGAAGCCCAGCAGCAGCCTCCCGCTCCGTTGCTCCATTAAGAAACCACAGATGTAACCAGACACCTTTCTTATTGCTTGCCTAGAAAGCAGCCTCTGGGCAGGAAAACCATTTTTGACTGTAAGTATGAAACGGAACACAGAAATGGAATGGAATATGTCTGGCAGGCAGCTTGGGGGTCACGTGAAGAAATGGAAGCCAAGTTGTTTCAAAAAGCTAGAAAGGATAAGGAAAAGATAAAGCAAAGTATGAGTTGCTGAGATATCCACAACTGGATCGTCTGCCTTGTTTGTAACTATTCAAAGCAGCCATGGGAAGGGAGGCTGAATTGGGTTGGGGAAGCAGCAACATCGGCGAGGGGATGTTTAACTCATGGGGAAATGTCCAGGTGTTATGCCTCAATACCAGCCTGTTTTTAGATGTATGTAATCAAAGTCATCCATAAATATTTGAGTTTAAGCCCTTTGTGAAAGCACACACACCAGCCCTCCCTCCCCAAAGCCCTGCAGCATTCAAAATCATACACTTTAAAAATGTGCTGTTAGGAATACTCTGTGTTATACCCATCCCCAAATATTTTGCCTTAACAAAAAAAAGTCCAGCAGCATCTACTGGAGACTGAAGTTGGCAAAGAATGGCTCCGTGTACGTTTTCATTGTTCTACACATGGGAGGTATGCTTTTAGGAAGGCTAAAATGCTTTTAGGAAGGCTCCATAGGTTGATGCTAAGAATCTCTATTCCCTCATAAACCTGAAGGGAGCTCAAAGAGCTTTATACATATAGTATTAGAGCCAGAATTATAATTTGTCAGCAGCTGTTTGCTATGATTACAGTCATGTGTCCTTCATGAAGAGGAGATGCCTGCTTCCAGACCTCTGGTAGACTTATCCCAGGGACACACAACAATGCAAAGTTTTTCAGGACATGCCCATTGCCCCTCAGCAACAGTGCCACTGTGAACATAGTCAACACCTCTGCCACAATAAAATCTAAAATCCAAATAGGCTCTTTGGTAGCTCAGTAGGTCAAACTTCAGCAAAGTAGCAACATGGAGAAGGGGAAGCGGAAACCAGTTTCTCTGAAATTTGAGCCAGCATGCATTTCTTGCACCCTCAGTGAGAATCATAGCTGTTAAGTGGTTTGGATGTGAATCAGCACTCTACTGGTTTGAATCCCACTACTGCCTTGGGTAAGCCACTCCTCTCAGCCCCAGCTCCCCAGCTGCATTGTGAGGATAATAATAATACTAACTTGTTCACCACTCTGGGTGAGGCACTCATCTGTCTAGAAGAGTGGTATATAAGCGCAGTTGTTGTTGTTGTTGTTGTTGTTGTTGTTGTTAAATGAGCAGACACTAAAAGCAAAGACTCCTCTTTTGGGAAGCTGTGTGATTACTTAGAGCGCCAGGTTGCAGAATGTCTAATCATATTTCATCCCCCTGAAGAAAGTCTTAATAGTGCAGAAGTCTCAAGGAAGCAGCTATGAACAGGTCCAAGTTCTTATCTTATGGAAAACAATTAAGCAGAGTTGTTCACTGTATAAGACAAGACTTTTTTACAATGCCCTTTATTCATATACTTGTGTCAAGATGGCAAGTTGTTCCACATACTGCTTACCACGCAACCCCACCACCACATAAAAAGCATGAAATAATCTGGGACTGTCACTGTGATAAATCTGTAGTTCAATCTTTTGCCTTATGGCAGAATTTATGTCTATGAGAAAATTCACACATGTATTGCCAATAATGAAAGAAACAATATACAACCTGTTGAAAGAGTGTGCTGTACGCAAAATGTAAAACATTAAATATCATGTGCACTAGATATTAACACAAGACTTCAGAAAATAGACTCATTTCAAATCTTCAGATTTTAATAAAGAGCTTCCTTGGGAAACAAGAATTGCTACAGGAAGCCGTTGAATCCCCATTCAAATCCACAATTTGAAAGATTAAGCTTGCTATGCAAACTAACTTGCTATGCCACATTCTCCAAATTTGCCCTTGTATAAAATGACTGATATCTGATTTGAATGGCTATACAATAAAGGAAAGAAACTAATCCCATAATAAAATCACTAATGCAGTTTGGCAACATCCAATAACAAAAAAAAATTGTAAAAAACTCCCACTATGCTCATCAAACATACAAATCTCTCAAAATTCACTACCAGCATCCTATAGTGTATTGTCTGGAGGAACACTCTTAAACTGAGCTGGACAGAGCTGCAACAAGATTCAGGCGCCTCCCCAAGCCTAATAGATTGAAGTAGCAAAGCCCTAAATTTTTTACACAAAAATTCCCATTGGGATACAACCTGGATACTATAGAAAGTCAGTTTCCAATTTTAATCTTTTGGATTGTGGATCTATTATTGTTTCATTTATCGCTGGCAATATATGTGAAAAAGTATTATTCCTTTTTGAGGCTTGCACTGAGGAGCTGCTCTCCTCTTGTCATGGGTCAAACTAGACATGCAGGTTTCCAAAGAGTTGGGTCTGAGCTTCCCAGATCCAACTTGGGTTCCCTGCATCCACACAGCAGCTGTGGGGAATGGCTCTTTAAAAATAAAGGAGAGGCCAAATGGCCTCAGAACCCTCCTGCCTTCCCCCTTAGAGCCGAAACAGAAGTGGCGAGATACCAAGGTTCAACTCGTGTTCTCTTACCTCAAGGTTTGTCAGGAAGTGTAGGCATCCTTGCAGCTTAAAGTTTAGCATTGACAGAGCAGCAGGGAGGGAAGTGCAGGCGTGGGGTGCATTTCCTCCCGCTCTTGAGGTGCATCGCGGCATTTTCCCTTCCCCGCTTCCACGGAGTATCGCTTCATCTCCCCCCCTCACCCGGCCTGGCCCCTGCAGAGTGACACCTGGCTGCACCGGGAGAGCCGGGAGGAAAGGCGCCCAGAGCATCTCCCCCCCTCGCTCACCTGGCCCCTGCCCAAAGCCACATGGCCCAGAGCTGCATAGCCCGGCGTGCTCTGCCTTTACCCCGATTGCACAGACCGTTGCTCCACCCACCCCTTGCCCAGCCACCGCAGAGCGATGGCGAGCTATGCAGCTCCGAGCCGCGCGGCTTCAGGTGGGGGGCAGGTGAGCAGGGCTGGGGGGAAGATGCTCTCCCTGGGCAGCTTGGTGTTGCTCTGCAGGGGCTGGGCGAGGGCATTGCTGCATCTTCCCCCTCACTCACCTGGCCCCCACCTGAAGCCGCATGGCTCGGAGCTGCATAAACTTTAACCTTGGGCTCTCCTTTATTTTTTAACAGCCATTCCTCACAACTGCTGTGTGGCTCCAGGGAACCCAAGCTGTCTTAAAAACCTGATTTCTAATTTTTCTGTTAGTCTGTTAGGGCCTGGTTGCAATGGAGTAGAATGGAGGACACACCTGTTTAGTAAATAAGAAGGCCTGGGCTCACTTCCAAATGCGGGTCACAGGGTTTCCTGAAAAAAGAAAAAAAAAACCTGAAGCTTGGTGTGTCATGAGTCCTTTCTCGCTTGGCAGAGTTTGTCTGCAATTTGAGCATGAGACTTCTCATACCCGTGGTGGGCAACAGATTGGACTAACAACCCAGGCAGCAGTGCAAAGGTTTCCTGGGAGGATATGGGCATGTTATATTCATAAGCATTCTGAATCAAACATGTTAAGCCTAAAACATTACTTTTTTAAACTAGCAATCTCAAACAGTGGTAAGCCATAGCTTCATGCTCTGACACCTGCCTTAGAGATATCAAACCTGTGCAGGCTGCACTGGGAGTGGCCAGAACCAAAAGCTGTGGAGGCTTTACAGGCAATCTGACAGGCAACTGAGAAAATGGATTAGGCCATAAAGGAGGCATACACAATCGATGCAGAAGCCTCTTGAAGAAATGGAAGCCTAGTGTGAAGAACGGGATTTCCTGCAGGAAGAAAGGACATCCATGGATATGAATGGTCATTTTGGGTGAAATGTGGAAAGCCATTGGGGAAAGGAGCAATTGGTTCAAGGAAGAGATAGCCCAGCATAATGACATAAATTCTCAGGTACGAGTTTTGAACGGCTCCCTCAAGGTGGCAAATGATTAATGCTCCTCTTCTATCCCCCATTCATGGGTCAATGTCACCAACAATGTTGGAGCAGATATACCACCTTCTTTAAGCTCCATGAATGCACAGTTAAATTCCATCCCAAAAGCATATTTGCATTCCCCAGCACAAAAATAACAAAGAGAAATAGGATGCATTCCCACTTCACTAAAAGTGAAACATAATGCTGCATGTGTCCTTTTCTTGTAGTGTTCTGACAGTTTTGCTAAGTTCCTTACATTCCTTTTAAAAACTGAAGGTTTCTGTGTGTTTGTATGTTAATATAGTGTTTGCTATAGTTTAATGTGTACAAAAATTACACCACATACTATTTGCATGCTATAATACCTGCTATTTATTGTTGAAGATGACACCATTGCTTGATAGCAAGGCAATGCATAGACTTTTTGGTACTAAATTGTACATCTTATTTTCCTTTGTCTTTCTAGCTGCTTGGTCCCAAAAAAGCATTATTCCATCACCACAGCACTCTTACAGGCCTTTCTGAATGAATCTCTGAATCTACTCATCCAAACTTACTCCTTCCTTTATACCTTTATACCAGAGTTGCCAGAGCTCAAAGTAATTGTCAATCCCAAAAGACTTCTATTACAAACAACCTATTGTGAAGAATAGGAAGGGAATGGAAGGTTTTGTCTAATTTACATCCAAGATGGGAGCCTAAAACATAGACAGGAAACTTTCGTCATGATGTCAGTTATCCGAGTCTCCAGAAACCCAGCCAAAGACATCCTGAAGCATGGAAAAAATCAAAATGGGGTTCCAGAAAATGGAAGAGAAAATAACTTTTCAAATTCATATGGATAATCCAGACACAGAGAACACTTTGATGGCCCAGCAACTGCTGTGTTAAGGCAGCAAACAAGATAAGCAAGGAGAAAACATAAAAGGAAAAAATAGCCATCCACACGGAGCCAAGCCCTGCAATTAAAGCCAAATAAAGACTATAATAGAAAGGTTCAGGAGGGTGGAAGGCAGTCTGGCTTGCCTGGTTTTGTGCCTGCAGTAATTTTATTCTATTCTTTGTAGGAAAGGTCAGTATCTTTTGTGCTGTTCTTTCCTTTAAGTACTCAAGTCATTTTGTCTTTTAGTTCATATATGCAAATGACCTCAGAGTTTTCTTTGTGCAAAGAAGTGTCTATTTTTCTACTCATTAGTGCTGGGAAGATGAGTGTTGTGGGGGCAGCGCTGACAATGTTTGAGAAGTCAGGAGCTGGTCTAACTTGAAAGGAAGATCCCTTAAATCAATAAGATGCTTGCTTGATGTACAAACAATACTTACTCATATATGATTCCATGCAGTCTGGAATCACTAATACAGGGTTCCTAACCTATGTGCCATAGTACATGTGTACATTCTTCATACACCAGGAAGCTTTCTCCTGGAAGTCAATGCTGCACCCATATGTTAAATATGGCACAAAGCAGTGTGTTTGCACACCCAGAACCCCATTAAATCAGCACTTGTTTCCAAGGGAATATGTTTAAGATCATAGCCACTATGGCTTAAGCCATCCAAGATGCTGGGTGTCCCAGAAATAGAGCTCTCGGCCTCTTTTACCAAATTCCGGTATCAGGCATGCAGGGGCCCAATTCAGATTAGGACCATAGCACTATGTGAGAGGAGGGTTAATTCTCCACCCTCCTGTGCTGTTTTCCTGGCCTGAAATAGGCTTTAATGGGTACTATTTGGGGAACATGGCTCAGTGGTTGATCACCAGCTTTACATGCAGAAGGTTTCAGTCACCATTCCTCCAGGTAATAAGATCAGATAGAAGGTGATGTGAACGACCTCTGCCCGAGGCCTTGGAGAGCCACTGCTGGTCAGGGGAGACAATCCTGATCTCAATGGACCAAGGGTTTGTCTCAATATAAGAGCAGCTTCAGGGGTTTGTTATGGCCAAATATATTTAACTGTGAATTTTAACTGTAAATCTGTGAATACTGTAACTACCAGCATGTTGAATTAGGATCTGGGAGACTGAGATTCAAATCCCCCCTCTGCCATGGAAGCTCACTGGGTGACCTTGGGCCAGTCACACCCTCTCACCCTCACCTGCCTTGCAGGGTTGTTGTTAGGATAAAAATGGAGGCAAGGAGAATGATGTAAGCTGCTTTGTGTCCCCATTGGGGAGAAAAGTGGGGCATAAATGAGCTAAATAATGGGATAAATGTTTATTCAGCCAGGGAAACATATGGGTGCCGATACATGCACTCCCTCAACATGCCAGCAGTCAGACTAGTCTGGAATCAGTTTCAGAGGAGATGTCGCCAAGTGTCTGATTCGCCAGAGGATTCTCCGAATGCGTCAGCCATAATTCCCATTATTGCCTGTTTGAAGATGGGAAAACGCTGAATCATGCCTCTAAGTCTAGAATTATGAGGGAAGAGTAAAACCAGCCAACACTGTATAGCAGAAGTTCCCCAAGCCCTCCAGGCCATTCAAGATACTTTCATCATGGCAGCACCTAAACTGAAATTACTTTTCAGGCTAGGCAATGTATGTCTTCCGCACTGCCCAGTTTCACAGATCCTGAGCCATGATATGTTCCAACAGAACCTTTTCATGGTGGAAGGAAGTGTTCTTTTCCTCTTCAAAAATCCTGAACAGTTAGCATCTAAATCCATTCAGGTCAATCGGCTTAGAAGGGCATGTTTAGAATTGCACCCAAAGTCTCCTGCCTCATTAGATTTCCATAACAGCAATTTTAATGCATTGCCATGAAGCTAGGCCCCCTCTTTGGTTGCATCTCTCTTCTGCTGGGAAGCTAGCTTGCTAAACAAGCTCGTCTCAAGTCTATCACTCTGAAAACAAGCTATGAGTTTGGATTGTGAACAGTCATAACTCACAGTCTTGCAGGCCAATTCATAAATCTCTAGTCTGTGCCATCTCACCAGCCTCTACTTACTGCTCCCTCAGTGGGAATTGCTCAATGGGATTTCTTGGCAAACTCTCAGAGATTTGAGGAAATGAGCCGACCAGTCTGCCTCCTGCAGGCACCTGCTTTGCAACTCTTTCCTATGCAAACACAGAGAAATCCCATGGCTTTGAGCAAAAAAAAAATTCAAATACAGACTTTTTATCCATTGTTAGATTTCTATTTTTAAAACAATTCATATGGAGAGACTGTGTGGTTCCTGGGACTGGAGAAACTTGATAGAAAGGGGAGGACTTAGTATTTAGCAACAGGGTAACTAATAAGCCAGAGATATGTATAACTAATTGTAATAGTCAACATTTCCTATTTCATTTTTGTTTTTTATGTGGATATTTCTAGATCTCATGAAAATGCAAGATAATTTCAGGTGGGTTGCCATGTTGGTCTGTAGTAGAAGAGCAAGATTCAGGTCCAGTAGCACCTTACAGACTAATCAGGGAGCTCAAAAGCTCATACCCTGGAAATCTAGTTGGACTTTAAGGTGCTACTGTACCCAAATCTTGCCCATGAAAATGCAAAGTTTATTAAAGGCTTGATATTTTGTTTGTCTCTCCTAGGAGGAAAGAGTTGGACTTGTTCATTCATAAGTACATGATCCATCTTATTTGGCCTCTCCTTTGGTGTTACACAAGACCTGGTTCTCTTTCCCTTCTGATTATCCCTGACAGGCTTATGTTTTCAAAGGAGGAAAGTATATCATTCAACCCTCTCATAAGGCTTTAAACTACAGTGAAGTGAAGCAACGCCTATGTACTATGGATACAAGAAAATTGACTGTTGAATAATTTCATTACTAGAATTTAAATTTTTAATAAAGAATTGTGTCCGGGGTCTGAGGCTCTGCCCCTGGACTTAACAGGAGAAGAGGAGGGGAGACAGTCAGATGGCCACTGCTCAGCTGCAGTTGCCCAGACAGACACCAAGGTCAAATCCACATTCACCTATTACCCGCATGTTTATCGGATATCTTCCGTTTGCCTCCAATCCGCTATTTTTTCCTCTTCGTTCACATTCCTGCTTCCAATCCGTCTTTCTCGCACATCCCTCCGGTCACACGGCCGCTCGAAAACCGCTTTTTTGGGCGGGACCTTTTTTTCCCCGCCCATTTAAAAAAAATTTTTTGAGTGCACTTTTCCGTTATTTCAATCTTGCCTTATAAAGAAACATCATTGAAGATAATGATGCCTCTCTTTTCCCCACTGACAGCACTGATGGCTCTCTCCTGTTTCTTTTTTGGAAATTTGGAAGCATGTGGGAAGCTTTCGTGGGCATTTCCTATGCAGGACAGTTCAGTGCCTGAATTTTACTGAAGTTTCACTTCCTTGGAGTGTCATTATTTCGATATTTCGTAATTTCGATATTACAGTAATATAAAATAAAAAAATAAAAAACAGTTAAAAAGGAAGTTTCGCGAGTCCGTTCTGAGGATGGATTCACCCCAAAATGATTTTTCAAACTACCAGATTTGATTCAGAAACAGCATAATCAATAAATCCAATGCTATGAAGTCAAAAACAGTCTTTTGCAGACTACGGAGCACTTGCAAGTTGAATCAGCTAATAGGAACTCTCGGCACGGCTGGAGAGACAGGAAGGGGGGTGGTTTTTTAAAAAAACCATGTAAATTGCGCATTGGCCCGTTCACAGCCACCGTGAAACTCCCGTTGAAAACCTGTGACCACATATTCGGGAGAAATGCGAATGAAATGTGTCTGTTTAATGAGGTAATGTGACCAGCACTCGGGATTGCGTGGGGAATGCGGGGAACATGCGACTTAGAATGAGTAATGTGGATTTGCCTCAAGACCCTGCAATGCCCAGCAACAGAGGAAAGGAAAGAAACACCCAAGCTCCAGAGAGTCAAATGTGGCAGGGGGAAGCCAGCCAGCCCCACCCTCTGGTGGGAGAATAGGAGCCCAAGCCAGGAGGGAGAGGGCACAGGCATCAGGGGACCAAACAGCAAGATCACCAGCAAACTCACCAGCAGTAGCTGAAGGACAGCAAAGACAGCACCGGGCCACACCTCAACCAGCAGGCAGACTAGAGAAGGCTAGAATGGAGAGGCTGGGAACAGAGCAACCTCAGGTGGGGCTGCCTGAGGCAATCAGCAAAGGAAGCCTGGCAGCCAGCGAAGGAGGCACAGGTGTGGCTGCCCAGAGCAGCCAGCAGAGTAACCCCAGGTGTGGCTGCCTAAGACAGCCAGGGCCGAGGCTAGAGTGCTGGGGGCATGGCTGGCAGGTGGAGCTGGGGATGCGTGAAGAGATATAAGGGAAGTCCACTCACAGGAGAGGGTGGGTTGTTTAGGAGCAGAGCAGGACAAAGAGGGAGGGAGAGCAGAGGGGCTGAAGAAGGGAAGGAACAATGATCCGGAAGCAGGAGGAGGCAGCCGGGAGTCAGCCAGGTTGAGCAGGCCTGCGAGTGGGTTGAGAGGGAGCAATGGTGAGGTATACCTCCCCTCCTGCCACGGAGCAAGGCACTGCAATATCCCTGGTGGCTGCCTGGAGTTGAAGTCAAGTGCGCTGGCGTACAGCACCGCGGCACCCACGATAGAACCTGACAGATTGTTTATTTACAAAATTTATACCCACCTTTCTTCCCTCGTCATGGCCACTAGGACTAACAAATTAAAAACATGTCTTTAAAACCAAACAAAGACACATAATTAAAACAATTAAAGCCAAGCTAAAATACACATACAAAACATAAAAACAGGAAGGAAGTATCACTGAAGGGATGCCAGATGAAACAAAAAAAGTCTTCACCATGTGACCGGAGATGTCAACAGAAGAGGACAAATGAGTCTCTCTGAGGAGAGAATTCCAGAGTTTGGTGCCATTACGAAGAAGGCCCTCTCTCAGGTTGCCATCCATCAAATATCAGAAGGCAGGGACATTCAAAGCAGAGCCTCAGAAGGTGAATGTAGTGGTAGGGTAGGTTCATAAGGAAGTAGGTGGTCCAGGTATGCGGGTCCCAAGTCATATAGGGCTTTAAAGGTCAACACTTTGAATTGGCTTGGAAACATTAGAAGCCAATGTAGACAGGCCAAGTCTGCAGTAATATTGCTAAGGGTTGCCAAGCATAGTCTGGCAACTGGTGGGAGTCTGGGGAGCAGGGACATAAGGAGGTGCCATTGGGAAATGGCATGATGTCATTTCCAGGAGAAACCTGAAAGTAATGTCATCCCTCTCTAGCAATCACTAGAAATTCTATGGTAAAACCATGTACTAATACTAGCTATTCCTAGAGCAGACCTGGAAATTAAGGTTATCTGGAAATCATAATGTTGGATCTGGAAGTTCTTTCTAATCCTCTATATATGAAAGCTGCTTGTATTAACTTATCATTAAGGCAAACAAAAGTATTCTGGATACGTTCAAGGCACTCTTTTTGCTATTACTTCACATGTACCATAATTGAGTCTTGGATATGGATTCTAATTCTGGAGCTAAGCTTGGTACAAATCAAGCCCTGCTTGTATTGTCGAAGGCTTTCACGGCCGGAGAACGATGGCTGTTGTGGGTTTTCCGGGCTGTATTGCCGTGGACCACGGCAATACAGCCCGGAAAACCCACAACAGCCAAGCCCTGCTTATTTATTATTCTGCCTTTAAATCAAAATAGAGACATTTCTAGAAAGCCATGTTATTATGAGGGCAGGGAGGGCATATATACTACAAAGTACAACCCCCTAGCAGTTTTATGCCAGTTTAACTCTCGTTTTTCCTCAAAATATCCTGGAAGTTTAGTTTGGTATGGTGAATTCTCCGTTAGATATGCCTTTTGTCCCCTTCCCAAAGGGATCTGTCATTTCGCTCCTTGCTCTCACTGAACTACAGTTCCCAGGATTCCCTGCATAGAGGGAAAAATCAGAGTACATCTGTAGCATAGATACACACACTCCTGTTCTAATATCCCTACATTTGGCACTCGTTTTTTCCAAGAACAAGAACCAAGAGGCCCTCATCTCATTCAGCAACTCAGGTTCTTAGTCTGCATTATTTCCATAAGCTTTAGGAAGGGGGCCTTTGGCTTGCCTTCTTCGGGGCACTTTCTGAGCTGACTTCCCATTTAAAACACCCCTCTCAGCAAATTCCTTCAGAAACCATTCTGCCTGCTGCTGCCAGCCACACTCGAATTTCCCAGGCTTCCTCTCAGAGGAGCAAGAAAAACTTCTAACACTCAGCCCTGGTCCTTAGCGATTCCACCCCACCCCTTTCATATGGGGAAATTTGCTTTCCCTGCACCTTTCCTTTTCCCAGCCATTGCCTGATTCTTTCTAAGCCTGTTTTCTTCAACATTTTGTTCAAGGGTGCAGAAGAGGGGCATTTATAACCACACTGTTCTATATTTGAAAGGCATTTTGAGTTGCATTGGCAAAGGACCCCGCCATGGGTTTCCTTCAGTTCCCAGGTATGTTTAAAGGGCCTTCACACCATGGAAACCCTGTTTTGTTTCCCAAACCTTTGGGAGGCTGGGATGAATACAGACTCCACACTAGGGGAAGATCAGCCAGCAACCAGTGAATGCATCTCCAGCTACAAGAGGATCCTCACCTACCACAGCTGGCCCAGCATATGCCAGGGGTTGTGCTGGGGTAATTATGGGAGTGGATGTTGCAAAGGATCACTGCTTCTTTGTCCAGATGTACGGCAGCAAACCATGTAAATTCATGTGCCAATTAGACTCTTCATAGCAGAACTCACTGACTTTCTGGAATTATCTTCAAGCTGAGGAAAACAAAGCTGTTGTTCACCCCTTTGGGGAAAATCTTTGACTTGTCAAGGCACTAGCTCTGCCTGCATATGCAGGCACCGAGGCAAAGGCATCCTGACTTCCCTGTACCCCCATTGCCTTGTACCTCCAGTGTTGTATGAGCAGGGCCAGTTGGCTAGATGCCTCTCCTCCTTCAGCAGAGTTTTCTGTCTAACCTTGCTGCTGTATGACTCCCTCTGCACAGGAGTGTCTGACAGCAAAGGAGCCTTCCTGCCAGAGCCTTCACGTGTGATTTTTATGCTGAGAACAGCACTGGGACATGGATCCCTTTCCCACCACATCTGTTTGCAGTCCTTGCTTGTTCTGTTAATTGCACAGGCTGCTGCAAGAGCAGAAAATGTATGGCAAATGTTCTC
Organism: Eublepharis macularius; assembly: GCF_028583425.1. Classification (NCBI taxonomy): domain Eukaryota; kingdom Metazoa; phylum Chordata; class Lepidosauria; order Squamata; family Eublepharidae; genus Eublepharis; species Eublepharis macularius. The sequence continues at coordinate 66,488,490 of NC_072795.1, forward strand.
CTTGATTTTCCAACCTCAGAGGTGATTCCTGATGTGATCTGTGTTTCAATCACTGCTGCATGTTAAAAAATGCCTTGTTTGTCTGTAGTACTTACAGTTAATGCCAGGCTGCTTTCTCTAGCCAGATATTGTATGAAGCTGAACTTGTCCCATCTCTGCTAATATCTCTATGGCTGCTTATTGGGAGAGATAATATTTTGAGAAAGTTGATAATGGAGAAATAGTGTCTTGCAACTGGCTGCCCCGGGAGATGGTTGGGAGGAGGGAGAAGCAACTGACGAGGTGCTCACTTGTTCAGAATGGAGCTCTCAAATTCTCATTTCCTCAAATTGCCCACAAGGGATGGGCAGTGCTGCATTATAGGACAAAGAGCTACCTTACTTACACAGCAGCTCCACAGGGCAGACTGAGGATGTGATGTGAAGGACAGGTATCAGCTTCAGGGTATATCACATGATGGTGCAGTGGTTTGACAGCCTCCTGGAGTTCCAGCTAGTAAAATGTAAGGTGAGATGAAATACTATCCCAAAAGCCAAAAGCACCATCCATGTACTTACCTTTACTAGGACCAACCCAATGACACATAATAGTGTGCAAACTGAGTACCACAGAAATCTTCATCAGCAAGGTTTTTACAAAATAAAAGAGGGAAAACAACAGATATTTCAGGCCCTTGTGATCTTAAGCCCCTCTCATGTCAGGATATGGTACAGCAGGCATAGAAGACTGGGTTTTAAGTTGCTGGTGACCAGGAACCATAAAGCAGGAGGCAATAACAAATTAAACTCCATAGCAACAATGCCTTCCTCTGGCATTGAGCAGGGATCACTGGGGCAGCTGGGCACAGTATAGCTGTGAATTTCCTGTACTGTGCTGTGGGTTATACTTGATGACCCTCAGGGTCCCTTCCAGCTCTATGTTCCCGCCCCCTCTCTAATCCAGTAAGGCCTTATCACAAGAAAGAGTAGTAGAAATGGTTTGAAAGTAATTGTGTTCAGGAGATGAATGTATAATTCTGTGAATTGTATATAGTTAGTTAAAGCCAAATTGAGAAGTCATTACCTCATGTAGTTTTTTCATATCCCCACTCTCTTGCTGATTCCATTAATACTCTAGATGTCATGTATCTCACTTGAGCGGCTCAATTCAGGTATCCAACAAGTAGACAAGTTTTTTTTTGCAGCAATGTTGGTCCAAAAGTAAAAGCCAAAAAATGCCATTCATGTACTACCTTTATTAGGACCAACCCAATGATACATAACACAGTACACAAGCTTTTGAGTTCCGCAAAACTCTTCACCAGGTCAGGTATTGTAAAATTAAGAAGGAGGGAGAAGCTATTTCAGATAATCATGATCTACCTTTCCTCAAATTGACCTGGTACCCTGCAAACTGAATGGTGAAACACACTTTGATATTGATTCAATGGCTGGAGTTATACTACCCATCCACCATTCTTCATTTCCCAGTGCACAGTTCCCTTATTACTACCTTTCTCATTCCCACCCCCAGTACATACATTGGCTTCATTTCTGAGGGTACATCCAAGTGACAAAGATAAAAATTCCTTTACTGATTTTTCTCTCTCTTCCCTTCTTGACTCCTGGGGAGAAAACAGACCTGCAGTGTTCTGCTATTCTTTTATTGCTTCATGCTACTTAATGTGTAAGTGGTACAGGAATCCCTTTTGCAGCCCCACATGGGGCTGTATAAGAGGTGTCATGGTACAGCCCGATCTCATCAGATCTCAGAAGCTAAGCAGGGTCAGCACTTGGATGGGTGACCATCAAGGAAGAGTCTGCAGAGGAAGGCATTGGCACCACCTCTGCTTCTCACTTGCCTTGCAATCTCTTACTGGGGTCACCATAAGTCAATTGCAACTTGACGTATACATACAAACACACACGGAGCTGTATAAACTCATGTGTCAATTAAACTCTTCATCCAGAACTTGCTGTTTGCACTGTCAATGAGAGCTATACTGTCACTGCTCAAGCCTTTTCGAGTGTAGCTCTGGCTCTCTGATATCATCTTCCAGTTGAGGTGTCTAAGGGTATAACTACACAATATACCCAATTCTTGTCAGATAACAGGTATGTTCCTGGACTCACAGTGTGTTACTGGACTCACTCACTCAGCACTGTGGAGGAATGCTGAAAGTGGGGTGGAGGAGCTGCTGATTTCCCTCCCTCCCCGTTTTTGCTAGCAGAAAAGATGGCACAGGAGATTTTTGCTCCTTTTCTCTCGCTCCACTTGTCTTAGGAAGGCAGCACTAAGTAAACAAGCACTTTTAAAGGTGAAAAATAGCAAAGAGTCTAGTAGCACATTTAAGACTAACCAGTTTATTTGTAGCACAAACTTTTGAGGACCACAGCTCTCTTCAAGGTCTCCTTTAGCTCTGCACTTCCATGAAGGCAATGGAAGGCCAGCCATTTAAACCACAGCTTGGTCAGAGAGTAGGGAAAGCATGTCTACTGGGTTTAATGGGTTAAACCTGTCCCACTTCTGCAATGATTGAATGGAACTTTGTTTTTGATACAGCATTTTTGCTGAGGGGGAATATCATTGAAGTGGAGGAGCTGGGGAGGTGGTGGAACCAGCAAGCCCCTTGGGAGGGCATTAATCCATGAATGCAATGCGCTGGGAGTCATACGCAACAGGAAAGCTATTGAAGTATGAAGAATGCACTCCTAATGGAGTTTTGTAGGCCTTCACCACACTGCTGAAAGTGGTAAGTGAGCCTCTTCTTTGGCCTCAGTCTAGACAAAACATCCGTGCAGTTTTGAGTCCATTTGCAACACATGGCTTCTGCCAGTTGATGGTATATATTAACATGCTTACTGGCTTCCATCTCCACCTTGTAAAATTAAAGCATGTGCAATATATAGTTGCCTCATTTGTGGTCTCCAGCATTGAGTAGCTCGGAAAGAGCCATGATTTCATTTAACACATTCATGGTCATGTTAAAATGTTTCTATTTTGATTTAAAGACAAAATAATGGATAAGCAGTTCTGTCTGCTTTGTTTTACATTCATAGCTGTCAGCAGCAAAAAGCACTTCCATTTTCAGCTGTAGTTGTGAATACTACTGTTGTTTCAGTGATATTTTTCTCCTCACAACTTTCTCTTAAGAAAAGTCCTGCTGGATCAGACCAATGGTCCTTCCTGTTTCCCAAGATGACCAAATGAGTGCATCAGAAGGCATACAAGAGGGGCATGAAAGCCAAAGTGTTGGATAAATTTAGTTGTTGCAGAGCAGAGAATTTGCACAGCAGATAAAGAATCACAGACACGTGTGTTCAGCTTCTAAAATAAATGTTTACTACATATAGGGTAAAATAATAAAGGTTACATTGGAGATAAAATAAAGAAGAGCTAACTTAGTTCCTACATCCTTACATGCTGGAGATAACGGTCTAACTGACTGGAGAGCAATGGCATCCTGAGTAAAAGAAAGAACGTTAATTGCCTCCCAATAAACCTGGTCAGCCAATAATCAATCGTAGATCTGTTCATTAAGCATGCAATTCCCCTTTACCCTGGCGGGAAGAACAACTCGACATCTAACTGGCCTTATGCTAACCAGCTGTCTCTAACTAAACACAAACAGATTAACTCTTTCATAACTGAAGAGATTGACACTTGTAAAATCCCAACACAAAGCCTCCCCTGCTGCTGTTCTCCAGCTAATGGTATTCAGAGGTATACTGCCTCCTAACATGGAGGTTCCATTCAGTCATCATGGACCTGTCCCTCACAGGACCTATGCTGATGGACATATCCTTTATCCATCCATTTAACCCCTTTTAAAGTCACTGTCACCACATCCTCTGAAAGAGAGTTCCACAGGTTAATTATGTGCTATGTGTAGAATTGCATTCTCAGTCTACTCCCTATTAATTTTGTAGGGTGCCACTAGGGCGCTAGTACTAGGGTGCTAGTCTTTTGGGGAAAGGAGAAAGAAAAGCTACTCTATTCACATTATCCACCCCATTAATTTTCTTTACATAATTTTATAAACATCTATCATGTACCCGTTCTATCATCTTCTTTCTAAATTGAAAAGTCTCGAACTCTTTAGCTTTTCCTCATAAACTTAATCCAGACAAGATGCTGACTAGGAAAGCTGCAGCTTACACGATACTTCCCCCCTCCCACACACACACATTTTCCCTGCAGCAATACAGCAGCCATGAGAACATCATTTAAAAAATTTGTGGGAGACCAATTCAGCTCCAAATTGTGAGTGGGAGCACCTGCCTCCCTTCCCCATGCTGTTTTCCCATGCTGAAATAGTGGGGAGGGCATTGTCTCCCCCATTTTGGAGCTGCACATGCATAGAATATTGCACATGCAGCTTGAAAATGGGGAAGAACTCCTCTTCCCACCACCACCATCCAGAGCAGTTTCATCTTGGAAAAATAGTGTGGGAGGAGGCTGGAACCGCTTTTCCCTCCACTCCACTATTCTGAGATTAATCAGACACCTGCCAATTTTAAAAATGGCTGCTGTGTGGCTGAGGGGAACCCAGTCCCGACTTGCCAAAAATATATTGTGAATTTTGGCCCTTGGAGGGGTTGTACTGCCTTCCCTTGATGGGCTATGTTTGTCCATGCTGGACTCAGTTAAGAGCTTGGGAGTGGTTTTATACCCAGATCTTTTGCTAGAGAAAAAAGATTGAAGGCATAGCAAACGTGCCTTTGATCACTTGCATCTTGTTTGGAAGCTGATCCCTTCTTGGACCCAGTGAATCTGGTTTCACTGATCCATGTAACAATAACCTCAAGACTAGACTATAATAAAATGTTCTGCATTGAGCTGCCCTTGAAGACAATTCAAAAAATTCAATTTGTACAAAATATGGGGCAACTTTCTGACACATATTACACCTATTTTGAAATCTCTGCACTGGTTGTCATTTTGTTTCCAAGTGCTGATTGTTACCTTTGTGGCTTGGGACAACATTCCTGAAGGACTTCATCTTCCATTATCAACAACTCCACTCCTCAAAACAACACCTATTGGTAGTCCATCTTGCAGGATAGTTAAAATGGTCAATGGAAGATCAAGAGCTTTTTTGGTCGCATTTGATAGAATAACTTTCCTAAAATTGTTAGGAAACCTTCCACTTTGGTGAGGTTCCACAAGCTGTACAAGCCAGAATTATTCAGGAGGGATTTTGACACTGCCACTTAATTTTTTAATTGATGGTAGTTGTGGGTTTTCCGGGCTGTATTGCTGTGGTCTTGGCATTGTAGTTCCTGACGTTTCGCCAGCAGCTGTGGCTGGCATCTTCAGAGGTGTAGCACCAAAAGACAGAGATCTCTCAGTGTCACAGTGTGGAAAAGATGTAGGTCATTTGTATCTACTCAGGAGGGGTGGAGTTGAGCTGAGTCATCCTGTAAGAGTTTCCCAGGGTGTGGAATGCTAATGGCGGGAGGCTTCACTGTATCCTGAGGAGGTTCTTTTGCATATGGATTGGTACTTGATGTGCTAATCTTCTCTGCAGGGCTATTGTCGGGGATAGAATGTTTTGTTAGCCTGGTATTTTTCAGAACTGGAAACCATGCTCTGTTCATTCTTAAGGTTTCTTCTTTCCTGTTGAAGTTTTGCTTATGCTTGTGAATTTCAATGGCTTCCCTGTGCAGTCTGACAAAGTAGTTGGAAGTGTTGTCCAGTATTTTGGTGTCCTGGAATAAGATACTGTGCCCTGTTTGAGTTACTGCACTTTCTCAATGAGGAAATTAATCATCTAAACCACGCACTTCAGGCACATGGCTACTCCAGAAATGAAATCCAAAGAGCAATCAAACCCAGGATGAATCAAACAACCAAGGAAAAACAGTCTCCTACAGGAAAAGTGTTTTTGCCATATATCAAAGGAATTACTGATCAGATGGGAAAGCTTATGAAAAAGCATAACCTTCAAGCAGTATTCAGACCCACCCGAAAAATACAACAGATGCTACGATCAGCAAAAGACAGTAGAGACCCCCTCACCTCTGCAGGAGTATACCGTATACCCTGCAGCTGTGGACAAGTTTACATCGGGACCACAAAGCGTAGCATCCAGACAAGAATAAAAGAACATGAAAGACACTGCAGACTTGGACAACCTGAAAAATCAGCAGTGGCTGAACATAGCCTAACTCAAACAGGGCACAGTATCTTATTCCAGGGCACTGTCACCACATCCTTGCAGGATAGTTAAAATGGTCAATGGAAGATCAAGAGCTTTTTTGGTCGCATTTGATAGAATAACTTTCCTAAAATTGTTAGGAAACCTTCCACTTTGGTGAGGTTCCACAAGCTGTACAAGCCAGAATTATTCAGGAGGGATTTTGACACTGCCACTTAATTTTTTAATTGATGGTAGTTGTGGGTTTTCCGGGCTGTATTGCTGTGGTCTTGGCATTGTAGTTCCTGACGTTTCGCCAGCAGCTGTGGCTGGCATCTTCAGAGGTGTAGCACCAAAAGACAGAGATCTCTCAGTGTCACAGTGTGGAAAAGATGTAGGTCATTTGTATCTACTCAGGAGGGGTGGAGTTGAGCTGAGTCATCCTGTAAGAGTTTCCCAGGGTGTGGAATGCTAATGGCGGGAGGCTTCACTGTATCCTGAGGAGGTTCTTTTGCATATGGATTGGTACTTGATGTGCTAATCTTCTCTGCAGGGCTATTGTCGGGGATAGAATGTTTTGTTAGCCTGGTATTTTTCAGAACTGGAAACCATGCTCTGTTCATTCTTAAGGTTTCTTCTTTCCTGTTGAAGTTTTGCTTATGCTTGTGAATTTCAATGGCTTCCCTGTGCAGTCTGACAAAGTAGTTGGAAGTGTTGTCCAGTATTTTGGTGTCCTGGAATAAGATACTGTGCCCTGTTTGAGTTACTGCACTTTCTCAATGAGGAAATTAATCATCTAAACCACGCACTTCAGGCACATGGCTACTCCAGAAATGAAATCCAAAGAGCAATCAAACCCAGGATGAATCAAACAACCAAGGAAAAACAGTCTCCTACAGGAAAAGTGTTTTTGCCATATATCAAAGGAATTACTGATCAGATGGGAAAGCTTATGAAAAAGCATAACCTTCAAGCAGTATTCAGACCCACCCGAAAAATACAACAGATGCTACGATCAGCAAAAGACAGTAGAGACCCCCTCACCTCTGCAGGAGTATACCGTATACCCTGCAGCTGTGGACAAGTTTACATCGGGACCACAAAGCGTAGCATCCAGACAAGAATAAAAGAACATGAAAGACACTGCAGACTTGGACAACCTGAAAAATCAGCAGTGGCTGAACATAGCCTAACTCAAACAGGGCACAGTATCTTATTCCAGGACACCAAAATACTGGACAACACTTCCAACTACTTTGTCAGACTGCACAGGGAAGCCATTGAAATTCACAAGCATAAGCAAAACTTCAACAGGAAAGAGGAAACCTTAAGAATGAACAGAGCATGGTTTCCAGTTCTGAAAAACACCAGGCTAACAAAACATTCTATCCCCGACAATAGCCCTGCAGAGAAGATTAGCACATCAAGTACCAATCCATATGCAAAAGAACCTCCTCAGGATACAGTGAAGCCTCCCGCCATTAGCATTCCACACCCTGGGAAACTCTTACAGGATGACTCAGCTCAACTCCACCCCTCCTGAGTAGATACAAATGACCTACATCTTTTCCACACTGTGACACTGAGAGATCTCTGTCTTTTGGTGCTACACCTCTGAAGATGCCAGCCACAGCTGCTGGCGAAACGTCAGGAACTACAATGCCAAGACCACAGCAATACAGCCCGGAAAACCCACAACTACCATCAATTAAAAAATTAAGTGGCAGTGTCAAAATCCCTCCTGAATAATTCTGGCTTGTACAGCTTGTGGAACCTCACCAAAGTGGAAGGTTTCCTAACAATTTTAGGAAAGTTATTCTATCAAATGCGACCAAAAAAGCTCTTGATCTTCCATTGACCATTTTAACTATCCTGCAAGATGGACTACCAATAGGTGTTGTTTTGAGGAGTGGAGTTGTTGATAATGGAAGATGAAGTCCTTCAGGAATGTGTGTCCCAAGCCACAAAGGTAATAATCAGCACTTGGAAACAAAATGACAACCAGTGCAGAGATTTCAAAATAGGTGTAATATGTGTCAGAAAGTTGCCCCATATTTTGTACAAATTGAATTTTTTGAATTGTCTTCAAGGGCAGCTCAATGCAGAACATTTTATTATAGTCTAGTCTTGAGGTTATTGTTACATGGATCAGTGAAACCAGATTCACTGGGTCCAAGAAGGGATCAGCTTCCAAACAAGATGCAAGTGATCAAAGGCACGTTTGCTATGCCTTCAATCTTTTTTCTCTAGCAAAAGATCTGGGTATAAAACCACTCCCAAGCTCTTAACTGAGTCCAGCATGGACAAACATAGCCCATCAAGGGAAGGCAGTACAACCCCTCCAAGGGCCAAAATTCACAATATATTTTTGGCAACTACCATCGTTCTCCAGCCGTGAAAGCCTTCGACAATACAATTTTTTAATTACTTATGCTTGTTAGTTTTTATGGTTTGGTAATTGTATATTATTTTCAGTCCAGTTTCAGAGAGAGGTGAAATAAATAAACAAACATGGAGTGTGTTCCAATATCTTGTTCACTTTGGTTGTCCTTTTTTGCACTTTTTCCACCTCTGTTATTGATGGATTGACACAGTATTCCAATTATAACTACCCCATCATTAAATTCATTAAAGCTATTACATTTTATGCTTATTTACTTCCCATCCGTTTCCCAATAGTCCCTCGTATAATACATGCCTTTTTCACCATTTTAACACACTGAGTTGATATATCCATTGAGCTATCCCCCACAACCCCAAAATCTCTTTTGTGGTCAGTCTCCATCACTTCAAACCCCTTCAGGATATATGACAAGTTAGAATTTTTTGCCTAAATATTTATTATTTTATACTTCCTTCTCTTGAAACTCATTTGTCATGCTGTTACTCGCTCTCCCAATCTGAAGAGGTTCTCTTAGAATTCTTCACAGTTCTCTTTTGTTTCCACCATCTCAAATAACTGGGTGTCATCCACAAACTTGGCCACTGTACTTCCCTACTTCTTTGCAGTCTTCAGCTCTGTTAAGCCACACTGCCATTGAACCCTGCAGGTTGTAGCAACACACACCATCTGTTGATGATGTCATAATAAGTCTGATGTGATGACATTAGGAATTTGGTATTTGTTATACTGAATATATAACAAATAATTGCTAGTTCGGTATTATCCAGTTATGACAGAATAGGCTTTTGAAAGAAAGGTTTACTAAGTGCAGCACCCAGAGAGTGGAAGAGAAAGGGTTAAAAACTGTCTGAAGGGAGAATGATTGACAGGCTCTTCCCCCGTCTCTGTGATTGGCCAGCGAGAAGGTAACAATTGGTGCTGACAGAATTGTTAAAGGAATTGAAGTTTGGAGTCTGACAAGAAGGGTCAGACTAATAATCCTCTGTGTGAGGAAAAAGGAAGTTTTCCCTAACTAGGACAGCTTTAGGTTTAACAAAGGCTTTTAGTTAAAGTACTTAAGTATTAAAGCCAGCACTAATTTTCACAAAACAGATAGAACTGGGTGTGTGTTGTTGGCAGAGGAATTGGATAGTGAAAGGAAAATCCCATTCAGCCAAGTGAACAGAGTTATGTCTTTTGGAGAAGAATTATTCCTTCCCAGTGTCTAAAAGGGGGGTTTTGGTTCTGAGGAGGACCCTGGATCTAGTGTGAAGGGAAAAGAGTGCTGTATTGAAGTCAGAACACTTAAGCTGTATAGTGAAATCTATGAAGGAAACTTGTTAAAGTAACCTAAGTCTGAAACGACTAACCTCTTACTTTTAAGATCTGTAATTACTGAAACTAAGCTTTAAGATTATTGTGCCTAATGCTTGTGAAGTATCCTGCTCTGTTTACCTCAGATTTTCTTTCCCTACCTACCTATATACCAACCCTGCCTGTTTAATAAACCTGCTGTTTCCCTTTTGAACTTTACTCAGCCTCTAGTGCCATTTCATTTGAAGGTGGCATGGGATCTTGCTTTTCCCCTACCAAATATTTGGGCTGGGATATAAGCCATAAATACATAAGCTTAACGTGTGGGACTGGAAGACTTTTAAATAACACTAGAGACATGCTACCAGAGGCTGCCCAGCAACAGCAAGCCATCTTGATAATTTTGTAGGGAAAATTTGCCTCACAGGGGGGAGTTAGTGGAGCTTATGTCATACCATGTATATCAGATAATACTAAAGAATCATGATTGAAATTGGCATATGAATTAAACCAATGCCAGATAACCCCAAATATATTCCAGTTATCCAGCATATGCAACTACGCCCTTTTCCAAGCTAGCTGGCTGTGCTTGCAAGATCCCTCCCCCACTTTTCAAGGCTTTCCTGGGCTTTTTCTCCCCCCAGGGGAAGGGGCAGTGAGACAGAAGGGAGTGAGGTTTCTCCCCTTTGCTTCCCAGACTTTGCTTCCCAGACTTGTTTCTCCCCTTTCTTCCCAGACTTGTCTGGTCATGGTTTGATGTTGGTTGTTGGTTCTGTTGGGCTTGCAACAGTGTCCTTCCTTGTCTCTGGTTCTGCTGAAATTCTTTTTGGTTGACATTGGTTCTTGTGGGATTCTCTGGTGTAATACAGGTCCTCTTGCTTCAGTTTGGTTCTACTGGACTTTGTTGGTTCATCTTGCATTGGGACATGCATTGAGAGCAGATTTTGGCCCTTTGCTTCAGATTTCTTTGGCTGGAAAGCCTTGGAAATCTTTCCCCCATAGGAAAAAATTGAGAGTGACTGTAGGCACCTTGTTCAGGGGCTCATAGGTTTGTACCCTGAGTCCAATCTTCCTGAAACTTGGCAGTTATATAGTGGGCAGGCAGGACTAAGTGTCCTGCAAATTTGGTGAAGTTTGCTTGGAAAATGCCCACCCAGCTCTCTGGAGAATTTTCCCCATAGAGAATAATGGCCAAATATACTTGGTATTCCCATTTAATTACAAGCCTGAATCAAGAATCTGACCTAGATATCAGGAATAACAAATAGTTATAGTAATACCAAATACTGAATCCAAATTAAGCCTTTCCCCCCCCTGCACATTCCTAGATGACATTTGCATGCTCCTGAGGGAAATAATTTGGGTCAGCACACTCAGTTGGTTTAAACGGCAGTGAAAGCAAATAAGGTCAAAGAGAGTGAAGGTAAACAGTGCTAAGAAGAAGCAAAGACTACATGAAGAAAAGGATTCTGATCAACAGGAAAACAATGAGAGTTTTCAAAAATTAATTGGGGGGGAGTCATCAGCTATATCAAATGTGCTACATTCAAAGCAAGTATAGAAATTAAAAATATTCAGCACAGCCTTAACTAAAGATCCCTTTCATGCTGAAGGGAACAGCTGTATCACCAAATCTGAGCTCTGGCTGCATAGGAATTCTGCTAAAGAGTAAGCATGCATCGAAGGCCTTCCGGTTCAAACTGCACATAAATCACTCCCCCTCCCCACACAGCCATATATTGCTTTAGAGCAAATCATTGGCAGCTGTATGTGAGTTAAAAAAACAACAACACTAAAAAGCCAAATTTCTGCAGACCAAGTGTCTGAGATCTTAGGCTCAGCCCCTAGACTTACCAGGAGGAAGGGATGGGAGGCAGTTGGGGGACAGCCACCCAGCCACCCCAATGGGCACCCAGGACCAGAACAGACCAACAACTGAAGAGGGGAAGGAGGTATCCCAGCCACAAGAGGTCAGAGAAGCATCCAAGCCTCAGAGAGTCAGGCGAGGCAGGTGGAAGCCAGCTAGCCCCACCCTCTGGTGGGGGTCCAGGGGGCCAGGCGGGGAAATTGAGGGCCCCAGGAGGGGAGTAGACCTGAGGGAGGAGGCGCAGGAAGCAAGAGCAGTCAGCCAGCAGCCTTACCAGCCAGGGAGGAGAGGCAGCCAAAGCAGTACAGAGCCATGCCCCAGCCTGCAGGCCAGCTAGAAGGCAATAGCCTGGTCCAGGCACAGCTGGGAGCAAAACAACCCCAGGTGGGGCTGCCTGAGGCACTTGACAGGAAAAGCTTGGCAGTCAGCCAAGGAGGCACAGGTGTGCCTGCCCCAAGCAGCCAGCTCAGTAGAGAAAGCTTTATATAAATATACAAATTGATAAATATACAATAAATACAAAAGGAATATCTGATTTCTCTGTCTCGACGTGCGATAAATATGATAAAAAAATTTTATCCTTTATCCAAATCATTATGGAGAAGGTATTTAGAGATCAATGTCCGTAAACTGTATATGATGGAAATTTAGCAGCATGCAAAGTTTGCTGTAAGTAGTATTGCTTTTTGTACTGCCGTGTAATTGTTGTAATTGTATTGTTAATTGCTGTAATTGGGCCAATTATCCACTTTAGGGTTTGTGATTAAGGGAGCCTTTCCTCTGTATGATTTCTGTCTGTCTGTTGATCAATGCGTGTAATGGATTGAAGTTTGGAAAAGAAGGTATAAGCAGCAATAATTGAGTCACCAGTGTATTGGGGACCGGTGAGTGGATGAAGTAAACGTAGATATATATATGAGAAATTGAATTTTTAATTGAACTTTTGATGGATTTTAATGAATGTTAAAGTGAATTTGATTATGTTATACTCTTGTCTACAGTCCATGTTTAATCGTGCCCAGGAAGAAGTATGTAATATACGAAACGGGAATTGTATAAACATGCACGCATAATCCCGTCGGCACTTTTGGAACAATTTACAGTTTGGACTGGAGTCACCCAGCATCTACATCAGGACTCTCCATTTACAACTTTGCATGCTGCTAAATTTCCATCATATACAGTTTACGGACATTGATCTCTAAAAACCTTCTCCATAATGATTTGGATAAAGGATAAAAAATAAGTAATTTTTATCATATTTATTGCACGTCGAGACAGAGAAATCAGATATTCCTTTTGTATTTATTGTATATTTATCAATTTGTATATTTATATAATTGCACTTTGCACTTTGCACCTTTGCACTGAATATAAAGAATTGATAATTTAATATTCCCGGAATTGTTGATTCGTTTTCGTTTTCACGGCCATGTCAGACGTTCCTCTCAGCAGGTCCGAGAGGAAGCGGCCGAGCAGCCTGACCGGGCGGCTGATCTGCAAAGGTTAGCCCTCAGGACTCCCAGGGAGGGAGTCTGGGTCTGGGACGCAGCGGGAAGAGCCCCCTGGAAATCGAGCAGGGGGTAAATTGCCCATTTGTCCCCATGGAGGCTGGCAGATGTGCGCGGCACCTTGTGTGCTGCCGGGCCACGGAAAACGGCAAAGAACAGGACTAGGCGGAAGCCTGTAAGTAAGCGAATCCCTTCTGTTATTACAAGCGCATGTGAAGGAGTGGTGGGATCTGAAGTTAAGAAGACTCGGATTTCTTCCCCCTCGCTGAGTTTCGGAAGGTTGGCGATCCCCCTCCCCCTAAAATGGCAGCGAAAAAGCAGAGTCCTGCCTTGGGCAAGTCAGTTTCGGCTGCCCTGCAGGGAAGAGGGGAGTCGCTCGAGGAGTTGGTGAAAAGGTCGGTTATCGAAGCCATAAAACCCTTTGTTGACAAGTTGAATGAAACAGATCAAAGGGTGGGCTTAATTGAGAGCGATGTGAAAGCCATCAAGGAAGTAGCGGGGGGGCAGAGAAGTCTGCTCGGGAAAATGCGTCACTCATGAGAGCAACGAACAAGGAGCTAAAGTTGGTGGAAAACCAGCTGATTGGGCTGCAAGTGGAGCGAACACAGACCATTTTGCGTCTCCAGAATGTTAAAGAGGAGGAAAACGAGGATCTAAGGGATCTTGCCTCGGAACTATTGGCGACACCCGCGAGGGCAACTAAAAAAAAGTAAAAAGCGCCATTTTGGAAGTCCGTCGGGTTTCTTCAAAATATGCAATGAAGCGGCAGCTGCCTCGCGAGATTTTTATTGAGTTTTCATCTAGGAGGGTCCGGGACACTATCCTATATAACTCATATAATGCGGACTTGGACTTTCTGGGAAATAAAGTCAAGATACTAAAGGACGTTCCATTTTTAGTTCGGAAAAGAAGATTTAAGTACAAAAGGCTGGCAGCTCTCTTGAGGGAACGTGGCATAAAGTACAAATGGCTATTTCCGGAAGGAATTTGGTTCAGTTATAAAGATCAAGCTTACAAGATAAATTCGGAAGATCAGCTAAGGGATTTTGTGGACAAAAATCAAGAATTTGGGCAAGACACCAAGCAAAAAGAAGAAGATCCGAAGCCTGAAGGGAGGGGGGAGGCAACGAGCGCTGCGGCTGTAGCTGCTCAGAGAGAACTGCGTCCGAGGCCCGGGGGGGGGGGAGATTTAATTTGAACTGTAATTTGTATTTTGTAAGATCAACCATTCCATCATTACTTTTAGGGATGTGCATTTCGGCTTTCTGAAAGCTGAAAGAAAGCCGAAACAAAAGTGTTTCGGCTTCTTTCAGGTTAGCCGAAACGTTTCGGGCTAAGCCGAAACGTTTCGGCTAGCCGAAAGAAAAAAAGCCGAAACGTTTCGGCTTTAGGCTTTTTCAATGGGAAAATGCCTCCGGCGTCTTTCCGGACGTCTGGGGGAGGCATTTTCCCACAGAATCAGACCAAAATTGGTGGGGACTTTCCTCTAACCCCTCTCTACAAACCCCCCAAGTTTCAGACCGATTGGACTTTGGGGGGCCATGTTATGGCCCCCCAAAGCAGGTCCCCCTATCCTCCCATAAGAAAGCGAAGGAGCAGCATATTGTTAGCATGCTGCTGCTCATCTTCTTCATTATTTCCTATGGGGAAAAATGAAGAAGCAGGCTTCCTTTGCCAGGGGTGGCATTTTGCATGCAAAATGCCCCCTCACCCTCAGGGGCCCTTCTCCCACCCCTCCTCCCACCCCCCACCAAGGCTCAGCCTGCTCCCACTTGGGGGGGCCATTTCATGGCCTCCCCAGGTAGGTGCTCTAATCTCATTCTTTACCACTGACAGCTGGGGGAGGCTTGTCTTGCCAGGGGTGGCATTTTGCATGCAAAATGCCCCCCAACCCTCTGGGGCCCTTCTCCCACCCCCCACCAAGGCTCAGACTGCTCCCACTTGGGGGGGGCATTTCATGGCCTCCCCAAGTAGGTGCTCTCATCTCTACCACTGACAGCTGGGGGAGGCTTGTCTTGCCAGGGGTGGCATTTTGCATGCAAAATGCCCCCCAGCCCTCTGGGGCCCTTCTCCCACCCTTCCTCCCACCCCCCACCAAGGCTCAGACTGCTCCCACTTGGGGGGGGGGCATTTCATGGCCTCCCCAAGTAGGTGCTCTCAGCCCCTAAAGTCCACCCCCTACAGCCCCACACAAACCCAATTCCCCCCCAGCTGCCACACACAGACCCAAATCCCCACATTAGCCCCTCACAGACCCAAATCCACCCCCAGCAGCCCCACACCCATAACCCCAGGAACAGGCTGGCAAAGGCCAGCCCTCTCCCTTTGTTCCCTATGCTGGGAACTTCTAAACTCTCTTTCCCTGGGCAATTCTGCACAGCCCAGGGGTGCCACAATGGTGGGCACACTTCTGAGTGCCAGCTGGTCCCTGTGAAAGAGCACCTGAACCACAGACACCCTCCCTCAAGTTCCCCCACCAGCTACAGAGATGGCTGGCCAGCCAGCCCCATTGTTCCCTATGATGGGAACCAACTGCACAATAAAGAATAAAACAAGAACAACACAAAATAAAGTTTTTAAAAAATTATTTTCTCCCTTCCAAAGTACAAGTAGGCAAAGCATAATGACACATTACACCAGCAGTCCCCCACACAGAAAAATAACACAACTCACTTAACATCAGAGAATCACAAAGCACGATTCCTGTCAAAAACACTTTATTTCTTGAACAGCTTTAGGTTACACAGCAGGGGGGAACACCAAAGGGCATGGCAGCACTATCTTACACAAAAATAACACAACTCACTTAACATCAGAGAATCACAAAGCACGATTCCTGTCAAAAACACTTTATTTCTTGAACAGCTTTAGGTTACACAGCAGGGGGGAACATCAAAGGGCATGGAAGCAGTATCTTACACAAAAATAACACAACTCACTTCACATTAAAGAATCACCCCAAAAAATTGCTGTCAAAAGCACTTTATTTCTGTAACTGCTTTAGGTTACACAGTAGGAAGGCACAACAGAGCAGGAAAGCAGTGTACTACACAAAAATAACACAACTCACTTCACATCAGAGAATCACACAAACACAATTGCTGTCAAAAACGGTAAAGTGGGTTGTATTATTTTTTGTAGTACATTGGTATCATGCCCTGTTGTGCCCTCCTACTGTGTAACCTAAAGCTGTTCAAGAAATAAAGTGTTTTTGCCAGGAATTGTGTTTTTGTGATTCTCTGATGTTAAGTGAGTTGTGTTATTTTTGTGTAAGATAGTGCTGCCATGCCCTTTGGTGTTCCCCCCTGCTGTGTAACCTAAAGCTGTTCAAGAAATAAAGTGTTTTTGACAGGAATCGTGCTTTGTGATTCTCTGATGTTAAGTGAGTTGTGTTATTTTTGTGTAAGATAGTGCTGCCATGCCCTTTGGTGTTCCCCCCTGCTGTGTAACCTAAAGCTGTTCAAGAAATAAAGTGTTTTTGACAGGAATCGTGCTTTGTGATTCTCTGATGTTAAGTGAGTTGTGTTATTTTTCTGTGTGGGGGACTGCTGGTGTAATGTGTCATTATGCTTTGCCTACTTGTACTTTGGAAGGGAGAAAATAATTTTTTAAAAACTTTATTTTGTGTTGTTCTTGTTTTATTCTTTGTTGTGCAGTTGGTTCCCATCATAGGGAACAATGGGGCGGGCTGGCCAGCCATCTCTGTAGGTGGTGGGGGAATTTGAGGGAGGGTGTCTGTGGTTCAGATGCTCTTTCACAGGGACCAGCTGGCACTCAGAAGTGTGCCCACCATTGTGGCACTCCAGGGCTGTGCAGAATTGCCCAGGGAAAGAGAGTTTAGAAGTTCCCAGCATAGGGAACAAAGGGAGAGGGCTGGCCTTTGCCAGCCTGTTCCTGGGGTTATGGGTGTGGGGCTGCTGGGGGTGGATTTGGGTCTGTGAGGGGCTAATGTGGGGATTTGGGTCTGTGTGTGGCAGCTGGGGGGGAATTGGGTTTGTGTGGGGCTGTAAGGGGTGGACTTTAGGGGCTGAGAGGACCTACTTGGGGAGGCCATGAAATGCCCCCCCCCAAGTGGGAGCAGTCTGAGCCTTGGTGGGGGGTGGGAGGAAGGGTGGGAGAAGGGCTCCAGAGGGCTGGGGGGCATTTTGCATGCAAAATGCCACCCCTGGCAAGACAAGCCTCCCCCAGCTGTCAGTGGTAGAGAAAAGAGCACCTACTTGGGGAGGCCATGAAATGCCCCCCCAAGTGGGAGCTGGCTGCGCCTTGGTGGGGGGTGGGAGGAAGGGTGGGAGAAGGGTCCCAGAGGGCTGGGGGGCATTTTGCATGCAAAATGCCACCCCTGGCAAAGGAAGCCTGCTTCTTCATTTTTCCCCATAGGAAATAATGAAGAAGATGAGCAGCAGCATGCTAACAATATGCTGCTCCTTCGCTTTCTTATGGGAGGATAGGGGGACCTGCTTTGGGGGGCCATAACATGGCCCCCCAAAGTCCAATCGGTCTGAAACTTGGGGGGTTTGTAGAGAGGGGTTAGAGGAAGGTTCCCACCAATTTTGGGCTGATTCTGTGGGAAAATGCCTCCCCCAGACGTCCGGGAAGACGCCAGAGGCATTTTCCCTTTGAAAAAGCCGAAAGCCGAAAGTAAGCCGAAAGCCGAAAGCCGAAACGGCTGGCCGTTTCGGCTTTCGGCTTATATGAAAGAGAATCCTCTTTCGGCTTTCTGCTTTTGGCTTTAGCCGCAAATTTTTGGCTTGCACACCCCTAATTACTTTATTAAGGTTTAATTTTTAATTATGGCAGTATGAAGGGAAAGCATTGAAGTGTAGTGTTTGTTTGTATGTTGCCTTCCCCTTTTTTCCACCCCCCCTTCCCTTTCTCTTTTTCTCCCTTTTTCCCTCCGCTTGTACTATCATAGTTTTTTGTAGTTCATTGTTTTAGATGTTAAAAATAAAAAATATATTTAAAAAAAATTGATAATTTAATATTCCCGGAATTGTTTGTTACGGTTCATTACTATCCGGGTGGATTCCCTTGGTTTGCCTAGACCAGTAGAGAAAGCTTGGCAGCCAGCCAAGGAGGCAGAGGTGTGACTGCCCAGGGCAGCCTGCAGAGCAAACCCAGATGCGGCTGCCTGAGTCAGCCAGGGATAAAAGGGAAGTCCATCCATGGGGCGGGGTGGGTTGTGGAGGAGTTTATGAGAGAGAGAGAAACTGAGTGGAAGGGAGAGAAGGAAGAGTAAGTCCAGAGGAGGGAAGGGGCCAGCTGTCATGGAAGGCAGCCGGGACTCTGTAAGGTTGAGTGGGCCTGCGAAGGGCTTGAGAGAGTGCGAGGGTATACCCCCCTCCTTCCACAGGGCGGAAGCCTGCATAATCTCTGATGGTACCTTTGGTCCAAAGTCAAGCATGCTGGCGCCTCACAGGGCGATGCCCAAGGCAGAACCTGACACCAAGTCAAAATTTCCCAGATTCTCCATTATCAAAGGGGTCTAATATGCCAGATTCCTCTTTAAGCCAAAGAGGTCTGGATACAACACCAAAGAGATCTTGTAATAGCCAGGCACCTCTGGCATAAAAGGTGTTGAGTATTGGACAATAGGAACTGCACTCTTCAGGAGAAATAATAAGGAACTGAACCCAGGACTCAAATTTCCTTAGTTCCCACTTTCAGCCCTGGACTCGCCTTCCTGCTTTAAAAAGGGTGCAGCCCCACTGGGATATAATTTATCTGTAAGTGGTGAATGAGATCTGGGAGAATAATTTAGCTTCCTTCTGTCGGTCAGAGTAGTTGAGTCCCTCATGAATGTAAAGTACCTAAAGCACAGAGATGGGAAATCCTGGACAATATTTCCTGCTCTTTTAAAATGGACATTTCTATTTTTGGTGCTTGAGTGCTAGTTTAAAGCCACAGTTTCCATATAAATATCCTGCAGTGAAATCTCACTCTGTTATTATGCACAAAGGAACAACAATCAGTTTATTCCTGGAGAAACTTCCTCTGCAAGCAGAGCAACAGACTCCTCTGCTCTTCTCTGTTTGATTACTCAAGATGTTATAGGACTTTGTGCCGGATGCTTCAGAAGCATTTGTTGTAGGGTTGCCAGGCCACAGCTGGCAACCCCCTGTAGGAAATGTGGGATGAAGCCTGGTGTGCTAGTGTTACACTGGCATGCTTACAGCACTTCTAACAGCAGACAGTCTAGCATGTTGCGAAAACTCTATGGATTTACAATAGAGTTTTTGCAAAATGCTACAGCATCTGCCACTTACATTTTTTCCTGGAAGTGGCATAAGCACAGTGGCACAACACAGTATGTATTCCTTTCTCCCCATTTCCTCACACTGGCATCCGAGACATGGTGGGCAACGAGATGGAATGCCATCTCCCTGGAATGCCATCCATAACAACCTTTGTTGCTTCCATGGGGCAAGTAGCTCTCATTGCTGTTGTGAATGCAGAGGCATTCACAGAGACAACAGAGTATCCGCACAGCAGTTTTCTGCATACTATCCTTGCCCCAGCCCCCATGTCTACTTTTGCTCTCCCTCTTACCATGCTACTACTGGGTTTTTTTTAAAAAAAGTGGTAATTGCTATATATTGATATAACAATTGTCCATTTTTAAAGCCCTAAAAAAGCCCTTTGGTAACACTGGAAGCAATGGAGGGGAGGGGGCTGTGCTGTGGCACTATGTGGTGTGGCACTATGTGGGTCTGCAAAAGAAGGGAGGTGCACCAAGGCAAAATGAAAAAAAAAGGCAAATGGTGCAAAGGGAAGAATCTTTAATAATTATATAACCCCTACGCATTTCACAACAGCTTTGTCAGGAGGATCTATCTAGAAATAGAAAATATAGAGATATAATGAATCCAACATCTTAAAAGTTGATAAAACATATTAAAAAAACATATTATTAAAACACAGAACAATTTCACAGAACATGTACAGAGTGCAATTCATAATAAGTTCATAATATATAGATAACTAAACTAACATTAACATACACTATGTGGGTCTGACCTTCAAAACTGTAGACCTTCCCATCCAAATGGTATGCAAAGATGCTTTGACTGTGATCTTTCCAAAAAGATCACATGAATCTAGATCTGGGGGAAATCAGAGCAAAGAAGGAACCTGGAAAGTGGATGATTAGGCAACAATATCATGTGGACATTTTAAAAAATCTACTAGTTTGGATGACAAACCTGTGGAAGTTACCTTTATCTGTTTAATTTTCATAATAATTCCTATTTTATAATTGGATATTTGGGCAAAGATAGGTATTTCCAAGGCCCTTCTAAGACAGTCTGTGGCTTAGTTAAGATCTCCCACTCCAGGATGATCTTGTTCCACACAGCATGACAACAATTCTCCAAATGTTGGCAAGAATTTAAAGAACTCCAACAAGGCAGAATCACCATAACAGCAATAATGGCTAAGTACTATAACAACAAGAATGGTTAAAGGAAGTACATGGACATATCCTGTGCATTTTGGGTTGTCAGATGTCCCTAATTTTAAAATGTTTCCTTTTATTATACATCACTTCCTGCACACACACTGTGCATAAGAGAGAAAGGAAAAGGAAGAGATGTAAGCAGTACAATCTATTTAATTTCACCAAATCTTAAAACCAACTTGATTGCCTATAAAAATGAAAAAGAGGGCCTTCTTCAGCACCTCATGATTTTTAACTTCCAACCATTTATTTCTGTTCTCTATAACTGATTCAAAAGGATCATATTTGCTTTAGGGTGCATCTCTTCAGCCAACCCTCACAGTCTCCCTTTTCTCTTATATGTTGCTAGTAGCGATCACAATCTGAAATAATATCAAGTGGATTCCCACATCTTGTCACAGTTCGTATGCTAATTTGGCAGAGAATATGGTAGTACAAGCGAGGAATCGCAAAGATTTCTTGGGGGGGTCAGTTCATTCTCCCTTATATCCCTTTCCCATGCTATTTCATCTTTCTCTTCCTTGAAATCCCCATATCCTCTCCCCTGTCCCTGCCTCCTTCTGTCCTTCCTACCCACCAGCCACCTTCCTACCCATCCGTACCCTTGCCCTCAGCTCTCCTTTCTTCCCTTCTCCTGACAGTCTCTCCCTGATAAAACTCTGTCCAAGTTTCATGGTGCAGGCTGAACAGGGTGCCGTTGTGCACTGGGGAACCTGCAAAGACTTGCAGGGGGTGAACTCACTGTCTCTTGTCTCATCCACCACCCACCCACACACTATTTCCTCTCTCCTTCATTCTGGCAGCCCCCATATCAGACCTTTCCCTGGCAGACCTTTCCCCACTTCCTACACTCCTTCCCTCCAGCCAACCAACCTTTTATCTGCCCTACCCATTGTAACCCATATCTATTATTTATTTACTTCATTTATTTTCTCCACAATGGGGACTCAAAGCAGCTAAGAGATAGGGTTGCCAATGTCTAGTTAGGGCCTGGAGATCTTCTGGAATTACAATAGATCTCTAGAAATCATTTGTCTGAAGAAAAGAACTGCTTTGGGGGAATAGACTGTATGGCATTATACCCTGCTGAGGTATCTTCTGTCTCCAAACCCTGCTCTCTCCAAGATCCACCCCCAAATCTCAAGGAATTTCACAACCCAGACTTGGCAGCCCTACCGAGAGAGAATGAGGTCAGCCAGTGAACTTTCACAGAAGAATGGTGCTTCAAATCTGGGTGTCCTAGTTCCTAGTCTGAAGCTTTATTCACTACACCATGCTGGCTTGTGTAGGCTGGCTGCTGTTGAAAAATAGCAATCAAACACCTCAACTTGGGTAAGACATGCAAGTCATATAGCAGCAAGTCACCCAGTGGTTGTTGCCAGACCTGGCCATGATTCCTTCTCGCGGGAATGGATTGGCCATTTTGAGCACCAGGATGGCTCTTGGTGGGCCAGTGGCGTCCCTGGCAATCTCAGTCAGGCCAGCCTTGTAGTAGAAAGGCTATATCTGGCCTGATCAAGTTATGCATGGTATATTGGAGGTAGTGCTCGAGTTCCATGCAAGGTGAGTCAGCACCTGGCCCACCCGAGTCCTGTTCAAGGCAAGAAAAGTAGTACCCAGCCAATTGGTGGGCATTCAGCCTTGGAGGGACAGGGCAGTGCAGGTAAACTGCCTCTTCATCTCTCTCTCTCTCCTTTGGGGAGCTGGGTCACAGTGGGCCAAATGTGGGGCCCTTTTCTAAGGCTGTTGTTCACTCCCATCTAGTCCCTGCCTCTTCTCTTAAAGGTCAAAAAAGGCCTGGAAAAGGCTCCCCTCCCCCACCCTGCCTTTTACTGACAAAAACCAAGGCTTGAACGTTGGCAAAACTGTGTGACTGCCTAGCAGCAACCACTGAGGTCACTCATTTCTTAAAACTATAGGTGTTGGTGTTATTATTTTGAGAGGGTTTTAAAAAGATTTTTCTGCAAACCTGGGGTGATTTTCAGGTTTGTAGAAAGATATGTCTTGTTTGTACATGGCTCCAATCTCCATATTTAAGTATCCACAGATTTGGCCATCTTGAGAATTAGATATATTGATATGAAAGAGAAGTCTAAAGACCAACAAGCCTGCTGGCAGATCTTGGAGATATGATCTTCTCATCCAAGGGCTTAACAAATATTTTGGCCTTGCTTCCCGACACAGTTGGTAGGAGGAAACCAATCCAAAATGTTAATCCTCTACTGAGATAAAATAAACCAAAATCTTCATGCAATGACTGGTGAAATATTGAAATGTTATGCAGAGAAGTACTAGTGGAAATAATCCTTTTCAGTAGGAACATCTGCTACTCTTCTGGGTAGAAATGCCCCTGTTAATTAGATTATCTACCTTTCTCTCCCCTTACCACTCTTACTACCCTCATCTTATGCAGCTGTGAAAAGAAGACAGCGAGGGTGCAGAATAACAGCATCTTTGAAGATTATCATCAATATTTTTAGCAATCAAATTAAGTTACATTAAAAATTAAAGGGGATTCAGTTAAGATTTTGATCCATTAATTTCCAGATGCACATAGCTAACAGTGGGGGTTTTGAGAATTGATATTCTGATTGTATCCTTGTTTTGCTCATTTTCCTCCAAAGGCAATCCTACTTAAAACCAAACATATGTTTTTAATTGTAATAGTGCCTCGTTGGGACTAGCTGCCCAAAGAGAAAGAGACCCATGTGCTGGAACTCATGATATTCGCCACCATGGGAATTCTGCTTGGGTGGTAGGTGGTGCTGGTGGCTTAGACATATTTTAAATAAATAAATAATACATAAACCGAAAAGCATAGTTCTTTTGTCCTGGGCTTCCTTTGTTTATGCTCTAAGCATCTTGTGGAGCAATTAGCATACTATTGCTAAATGTCAAATTGATGTGACTTCCCCAGTCCAGACCAAATGGCCAAAGGAGATGCTGGAACATGAGCTGTGTTTTGGCTGAAGAAAGCCCCGTCCTTCCACATTCCAGTGTTGGTAAATTGTATGTCTATAAGCAACCTAACCATTTTTAAAATGAGTTCTGTTGATTTAAACTCTGCATGAGATTCCACTGCCAGAGTCTCGATTTTTCCATGGGCTCTTTCCAAAACACTCACATAAAACTTGTACAGGAAAAAGAAACAACAGTGAAGATTAAAAATTCAGCTAGAGCATGAGACACACTCTTGCAAATGCAAAGAGGGTGAAGCAATCAGCTTCCCACCTCTGAACATAAGGTCCATCCTATCCTAGCCTGGCAGTTAATAGGCCACTGCCACATTTTAAACATTCTGGACAGGATTAGTACATTGTTTGCTCCCATCTACAACTTGTTGGAGCTTGCAGGTTAACAGCTTCATTCCCAAAACAGAACCACAAATGCCGGATGCTTTTAGAGTTCCAGAGATGTCAACACTGTTTTTTCTTTAGACTGACCTTGCAGTCAACTTGTTAATCAACTGTTTTAGATTCTATGTATTTGTTATTATTTTGTAGCATTTGTAAGAAAGATAGAACAAAGTCTGCTGTAAGAACAAATGACCTATCCAAATAATCTGAACATTTAGAGGATCGCATGAGCTGAATACTGCAGAACAGGAAGCCATTCCCTAATCCCTACAGTGTGACTGTGACAGCTGGCCATAAGGAAGAATAGCAAGTGTGCTCCCTTCCCTTATGCACACCGGCCTGGAATTCTCCAGAGAGGCCACCAGGCACCCACATTATCTGCCCTATGACAGGTGCACCTTCAGCAAGAGCTACAGAGTCAAGAAACATCATTCTTTCCTTTCTAAGCACATATGGATATTTCTTAGGCCTAGGTTATAACTCGATGCAGGAGGATCCCACAGAATTGTCATAATGGTCAGAGCA
The DNA here is from genome assembly GCF_028583425.1 of Eublepharis macularius. Classification (NCBI taxonomy): domain Eukaryota; kingdom Metazoa; phylum Chordata; class Lepidosauria; order Squamata; family Eublepharidae; genus Eublepharis; species Eublepharis macularius. Next base: position 66,513,017 of record NC_072795.1, read on the forward strand.
AAAGGCAAATAGAGGGCAAATTATTTCCATATATTTCATTTGTCAAAAGGATATATGAAGAGTCAGTCCTCAGTGCTCAAGGATTGTCACTGGAGTTAGAAAAGCTCTCAAACTCTGTGGATGGTAGAAAGCTCCTTTATTGTATTGTCCTTTCCTATGATCCTTTACCTTCTCTTTCCTCCAAAGCACGCCCAGCCTGAGTGGGGCATCACAGAGGCCAACACAGCTATGCTGCCTACAGATTTCCTCTCTACAAGTTCTTTGATCCCATCCATGCCAGCTGGAATAATTAAATAGATTGAAGGGCAGAACTGGCCCCAGAGAAAGAACAGAATTTGGTTCTGCCATCATGTATACAGAAAAATGAAATAAAATATGATAATAAGACTCCAGATTTTTCAGATGACCTACAAGAATCAAGCCTTTCAGCAGGAACCCTTCTGTGGTCCCCTATATGGTGTCTCCAGTCCTCACAGCCCCTGGCTGTGAATGCTTTTAAACCTAATCCCCTCTAATTGCCATAGGAATAAAGTTAAAATCAGTAATGTTAATAATAAAACAAGAATAAAATGAGAAACAAATTGACAACTAAGCAGCACCACTAACTTCCCTCAACTGCCCTCCTGAGCCGCTCAGTTTTATTGATTCCTAAAAGCCAGGAGAAGAGAGGGTGCATTCCTAACAGGCTTAGGAAGGCCATGCCTGAAAACAAGAGCTGCCGCAGAGAGGGCTTGCTTGTATGGCGGGATGATCAAGATTGCTATACAGGGACATGCCAGGAGAAATGGTTCTATATATACCGGGGTGGGGGTGGAAGCAGCTGGCTGGCTCTGTAAAACATGCAGAGACATAGAAGGCAACCTCTTAGGCCTACCAGCTCTGGGTTGGAAAATGCATAGAGATTTAGGGGTGGAGTAGTGGGGAAGGGTGGTTTAGGGAGGGGGGAACCTGAGCAGGGGATAATGCCATACAGCCTCCAAAGCAGCCATTTTCTTCAGGTGAACAGATTTTTGTCATCTGGAGATTAATTGTAATTTGGGATGCTCTCTAGCTCCCCTCCCCCCCCCAGGCTGGCAACCCCACTACCTCTTCTAAGTGGAGTCCTTTATTTATTGATGTACCCTTGGAGGCCCTGGCACACAACTTGGGAACTCCTGCTCTAATCTGTCATTATTTCATTACCTTGTGTTTTTAACATTTTTTACATGCATTCAAGCATTCAGGATAGTGCTACTTGACTCCTGGGTAATAAATCATTCAGCGTGGAGTGAGCTACAAATAAGAGCCGTATGTATGCAAACACTGCGTACATGCATTTACCCTTAGCTAACACACAGGGTTACTGGGTTACACACTTAGTTACATAGGAATTATCCAAACCAAACCAGCTTGGGATTACTACACACAAAGAGATCTGCATATTTCTGAGAAGATGAATAGGTTTTGTGGTACTTGGTTAACACAGCGGTCCAGAAATGCTGGTCCAGGAGTCGAGGCAGCTGCTGGCTAGACCGCATCTTTGGCATTTTGATCTTCAGTCCCTCTGTGGCTGCTGCTAAAAACATTAGTGCTTGGAGAGAAGGGGCTGGTTACTGGAGCTGCTCTCCGTAGCCCTCCCATTCCCAGCCACTCTCTCCCAAGAAAAGGGAGAAAATCAATAGGGCTATTGTTTGCTGTAAGGGAGTGTGGGTTTTCAAACAATCAGGAAAATTCCTGAGGGCAATGCAGACAACAAGCAGTGCTCCGGCAAGAAGGCTGGCCTCAGCAGTAATCCTTAGCGGGAGGGAACTGACATAAGACTTTTGAATTATGATGAGCTTAGTCAAAGACTTTGCCCTGTTGCTCTGAGGTCAGTGCTGAGCCTACCAAAGAGAGGGCTGGTGACAGATTTACTGTTGTGACTTGTGAGTAGGCACACAGGTGGAGGGCCGTACCAGTGTGAGGTTCGATGTGCCTTGAGGCTCAGAAGTTGTTCCCTACTCCATTTGTCTTAAGCTACCAGAGGCCTTTGTAGAACAGAAACAGAGAGAGCTACCTCTGGTTCCTCTGTTCCTCTCTGAGTTAGGAGTCAGCACAGTCCAGAGGCAGCCATTCCTCAGCAACCTGTGGAACCATGCCAGGCTTGGCCTTGCTACAGAAGCATGGGAAGAATGGTGTCACTTGCTCATCATGACATCAACCTTGGGCCAGACTTCAGAGCGGAAGTCACAGGAGCCAGTCCTAAAAGCAAAGTATCTCTGCTTCGCCTCCCATGCATGCCTGCAGGCATTTGTTTTTCTGCATTTGTTTTAGTAAACCTTCATTGTGCCTTTCTATTATAAAACGATACACTAGGGAGCTTATATCAAGAGATAAAGTGACAAGTGATAAAGTTTTTATCTGTGTTGCTCTGAGGACAGATTCAAGTTCCAAAGAAGCAAGATTCGGGTCCAGAAGTACCTTGGAAACCAACTAGATTTCCAGGATATGAGCTCTCTGGAAATTAGGTTTCCCAGTTGCCTGCCAGTGGCAGGCAATCTCCCGAGGTTTTGCCCTGTTGCCTACTGATCGCAGGCAATTGGCAGGAGGTAGCAAATCCCCAGCAATCTCCCTCCACTGGCAGGCAACCCAAGAAAGAGGGCACCAGGTGTACTCCCAGCAGGGCACAACATCACTTCCCAAAGTAACGTTGTTGCACTGGCTGCTGGCATGCTCCCACCCTTCACTGTGGCTAATTTTTGCCCCAAACAAGCTGAATTTACCCCACACAAAGCATGGCAGCATGCCCAAGAACTGCATGATGTCAGAAAGCTATGTCATCACGTAAGCCCCGAGAGCATGCATGCTTCGCGCAAGTGTGGAAAGAAGATTCCCAGGAAGCACAAAGTAAGTGCCAGGTCCCCCAACTCCCACCAGGAAGGTATAGGGACCTGGCAACCCTACTGAAAATCTAGTTGGTCTCTAAGGTGCTACTGGACCCAGATCTTGCTCTTCCATTACAGACCAACACAGTTGCCCACCTGAAACTAAGAGCCAAGCTACAAGTGATGAATGACACTTGCCTGGCACGTGAACAGACTCACGTGTATTCCTCCTTGTTCACTTGCCATTCACTCGCTCTCCACTTGATCACTACTTGGAAGGCAAGTGAACAGGGAGGAATACACATGAGTCTGTTCACTTGCCAGGCAAGTGTAATTCGTCACTTGTAGCTTGGCTCTAAGTTCCAGAGGGGAAGCAGTTGAGAAACGGACTAGGAAGTATTTGGGCAGGAAGTCTTAGGAAAGATCTTCTCCTTCACTATATAGCTGGTTGAGAAGGATGAAGTGTTAAAAGCACAGTCAGACAATGTAACAAAGTTCTTTCCTTCAGCCTAATGTCTGCTGGTGCCAGAAGTGATGCTAACTTTGGGATGAAAAATCCTTGGAGATATGGGAGTAAAGCCTGGGGAGGGCAGAGATAGGAAAGGGGAGAATAGGACCAGCAGTCACCCAGGTGGGACCCAGAGATCTCCCAAAACTGATCGACATACTACAGAGATCAATTCCCCTGGAGAAAATGGCTGTTTTGGAGGGTGAATTCTATGGCATTATACCTTCCTTGAACCCTGACCTTTCCAGGCTCCCCCCTAAAAAGTCTTTAAAAAGCTCTGACCATTAACATGTGTTAATTCATTTCACTGTATCCAATTTTAAAGAGCCCAGATTGCTTTTTATTTAACACTGAGTTAAATGAAAAATGAAAAAAGTTCACTGGTGGAGAAAATATCCAGTCAGAATTTAAAAATGGTCAGGTAGCAGCACTATAATCCTCTCTCTTGGCCCCTAGCCCCCCAAACACCTGGAATGGGTTCTGGAGAAATTTTTTAATGCAGTAGGAGCAGTCTTGAGTGAAGTCCCTGGTTTATATTAAGAGTGCTTTGAGGATTATAAAAGGGTCATTTAATGGATAGACACACACACACACATCCACGAAGAGCCTTGAGTCCAATACAATATCCCTCCTGAGAAATGTGGTTGCATTGTGGTGTGTGCTTTCTCAGCCAATTCAGCAAGAGTTGAGAAGATGAAGCCAAGAACTATTGATGGGGTTTTTTTGGTTGTTGTTTTTTTTGTGAAGGCTCCCAGCCTCATACAACCAGAGCAGATGGGTTTCTTGGAAAGTCAACAGTGTCCCACCTGCCCGAGGCCTCCTCCAAGGACCTACGCCTGGCAGGATTATTGGGAAAACTAGCAGCCATTTCCTTTGTTTCATGAGGACAGACTTTTGGCCTGAGTGAATATAATAACAGCAGTTTTGGCCTGCTGACAGTTGATCACCTTTGCTGCACTTCTACAGAAGAAGGCAGCAACTCTGCCCTAACCGGCAGTCCCAGGGCCCTTAGCTGGCCCAGGCCTCCACTCTTTATTCTACCAACATTCATATCAACTTCCTGTTCCTACTGCAGCAGCCCTAAGTGTAGGCTTGCTCCCTTTTCCCAGAGAAAAGTAAATTATACTATCCAAAGCTACCCATCTTATAGCCCTTTTCCTAAAACATAGAAACCCCTTTCAGATAGGCTTTTAAAAGAGCTAGGTGGCAGTGTGATCCACAGAGAGTCTATCCAGTCAGTAACTGACCCTCGTGTGACTGCACCAACCATTTATTTCCCTGTCATCAAACCCAAACGTTTCATTACTTAACCAGACAAGTGACGTATCCAGCAGAATCAGCCAGGATAGGAAGACATCCAGATTGGCCCCGTTCCCAACATCTGGCAGAGCGGTGTACTTGGCTCCCAGGGATGACTGCAGCAGAGTCTCTGATAATCAAACATCTGGTTTCCAAAAGAGAAAAGGGACGCAAAGCCCATTCTGTAGCTTGGCAGAGAACAAACTGTGGCAGAGGGGGGAGGCTCCTTACCATTTCTGTTGTTAATTATCTCTCTGTAATGTATACTGAACTGAACTAGGAACATTCTGAACAAAAGAGGAGTCTCAACTGCATGAGCCAGAAGGACAAGATACTGAGCTGGACTTTGTGCGCAAACAGGACCTGGAGAGGGGGAGGCACTTCCAGCAAATTAACTTCTCGTTCTACTTAATGGATACAGACTTGCATCCTTTGCAAAACCCATTTAATTCCTGCACACTGAAATCAGTCTGTGCAAAATTAACTTCATTCACAGTATTGTACATACACGACAGAGAGTGAGAGGCAGGCAGGTAGGCAGATAGTATTATATCATAGGATTTGTAGTATTGAAGAATATTTTTGTGCAGGCTTATTTGATTGAAGTCACAGTGAAATATGGGATTTGAACTCTGTGAAGTGAAATTACAAAGTTGTAGTTCATGTTTTGCAGCTCAAGACATTCTGTCTCCCTTGGGAAAGCAAGTCATTTTGATGCCACTGCAAATTCTGGGGCATATCATCATCATTTGTGGGAGCCAACTATGTTAAAACTAGCCCTGATTTCTTGCAAATATGCATCTTGTATTGCAAAGTCACCAGCAACATGGTGTCTTTCAGATATGGAAGTAAAACGGCACAGCTTCAGCCTTAAGGGACCACAGAATCTTGAATGCATCCCACTGTCATTGCGAGCTTTAATATTATATGACTGTTGGTGCAGTCCTAAACAGAGTTACATCCTTCTAAACCCATTGACTTCAATGCACCTAGAAGGATTACCTCTGCTTAGGATTTCACTGATAGTTTGTTAAAAAAAACCTTTTTGAAATATTATCACATATCACAAAAATATGGAAACTATCCAGCAGGAATATACTTGCAGCAACAGGCAGTACACAGTGATATACTACATATATTGCTGAGCCATTTCCTTAGAGCACAGCCCTATCACCTGTGTATGAAGGCCCTCCTGAATAATTTGGTTTTGTATAGTTTGAGGAAAGCCCAGAGAGTGTGGGCTTTCCTGACCTGTTCAGGCCAGCCATTCCATAAGGAGAGAATGTATGTGTACAGGCAGCTGTTGGTTTTGCCCAGTTGTAGTGGGGCACCTGCAGAAGGCTCTGTTCAGACGAACGAAGCTGCTATGGTGGACCATAGGGAGAGAGGCAATTGCACAGATATGAGGGACCAAAGCCACGAAGGGCTTTGTATGTGATAACCAAAATCTTGACTTGAACCAGGTAAGCGATGGGTACCCGACAGAATGACAACAGAATACGAGTAATATGCATGCTCCATCTAGCTCTTGATAATAACCAAGCTGCAGCATTCTGCACCAACTGGAGTTTCTGAGTTGACTTCAATGGGAGATCTATGCAGAGTGCATTACAGTAGTCAAATCTCAATGTTACCATGGGTTCAGCGGGCCAAATCTTTTCAAATCATAACTCAGCATAATAATTTTTAAAACTCACTGAGCAAGCTAAAATATCAAAGTGTGCACATTCAGTGAAGGTTTCTCAATGCCAAAGTCCAAGAAATGCAAAAAGGAGCTGAATTATAGCTGCTGACAGAATTAAGAAAACTATCTTTTGGTTTTAGACTAGCTCTTTGCAATTTATTTTTTAATCATTCAAATGTATTGAATAATTAAAATGTATTAAATGTATTGAATAATTTTTAAAATGATTGGTTTATAGTTTCAAAGTAGGAAAACAATACTTGTCATCTCGACAGCAGTTAGAGGACCTCTGAAATAAGGTAATGTTTGAAACGTCAGCATTGTTAATGTTTTTATATTGTTAATCTAATAAAATCAACAGATGATAACAATATCCAAGGAAACCTTAGGTTATGCCAATATGATGATATCCAATATACAAAATAACTGTGAGGGAGGGAAAGATTTTTCTTGCCTAAAATGACAAAAATACCTTGAACTTCCCTGATCTGGTCCATGAATTTAGACTTCACCCAAAATCTTTATTCAAGCTTATTTCTACTTTAGGTGAAGAAAAATATATTTAATTGTATTGTATTTTTCTTATTGTAAAGCATTTGTGTATTTATGTATTTATTTATTTTAAAGAATTTAAAGCATCAGCCCTTTCAACATTCCACAGTACTTTTGTTTAGTTTTGTTTCCAAAAGTATTATCCAAAACGTTAGTGTGTCTTACTAACAAAACAAAACAAAAAATACCAGAAGAGGGTAAAAGGCAAAACTTCAAAAGAAAAGAAAAGAAAAGAAAGCCTGCTCTCAGATTCTGCTACTTGAAGACAGGGTTGCCACGCCAGCTTCCAGGAAAGGCCTGAAAATCTCTCCGAATTACACCTGATTTTCAGACTACAGAGATCAGTTCCCTGGAAAAAATGGCACCTTCAGAGGGTGGACTCTATGGCATCACTTCACCACCAGGCTTCACTCCCCCAGCCCCCAGCCCTAGTTCCCAAACCTGAGCTAGTAACCCTGCTTGAGGAAGAAGCAGAATTAAAGAACAGCTGGTATCCCAGTATCAATTAGCAGTCCAGGAAACTTACCAGTTTCACAGCTGAATGGTCAATGATATTCTTGAATGGTGAAAATTACACAGGAGGAGGAAGGAGCAAGCTAGACTCTTAATATCGTTCAGTTTATTGTCTATAGCCTTCGGCCATCACAAATTTTCCAAACATCACAATCTAATAAACAGTTATCTCCCAGTATCACAATTTTAAAAAGTTATTAAAATTAATTAAAACTGTACACAGTATACCAAACCATCCCAGGAGTCACAAAACTGCCTCATTCAGTGCCGCCTTAGATCTTATCTTCTTGGCTGCAAGGGCAAACTGAGAGACTCTGTAAGACACATGGTTATCTGTGTCAGATAACAAGAACACAATCTTCTCGATTTCAGAATATGTGTTTATGGCTGGTAGGATTCTGGCCAAGAATTTGGCTTTAGGGACACTATACAATGGACAGTGAAGTAGGTGTGGGGAAGATTCTCCACGGCAGATGATCCGCAACTGCAGCTGCGGTGTTCCATAAGGATGTGAGAATAACGCCCTGCCAGAAGAGCTGGTTGCAACGTCTGAAAACGCGGAGCGGTGAAAGACACTCTAAGGTTATATTGAGAAATGCTGGCTAGGTAAGTGGCTCTTAAGTGATCAAATTTAATTAATTTATACCAAGGAGCTGCCTTAGATTTTAATCTTGATAGCCGGTCCATCACTGCATCTGACTTGTAAATCCACTCCCTAAGTGGGAGGTTATTGGCTGAGACCCCAAAAAGGTCATCGGGGATGGTGTACCTTTGGCAGATGGTGGAAAAGAAGCCAGGGTGTGTGGGGTCTTTAGATAGTAATAAATTTGCTGATTGGTGGCTTAGGGAGTCAGAGCTGGAAGACTTGATCCTTTTTCCAGCACTTTAAAACTGCAATGTGTACCCAAGCCCTAAGGGAGGGGAGTCCTGTTTCAGCTCTCATCAGGGCAGACTCTTAATATGTGAACATGGTGGCTCTTAAAAGCCATCATATGGCTTTTAAGAGAGGGTCAATTTGCAGCACACACACACACGCACACACAACATGTATGTATGTATGTATGTACGTATGTATGTATGTATGTATGTATGTATGTATGTATTGTGTTCTTTTCTCACTGAGACTCAAGGCAGATTACATAGAGTGAGATAAGCACAGTCAATATCAAGGACATTTCAGTAAACAACGCAATAGAATAAATAAATGTAAGTTTACAAAGACATAACATTAGCAAAATCCAATACAAAGCTGAAGAAATGCTGAAACAGAGAATAAGCCATTCTAGGACTGATATTAGATAACATAGAACTTACCCAGTAGGGTCATGCTTAAAGCAACAGGTAGTACATAGGGGCACATACTTAAAGCAATAGATAGTACATACAGCAAAAAATAAAACATAACATGAAATAAACTGGGAACTGAGAGCAAAATCTACTTATGCTGCTAATGCCAGATTATTGTCTGCCATCTCCAATGTACAGTTGCAGTAGATATGACAAGCAGACACGCTAAAGAAGCCATCGAGTGTGTGGGCCACTTGACACCCTTCCGACTGCAAGCTGCTGTGCAGAAGCCACACCTGGGTCCCAAAACCTGAGTCACAGGGACAGACTTAGTGACCCCAGGTAGGAGAAAGTTGGTGAAACCACATTACTCATTAGGCATCTTTGGAGTAGCATTGCAGAGTTTACTCCCACTAATCCAACATCAACAGGATAACTGTAAAGTCAGCACTTGCTGCCGTAGGTTAGAATAATAGGAAACAGATTCTGATAGGGACATCTAAGTGCACTGAAGGATTTCATTCACTCATTCATTCTAATTAGAGGTCATTCAGGAACATACATTTTAGTGTGGATTCCAGTAAATAACTAAAACTTCCCTTTATTTAAACTCCAACTTGGCAAGACACACCATTATACAACTTAAATTTATTCAGCAAAATTCAGGTGAAGATTTGCATCCAGAACCAGTCACAGACTCTTAAAACCCAACAAGTACAACGAAAAACTTTGCAGAATTCTCAGCGGGAAAAGGTCTCTTCAAACTCCACATCCTCTGCATTCTGCTCTAAAATACACGAGGACAAGTTAGAGCCCAACCAAGCCCAGCGTTTCTGAGAACCGAGGAGGGGAGCAGTACATAGCCGTTTTTCTTTTTTTCTGCATCAGAGGCCATTTCATATCCGTTTATCAAGAGTTAAAGGGCAATTATTTAACGTGATATCCAACTCGGATTAGCCAGAAGTCTGTGCGTTCAGTAATGTAAACGTAGCGCCCTCTGCTGGCTCCTTTTTGAAACTTAAACTTCTGCTAGGAAGCAAGAAACTGGACGGGAAAATGAAGAACCTGATCCAGGTTCGGCCTCAAATGGTGGCCTGGGAGACATTGCGACGCAAAATTGAGGGTGTAACTAGGGATTTTAAAAAAAGAGTTCAGATAGCAGGGAGGCTACAGACTGGGACCGAAGAGCATATAGGGAGTTGAAGAAGGGTGGCGTGCACTGCATCCTGCGCACCCAGGCCGGACTGCTGCACGGCGCCCGTGATGAGCAACACGTGCCTCCTTCTCCACCCGGAATGCCTGGAGCATGTTCGAAACGGGATTTGAAACTCTTTCGGGAAGGGGTTGTGCGTGCATGCCCTCATGTGTGTTCATTGGCGGAGTTGTGCAATCCACTAGACCTCTGCGTTGATTTGGATGGGATTCGCTTACGGAAACTGGAAATCAGTGGGCGTTTCACTGTACCATTGTCAAGCTATATGTAATTATCAAGGCTGCTATCGTATTCACAGTAAGCGGAAGGGAAGCTGTTCCGTTTATTTTCCCGCCCCCCAAATCTCAGGTAATTATTTATATCTAAACCATACCGGTGGAATCCCGTTCAGTGACTGGGAGATTTATTTTCTGAAGGAAGAGTGGGATGCAAGTGCAAAACAGAAGCATAAAATCTATATTTGCAATTTGCCCATGCTATGATCACTGAAAATCGGGACAGGGCAAAAGCCGGAAGGAGACGGAACAGGCCGGAACGGGCACTAAAGAAATGCCAGTGCCACAAAAAAGAGGGAGATGTGTTAGAGACACTCCAGAACAATATTTTAGAAATGAAAACTCTGGACTGGCACCCTTCAATTAACCCATTCCATGCCAAAAAGCTCCCAGAACAGCACAAAACAGCCCAGAACAGGCACTAAAGAAATGCCAGTGCCACAAAAAACAGTCGGATGTGTTAGAGACACTCCAGGACAATATTTTAGAAATGAAAACTCTGGACTGGCACCCTTCAATTAACCCTTTCCATGCCAAAAAGCTCCCGGAACAGCACAAAAGCCCGGAAGGAGCACTAAAATGCCAGTGCTACAAAAAACAGTGGGATGTGTTAGAGACACTCCAGAACAATATTTTAGAAATGAAAACTCTGGACTGGCACCCTTCAATTAACCCATTCCATGCCAATATGCTCACGGAACAGCACAAAACAGACTGCTGTTTTCTGCAGACTCGGGACTGAAAGCACACCCAGACCATGTTTTTCGCTTCCCTCCACCCCAACAATTATCTGTTGGTAGCCTGGGACTTAGCCTCAGGCGAAGAGGAGTTACCTGGCTGGATGCTCCAAGTAACGTTTCTATCTCTATTTGGGACACAGCCACAGATGACCAATGATGAGGCAAGTGAGGCAAAGATGAGCCGACAGGTAGCAATAGTCCTTGGCTTCACTGTGGTGCTGCCTCCTACTGCTGGCTTGTACTTGCATATTAGCCCATTATCTGTTGGATCTCCTCCAGATGAGACAGTGTTGATGGAAGAGGGATGGGACCAATGGTGAAGAACCATTTTCCATGGCTTCTTTGGCAACCCTGTCCACCCCCGTTGCCACGTCATAAAGATGATCCATTTCAGTCTGATTGTTGCCCTCATCATGGCAGACTAAGATCATTTGTTGCCCTGATGAATGCCCTACACTGATCCTCTTATTTGGAAACTGCATCCTTGTTTGTTTTCCTATACTTCTTAGTGCCCTTTGATATCGTTGACAATGCCATCCTGTGACAGCACAGCATTCATATTTGCTAACGCTGTGACCTGGAACCAGGTATTTGGGACACAGGGAAGTTTATATCCCAAACATCTGTCTGCCATTCAGCCACAAAGAGGTAGGTAGATAACATGCACAAATGATGTCTTCTTCACCCACTGGTTTGTAAAGTGTGGGTTGGTGAACCCCCAAAAATGGAGCCAGGGCATCCATTGTAGATGTCAGCACTCAAAAGGCAAGGATTGGTGGGGGGGGGTTACCTCCCCCTGTCACATGTGGAAGAGAACAGCTTCTCACATATGTGAAGGACAAAGGCTTTACATTCAGTAGACAAATGGCAGCTTTCTCCCTCCCTCCTCGACGGTATCTGAAGACAGCCCTGATCAGGTGAGTAAAGCTGCTGTGGTGGAACATAGAGGAAGAGGTTGTCCTACCGATATGCCAGGCCAAGGCCATGTCACAGTCAAGACCTTGAACTGAGTTTGATAACTGATGGCGGAGGCGGGGGGGTGTCGGGGGGAGCGGTGCAGCCGCGACCCCCGGGGGGCCCAGCCGTCTTCGTCTTCGTCTGGGGATGGGGATGGGGATGGGGATGGGGATGGGGAATTTTATTTTTGGCAACCTCTTCTACATGCAAAACTTTTTTGGTACAAAGTTGTAATGTTATAAAATGGTAAAAATTTCATAAAATTGTAATTTTACTAACAATCCAACTCAAATAAGTTTATGGATAATTCAAACAGTATTGCTTCTATAATCATATTAGGCATAAATGGTAAAATGGTAAAAATTTCATAAAATTGTAATTTTACTAACAATCCAACTCAAATAAGTTTATAGATAATTCTAACAGTCTTGCTTCTATAATCATATTAGACATAAATATTAAACATAACTTTTAAACATTAAGTAAAAAGTATTAAATACTCGGTAGAGATGGGTTGAAGGTTTTATCTTAAATCCTGAGCAGCTTGAAACCTTCAAGTGAGAACTGAAAACACGTTTCTCTGTTTTAGAGAAACTGCTTTTCAGTTCAAAATAAACGGGATGTATGTTTTTGTTGCACTCTCCCAACCAGGAGACAGACTCCTCCTAAGAGTTTAATGGCTTCTTTCATTAACAAACGCTAGTCGTTTTCATTACGTGAGGTATCAAAATATAAATGTTTATTTAAATAAAACATAGAAAAATAGAACAGATGAACACAACAAGAATTAAGTTTCCTAACATTTCTTAATGAAATCTAACTCAGTCAGATTAACGATGAAATGCATTCAAGTTACCGTAGCACATATTACAAGGGTAAGTTTCCTGCCTAGATCTTCATGAGATTTCTTTTGGCCAAAACCCTGATCTGCTATTTGGATTACCATTTTTATATATTATCTTATGCAGAAATCTAAGATCTTTTCATATGATAACAAAGATAAATATCAAACCAATCATAATTTAATTCTTTTTTACTATTTCCAATCATGTGACATTCTACCTAGCCAAAAGTACCACTATGCCCAGCTGCAAGATAAGAGATATGGATAGTAAAAATGACAAGAAAAGTTACATGACCAGATCATCCTTGGTCTTTGCTAACAATTACAGAACATGTATCTGATACTGTTCACTATTTTTAATTGGCTGTCAAAGATAAAGCACCAGTTATACACCATACTAGAAAAAGAACTACAGTGATGTTCATACAGCGTTATTTAGAATGCATATGTTTCACGAAGTATGTGTTCTAAACCATAATCAGCAGTCTACTGATTTGAATCCCACTACTGACATGAGCTCAGTAGGTGGCCTTGGGTCAGCCACTCCTCTCAGCCCCAGCTCCATTGTGGGGATAAGAATAACACTAACTTGTTCACTGCTCTGGGTGAGGCACTAATATGTGTAGAAGAGTGGTATATAAGCACAGTTATTATTATTATTTATATTTTCATGACACCATCCCTTGACCTGTGAAATTAAGTATTTTGATAAATATGAAAGTGATACAAAATATAAATGCATTGCATAATGTGTGAGTGTACATATACAAACTTTAAAAATTGTATTGGATAATACCGCAAAGCATGATTACTGAGAAAGCTGCTTTCACTGCTTTCAGTGTGGAGAGCTGCTTGTAGATCAAAACAACCTGACGAGCTGTCTTCATGCAGAGTACACTTGATTCTCTTGACTTTCAATTCTGCTTTCGTTCAGCATGGGTAAAATCAATGTGTCAGCAGTAAACATTTGTATCACTCCTCTCTCAATGACCTTTTACATTTTACTGCCTATCGTGTCAAAGCAATTAAAATTAACAATACAGTTACTAAGCTGCTAAGATCAATTAATGGCTCTTAGGCTTTATCGATTGATCTAGTGACATCTTCAAAACCCACTGGTAACAGACTATACATACTTCTCTTCTATCCACAATATATACACAAGGATTGATTACATATTCTTATCTTCTAAATTACATATTTAAATGACATATTCTTATCTCCTAAATTAATTAGTCAAACTCTTACATCAAGGATTGGTGACAAGTTGTGGACAGACTATGCTTGGACAGAATGTACACTGAGAATAAATGACATCAAACAAATTGGAAGCTAAATAAATCACTTTTATTTAACAAATAAATTTCTTCTGAAGTCTCTTTAGAAATTAAACAATAGAAACAAACTACGTGGCATTCCTCAAATCCACATGTAGGATGCTATGGAAGTGGTACTTAGAGGGAAATTAATCTCCGTTGCCTCCTGTCGTGAAGAGCAAAAAGGAAACATTAGAAATGAAATGATATCTAGAATAAGAAAACTAGAAGATGAACACAAAAAAGGCCACCCAATCTATAAACTTGCTTGCATGAAAATTAGAGGAAAAAACCTCCTCACATTCTATACAAGCTATTAAAGGCACCCAGGAAAAACTCAAACTAATTCTGTAAAATTAGCCGATGTATTTGCTGAATACTACCAAACCATTTGTACATCAGACAATCCTGACACTAATCATATTTTAAATTATTTATCATCACAGGAAATTTGGAAAAAAAACTCACAAGAACATAAACAATATCTGGACCAACCAGTCACAACAGAAGATGTTACAGTCACCATCAAATCCGTGAAAAAAATAACAAAGCTTCAGACAGGGATGGATTCCCTGCCAAATTTTTACAAAAAAATACATTCGCCTACTTTCAACTCCACTAACTGCCACATGCAACTCTGTTATGTTAGGAGGTAGCATCCCTCTATCTTGGTCAGAGGCTGAAATAGTAGTTTCTCCAAAAAAGGACAACCATATTACAAATACTAAATCTTCTCAACCAATACCCTTACTGAATCAAGACCAAAAGATCTTTACAAACATATTTGCCAAAACATTGTCTAAATTTAAATAACCAACTACATTCACCTTGACCAGACAATACACGTAACACTTTAACTATAATTAATTTCTGTGAAGCATACAAAACCCCTGCATTACTTCTGGCCTTTGATATAGAGAAGGCATTTGATTAAGTGGAAATACCATATCTAAAACTTTTACTTCAAAAAATGGGTTTTGGCGACCAATTCTAAAATGCCATTAATGCTCTTTATCTTTCTCCAAAAGCTACAGTTAGGACTAACAATGTACATTCAATAGATATCCATATAGCAAGGGGAACTAGACAAGGCTGTCCCTTTTCCCCATTTCTGTTTGCCATAACTATAGACAGGGCCAATGCTACCATTAGACCAACTAGGCAGCCGCCTTGGGCACAGACCTCAAGAGGGGCATAGTTTTAAACAGATTACTTTCTTGAAAAAAATGCAACTGAGAAAACCTATTGAGCACCCCCTAAATGGTCCTGTCCACAGACATCAAGCAGCTCAAAAGCTCACCGTAACTTTTTTATTTATTTATTTATTTATTTATTTATTTATTTATTTATTTATGTATGTATGTATTTATTTATTTGATGTATACCCTGCCCTCCTCACAGATGGGCTAAGGGTGGCTAACAACATTAAAAAATACATTAAAATCACAGAAACATACAATCAATAATATTTTTTAAAAAATAATTAAAATAGTCCAGGAGCAGGCTATTTAAACAAATATTGGGAGTCCGTATACAGGCATGGCAGATGGCTGAGGGCAGCTCCGGAAGAAATGGAGGTCTTAGATGGAAGAAGAAGGACACTCGCTGGCACTCAGCCAAAGGCCCAGCAGAACATCTCCGTTTTACAAGCTCTGCAAAACTGTAACAGGGCCCATAGGGCCCAGATCTCCAGTGGGAGAGCATTCCACCAGGCCAGGGCCAGGGCAGAAAAAGCCCTTGCCCTGGTTGAGGCCAGATGGATGTCCTTTGGGCCAGGGACCACCAGGAGTTGCTTGTCTGCAGAGCGCAACACCCTGCAGGGGACGTAATGGAAGAGGCGGTCCCACAGGTATGGAGGTCCCAGTCCATGAAGGGCTTTAAATACCAAGGTTAACACCTTGAACCAGATCTGGAACTCCACTGGAAGCCAGTACAGCTGGCACAGCACATGATGAATGTGCGCTTGGATGGGCGTTCCGGTAAGGATGCGTGCCGCTGCATTCTGGATCAGCTGTAACTTCCGGGTCAGACCCAAGGGCAGTCCAGGATAGAGTAAGTTGCAGTAGTCTAGCCTGGAGGTGACCGTTGCATGGATTACTGTGGCCAGGTCCTGTGGTGAAAGATAGGGCGCCAGTTGCCTGCCCTGTCGAAGATGAAAAAAGGCAGACCTGGCAACAGTCTTGACCTGGGCCTCCATTGAAAGAGTAGCATCCAAGGTCACACCCAGACTCCTCACCATCAGGGAAGGTTTCAATTGTACCCCATCAACAGCTGGGAGCCGGTTCCGGAGGCCGGCAGACGTGCGCGGCGCCTCGAGTGCCGCCGGGCAACGAGAAACGGCAAATAAAAGAAACAGGCGGAAGCCCGTAAACAAGCGAATCCCTTCTGTTCTACAAGCGTTTGTGAAGGAGAGGTTGATCTGAAGAAGACTCGTTCTTCCCCTTTGCTGAGTTCCAGAATTTTGTTGGCGCCCCCCCCCCAAAATGGCAGCAAAGAAGCAAAGTCCCGCTCTCGGTAAGTCAATCTCGGCTACCTTGAAGGGGGAGTCGCTCGAAGAGTTGGTGCGCAGGGCGGTGGTGGAAGCCATAAAACCCTTTGTTGACAAGCTGAACGAAACTGATCAAAGGGTGGGCTTAATTGAAAGCGAAGTGAAAACCATTAAGGCAGCAGCGGGGGGGGGGGGCAGAGAAGTCTGCTCTGGAAAGTGCGTCACTTGTGAAGGCTACAAAAAAGGAGCTGAAGCTGGTTGAGAACCAGCTGATCGGGCTACAGATGGAACAAACGCAGACAATTTTGCGTCTCCAAAACGTGAAAGAGGAGGAAAAAGAGGATCTGTGGGAGGTGGTCTCGGAACTATTGGCGATACCCGCGAGGACGACTAAAGAAGAGGTTAAAAGCGCCATTTTGGAGGTCCGTCGGGCTTCTTCAAAATATGCAACAAAGCGACAGTTGCCTCGTGAGATCATTATTGACTTTTCATTTAAAAAGATTCGGGACACCATCCTATATAACTCATACAATGCGGATTTGGACTTTATGGGTTTGAAAGTCAAGATTTTGAAGGACGTTCCATTTCTAGTCCGTAAACGGCGTTTTAAATATAAAAAGTTTGCAGCTCTTCTGAGGGACCATGGAATAAAGTACAAATGGTTATTCCCGGAAGGAATATGGTTCAGATATAAAGATCAGGCCTATAAGATATTATCAGAAGATCAACTAAAGGATTTTGAGAATAAAAACCCAGAACTCTGCTGCACCGAGAACGAAGAAAAGGAGGAGCCGGAGGGGGGGGGAGGAGGAGGAGAGCACCGCAACAGCGGTTGCACAGAGAGAACTGCGTCTGGGACCTAGAAGGGGGAGGAAAGTTTAATCAGAATTTGAAATGTTTATTCTCTGTATGATTAACCACTCCATCATTATCCTATGGAGCTATTTTTGTATTATGACAGTATGAAGGGAAACATTGAAGTGTAGTGTTTAGTGTTTGTAGTTCATTCCCCCCCCTTTTTTCTTTTTTTCTTTTTCCACCCCCCTTTGTCCCTTCCCTCTCCCCTTTCCTTGTGATAGTCTTGTGTAGTGCTGTGTAGTGTTTTGTAGTTATGAAAAATAAAAAAAAAATTATAAAAAAAAAACAGCTGGGAGCCGGTTCCCAGCTCGATTGCCCCATGATCCAGACACAGAACCTCTGTCTTCAGGGGATTCAATTTCAGGCGACTCTGATGTAACCATACCGTCACAGCCTCAAGACCCTTGACCAAGGAATCCAAAGCAAGATCGGACTGGCCATCTGTAATGATTCCAAGTAAATGTGTGCATGTATCTTTAAATGCTTGATGAGATAGGTGAAGAGTGGGGGGTGAAGGAGATGGATGAGTGAGTGATATGTGTCAGGCTATGGCATTCCAGACTTGATAGTCTGTTTCACTCCCTTCTGCAAGAAGACGAGGTCTTTTGATTTCAAAAGGTTTATTGTGAAAGACAGCATTCAAGCCCAGATGTGCATATTCCAGGATTAGAGATCCTGGCCGAGCAAAGCGTTGCTAGGAATGAATCATAGAGCAAAGGTTGTTACATTTCACACTCCCGGAGCCCAGCCTCCCCCCCAAGTTCATACAGCAAAACTTCTCAGAGGTGCGCTGAGCTGGCCAAGGTCGAAACAGCAGATAAGACAGGATCCTTTCCCATGGAATCGGCTCCTTGCAGGTGTTGCCTGGAGGGAAAGAAGTCTAAACACTACACGATCAAATATGGCGTTACTTAGGTTAAAACAGTTTCTGACAATATGATTGGTTGAGGACTGAGAGGGTGGTTGGAGTGAATGCAGTTTGAGACTGAGAGTAGAGAGAAAATTTTTAGTCAGAAGAAAGCAGGCTAGCTGTGTGCTGCCTGAATATGTTGAAGTGTTTATGAGAGAAATATAACCTGTGTGGAACCTGAACTGAGCATGTTTGTGAAAGGACACTCAGTCAGGGAAAGAGAGGCCAGCTGTGTGAATGAGAGTAAATGAAGTAACTTTAAGAACCGAGAACTACGTTTGTGAAACCG
This sequence comes from Eublepharis macularius, assembly GCF_028583425.1. Lineage (NCBI taxonomy): Eukaryota > Metazoa > Chordata > Lepidosauria > Squamata > Eublepharidae > Eublepharis > Eublepharis macularius. The sequence goes on from NC_072795.1 coordinate 66,531,593, forward strand.
ATACGCTTCTCGAATAAATAAAAGCTTATTTTTGTTTTGCTATATCCCAGTGTAGCTGTCATTGCTATATCCCATTCCTATCTTCAGGGCCACATAGAACCACGAAGGAGCCTGACGCTTAGGAACGTTACCAAAGGGAAAATTTAAATAAAATATCTTGGAATAAAATATTCCGGGTGGCAGCAGACTACCCAGAGGGTTAAGGGATAGATTAAAAGAAAAATCTACCCTAAAGAAAGTAAAGGTCATAACACCATCCATCAGCAGATAGAGCTGAGTGTCATCTGCATACCAGTGACAACCTAGCCCGAAGCTGCGGTCTAACGGGGCAAGGGGGCACATATAGATGTTAAATAGCATCGGGGAAAGAATCGCCCCCTGAGGGATGCCACATACCAAAGAATGGTAAGCAGACATCTGTTCCCTGAGTGCCACCCTCTGTCCTAGATTGTGAAGGAAGGAGTTCAGCCATTGCAGGGCTGTTCCACGAATCCCCACATCGGCAAGGCAATGGGTCAGAAGATTATGATTGACCATGTCAAATGCTGCTGTAAGATCTAAAAGTATCAGCAGTGCCGACCCACTCCGGTCCAGTTGTCGCCGCAGATCATCTGTGAGGGCAACCAGAGCCGTCTCTGTACCATGGCCAGGCCTGAAGCTGGACTGGAATGGATCCAGGATAGAGGCATCACCCAGGTATACCTGCAGCTGTTCTGCTACCACCCTCTCAGTTACTCAAAGTTATCTCAGAAGTCTCAGTCAACTTGAGAGGAACAATCCTTAGTGAAACTACTCCTTTTTAGCTCTCCAGAGAGCCAGCTAAAAAGAAGAAAGCAAACAAATTAAGTAACTGCAGACAGAAGTATCTCCTTTTCAAGTACAACACAATTCTCTCTCTCATTGTCTCACAGCAAACATGAGAAGGGGGTGGGAGTAGAAGACACTCTGTTGTGCCAGCCAGGAAAAAGGTGGGGAAATAGCTTCCAATGCTAGAAAAAGAAACTTTTCAGCAACTTGAGGAAGCCAAGCAAAAAGTGAGAAGGAAAACAAAAGGGAAAAGGTGGGAAACTGCCTCCAGAGCTAAGAAAAACCCCCACTTCTTAGAGCAAACTGTATCCCAGCAACACCAAGAGAAGAGGCAGAGTGGAAAACACTAAAATCTTCACAGCTATTCTGCTGTGTCTGGAAAGAAATGGACAGAAAGTCAGCTTCATGACTGCAATAAAAGGGAGGAAAGTAGGGAAATTCTGCTGTAGCAATGCGCATAGCATACTTGCTGCAGAGGAACAAGTGCAGGGAAAAATACCTCTGCACTAGAACCTACAACTATATAGCCAAGCTTTTAAGGTTTCCTCAAAATCTGAAAATCCTTTAAAGCGTTATGATGACCTCATCCAATCCTTAAGGCCACTTTTGGTAGGTGCTCGAGAGGGAAAACTGGTCAAGACCAATTTGTCATCTAAACCTTGGTTTGATCAAAGCTGTATTTGTGCTAAAAATGCTTTAATCTATGCCTATAAGCTAGCACTGAGAGCTGATGAAAAGACCAGACAAGATGCATATCGTTCTCTTTCATTTTTAAAAAAGAAGTATAAATCACCAGAAAACTGTGGGCCAATATAACTGAAGCAACTACGAGCAAAAACTCAGTGGTGTTCTGGAAACTAGTGTCAAACCGCGCCTCCACAGCCGCCTCCCCCTTGGCTTCCTCTATCCCCCCCAGATAAATGGACTTCTTTTTTCCAAAAAATGTATGATGATCCTATTCAACCCCCTCCTGCCCTAACAATAGAAAATCTGGCCAAATGCCCCCCAGTTCATGCCGAAGAGGTAAAAGCTTATATTAGCCAGTTAAAGAATGCAAAAGCCCCTGGGCTTGATGGAATATCTCCAGAATTACTAAAAACAAATAAGGACTGGTGGGAAACTTTCCTAGCCTCCCTATTTACTTACATTGATGAAACCGGCTACATCCCCAATGATTGGGGAATGGCTATAGTAGTCCCCTTCCATAAGAAGGGAAAGAAGGAGGATCCATCCAATTATAGACCAATCAGCTTACTAAGCATTGTAAGCAAGTTGTCTACAAAACATCTGCTGAAGAAATGTTTAGACTGGCTAGAACAGGAGGATATAATTGCTGATGAGCAAGCTGGGTTTAGAGCTGGCAGGTCAACAATAGATCACTGCCTAGTAATGCAACACCTTGTAGAGAAATATGCTACAGGAGACCAAGCATCACTTTACCGGGCATTTGTTGATTTAAAAGCAGCTTTTGACACAGTCTCTAGAAATAGACTTTGGAGGAAACTGCAGGCCTCCTCTATTGATAGGCGACTGCTGTCCCTTTTGGGGACTATGCACAAGCAAACTGCCCTGAGTAAGGTGCAGCCGAATTGGGCATTTGACTGACCCCATTCAAACTTACAGGCAGGTGTGCCTTCTAGCCCCCTTTCTGTTTATCTTCTACATCAACAATTTGGTAAACCTTTTGAATGACCCTGGATTGCACCTTCCCAAATTAGCAAATAGGCACATTCACGTACTGCTCTATGCAGATGATGCTGTATTACTTTCTAGGACCCCCATAGGGCTGAAACGAGCCCTAAAAAAATTCTCCCAATTCTGTGATACTGAACACCTTCTAACTAATTACCAAAAAACTAAGATCCTGGCTTTTGGTAAAAATCCAAAGATCAGACGATGGGAGCTTCAGGGGCATCAGTTAGAACAACTTACCAGCTTCAAATATTTGGGTGTAGTTTTGCAAGCCTCAGGTACCAAAACAACACACAGCAGCTTCATTGCTGATGTGGGAGAAAAAACAGCACACGGTATACTGAAATTCTATCGATCACAAGGGGGGCAGTATGTACCGGCTGCACTCAGTTTGTTTAAAGCCAAACCATTGGCCCAATTAGTATATGGATCATTCTTGGGGCTGCCATCCTCCTCTTTCTCTCAACTTGAGAGAGTGCACTCCAAATTCCTTAGAGCTCTATTACAAGTGCCCAAATGCATGCCTAACTCATGGGTTAGACTGGAAACAGGAATGTTAAGGGTAGAGGCCAGAATAACCATCCTTTCAATTTTCAAATGGCTGTCAGGACGTCTAAACCCGCAAGGTCTGCTCCCTCTGTTATTCCAAGACAATCTAATCGGCAAAAGGCGACTCTGAAATCCCTGGGAAAATTGGGTCTTTCCCCTCAAAGTTTGCTAGTCATGTGGTTAGACCGAGCAAAATCACTCATTAAGCAGAGAGTGACAGACATTGAAAGACAAACATTTTCTTAGAGCACCAGGTTTTATTTCTTCAGATACTACTAAATATATTGCCGCTCCTGCAGCCTATTTTTACTTTCTTGAATCCAGTAACTCCAGAAGGGCATTTGCTTTAGCTAGAAGTTCAACTCTACCCTCTGCCGTTCTGGAAGGAAAGTTTAAAGCTGTCCATTACTCTCTTAGGCTTTGCTCCTATCCCCTAAGAGAAATTGACTCAATGGAGTACATCTTCTTCAACTGCCCAAGTCATAGTAAAATTAGAGCGGAAACCATCAGTCCATTAGTAGAAAGATTCCCTGGAAGTTCAAATAAAATCAAACTTGATTATCTTTTGTCTGATCGGAATCACCAGACACCATGTCAAGTAGCAAGATTCTGTGCCCAGGTCTACAAGCAACGTAAATCACATAAGGCAGCTTAAACAACTAATTTATGATGATCTTATTTTTTTACTCTTATATTTATTCATCGTTCTTCCCCGGTATCCAGTCTCAACTGCTTTTAAACTGATTTGCAAATGGTTTTATATGTACTGGTCGCAGACTGTAATAATAAACTTGACTTGACTACCTCTGCACTAAGAACAACAGAAATACCTGAACCTACTTCATGGGGTGAAATATCCTAGCTACCACCAGAAGAAGCTGAGAAATGGAGAAAAGCGGAGGGTGTGGTGTCGGTGTTGAAGAGAATGATAGCACTTTGAAAGAGCTCCGTCTCTCCCATGCCTGAAATTTAAAATTTATGTTGAAAAGGTAAAGTAAAAATATTTACCCTTCCAACGTAAAGATACGCTAAGAGATCCGAAAGGCAGATTCGTATTTATTAAAGGCACTATAGAAAACCAAACTTACACATTTGGCTCAATTTATCCCCCAAATCAAGACAGCCTAATGAAATTCTAAAACAAAGTTCATTAGAACACACATGTATCACTTAGTATAATTTGCTCTAAACCATATTTTCATGACAAACCCGCAGAAACAGCAGCAGTATCAGATACATGTTCTGTAATTGTTAGCAGAGACCAAGGATGATCTGGTCATGTAACTTTTCTTGTCATTTTTACTATCCATATCTCTTATCTTGCAGCTGGGCATAGTGGTACTTTTGGCTAAGTAGAATGTCACATGATTGGAAATAGTAAAAAAGAATTAAATTATGATTGGTTTGATATTTATCTTTGTTATCATATGAAAAGATCTTAGATTTCTGCATAAGATAATATATAAAAATGGTAATCCAAATAGCAGATCAGGGTTTTGGCCAAAAGAAATCTCATGAAGATCTAGGCAGGAAACTTACCCTTGTAATATGTGCTACGGTAACTTGAATGCATTTCATCGTTAATCTGACTGAGTTAGATTTCATTAAGAAATGTTAGGAAACTTAATTCTTGTTGTGTTCATCTGTTCTATTTTTCTATGTTTTATTTAAATAAACATTTATATTTTGATACCTCACGTAATGAAAACGACTAGCGTTTGTTAATGAAAGAAGCCATTAAACTCTTAGGAGGAGTCTGTCTCCTGGTTGGGAGAGTGCAACAAAAACATACATCCCGTTTATTTTGAACTGTAAAGCAGTTTCTCTAAAACAGAGAAACGTGTTTTCAGTTCTCACTTGAAGGTTTCAAGCTGCTCAGGATTTAAGATAAAACCTTCAACCCATCTCTACCGAGTATTTAATACTTTTTACATAATGTTTAAAAGTTATGTTTAATATTTATGTCTAATATGGTTATAGAAGCAAGACTGTTTGAATTATCTATAAACTTATTTGAGTTGGATTGTTAGTAAAATTACAATTTTATGAAATTTTTACCATTTTATAACATTACAACTTTGTACCAAAAAAGTTTTGCATGTAGAAGAGGTTGCCAAAAATATAATTCCCCATCCCCATCCCAAGACGAAGACGAAGACGGCTGGGCCCCCCGGGGGTCGCGGCTGCGCCGCTCCTCCCGACACCCCCCCCCCCGCCTCCGCCATCAGTTATCAAACTCAGTTCAAGGTCTTGACTGTGACATGGCCTTGGCCTGGCATATCGGTAGGACAACCTCTTCCTCTATGTTCCACCACAGCAGCTTTACTCACCTGATCAGGGCTGTCTTCAGATACCGTCGAGGGGGGAGGGAGAAAGCTGCCATTTGTCTACTGAATGTAAAGCCTTTGTCCTTCACATATGTGAGAAGCTGTTCTCTTCCACATGTGACAGGGGGAGGTAACCCCCCCCCCCACCAATCCTTGCCTTTTGAGTGCTGACATCTACAATGGATGCCCTGGCTCCATTTTTGGGGGTTCACCAACCCACACTTTACAAACCAGTGGGTGAAGAAGACATCATTTGTGCATGTTATCTACCTACCTCTTTGTGGCTGCATGGCAGACAGATGTTTGGGATATAAACTTCCCTGTGTCCCAAATACCTGGTTCCAGGTCACAGCGTTAGCAAATATGAATGCTGTGCTGTCACAGGATGGCATTGTCAACGATATCAAAGGGCACTAAGAAGTACAGGAAAACAAACAAGGATGCAGTTTCCAAATAAGAGGATCAGTGTAGGGCATTCATCAGGGCAACAAATGATCTTAGTCTGCCATGATGAGGGCAACAATCAGACTGAAATGGATCATCTTTATGATGTGGCAACGGGGGTGGACAGGGTTGCCAAAGAAGCCATGGAAAATGGTTCTTCACCATTGGTCCCATCCCTCTTCCATCAACACTGTCTCATCTGGAGGAGATCCAACAGATAATGGGCTAATATGCAAGTACAAGCCAGCAGTAGGAGGCAGCACCACAGTGAAGCCAAGGACTATTGCTACCTGTCGGCTCATCTTTGCCTCACTTGCCTCATCATTGGTCATCTGTGGCTGGTGTCTCTGATCAAGAGGGATCACTGATGGGGCAACTGAGGCAAAGGCAAGCCAAGTGAGGAGGATAAGCAGCAGCTGCAGCACCAGGCTTTTCTGCACCACTAGACCACTGGCTGATTCTTGCCTAGCCAGCCTTATTGGCCCTCCTGGCTGCCTGGGCACTGACGTGTGTGTGTGTTGTGTGCAGACAAGTGGTACCCCAGACCACCATCCCATAGGAAATTTTCTCCTAGGGGCCATAATGGCTAACCTGATCTTGCTTAGAAGCCCTTTATCTGTTACATTCTAGAGTATGATATTTGCTGCTTCACCATCATCAGCCTCCCCAGTCTTACAGTTGCTGACTCCTGCTTGTGCCAGCAGATTTAGGGGTAATATCAGAGGATGGTGTAGTTTAGGAAGGAAAGGAACCTCGGTGTCATAGAGTCCTCCCTCCAAAGCAGCTATGACAAAGGAGTTGATCTCTCTTATCTGGAGATCAGCTGTAATTCCAGGAGAACTCCAGGCTCTATCTGGAAGTTGCAACCTTACCCAGTCTCCTTCTCTTCAAATCAGCTCTGCTGTTCCCTCCTGTATGCTTGAACCGTCTCTCCAAGCACCTGCTGACACTTTAGTCAAAACCCTCTTCAGATACCAATACTTCATGCAGCTTTCCAACCAAGCTGTCACGAATTTTTGCATCACTGATTTTGTTCACATTAATCCACTGTTCACTGTACAAACACACACCCTCTTCGCATCATTTTTGCACTCACCTTCATTTTGACCCTCTAACTGAATTGGTCTATGGAAAGCAATCCTTAAAGTGGATTCCTTTTTTTGGTTTATTATATATATTAATCGGACATCTCTTAATTTTTTTTCAAATAAATAAACAAATAAATAACTGAAAAAATAGGACATATTTATTTATTGTTACTTGGAGCATCCAGCCAGGTAACTCCTCTTCACCTGAGGCTAAGTCCCAGGCTACCAACAGATAATTGTTGGGGTGGGGGGAAGCGAAAAACATGGTCTGGGTGTGCTTTCAGTCCCGAGTCTGCAGAAAACTGCAGTCTGTTTTGTGCTGTTCCGTGAGCATATTGGCATAGAAAGGGTTAATTGAAGGGTGCCAGTCCAGAGTTTTCATTTCTAAAATATTGTTCTGGAGTGTCTCTAACACATCCCCCTCTTTTTTGTGGCACTGGCATTTCTTTAGTGCCCATTCCGGGCTGTTTTGTGCTGTTCCGGGAGCTTTTTGGCATGGAATGGGTTAATAAAAGCGGGGCAGTCCAGAGTTTTCATTTCTAAAATATTGTTCTGGAGTGCCTCTAACACATCCCACTGTTTTTTGTGGCACTGGCATTTCTTTAGTGCCCGTTCCGGGCTGTTTTGTGCTGTTCCGGGAGCTTTTTGGCATGGAACGGGTTAATAAAAGTGTGCCAGTCCAGAGTTTTCATTTCTAAAATATTGTTCTGGAGTGTCTCTAACACATCCCCCTCTTTTTTGTGGCACTGGCATTTCTTTAGTGCCCATTCCGGGCTGTTTTGTGATGTTCCGGGAGCTTTTTGGCATGGAAAGGGTTAATTGAAGGGTGCCATTCCAGAGTTTTCATTTCTAAAATATTGTTCTGGAGTGTCTCTAACACATCCCACTGTTTTTTGTGACACTGGCATTTCTTTAGTGCCCGTTCCGGCCCGTTCCGGCTTTTACCCTGTCCCCTGAAAATCATTTGTAGTCAGGGCATGCTTTGAGTGGCCCCATAGAAAGGTCCCTGGAGATTTCAACAACAGAACGGAGGCCGTAAAGAAGAGCGAGGCACGTTTCAGTTGCTGGCAAAAACACATTAATTCATTAATTATCGAGGGATCTATAGCCTAAACTATTGGGGAATTACTGCAGTACTTGAAATAAACTCTCTTTCTTTACACATAGATTTAAGTCCAAATTAACTTTGAGCATAGAGCCAGTGGAGCAAATCTGACACCAGCCGTTGAACGGAATGACGGAAGAAACTGACTCGCGATTTCTGTTCTTTTTGGACAATGCCTGTGCTCCTTCCCTAGCGTCATAGGGGGGCGGGGGGGGGGGGGAGATAAGAGACTTTACCATCCTCCCATGACAACTCTACCCTAACCCATGTCCCTCCCCCGAGCCCTCACAGGAGACTGGCTATTATCAGGCGTCGTTAAAGAGCAATTAGATGGAAATTAAGCTGAGAACAAGTATTGATTAGCTCATTAAAGACGGGGGAGCCGCCTCTGTCGATAGGAATTACCAGCGCTAACCCCATTATCTGCAAGGTTAAAGTCTGCGGTCGGGGCTCCTCATTAAATATCCCAGAGATAAATCGATTCCTGCCCCTCCCTTTCCCTAGGGTCTCTCTCGATTTGCTCTCCAATGTTGGGATGGCAGAGCTCTGGCTCCCTCTGTGCACGCTATGCTCCAGGCTGAGGATATCAGGGTGTTCAATGAGTATGGAGCAAGGAGCGCCAAATGGTCAGGGCATGGAGGTTCTAGAGAAGTTTTGTGTAGTCTTGCCTGCCTTGCACAAGGAAGGCGAGTGCGGGAAAGGATAGAGCTTTTCCCAGTCCCGAATGGGTCTGGACTGCTTGAATTCTTGGTGTTGGTTTGAGTTGATCTATGAATTATGGTCCTGATTCTTCTATACTGAAAGCATATTAGGTTAACTGGTTTTTTTCACTCCTATGCTAATTATCACTGATTTAAGAGCTGTTGCTGTGTGTGTGCACATGAGTGTGCATACACATACAAACATACACATGCACATATACACACACATATATAGATGTATACATGTACACACGCATGGAAATACATTCACTTAAAAATTAAGTGTGTTAATTTTGAGAAGGAGCCTTGATTCAATTGTAGAACATATCTAGTGTGCAGAAAATCCTAGGTTTCCTAGGTTTGATTGCTACCATATCTGATTAAAGTGTCCTAGAGGCTGAAAAACTATTTTCTCTACAAGAGACCCTGCAAGAGACCCTGAGCTGCTGCGAGCCAGAGTAGGCAATACTAATAACAATAATAATAATAACAATAACATTTGATTTATATACTGCCCTTCAGGACAACTTAACACCCTCTCAAAGCAGTTTACAAAGTATGTTATTTTCCCCACAACAATCACCCTGTGAGGTGAGTGGGGCTCCTAGAAGAAGAGCTCCTAGAAGCTGTGACTGACCCAAGGTCACCAAGCTGGCTTCAAGCGGAGGAGTGAGGAATCAAACCCAGCTCTCCAGATTAGAGTCCTGCCACTTTTAACCACTACACCAAACTGAATCTAAGATGGATCAGTTACCTGACTAAATATAAAGTAGCTTTATATGTTATAGGTCCAATGTTGTCTTTGTCTTTTGTTTTTGTGATAGATTTTATGAGTTTTCCTTTATTTGATAATACTCTAAATGTTGGTGCATGATACCTCTGAAAATGCTACACTGTTGTCCAACATGGATTGGTATAACTCTTAAGACTGTACATTGAAGGGCCATTTATACTTGAGCTGAGACAGCTGCATTAGCTGTTGTTTTGTTTCAGAGCTCACTTACTATATAGTCTGCCTTCCCTGTTGAGACAAACAGTACAACAATACATCCTTATTGAGACAAACAATACAACAAAAACAACAGTTATGGGTGCTGATTTTGATTTATAGAGCTCTGGGTCCTGATTATTTCAGGGAATTCCTTCTCCATATGAACCTCCCTGAGATGGATTCCACAAATGATGCCCCTTTGAAAATACCATCTTGTGTTAACATACTGTATGCCACTGTAGTAGCTTTGAAAGTTTGAAAGTCTTGAGGGTTGTTTAACTCACATATTTCAAGAGGCAAACAAAGATATTTTATTTGTTGGAAGAACATAAGAAGAGCCCATCTGGGTTTGACAAATGACCTATCTAGTCCCACATCCTGTTTCCCACAGTGGTTGGTTGACCACAGTTTTTATCATTTCATTTTGCAGTCACTATTCTCCCTGTTGGTGATGATGACAGGGCATTGGGTGAATGTTTCCAAATAGTACAACCATTTACAGTCAATATGATACATCTGCTGGAATTTGGGGGAGTGATGGATTCAAATAACTGCAATACACCCAGTATTAAAAGGCATAGTATTTACTCCCCACTCACCCGAAAAACACACACACATACTTTTGTAGGATGAAAGGAAGTACATGCCTGATAAGCCCTGGTTTATGTAGTTTTCCCCAGACAATGTCTTCAGTCATGAACAATATTGGTGATTCTTATCAGGAACTAAACTGGCTATCTGTATCTTGGTTCAGCCTGCACAAAGCCTAGATGTGACGGAGGAAAAAATTGTGTCCTGGTTGGCTCATATGACACCTCCATACAAAAAGACTTAAAAACTAGATGTTAGTGAGACCGGTTCTAGCTTCCTCCCTGACATGCTTGCTTGCCATGTGAAGGACATTTTTTGGCTTGAGGAGTACTGAATGATGTGAGCCCTTACCTAGTGGTACAGCCCAGAAAAAGATTTACCAACTCTATGGAAACTAGGCCTGGGTTTCAGAAGTAATGCCAACTGAGCTTTCTTTTCCTTTGAGAAGTCAATTTATGTATATTTTAGTTTAAACAATCCACGGGGAGTGGTTCTGAACACAGGCTGAAGGGGATTAAGTTTCTGGCAGGTAAAATTTCAGAGTAGGCTCAAAGTACCTACCACTTTTCCTCCAGGCTCTTGCTAACATGTGCCGTTTTCCTGTGGATTAGTGAACATAAAAATGAACACTAACAAGTAGCTCCTCCTTAGCCAGTGTTCCTGCTGTTAGAGCTGGTAATTGTTCTCTTCAGTGGAAGTATTGTGTTGTGAGAGAGCAGAACAAATAGGGTAGCCAGCTCCAGGTTGAGAAATTCCTGGAGATTTGGGGGTGGAGCCTAGAGAGGGCGGGATTTGGGGAAGAGACACTTCAGTGGGGGTATAATGCCATAAAGTCCACCCTCCAAAGCAGCCATTTTCTCCAGGGAAATTGATCTTTGTGGACTGGAAAACAGCTGTAATTCTCAGAGCTCTCTAGCCATCACCTGGAGGTTGGCAACCCTAGACACTTCTGTACTTAAACCAGGGACCTGTTTATTTTTAAAAACTACCTGGAAGATCCATAACAAAACTTATAATATGCAAAGATATTATTTCAAGCTTTGTCTTTGGGTCTAGTTTACTCATAAATCCTCAAGATGAAACAGTAAATGGCTGATAGCATGTGTGTTGCTGAATTGCATTGTGTCAAAATTGCTGAAAATCTGCAATTAAACATTCTGCTTGAAAATCAGTAAAACATAACAAGATTGTTGTGTTGTGTTGCCATCTCTTTGGGGCCTGAATTGTTTTACAGTTTGGTTAACTTTTGCATAGCCCTTTCCCTCTGAACAACCCTTTTTTTTTTAAAAGTGAAGCAACTTTTATTCACCAATATTTTATTTAATGCTCCCAAGAGTTTTTCCACAGTATACAAATACTAGGCAACTTAAAATTTCAGGAGACTTTGCTCCCAACCTTCTCTTTAACCCTAAAAGTTCATTGAGCATACGCCAGTAATTTCCGCAGCTCTTGCCAAACTGATTCTGGCTCACCAAACCTGAACCTTTAGCCTATCTTGGCAGGAATTCACCTCCATGCCAGCCACATCTCTGCCAGTTGCAACCTGCCTTTCCCAGTCTTCATTTACCCTGTCCCGAAGCAATGCAACTATTAATCTTGGTTGACGTTTTCCAAAATACTAATTGAGAAGTAAGATAGCAGACGATCCAGCCCTAAAGGTAAAAGCACTCTCCACTTAATGGCCTGCTTAATCATAACCAAGCACTGAGATCCCTGGGAGAGGCAAAGAGAAGGAGGTAATAGATTAGAGCAGGTGAGAAAGAAAACCCACTAATGAGTTGGGGGTGGTGGTAAGTGTTTGCTGGAGGGGAGGAGTGGGGCAAGCAGTAAGAAAAAGTTCGTGAGCTTTATCTTGCAGTGACTCTAGATGTACACAACAAGAATTCTGGGAGAGCACTTGAACAGTTGGATAGTTTTCCCAAAAAGATTTTTTTTAGTCTGTCAATTGCCCTACACTGACCTGAAATATTTTACTGAACTACTAAGTTAAGGTTTGTTGTTTGTCTCATGTGAATTCATATGACTTTATAATTCTTCAGAATTTCAATGGGTTCCTTATCCTGTTATTTATGAGTGCATATTTGGTTCTCTTGGTTCATGCTTTTCATTTCTCTAAAAATAATATTTTATGTTTGTGTTCGTATGATTTGAAGGAAAACCCCTTCTCCCAAATCACTTGCTCATCCTGACCTCATATCTAATACTCAATTTCTAAATGGGGTGGGGGGGCTGAGACCCCTGTTCTGACAGGAAACTGGCCACCTGCCAATTTTTTTTTCTGTTTTAGGGTTCTCTGTTACTCAGTGGTGAAGGAAATATCCTCAGCACCTGTTATGGGGCATTTTCATTTATTCTTACTTCATATCTTCTGGGATTGTGCCCTGGCATTGAAAACAGATGCCAGGGCTAGGTTCTGGTGAGCCCTGACAAAAATTAAGTCCTGTCCATATTCAGTGTCCATATCTAATATGTTCTTTCAGGCACACTGCTTTCTTACGTACCTAGCCCCAAACACTTGAACAATGACTGTTATAGTCTGACATGCAATGTACCGTTGTGCATTGAGGAAAAAACAGGGAGATCTGGCTTGAGCCTTTAGGAGTAAGCTACACATTAGTGCTAAATTTGTTTAAAGCGAACAGTGAAGCTATTCAAGTCATCATACGTGTTTATTATTTATTTGTTTATTCAATTTTTATACTGCTTTTCTTCAGTTAAGAGCAGTTCACAATAATTACAACAGTTAAAAACAATACAAAAATATAATATTCAACAAAACCACAATAAAGCAGCCTAATAGAGATAATTAAAAACCACACTCTAGTCCCAACCACAGCCTATAAAACCCAGCAAATAATATAAAAATTGCAAGTTTATACTTTATTAGGGCAGGATTTGAAATATTTGAAGTCATAATTACACTATCTCTTGTTATTTATATATAACACTTTGCTTTGATACTCAAAGAAAAGGGAATCTTGTGGCACTTGCAAGATTAATAGATTATTGTAGTATAAGCCTTCATGGTCCAGAATCTTCTTCATTAGATGAATGGAGTATATCATTTATGCATCGGATGATGTGTGTTCTAAACCATAAAAATTACAATCCCTCCAATTATATGTGCGCACATACGCACAAGAGGTATACTGTGTAAGATTTGTAGGTTAAACTCAAAGAAATGTAAGATATGCACAATGGCCCTTCACAACAATAGTCACACTAGAGATAACGTAGACTGTGCTGGGAAAGAAAATCTTTAGATGGATTGAAATCAAGGGCTTAGACTGGAGTTACTCTGCTTAGGATTTCACTGTTAGGGTGCTATAAGGATTTACAAGTACATAAATTAGCTGGCCATCAGCCTTTCATATTAGTGCTGTGTTTTCTTATAAAAATTGGCCTTCCCTGAAGCACTATGAAAATGGTACGAAGAAGTAACATCAGTCCGAAAAGATTGAATGAAGCTGGTGTTGCCTTATAACATGACTTGTCTATGAGCTGCTGTAAAGCTGCAGAGTCAGTTGTATAGGTATTTGTGTGGGGTGGGGGCAATTGTTCTGTGTGGTTCTTCCTTCAAGCACAGGACTAGAAACCTCTATGTATCAATATTACATTGTTAAGGCCTAGACTACATACCAGCATCACGGAGATATTTCTCTTTTCATGTGACATATGACTTAGAAGACCTACCATGTGCATTTGCCACCTCAGGAACTGATATCAACAAGTCCATGATAATTTCAGCCTGTGGCCATTCAAATGTTTGTATTATACCCCTGGGGAAAGCAGTGGGTCCTATTTGTTGGCCATAGAATTCTGATTCTAAACCATCTGAAGGAATGGGGATTATCTAGACATTTGTGCCTATCGTTTTTCATTCAAAGCACTGGCTTCTGCAAGTTCCTTTAGGAAGGTTGCTGTTGCTTATGAGACAAATCCAGCAGAACTCCAGAAGAAGCATTTTTTTTAAAAAAAATGCTTTTCTCCATTCAGTGCAATTAATGTCTTCATTGATACCAGCCAGGAATGTGTGTCATGATCTACTCTGATTCAGAGTCCTCAGGGGAAGAGCCCAAGGAGCCCAGTTCAGTGGCTGAGGGAAACTAGTGGGACCAGGGAGGGCCTTGCTAGGGATAAACCAGCAGCATCAGAGGTTACCCTGCCAGAGCCTGCAAGGAAACCTCACCATCAGCCGAGATGGCTGCCAGGCCTCCTCCAGGCAGGACTCAAACCCAGTCCCTTATCTCCAAGTATCCTCTCCCAACTGGGCAACAGAAGGCCCAGGCCAAGGTGGCACAGAGATGGCCAAGTGCCAGACTGGCTGCATGCCATCCCCCTGTAGGTCTAAAGCAGAGTGCTGAGAACAGTTCTTCCTTGCAGGATCTTGGCCAACTGCACACTGCAGTTTCAGGAACTCCAGCACTTGTCTGCAGTGCAGCTGGGCCAATTACCTCCCACCCTACTTAAGCTGAGCCCTAGGAAGACTCCTTTGCTGGATCAACTGGTCTGTCAGGACCAAGCCTTGTGTTACCAGCTTTAGTCTCAATCTTAAGGGTGTGGTATCACTTGAGGGAACCAGACTAGTCTTAATTCTACAGCACTGACCATGCAGTGGGAGTATCTTAAAATTTTGTGGAAATGATGGAGATGAACCTTCTGACAGTGATTGGCTGAGAGATGATCCAAATCTCTGGCTGTCAATGGCTGATTATAGAGTGGGCTAAGGACTAGGGAAGCGTAGGAAGCCATGTCAGGATGGTAGGGAAGGGTCTGGAGGAATGAAGGGAAATGAAAACAGATGAGAATGAAAGTTTAGAAAGAAAATTGGTGAAAACTGGTGAAGAATGGTCACAAGTGTGAAGTAGGCTGAAATTCCATATATCAATTTGAAATGCCTTGACTTGGATAGCCTAGGCAAGCCTGATCTTGTTATATCTCAGAAGCTAAGTAGGGGCGACCTAGGTTAATAATTGTATGGAAGACCTCCAAAGGAGACGAGGGTTGCAGAGGCAAGCAATGGCAAACCACCTCTGTTAGTCTCTTGCCTTGAAAACCCCAGCAGGGGTTGCCATATACCACCAATTTGAAATAGCCCTCTGTTTACCTCATACTATATATATGTACCGATATCCTCATCTTCCACTTTAATTCACTGATTTAGTTTTCTTTTCACTTGAGATATACTTCAATGTATCTTCTACTTCCCACTCTTTCTGACCCCTTATCAAAAATAATCCTTCCCCTTCAGTTTTCCATGGGTTACTTCCACATCAGAGTAAGTTTTCTTTCTGCTAAGAGCTCTGCAACATATACTCAGTTTCTTTGCCCAAGGACAGCATGGGAGGGAATGTACGAGTGTATGCATGAGGTTCTCTCTCCACTCAGCTGCATTAGAAATATATTGTATTCTCAACTAATCCCGTTCATTACAGCATAATAAAACACATAATAAAAACGTAATTCATTTTTCCTGAGTATTCCATCTCACAACATCTTGGCAAGCTATTAAAAATGTGTCTTCATTTTTCTGGCAAGAGTCTTGTACCTTTTCATCTTTAATTTATGAGGGCAGCATTGCAATTGACAAGTCTTATTGCACAGCAAGCTCCTACATTATTTATCAGTCACTGATTGATGGCTCATCCTAGATCCATCCATGCAATATGCTAAGCTAGAAAAGGTGGGAGGGGGTGGGACAGGAGGGTCACATGGCAAGCAGATGGGGATGAGCACGTGGGCTACCTCTGACCCTCTTCGCTTGGCACTGGGCTTTTGTTCTTCTCCAGCTAAAGTCAAGGCAAATTTTGTGAGTGAACATCTCATACAGCACTAAAACGGCATGGAACAGCACCACTAGTATGAATCATCCCATATCACTATTCAGTGTACAAAGTGCCTCACAATTATGTATCTTACAACAACCCTGAAAGGGAGGTTATGGTGAAAGACAGTGATTGCCCAAACAGATCCAATAATCTTTATGGCTGGGCCTGGTTAGATATCTCCTGTGGTTACAGTTGCTGGCCAGCACCTTTCTATAATCTCTAAAAGTGCAATCCTAAACAGTTACATCCTTAAATTTTGAAACCAATGGGCTTAGAAGGATATAACTCTGTTTGGGATTGCACTGTAAATGATGTTTGATTTTAACCTTGGTTTAACTTTTCAAGTTAGCTGGTCACCAACACACAGCTATTCTAACATCAGTGAAGCCATTATGTGCTTTGAGGAACGCCTTTCTCATCTATAAAACCAACATTATATTATGACAAAAGTTACCAGGCAGCAGTCTTTAAAAATGTTTACATGTACATTTTTTTTTAAATGTTCAAGTATGTGTTTCAAGCTGGAAAAGTGGGGTTTTAAAGTTTTATTTCTGTAGTTTATCTTTTAAGTTATTGCTGTAAATAGCTTGATAACTCGTGCCTTGGTTTTGAAAGTGGCCTGTAACATACCATTCTGCCCAGCCAAATTCAAGGCTTTCATCCCACAAAAGTAGCTCTTTTACTGGAGGAAGAGCTACTTTCATCAGAGAAATAATACTTTGGCTGGAGGAGGACTTCAGACTTTGCTGAGTAGAGCTGGAGGATACAAGCTAATTTTTGAAGAAATGCAGTATTAATATTAAAAAGCTAGCCAAAATCAAAAGTAGTTATCTGCATTGGTCCATAGCAAAACCCCAAAACAAAAACCATGTAATACTTTTAATTAGAACCAACCAAAATAGCACAAAAATCACTTAAGCTTTCTAGTTCTCCAGAACTTTTAATCCAGCTGGATATTCACCCTACCAAAAAAAAAAATTTAAGGAGGAAAAATGAAAGTATTTTCCAACCCATGATCTTAAAGCCCCTTTGTTTCCATTTTGGATAGACTGCTCAGCTGAAATCTGTGAGTTCAGGGTATGGTTAAGATCAGGTTGCACTCTTGGCATGCTGGGAACAAGGAGCAACAACAAGAAGCTATGCAACTGAATAACCAGTAGGTGACCAAATGTCTCTCCTTAAAAATCTCTGTTCCCCACCTCCCATTTTGTACAGGCCCTTTGAATCCAGAAACCAAACAGATGCTGGGTGAAATAGAATTCCAGTGATAAGGAGCAGCCATAAAGAAAGTATGGAGTAACATGAATGGATATGCTGGATTTAGAAAGGAAATTGGGCAGCAGTAAAATGAAAATATTAAGACACCGAGAGAGGCAAAAGAATGAAAACACTTCAAAGTATGAAAAACAGAATATGAGAAAAGGGAGAAGGATCTAGTGAAGGGCAAACATAATTATGGAACATAGAAAAGGTTCAAGGAAAAGTGGTAGAGAGAACAGAAAACAGATTTTGTAAACTAAAAAAAACACTGCAGTAATCTAACAGAAAATAAAGGAGTAAACTAGAACAACCAATTGAAAGAAGCAGAAAACTGCAGAACTGTTGAACAGCAAAATTTAGCAGAAGAAGGGTCAGGTGGAGTTGCATATCGCTATAGCATTAACCTATAGCAATATGTCAATTACTCAAAGAAGCCCTCCAGTGGTACAAGGATGGGGAGTCTCAGGACTGGCAACTGCAGGGGACTGAGGCAAGGAAAATGGTGCTGATGTACGCAGGACCTGCCAAAATGCACAGCTTCCCATCCATACAGAGTACAAAAGATACTTGGAATATAATCTCTCCCAAAAGAATCATACTAAACCAGGTTTGGGAAAGATCACAACAAAATGGGGGAAATACAGAAAGTGAATGAGTAGGAGACAATGTCATGTGGATGATTCGAAACAACCCGCTCTCGTTTAGATATGAAGCTAGAGCAAAACCTCATGTGGAAAAAGCCTAAAAATAGCCTGAGAGCATCTGCAGGTGAAAATTGGTAGGTGGAAGGAGAAGGAAGCATCCTTCCCTTGCCCACAGCTTCTCTCCTGAAAACGAACCCCCTTGTATTAGCATTGCATCAGGCAAACATGAGCCCCCCATGTTTTCTGTGTGACTTGTAGTTACCCTTAGCTATGAATAATTTTGCTAGGATTGGACCCTAAGTGTAGTGTTTCCTAGATTCTGCTACTTTTGCCATCACATCTCATGCAACAATGCACTGTCATGCTGCAGACACAAAGAAATATGAGAAAGGCAAAGCACGTCTTAATTTCCAGTGGGTCAGGTGCCTTCTGAAAAGCTCCAGCTCTGAGTGAGAGAGGGTTTACCTGCTCAAATGACTGAGTAGACAGAGGGTGGGAAATATAAATGAAGACCAATAGTCTTTGCACAATAGATTAACTTTAGGGGAGGATAGAGGGAGATTAACATTTAAAAAGGATTAGGCTCTGAATGCAGAAACGACAGAATAGGACAAACCTCTATAAACACACACAAAACCCAAAGTGCAAAAGCACCAGAGGTTTCAAAGTGGGGGAAATACCTGTATTATAACACACCTGTTATTTCACTTTGAAGCCTGTAGTATTTTTGCAGTTTGTTTTCCCTGAAGAATGTAGATCAAAATATGGGCTCTCAAATGAGAAATTAGGAGTCTGACAGTGCAATCCTAAACAGAGTTACACTCGTCTAGGTCCACTGAAATCAATAGGCTTAGACTGGTGTAACTCTGCTTAGGATTGCACTGCCTGTCTTTCTCTACCATTACCACCCCGTCTTTTGTTTGTTACTTACAGCCACCTGCTATGAGGAAATCTGTCATTCCAAGAAAACAGCAGTGTCATATGCAAGAGGGACACATTATATTCTTTATTTGGAAAATGATGTCTTATTTAAAGCTAAACAGGAGGTATGACATGGAATCAATGTGGATTCCTGCTTGGTAACATTTTAAATTTGGTAAAATAAGCTTTGAACATAACCAACTTTTTTTTGTAAAAAAAGAAATAAATTCAAACAATCCATCATAAACTTAAAAAGAGTTGGATGAGGTCTTGTTAAGAGTAAACATGATAAAAAGCGGATTGCAACCCCTGAGCCTCCAGCAAAGATGACATTTATAAAGAACCAAACAAACAAACCCAGCCTGGTTTGCTCAGATTAAAATAAGTAATTTGCTCCAGGGATCAAAAGAACAGAAAACAGGATTAAATTGCTGACCTTCAGCTGTCTTGAGGGAAGCCAGTACCAGCCAGTTATGTTTCTCACCGCATTTTGCATGTATATAATGCGTTATAAAAAACATCAAGCTCTTTTTAAATTTTTGAGAAGGGAGAACTGGGACTATTATTTTAAATTTAAATAATTAATCCTGCTACTGGTGAACTCCATGGCAAGCTCAGTTTCAGAACTGTTTCAGCCAGCCTCGTAGCGTTTAGCAAATGATGTTGGAAACTTAGTTGTACAATATATAGGAGAGCACTGATCGGAGGAATGTGTACTTCTACAGCTGTGGAGTGTTTTATCCCTTTAAACCAGCAGCAGCAGGCATTCTCTTGTTCCTTCACTTTTTTACCTTTTTGAAGTATTAGCAATGGAGCAGATCCCACTGCTGCTGCTGTCAAGGTATGGATGTATGTAAATAAGGTGATCTTTGCAATGAGCCATTACTCCACATGGCAGACAGAATTAATTGTGGGATCACAATGCATGTACAATGCATGTACAGGAGAGGGGAAGTTTATCAAGTGCTTCATGTCTGGTTTAACACTTAAACATCACACCAGAAACCCAGGAGCTGCCATTCAGCCATGACTTCCGTGTGAACAAATTCTGGTAAAGCACAGGGATGACTGCATTGCAGGAAAGATATTGATGGGCTTTGTTTACTCATAGCCATGTGCAGTGAAAATGGCCATTTGTGCTTAAAACAATTACAATATTTTCAACATGACACACTGATAATTAGGATCTTGTTTGTGGCACATGTTTACACAAGCACATGCCAACAATGTGCCAACAACAGGACCTGTGCTCAGAGTCATGGGTGTGGAGGTAAAGGGAATTTAAACTGATTTCTTTCTCATTTTGGAAGAGGAGACCATCATGCACTTTGAATGTGGGAGTGCTACTGCCATTACATTTCCCTATATCTACTGGAGGAAAAGCTACAGTGACATACTGAGTTTGAAGAAATTATCTTCAACTTAAATGCCATCTTTGTGATATATTTTTCCTCATGCTACTTCTATTATTTACCATACAATAACCTAAACAAAAGAACAGAACAGAATTCCAAGAGACAAAAGTGCAAACTCTATGGAAAACATACAAAGAGCTTCACAGCAATTCCAGGGAAGAATACAAGGCAAAAATGTATGGAACTACGAAACAACAACTCTGGTACAGACATACCATAACTATCTTGGGCCACCTAAGCCCACTTAAGAACCCTTGCATCTCAAACACCCGCTTTCTATAAACCTCTATAAAATTCATCTCATTACAAAGCACAATCATTCTGCAGCACCATTAACATTTTTTTTTAAAATCCTGGATTTTGTAACAGTATTTTAATTAAAAAAATAAAGTTGCAGATAGATCATAAGCATATTGCCTCTTATTAACCTGCAGTTATTACAACTTCTCTGGGTTCTGCCTGTGGACTTCCAGAAGGCATCTGGTTGGCAACTGTGAAAAGCAGGATGCTGAATGTCAATACGCCTTTGGTCTGATCCAGCACAGCTCTTTATGTTTTTAGAAATCTGCCCTTCTCATCTTAAGTAGTGTCACTTCCAAGCTTCCTGTCCCACACAACTACCCAACATTTAACACTTGTATGGCCCCCCCTTCCAGTCTCTTTGGGCAAAGCTGCTGTTATCAACAAACTGTGATAGGCATGATTCACTTGAAGGATGGCCAGATGGTCACACCTTGTGCCCTTTTTCACAGCTAGATACATACTCATCAGAGCTAATATAAAGAAGATTTTTAGATCTGTAAATTTATTTACTAGAATATCCTATAAAGGCCCTCTAAATCAACACTTTGTCCAAAAGGGGCACTTTATCTAAAAGCACTTCACAGATGAACTCTCACAACCTAAACCACAATGTTCCTCTCTGCAATGCCAGCAAGATAAATAGGCTGATATGATTTTAACTTGTTCACTTCCTTTAAAGACCCTGGATATATCTGCATATGCATGTTTGACTATTCTTCACACTGCACCATATGTTGTGTAGTCCTATAGTTGTATATAAATGCATTCTTGTACATGTGTGCTTTACTTAGAGGAAGGAAGATATTTGCTGTAAAAGATTCTCTGTATCAAGAGTCTTTGTAATCAGGAAAAGAACATAGCCATCATGAAAATCAGGACAAGAACATAGCCATCATGAAAATAAGCAAGTTTTTAGCACTCAGCAAGGGAAAACCACACACACACACACACACACACACACACACACACACACACACACTCCTAGCAAACTGTCCTTCCCGCTGTAACCTATTCTTGAGTGAGTCAAGATAGTCTATGGACATTCCTCTCCCCAAAATGATCTCAGAAATATAATTTCTATTAGTTCACAGGGATAGTACACACAAATACACACCATTTTGGAATTATGCATAATATGGGGCCTGGGTTTGCTTACAGGTCCTAACTGTTCTGCTCCTGACTCCTAAATGGGTCATGTCTGGAATGTTTCTGCTTTGTTCAGGAGTATACATCACAACAACAACCACATTGCCACAATACAATCTACCCCTATGGTTCACCTGAATCCAGGAAGGTTATGACAAACACATAGGACCTGTCAAGATGTGACTGTCAATAAGAAAGCAGCATTTCAAGGGGGTTATACAATTGCAAAGAGTAACTTCCTTATGACAAGAACTGGATCCCTGGTTCTTCTTCATCTTGTTCTGTTGACTCCACACCAGGGTAGTATAAGAGAGCCTTTTTTCTCAAAGCCCTTTGTTAAAATACACAACCTCAATACCAGAGTTTTTCTCTCTGATCTGAGCTTGGAGTTCAGGTTCCAGGCGACTCACCTTCATTGAGCTGCAAAATGAAGGACAAACAAGAAAATATTTACCACTCAATCTTGAAAGCCTATCACTAGCATAATTCTAACTAAAGTGACACCCAGAAACTGTATAGAAGGTGCGAATTTTGAGCATTAGAGCTCTGGATATTTAGTGCGAAGAAAGAAAAAGGGGTTATGATTATAGGGTACAAAAGGGGACCTGCAAGGATTTGAGGAGGGCATCTCATATCCCCTCCCCACCACGTTCTCTTTCCCTTCCTCCCCCCTATAGACTCTCCCCACTCTCCTGTTTCCTTCTTTCCTTCCCATCCATCTTTGTCTGCCCCACCCCATCTTCACCTTTCACCTTTCCCCTCTCCAGCAGCATCTCTCGTATGGCATAAATGCATGGTGGGGAACGTGGATGGACTTACTGGGGATACTTTACTTTCCCCTGTATTCCCTTCCCCAGGCTATTTCCTCTTTTCCTCTTCCTGGCAGCCTCCATATGCTCACTTTTCCTTATATCCTCCTTCACATCCACTAAATAACTTACTTTTATCTGCCCCCCATCTTCAACTATATTTATTAATTTTCTTAATTTATATAGTGCCTTTTTCCACAATGGTGACCCAAAGCAGCTTACCTCATTCTCCTTACCACTGTATTATCCTCACAACAACCCTGAGAGGTAGGTTAGGCCAAGAGTGATGCATCAAAGTCACCCAGTAAGCTTCTACAGCACAGTGGTGATTTGAACCTGGGTCTCCCAGATCCTACTCTAAAATTCTAACCACTACACTACACTGGCTTGGAGGGGGGTGTTGCTGTTGAATAGTAACAAGCAGCCAGGCCCGGGTGAGTCATGCAAGTCATGTGCTATCAAGTCACCCAGTAGTTGCTTCTGGGATTGGTCCCAATGAGTCCTCCCTCAAAGGCTGTAACAGCCGTGGAAAGAGCCCTGCCCTCTTTTCCTGCCTTTTACTGACAGAAAGCAAGCCTGGAATACTAGTTGACCTGTCATGGGCATCTTATTAAAGCTACAGGTGCTCCTTTTATTATTTTGGGGTTTTTTAAACCCCCAATGTATTTTTTTTTAAGATTTCAGATTTTTCTGCAAACCAGTGGCATTTTTCAGGTGTAGGAAGATCTGTCTTGTCCATTCATGGCCCCAGTCTCTAGATTTAAGTATCCTCAGATAAAGGCCACTTGGTCATTAAGATGATCTGGTCAATAAGATGATCTGAAAGCTTACTGTAGACCAGAGATCCTTTAAAGATCCCCATCCAACATCTTCCTTACCAGAAAATATCAACAAAACTCTTATTCTAAATGCAGAACTGTGAGATTTGCCTGCTGCCACCATTACTGCCACACAATCACCAGGTTAGATCCATCCTCTTCACACAGCCTTTAATAATAATTATCTTTTAGGGTTTGGGATTTTTTAAAATACTGCAGGTTTTTTAAATGCACCCAGCTGACTGACGTATTTTCAAATATAGTAAACAAGTCTAGTATGAAGATTACATAATGGAAAATACACATTTTAAAATAAAAAATATAGCCATGAAAATTGATTTACAGTGCAATCCTAAGAACAGTTACTCCATTCTAAGCCCATTGATTTCAATGGGCTTAGACTGGAGTAACTCAGTTTAGGATTGCACTGATATTAAAGTTCTTATTTTTTTCTCATTTGGTAACACAATCTTATAGTAAAACTGGAGTAAAATGGGAGATATCTGCAAACCTTAATCATATAAGATTATTCCCTGTCTTCATAAAAGTAAAACAGCATCAGTATTGTGTAGTGGTTAGACTGACAGGTTATGATGGGGGAAGCCTATTTCCAAAACCACATACAGCCATGAAAGCTCATCTGAGTGACATTGGGCCAGCCATTTTTTCTCAGCCCAACCTACCTCACAGGGTTGTTGTGAGGATAAAATGAAGGAGGGACATTGCCTTGCACTCCTTTGAAGAATGGCATGATAAAAATGTGAAAGATACAGAATAAATTATACACAAAAACAAAAATAAACAAATGTTTTACTTGGATAGTTTTAGAGAATACAGCTTTTCTTGGTGCAGTATTTGGGTTACCTTTGGATTTTTTAAAAAAAATTGCACAAAGTACTCACAGTCCTGGATGAAGCTCTTTTATGGAAATAATGTCAGATAAGGAATAAAGCAAACTTTCAAGCTTCACGGAGCTCTGAAAAGGATGAGCCCCATTCCAAGCTGAACCCACAGCCATTAATTACTTGTACCTATTCTGTAACTGAGAACTGGCTGAAAACCTGAAATTCCATTCAGCTCCATGTCATCCTGTCCACAAACCAGTTAGAATCAGTCACTGTGAAACTGAAGCCATAGCCAAGGCAAGATGGCTTGGGAAATGCATCCTAGATGTCATTTTTGCTATAGAA
Organism: Eublepharis macularius; assembly: GCF_028583425.1. Taxonomy (NCBI): domain Eukaryota; kingdom Metazoa; phylum Chordata; class Lepidosauria; order Squamata; family Eublepharidae; genus Eublepharis; species Eublepharis macularius. The sequence continues at coordinate 66,556,222 of NC_072795.1, forward strand.
AATATATTTCTAGTAAACCATCCTCAACCAACACCTACTTGAAAGCTTCAGAGAACATAACATGCTAAGGCACGCGGCAGGAGTGCTCACCTTTTCTGTGGGAAGAGTGCACAGCAAAGGGGCGTAGCAAACACCAAGCTGCAAAAGGAGAGAGAAAAACAGGTGAGTCAGTTTCTAGTTGCTATTTCTAACTTAGGAGGTTTCTGAATTTCTGGGGAACATGAGGCTTATCCGCCCTAGGAGGACAAAGCCCACTTTATGTGAGCCACCATGTTTTCAAGTACATTGAAGGCTGGTTTCTAGTGCATGATGGGTAGGAATGCATCATGGATATGGGCATTTTGTATCCTGATCAAGTTTTCTTTCTAGTCCAAAATGCGTTTTCAAGCTCTTCCTCTCCTGTGCTGGAGGACTGAAGTAATCACATTTTTAAAGGAGAGAGTTGAAAAGCCCCATGTCAGCAAAATTACTGCTATTTCAGATAGGTTGGTACATCATTCAATTGTAAATAGAATGGATCTTGGGGTTGTCACACCAATTTTAAAATGTGGCTCGGGTCCACTTTGGCAGATGATGCAAAAGGGCCCTAAACTGACATATTGAGAACTGAAAGTTCCAGTATTCAAAAGTGACATTTAAATCTCAAAATGATAAGATCACTTCTCCTACATGACCATAGATAATTCATTATAGCCAACAGAGAAAACCCAGAAACCTAGTGGCACAGCTGTAGGGTGCTCACCAAGGTCCGTGTCCAAGCAGAGATCTCACTGCCAAACCTTGGTGCCCTTGCATGCTGCTTCTCCTCTTTGCAATTACTGCCTAATTGATTGATGGAATTGACCTGGCCCAGAGGTAGAGGAAAGCTGCAAGAAGGTGGACCCACTTGATGAAGGGGGGACCACTGATGAAACCTTACTCTAATCTCCCACATACACACAAAACAACTCTAATGGACACACCCTGGGGATCAGGGACCCATCACCATGCAACCCAAATAACATATACATCAAGCCTACAGCCTTTCTATTTTTGCTCTTGCTAGCCATATGCTCTTTGGTTCTTTTCAAAAACCATGGTCACACTACCAGTCTTATCTGCAAGCTCTAGGAGCTGCTTTTAAAAACACTCACAACCTGTTCTCTCTTTCAGATAAAAAGTAGTACTCTCTGCACCAGAGAAAGAAAGAGATTGCTTACCACAGACCCACCAGTCCAACCTGCAGAGGAGCATTCAGCCAGGGGTACCGCTGAAGAGAAACACAACAGAGATGTTTATACTCAGTATTTACATTCAGTTTCAAAGCAGTGATTCTGGTTTGTGATTTTTAGAGTTTTATCTAGCAACGATATTAATGTATTTCTTGGGGAGACTTTTTCTGAGCCTGATCTCCTGGAATGACCAGCAAAAAGTCATAGAGAGGGTGTGGTGTAGTGGTTAGCGTCTCAGATTAGGATTTGGGAGAGCTAGGTTCAAACCATCACTCTGCCATAGAAGCTTGCTGGGTGACCTTGAGCCAGTCACACACACGGACCCTAACCTACCTTGCAGGGTTGTTGTGAGGAAAAAATGGAGGAGAGGATAATAATTTAAGCCACTTTGGGTCCCCATTGGAGTAAAAGGCAAGATATAAGTTAAGCAAATTATATTTATTTAATTAATCAAATTAAAGTCCCTTTCGTATTTTGAGATGCTGTTAACCTTCATAGCAAAACTGTTAAAGAGTCCTATGGTATTCTCACATCATCCATTTATTTGAGTTAGTTGTTCAGATGTCCTTTAATGAGGGGATTAATCATACTGTGATCTTCTCCAAAGGACTTATCTGCCCAAACCCAGGACCTGTCAAATAGGAAGAAAACTAACCTGCTTCCACACAGATGATTTGCTGTGTCCCAGCTCTCAAACTGCAATGCAGGGTGGGGGGAGATCAGAACATCAATATAATGTCTCCCTCCCATTTACTCTGATGGAGGGGAAGGTACAGATCCCCAAACCTCCCAACTCACATCTGATGCCATTTCCCGCCATCTTCTCACACTCTCATTCCCCACCAGCACTGGAAGTATTTTTGACATTTTTATATCAGTAGTAGGTAAATTGCTGCAACACTATATTGACAAACCTACTACCACAACTGATTTTAAAAAAATCCAACACTGTGGGGGGCATATCAGAAAATCACCTCGTGAGGCCCCATATGGAAGTTGCCTTACATTAACCCACCTATGGACAATCTGCGGTAATTTACTTAGCAATAAATGTTTGGAGGGTGATGTAGACGCATGGGGCGGGGGGACTCAGAGAGCATTAAAAGACATCCCAACTTCACATACAAGAAAAGGGAAGCTTAGTAAACGCCTGCACAAATGTACATCTCACTAGTGATTAACTCAGGAGATTAGAAAATATTGTTACAAGTTCTTGAATATTTACAGGGTGCATTCCACGCAAGTAAAATGGGGGGTTAGTAATCCTGTAGACATGCCACATTAACCTCATGGTGGCCTCTAAAACCATGAGGTAAACATGATGTTTTAACAACATGGTTTGGTTTGGTTTTTACCTCATATTCTCGGCCTGCAAAATAGGAAGAAATCCACCCCTTAGCAAAAGTTTTGAGGATTCTTGTTGTTTTCACCAGATTAACCAATCCCACCATTTCCAAGACAGCAGCCAACACTTGGTTCAACACTTGGTTCAACTTCTTCTTCTGACTCATTCATAATTGTTGCATTATTGTCACACAACAACAAACGGGGGAGGGGGGGAGGACCTGGCTCTTTAGCTCTGAAGACCAAAGCGAGAAGGAAAGCAACAACTTCCTTCTCAGTTTACAGGCCTAGGATGAAAAACTAGGAGGTCTACGAACTCAAGTAACACTCAGAAGAACTTACCTTCAAAAAAGCTCTCTTCTCTAGTGCATTCATGATTACAGGAGGGATAGCTGTGCAGAAGGAAAGGAAAACATGATTAGAGACCTATTTCCCCACCTAGTCCTCTTTCCAAGAGGCAGCATTTCTGGATTCATTCCAACTTTACTGTTTTCTCTTGGGCCTCCTTGGGTTAGGTGCAACTTAAATTGCAATGGACGGTTCTCAGACTTACAGCTCTATTTAATGCCTTGTTTAGCATGAACTGAATGGTGTAAGTTTTAAGATTCTTTTCACCCTTCCTTACAATGGCTAAAAGCAGGGCTGTATTAACCCGTGGCCGGGGTCCTAAACTTTCAGGTATTTTGGGCCCGCTTTGGCACTTCAGTCTTTCACCCTACTAAAGCTGACAGCCTGACCCTGGTACGGTAGGTACTAGAGTGCAGTACATAGCTCTATATCCATTTTGAGGGTCTCCTGAAGAATTCTATTCACAATTATTTTTATATTTTTATTGTGCGAGTAGAACTCTTCAGGAAAGTATTGGGGGGGGGTATAATTTTATTTATTACTCTCGCCTGAATACTGAAATAGAGATATGGACAAAAAAGGAACTGGTAAGCAATATGGCATTAAAGTAAAGTATATAAATATATACATAGTATACTTATGAGAGTATATATATTGCTATAGCACAGAGTGCAAAGTTCCTTTAGCCATTGGCGCCCTAGGGCACAGGTAACAGTGCCTCAGTAAAAAAAATTGACAGGCCTCTAGGCTTCAGCCAAGTCAGCCTTATGAATAGTACAGCCCTGGCTAAAAGTCTGAAGGGAGTTTCTAAATTTTAAAGAAATGTCAATAACTCCGGTTCCCCAGAGGATAGTATGCAAACCCTGGCTTTTCATGTTCAAGGCTGTTTAATGGCTGGCATATAATAATAGCATTGAATTAAATAGTACGTGATAGGTTATATACAATAATATTTGTTAACTGTTAGCATTTTTACTGTGAAGATGCCATGGTGTTCAGTATTTCACAGCATTTGATAGATAACATTGCATCTGACAATTCAAAAGCCTATGAGATTTCCTATTTGACGCCTGCCAAAATCAAACTGCACATTCCAACTTCGCCTCAAGACCCTGACAGGTGAAATTGGAAATTTTTAAAATGTGAAATATTTGTTTCCATACCAGCCAAGAGCACCTGCTGCTGCAGGAACCACTTACCCATAGCAGGTGCGGCCATGCCAATGCGGGACACCACAACCTGCACGATCGCTTGCTGAGCGGCTGCCTTGGACTCACCCAGCCGGTTCCCATGCTCGTCTAAAATGGGGATACCAAACTTTAGCTCCCTGCAGAAATGGGTCAGGAAAAACATAGCCCTTTAAGGTCATTTTTTTCTCTTGTCGGAAAGGTCTTCTGAGACCCAGTCATCTGTTCTGCCTCTTTTCCCGGGGCACAGCTATATGTTATATGTAACTCCATGATTTACCCAAAAATGTTCTGCAGTGGAGATGAAAACAGCTTGCAGGGAGAAGAAATAATTGAAGACATAGTTCCACACCCCAAATCAGGATAGAAGTTTTACACCATGTCTGCCTGGTTGGTTTCACAAATAAGATGGCCAGGACTAGACTGGTGCAGAAAAGTCATGCAACACCTCCACGCCTGGCCACACTGACCATTTTCTTAGAACCAGCCCCACACTAGGTTGTGCCCTAGATATGATGACAATGTGGGCACATGTCACACCCATGTATCTACAATACCAAGCAAATCAATAGATGCGCACAAAGTCTTACAGTGCTATCCCAGAAAGAGTTACACCCTCTAAGCCCATTGACTTCAAAGAAAAAAGACACTCTTTGAGACTCTGCTATAGGTGATATGGGACAATTTTAAAATGTGTGCAACTGTAAGAAATTGGCAAGAGCTTGACATTCTGGAGCAAGTGTCCCCATCACACTCTCACAGAACACCACCTTACCTCTGTCTCATTAATGGGATGTTGATGCAGTTAGCAGCTGCTACCGCAGCAAAAGGCACATAGCGTCCAATGATTGGTGGCAAATGCTTCCAAGGAGGAAGGTTTAAGAATGAGAAAGAGAGAGCCATGTTATAGACTGAATCAGTACTGGAGGTGAACAGAATTACAATTTGCGAATGTGCAAACCCCTAGGCAAACAAGAATTTACTTTTATCTTTGCCACTGGTTGCCTCTTTTGATTGAGGTTCTCCGACTAATATAATGAAGCTTCAGCCCTATTCCCCCTGCCACACCAAATCCAGTAGAAAGAAATTCATCCATGCTACTAGAACACATGCAGGAAGAAGGATTGAAATCCTTGACTTGCTCTATGAAAATGTAAGGAGTGTGTCTCCAGAAATTCTATGATAAGCTTCTATGATCTCTACAAGTTTGTATATATCAAAAATGAGATGCAATCATCAAATAATTCCACTCATCAGCTTCCACTCATTGGAACAAATGGAGTGTGCATAGTTATACCACTTGTCAGATTATGTATAAGGCAATAAGGAGAGAGGATCACTTGTTGCCAGGGAGAGGATATTTCTGAAATGGCAACAAACTACCTAATTGCACAGTAATCCCCTTTCAACTGTGCCTTAATCCTGCAATGAGGACTTTCCCTCTAGGCCTCCTCTTAGGGAGAATACTGCTCAGTTTCTTACCTTAGTGAGGGACTTGAGTCCCAGTGCTGTCACTACAGCTCCAGTGGTGGCGCTGACATAGGCAGTGCCCAGCTGGCTGCAAAGGAAGCAGGCAGGCCACCTTAGCAACACTAAGACAACAGAAATAACTTTCTCGTCTCCAACTCCAACCTAATCCTAGGAAATGAGGATGAGTAGCCACACTTCTTCACATCCTTCATAACGCTACCAAATTCCTCCACCTGTTCCTCCCAGATCTTTCCTCTCTGGCCTCTGCTCACAGTAGCTTTGCCCTCTTGGGCCCACCACTACTTTCTAACTTGCTTTCTACCATTACGGCTCCCCATCACTTCCTTTGCTCAACTCTCAGGTCCTATGGGCTCTCCAGGCACAACCCCCCAAATTATTGTTTGTTTATCAAGCCCACATGAACAAGTGAGGCTGCCTCAGACAAAGTCAGACCATTGGTCTGACTTTGGTCAGTATTGTCTGCTGTGACAGTGGATCTCCAAGGTCTCAGGCAGAGCTTTTTCACATCACCTGCTACCTGATTCTTTTAACTGGAGATGCTGGGGACTGAAACTGGGACTGTCTTGCCTGTAAAGCTGATGCTCTACTACTGAGCCACAGTTCTTCCCTGCACCTAACTATACAAGCAAAACACAATTGTTTAGTGCCCAGGCTTGTCTCTGGACTATATGAAACAATCAGAAGTCTCTGAGCATGTGCATAATAACTACAGTTCCCATCCACAGCCTTCTAGAATTAGGAAGCAGGGCATGCTGGTTCAGATGGTATGTCTCCCCAAGCAGGCATGAAACCTAAATAGTCTTCAAAACAGCCTCAGAGGTGCTTGTGTTTTGCCCAATGACATTAGGCAGCACTTAAGTTTCTTCTTACTTGATAGTGATGGGAGCATCTCCACTCCGGTTGGTATAGTTGACAATGGCATTAAATGACTGGTTCACCCACTGCCAGAATAACACAGCAGGTGTTGTTCTACAAGAAAAGAGAAAGCGAAGGACTCACACAGACTCATCTGGGCAAAAAGAAAGGCAACTGTCACAGAAACTATTCAGTGTGTGCTTGTCCCAGCCCACTCACACTCTTACTGGTGCATACATGTGTTCTTAATTAATTTAATTTATTGGATTTATACTCCGCCCTCCCCAAATCAGAGGGCTCAGGGCGGATAACAACACAATTTAAAACATATTTAACTATCATTAAAATTATAAAAAAACTACATCTTATCATTAAAATTACATTTATATAAATGTATACGTCCATGTGTGTGTGTGTGTGTGTAAGATGGACAACGACATTGTATGGGAGGGCATATGGTTTAACACCTCCCCCCCCGTCTAGGGGGGGCACCGCCTAGCATCACCATATGCCTGGCGGAACAACTCCGTCTTACAGGCCTGGCAAAATGTTAACAAGTCTTGCCGGGCCCTGGTCTCATGAGACAGAGCGTTCCACCAGGCTGGGGCCAGGACCGAGAAGGCCCTGGTCCTGGTTGATGCCAGGCGGGCCTCCCTAGGGCTAGGGACCTTTAATAGATGTTTATTACACGAACGAAGGGTCCTCTGGGGCTCATATGGGGAGAGACGGTCCCACAGATATGTCGGTCCCAGTCCGCATAGGGCTTTATAAGTTAGTACCAAAACTTTGAACCGGATTCGGTACTCCACCGGCAACCAATGTAGCTGACGCAACACCAGTGTAATATGCCCCCATACCGGTGCTTAAACATCCACAGCTTTTCATTTGCACATGTCTTAAGACACTCTTATACTTATTTTTACATTTCTACACACTGCCACATACAGGTCTGGACTCACAAAGTGTTATCCACATTCACAATACATGTGATCTTGCACACTGTGTCATACGATCTCTTTCACACACGAAATTTAACGTGCTCACTCTTGCATTTATCTAAACAATTACATTTTATAAGCATGTTTGTTTAGATACAAACATGCTTATAAAATGTAATTGTTTAGATAAATTTTGTACGCATAAATTCCTCCAGCAACTTTCACAACTTTGCATACATGGAGCAATTCAAATAAAAAATTTTTACATTACATTTCTGGGAATGGACAGTCACAGCTCTATACCCTATAACGTTTACAGTCTTGCACATGCAAATGTCATGCTTCTAAATGTGCATGCATGAACAAACAATATGTTTCACAGACTCACAGTTCATTGCATAAAACAACTGCATAGACCAGTGCTACTCGCTCTGCACCTCATGGAGAGTCACATTCGCAAATAACATCGACCAAAAAGCCACACCTCCAGGAACATCTTACCTGTTTCTTTGGAAGACTCTTCAGGGTGGGAACCACCTGCCCACCACAATGGCTTTGCCCACATTCATGAAATATGGGACATGTGCCACACTGGGAAATTCAGAAGAGCAACAGGCGGCATAGACACACATTCATAATAAGCATCATGACATCTTAGAATATACAGCAACTGAGCTCAAATCCATCCAGGGATGCAAAGACTAATGTTCAGATAATGCCTCTTCCACCCCCTTACACAGCATCTCTCCTCCTCTCCAAACTTAGCAACAAGATGTCTCATATCTTCACACTTTGCCATGCAAGAGGGTGGACACTGAAAGTTGTGCACATGCCTGTAGAAGGTGAGCATGCATCCAGTGATGGTCATGTTCATGGGCACCTGGGCAGACATGCGCCCAATCAGGATCATCTTCTCGCCAGTGTCTGGGTGGAAGGCTGAGTCATAGATGTATTTTGCCTGCCATAGCTGGTCCTCCGTCAGGCCTGGTGACACTTTTCCCAACCTGGAACAAGACACATAAGCAAAGAAAATTGGGGAAAGGATGGGGGAAAGAAATCACTACATTATGGAACTAGCTGGAAGAAGTTATTAATTCTACTGGAAGAACATAGGGACAAGTTTGGGAGCAGAAGGACATCTTGGAAAGGTACGGCAGCTGAATGCTTCTCTCTTGTCCCCTCTACTATCATACACCCAACTGCATTGGATCTGACCTTATGGTCCATTTGCTCTGGGGCCCTGCTGTATGCAGCCTGGAACAAATTTCTTCATACGTTCTGGTTTACTCAAAATCCTGGTTTGGAATAAGGTATTTAGGCATTGTTATGGCCTTGAACTATGTCATAGCCCTTGTTCCTGAATGGCCACTAGTCTAGATGAGTTCAGAACTACACTGCACCCAAGAGAAGCCTTCTCCAGATTCAAGCTTCACTTTTGCAACTCAATGCACTCATTCTTCCCCATTTGCTTCAGTGTGCATCCCCTGCATACCATTACTGAATGGCAGAGGGCCATCCCCTACATACCATTGGCAGAGAGCCATCCCCTACATACCATTACTGAATGGCAGAGGAACACACTGAAGAACAATGGGGAAAAATCCATCAGACCCAGAAAAAGAAAAGTGATACGGTAGCTGACAGCCACAGCTGAACCACATGTTTTAAAAGCCTCCTCTACACCACATATCACACCCACCACTTCATCTGCACCTCCCTTGTCATCAGCTCCCCCTAAAAACCAAAGCAATCCCCAAACTAACAAGAGAACCTGTAATCCTCAACCACCCTCCGGGCCTCTTCCAGGGTCTTGCTAGAGAGAAGAAGGTTGCGGGGATCTGTCACTGTGAAGAAATGCTGTGCTCTCCCCATGAAGGTGCTTTGGTCCCATCGTGGCTCCTTGATGTTGATATTCAAGGGCAGTTCCCCTGACATCCTCTGCAGGGATCCAAAGAGAGGAAACAAAATAATCACATCTCCATAAGATGACACAGGAACCCTGCCTGCCTGCCTGCACTGCCATTTCATACAGTGCAGTGCCCCATCTAGCCAGTATGGTTTGGGATCTAGATGCAGATCTAGAGACTCCCAAGAAGGGCACCAAATGCCCCCACCAGTAATTTGCTTACTTTCTGTGAGCCTGGAGACACGCAGAATAGACAATGCCTAGTAGAGGCACACATGGCCATCCCTAGATATGTAAGAAGAAGCAGCTAGCTTAAATCACTTCTGCATGCCAATATGTAGCAAGTGACAACTGTCCAGAGTACAGCAGTCTATATTTGTTCATATATATCAGGATCAGGACTGCACCCTGAGGCTGCAGAGATCTCCTCAAAGGACAAAGGGGACATGCTTCTACAGATTCCTATGATAGGGACAAACACCACAGATTCAGTGACATCAAGCCCATCATATCACTTTATACCTCCCTGACTCAGAGCATGGACTTCAATAATCATGATGCCTTGGTTTTTGTGTGCCCGAGAAATATCACGTCCCTGATGCTTCCCTTTCCTGTCCTATAGACTGTCCCCTATACCTCTGCTACTGGCAAAGGCTGACATAGGCTACAGGAGGAGTACTCATCTGAACACATGGGGGATTTCCTTGTTGTGCTTTAATCCCTTGATACAGATGCTAACGGATTTAGGACCATCCTATGGCAAAGCAAAGAAGAGTCAGAGCCAGCTGTGTATTCAGCCCTCCTTCTGGTACTGGCAGCGTAGCAGACTTGTTTGCAGCCTCTGATCGCGTGGACGGACATGAATCTTTGGCACAAGCCTGCATCCAGCTTGAGCCATGTGGGATAACAGGCTCTATCCTAGGCATCTCTATTCAGAAGTGTTCAGAACTATTATATCCTGCTTACTCCGAAGTAAATGTGCACAGGATTACACGCTCACAGTGCAAACATAAGCAATCATAAGCAGAATTACACCCTTGACTTAGAAGGGAGTAACTCTGTTTAGGATTGCACTATCACTCTACATCTCAGGCCTCTTCTTTTGAAGGCCTTGGAATCAATCATCTCTACTTCTCAGTGCAATCCTATACAGAGTTACTCCTGTCTAAGCCCATTGAAATCAATGGAGTAATTCTGCATAGGATTGCACTGTCAGTCAGTTTCTCTAAGAAAGCTGATTTGGGGACAAACTATTGATCTGTTCCTTAAGACAATCACTGGGGTGCAGCACTTGATTCTGTGATCTCAAAACAGTGTACATATTTGAAAGGGAGATGAGAGACTCACCTGAATTAAAAGTGGTAGGTTGGGGGCTGAGGGATGTAGAGGATGTTTTAAAATGGCAGGGGATGGTAGCAGCAAGAGAACCACAGTCCTGTAAAGGTAGAAGGGAATTTTGTGACATGCATGAATATAACATAGAGTGCAATTTTAATATAAGAAAAATCACAAAGAATCTGCCTGTAATAATAAGTAATTTAGCCACTATTAATCTACACAAGTAAAAACAATTACAAAAATACCCACATTAAACGTGTCTCTTGTAATTTCCTACTGAACAGCAGTGATATTGCACTCTCCCTAATTAAGCAAGAATTGCAGTTAAATCTAAAATATCTCCATTGTTTAGCCAACAGTAGAACCTCAGCAGAAGGAGACTCGGCAGCTTCTCGAAGTAAACTACTCTGAGCTGATGAGAACTTCGTGCTTGTGACCAAAGCCCATGTGTCAAAAGTTTTACAGTTCTTTTAAATAGAGACAATCCATCCAGAACATAAGAAAGGAAGCTACATGGAGATTTCCTCTGAAATCAGAAGTGAGGAAGGTCACTTTTGTACTTTCTCTTACATGCACATGGAGAAGGTGACTTCCCCTCTCTCCCTGCCACTTCCCTGATGATCTGGTGTTTTGTTCACAAGTGACATTCCACATCCTTGGAGTACCCATTCTTGGAATATTAAAGTATTCCCTGGTCTTCTGGAAAAGATTTCCAGGTCTCAAGCCTTCTACTTCTGGGAAGAATGTGCCAAACCAAAGTCAGGCCAGACATGTTAAACGGGCTTTTTTAGCCAATGACCAATGAGGCAGCTACCCCAGGCCTTGTGCTAGGGGACCCCCAATCATTCACGCCCCCCCCAATGGAGGCAGGAAAGGAAAAGAGCAGACTCCTGTCACCATTAGTCAACCCATCCCATCTAGGACTTGGACTTCTAGTTCACAGCAACAGTCACTCATGCCTACCCCATCTTACGCTCAGACAGCCGTCTTGACAACAGCTACTTGTGCCTGCTCCATCCAAGGTTTGGCCAGTCAGCGTCCAGAGATGGCTCCCACCCACCTCACATGGAGCAAGGATTGCCCCTTGATTGGTCCCAGTAGGGGGAGCTGGTGGTAGTGATGCCAGGGCCTTATCCTGGACTTTTGCCAAGGGTCCCAGAATCACTAAGGTCACTCCTGATGTCAAGTGATGTATAGTTTAAGATTTCTGTTTCTACACAAGTGAAACTAAGACTTTTTTAAAAAGAGGAAATATATAGTTTACCTAATTTTAAATGGCAAGGTAGATGAAAACAATTCAAGAGTCAATGTCCTCAAGACTGTGGAGGAGGAATATTTTTAGTGATACAACATCACTTGCATCTTCCCCTGATAAATTCTTATGAAGCAACCTAAATAAATGAGGTCAACAGAGCTTAAATAAACTTGAGAGAGGGAACTGGCTCCTACAGTGAAGGAATTTTCTGAGGAAATGTTGGTTGCCCTTTAAATCCCATTTTCCATGTCCAGGATGTTACCCAGGCAATAAGAAAAATAACAAATGTCATACTCTGAAACTCGGAAAAATGTTAGCTTCCAGTATTCAAGCATTCTCAGTAGTAGGGATAATCCTTTTTGAATAAAAACGCTGTGAATCACAGCAGTAAAAAAAAAGCCAATAAGGTCTTTTTCTTGAGTATTTTAGAACAAGTACTTTGAAGTTCTCCCATAGAGATGGCATACAAAGGACATGCAGGAAAACAGATTGAAATTTCAGGGATTTAAGGGTTATTCCAATCATAGAGTGAAAGTGGCATGAACAAGCAAATTAGTCAATTTCAGGAGCGGGGTAGGGAGTCCATCAACCATATCAAGGGGTCACCATCACTTTCCTTGTTTACCTGAAAAAACTTCACAAGCAAGATGAGAATTTTATACCTTCTCAAGCAAGATGGCCCATTTCTATGCCTGCTGCTGGTCTACAAGGAGAACAGAGAGATGGATTTGGTAGGGAAAGAATGAGCTCTATGTTAAAATATTACTTCAAACCACATCACTGGGTTCTTTCTCAGACTTGCTGTTTGCTAGTTGTCAGATGATTTTAACTTGAACTAAAAACAGATGACCAACTCAGTCTGTAGATAAGGAGCAAGCACACACATATGGGTTTGCATAACATTAGATCTTTGTTAATATTATGGGCTCACTACATCATAGAATATAAAGCATGTGAAGTATATGGCAATAGGAACTTTCCCCCTCAAAACATAGCCAAGCTGAAAGTGGGAAGGCAGCCATGAAGATTCACAGCCAGCAGACATACTACAATACCAGAGGGAAGGAGAGGGTCCCTGTCTCAGTGGGAGGATGCCTACTTTTTATGCAAGAGGTAAGCCAGTTTTGGGAAAGATGCTTCTCTGCCTGAGAACCCTAGAAAGCTGCTGTTGCAGTCCAAGCAGGCAATACTGAAAGAGAAAGACCAGGCTCTGATTCAGTACACTGATAGTATAAAGCAGCTTCACATGTTCATATGTTCAGTGGTGCCTGAAGCATGCATTAAAGTAGTCTGTGGATACATACCTCCTAAGTAAATGTCTAATAGAGATGCATGGCTTTTTTAAAGCTGGAATACAGTGGAACAGAGTTCGGGCACCTCTCAAAACAGTCACATGGCTAGTGGCCCCGCTCCCTGATCTCCAGACAGAGAGGAGTTTAGATCGCTGAGTGGCGCGGAGGGCAATCTAAACTCCCCTCTGTCTGGAGATCAGGGGGCGGGGCCACCAGCCATGTGACCATTTTTGCTGAGGGTGATTTAAACTTTAAAAAACTCCCCCCTTGTTCCAGCTGACCCAAAGTGACATCATTGTGTGGTCCTGAGTTCCACCACCTCTTTTCCCAGAAAAAAAAGCCCTGTGGAGGCGTATGTTTCTGGCATGACTATCCTCCCACGTATATAGGGGTCTAGCTAGAAATTAGGATTTCCCAAGAGATGGGGAAAACAGGATCTGTGTATGTATATGCCAGGACTCCACTTCTATGTAAGCAATTGTTGACTGTAGCAGGGGGTCTAGTTCAACTAAGAAGAGAAGTTGGGGTCACGGATCAGTACCTTTTAACCTTGCAGCGCTTGTTGCCAGTGACACCCCCTCCCCCCCATTATGGAGTCTGCTATGGACTATGTCAGCTTCCTGCTTTGCTGTTCTAAGACTCTGCCAAGAACTCTGCTAGGGGCAGCATTGCCCATGCCTGCCTCCTGCCTCTCTGCTGTTATGGACTGTGTCACCAACACCTGTTTCCTGCCTCCTGGGACACGAACCCCACCAGGGCCCAGAACCATGCCACTAGCAGCACAGTGCCATCTGGGAGGACCCTCCACGAGCCTGGCCAGGCACCCCCTGGTCAGTTCCAGCTGGGAGCTCCTCGCAGGACGGCCACTGGGCCTGCCCTTGCCACTGGGCAGCCTGCTAGCCAGCCCACGATATGTGCCAGGGGAGAAGCCATGTTCCCGGCATCAGGGAGTCACCATGGACAGTTTGCTCTGAGGCTGCCATTCCAAGACCAGGCTCCCGTTACATTCACGGAGTCCAGCCTCGCCCTGATATGCATATCGCTGGAAGCCGCCCAGAGATGGAAGCTACGTGCCGGCTGTCCAGAACACCTAATGGCCGCATGTCAATACAGCCATCGCATTCCAGGCAGATCCCATCAAGGCAACTCCAGCTTCCTGGCAGATCCGATGAACCCACCTGGCACGCCCTCCCCTCCTTTGTCCCCTCTTCCTATGGTGTCACAATCACACACTCAGACCCTAAAGGGGCCCATTAGCCAGTCATAAAGCCATCAAGCTTTTATTTCACCTCCTGAGAACCACTTGGAAGGCCCCCGCCTCAGGGTACATTTTGGGGTACTTAAGCAGACTCTGCCTGCCATGAGGTGCACGCCATTCCTCTCCCAACCCCGACCGTCACTCCGCGTATCTAGTGCAGGCATTAGATCTTGTCCTGCTTCGCTGCTACCGTCTCTGCTTCTCACCGTGATCACGTGATCACCCCGTTCCATCAATCTCAAGTGGGTACCTGCAAATGCAAATGGCTCTATTTTTCTAATCTTTATTTCTTAGCCCTTGTGTGCCTCTTGTATGTTTGTGTTATTGTAGGCTTATGCAACATCTTAGTAAACACGTTTTGTATTGATTAGTCGCCTCCACTTTATTGCGTGAGCAATCCGGAAGTCGGACTCTGGTATACATTGGCAAAGATCCACACTAACTTAAGTCAAACTTCTTGCTAATTTCCCCTTAAAATAGCAGTTCTGGTAACATGCTCCAGCCTTTCAAACATCTCATGCCTACTGACAAACTTGATTAACAGTGCATTCCAAAGCAGAGTTACTCCAGTCTAAGCCCATTGGTTTCAATGGGCTTAGACTAGAGTAACTCTGTTTAGGATTGCACACTTAGAGCTGCAAGAATAGTGAAGAATGAACTGATGCATCAATATCAGATGGAAGGGCAAAAATGTGATAAACTGCTATTGCAGAGAGGGAGTGGGACAGCTCTCCTTATAGTTGAATCTGTAAAACACTGAAGGAAAATTACTGATCTGAAGGATGTCAGAAGAAAAGTTTTAATCTGTCAAATCTCCTCGCTGAGAAGAATCAGAGAAAGACAAGATGAGACCAAATACAAACACCACAGATTTTATCCCTGGCAAGATTAGGAGGCAGAATCAGGAAGAGGCCTTAGCCTCTATGCCCCTTTTTCCTGCCCCTTCAGTGGAACTGGTTGGCCCCTGTGTGAAACAGGATTACTTGGATTCTTTGAAGGGTTCTTCTTACGTTCTTATGTGCCTTAGAATACAACTGAAGAAAAACACCAGCCATCCTAGTGTCCGTGGTGTCAATGACAATTTTTGAATTGGGCAAGACTGAACTAAGCTGTTAGCAATAAACCAAATGATGTATGAATCTGCCAAGCATCAGTATATTTGCCATCCAATTGCAATCCAAAAAAACTGAGCTGTTCATAGGAAGTATTGTCAAAGGCTTTCACGGCCGGAGAACGATGGCTGTTGTGGGTTTTCCGGGCTGTATTGCCGTGGTCTTAGCATTGTAGTTCCTGACGTTTCGCCAGCAGCTGTGGCTGGCATCTTCAGAGGTGTAGCACCAAAAGACAGAGATCTCTCAGTGTCACAGTGTGGAAAAGATGTAGGTCATTTGTATCTACTCAGGAGGGGTGGGGTTGAGCTGAGTCATCCTGTAAGAGTTTCCCAGGGTGTGGAATGCTAATGGCGGGAGGCTTCACTGTATCCTGAGGAGGTTCTTTTGCATATGGATTGGTACTTGATGTGCTAATCTTCTCTGCAGGGCTATTGTCGGGGATAGAATGTTTTGTTAGCCTGGTGTTTTTCAGAACTGGAAACCATGCTCTGTTCATTCTTGAGGTTTCTTCTTTCCTGTTGAAGTTTTGCTTATGCTTGTGAATTTCAATGGCTTCCCTGTGCAGTCTGACAAAGTAGTTGGAAGTGTTGTCCAGTATTTTGGTGTCCTGGAATAAGATACTGTGCCCTGTTAGGCTCACTACCGATCAGTGTGAGTTGGTTTCCTGTAGACCTTGTGACCTAACTGAAAGTTTGCTTTGCGGATGACCAAGGTATCCAGGAATGGGAGTTTTCCCTCGATTTCTTTCTCCATTGTGAATTGTATGTTCAGGTGGATGTTGTTGAGATGATTCAAAAACCCCATCAATTCTTCCTCCCCATGGCTCCAAATGATAAATGTATCATCCACAAACCGGAACCATACACTAGGTTTGTGGGGTGCTGATTCTAGAGCTGTTTTTTCAAAATGTTCCATGTAGAAGTTTGCTATAACTGGGCTGAGTGGGCTCCCCATGGCCACCCCATCCATCTGTTCATAGAATTCGTTGTCCCATTGGAAGTAACTGGTTGTCAGACAATGGTGGAATAAGGCTGTTACATCCTCTGGGAAAATCTGATTAATAAGTGCAATAGTGTCTTTTACTGGAACCTTGGTAAACAGGGATACAACATCAAAACTGACAAGTATGTCTTGTGGATTGAGTTTCAGAGAACTGATTTTGTTGATGAAATCTGCTGAATCTTTGATGTAAGACGAGGTTTTCCCGATGTGGTCCTGCAGGAGGTCTACAGGAAACCAACTCACACTGATCGGTACTTACACAAAAACTCCAATCACCATCCCCGACAGAAAAGAGGCATAATGAAAACATTAGTGGATCGTGCAAGACGGATATGTGAGCCGCACTTTCTCAATGAGGAAATTAATCATCTAAACCACGCACTTCAGGCAAATGGCTACTCCAGAAATGAAATCCGAAGAGCAATCAAACCCAGGATGAATCAAACAACCAAGGAAAAACAGTCTCCTACAGGAAAAGTGTTTTTGCCATATATCAAAGGAATTACTGATCAGATGGGAAAGCTTATGAAAAAGCATAACCTTCAAGCAGTATTCAGACCCACCCGAAAAATACAACAGATGCTACGATCAGCAAAAGACAGTAGAGACCCCCTCACCTCTGCAGGAGTATACCGTATACCCTGCAGCTGTGGACAAGTTTACATCGGGACCACAAAACGTAGCATCCAGACAAGAATAAAAGAACATGAAAGACACTGCAGACTTGGACAACCTGAAAAAGCAGCAGTGGCTGAACATAGCCTAACTCAAACAGGGCACAGTATCTTATTCCAGGACACCAAAATACTGGACAACACTTCCAACTACTTTGTCAGACAGCACAGGGAAGCCATTGAAATTCACAAGCATGAGCAAAACTTCAACAGGAAAGAAGAAACCTTAAGAATGAACAGAGCATGGTTTCCAGTTCTGAAAAACACCAGGCTAACAAAACATTCTATCCCCGACAATAGCCCTGCAGAGAAGATTAGCACATCAAGTACCAATCCATATGCAAAAGAACCTCCTCAGGATACAGTGAAGCCTCCCGCCATTAGCATTCCACACCCTGGGAAACTCTTACAGGATGACTCAGCTCAACCCCACCCCTCCTGAGTAGATACAAATGACCTACATCTTTTCCACACTGTGACACTGAGAGATCTCTGTCTTTTGGTGCTACACCTCTGAAGATGCCAGCCACAGCTGCTGGCGAAACGTCAGGAACTACAATGCTAAGACCATGGCAATACAGCCCGGAAAACCCACAACAGCCATGTTCATAGGAAGTTTACAGCACGTTCCTAATCCTGAACCCAAAGAAGAACGAAAGTGTCCTTGGCTCCTTGATAAGCTCAGAGGCATAGCACTAGGAAGATAGGCTTGCTCATTCTGTCATCTACCACAGTGCAAACATGCTTGTTATCTGTTCCACCTTCATTATCTATCTCCTGTTACAACAGGTGCTGGCTGCATTATGCAGTTCCTGTGTTTAAACTGGGGCAACCTATTCTGTGTCAAAATGGCCTTCCCTTCACTTTGGTGACATGGGCTGCTTCTGCATAGGGGCTTTCCTCTACGTTGGCTTCCAAACTGGAGTACTTTTGCTTTTTGGGAGCATCCATTTGATACTGTGCTCAAATTGTATTCCAGTTAGCCTTTCCAAAACATTGGTTGGCTCTTTCCCAAACATGCTTTTCTGTAATCTTTTTGGGAGGAGTGTAGTCCAACCATGTTATCGCACTGGCTACACAGGAAGGTGTGCATTTTCAAAGGCCCTACCCACATCTGCCCCATTTTCCATCAGACCCCCTCCCCCCATCCCCAGTTGCTGACATATCCCCTGCAGTGCCCCCAGATGGGGCTTTTCTTTTTTAAAGAAATCATTAATTAAAAAAATCAGTATAGTTATAGCACTATAGCACAGTTGCAACCTAATCTGAGTATCAAACTTTCAATGTTTACAGCCTGTTACATCTTTCTGGGAACATTAGTCCACCCTCTTTTAAAAGACTTGAGCCATGCTATAAAAATGCTGGATGCCACCTATATCAGTTTCCAGATGCCAATGTTTCCAGCTGTGGGCCAGAAACTGATTCAATCAACTTCAATTCAGCACCATCCCCACCACAAACTCCACACAAAGCCAAGCCCTATGTCAAGCTTAAACAGTGTGTTGCCTGGCAGCCTTTCTAGTGCACATACAACCCTGAGCAACCTTCATTATTTTAAGCGAATTCCTGAACATCTGGTATCATTCATGCTTTGGAGACTTGCAGCAAAGTCAAAATACTGTAGGCTGCTTCACCTGCTAATGCTTCTCAGGTCCAAGCTTACTTCTATACACTTTTTACTAACAAATATAGTGTCCATATATTTGCACAGTACACTGATATACAAAGTGTCTCATGAGATTAATAAACCAAAGTGCTCCTACAATTGTGGTACTGCTAGCAGACACATTCCTAGCCCCAGACCCTTTACAGCTCATTGGGGAAAGGATGTGGCTCAGAGCACATGTTCTACATGCAGAAGGTTGCCTTTTCATGGAGAAAAAAATATATAAATAAAGATTTAAATAAATAAATGCCCCAGATTCAATCCCAAGCATCTCCAGTTCTAAAAACTTTGCGTAGTAAGTACCAGGAAGCATTCCTCTGCCTGCGACCCTGGAGAGCCACCATTAGTCTGAGAAGGCAAGGCAGAGGGCCGTTGACCTGACTCAGTATATGGCAAGCTCTTAGCTCCCCTCATTTCATTAGGCTTTCTGTGTATTTAAGGTTGGGGTTTCATGGGGCCTCGGGACCCACAGCTCGAAAGAAGAACAGCCTATTGAAACTACTGCAGCTGCTCTAAGGCTCTGTTTGTTCTACAGGTGATGTCTGTGAGACTCTGACGGGATCCTTTAAAAAAATAATAAAGTCCGCTTGGCAACTGTCGTGTCCTTTTAGAAGGCAGAGAGAAGAATCACCTGCCACATCCTGCATCAGTGGCCCATCCCAAGCGAGGGGTTTTATTTTCCACACCCATCGGCTGTCTGGGAGATGCTTTCCCTCCTCTTCCCCGCTCCTCGGCTGTCCTTCCCCGCCACAAACCCGGGGTCGGGCAGAGTGGAGAAGGTCCCCTCCCCTCCGGTAATCTGCCAGGGCAGTCTGCGTGGGCATCCCCAAACATCCAGCGAGCCAGCTGGGGCGAGGGCAGGATGCTCCCGCTCACTGAACGGAGCCGGCTGGCGGGCGCCAGAGCTGCTGACGCGACTGGCGCCCACCCAAGAGCCCTGACTCACAGAAACGTGGGGGAATCGGAACGAATGAGTAATGCCTGCCGAGGCGCTCCGGGCTAGGAACAGCGAGAAGCGGGAGAACCAGCGCCGCTCCCGAGCGGGAAAGAGGGCGAGTGACGGGTGGGCTCGGAGACCCGCGGAGCGGGGGGGGGGGGGGAGGAAGGCACCCCCAGCCCTCGCGAGCTTTAACACTCACTTCTTTCTACCAGCAGCGGCAGCAACCCGGTCGCTCAGCGGCTCTGAAGCAGCGGCGCTCGGCTCCCAAGCCCAGCCCCTTCCTTGGCTTGTCACGGCGGCCGAGCACGCTTGTCCGTCGCGGGTAGCCAATGGCTTGGGGAGGAGGAGGCAGGGCCAGGCCTAGCAAGTTCCTCTGAGCCTCAGGAAGTTTGCCAAAGGGGGCCGGCCTGGTGGGGCTTCCCAGCAGGCAGGTGGGAGGGAGGGAGAGGACAGCGGAGACAGGCAGATGCTTGTCCCTGGCAGCCCCGATGCGGTTCAGCCTAGCAGGGAAGGCGAGCCTCAGCAACACCAGAAGCTCCAGCCTTTTCCTCAGCTCGCATATGGGGCTTTCGGATCAGGGCGGTGCTCCGGCGGCGGCTGGGAGGCACAGGCTGGGAAGGGGGTAAAATTGGCCCTGGGCGCGCTCGACTCTTTGGTTGGAAGCAGTCGGGAGCATTCAAGCCCCGCGGAAGGAAACAGCAGGCGCCAGGCCGGTCCGGAGCAGCCTCGAAACCTGCTTTCAATAGCCCGGCTCAGGTGCTGGAGTATGCCCCCCTCCCAAATAAAGTGTATATCATCTTGTGCAGCGTGCCTCCCCACGACTCAGATCTATAGCTGCAGACTCTTGGGGATCATGACAAGGGCCTGTGATGATGGTGGGACAGTGTACTTCTGTCAGTGAGATTCGAATTGGGTCCACTCGTGTCGGTTCTGGCCGAAGCCCTTTTGTTGTAGTGATTTGCTTCTATAAATTATGAACTTGTAGATATATAAAGAAGGCAGAGTTTTGAAAACGACCTCTTAATGCAGCCTGATTCTCTGGCCTTTCTTAAAATATTCTTGCCTGTAAAAGTAACCGAAGGAATTGGTTCAAACACAGGTTGGGGGAATGGCATAAACCCTGGTTAGAAAGCTGAGTCCTGGGGTGAGGAATGGATTGCTGACGACTATTAAATTGTATTCGGTGCTGGAAAGAGCATTTATGTACTTGTTCCTCTTGAACCAGCTAGTGCAACTCTTTTTGACTGTTTAGAGGACTGGATCTCAGTTTCCAGTTGTCAAGATGATGTGTGACAAAAGTGTACACATTCATGGTATCTAAATGTTCAAAGATGTGGGTTGCACAACACTATAAAGTCTGAAGCAAGTGTTTCAAAATGTCCTTGGAGTAGATCGGCAGGTACTGTAGAAATTGCTTTCTTACCTGGCGTGCTTGCCATAATACCAAGAGATTATTTTTCTCTCAATGTAAAAAGTATGTTTCTATTATTTTCTTATGCAGTGTTGGAAGGTATATATTATGTGAGCTCTTGCTGTTGAAATGCTAAATCAAAAAGAGTCCAGTAGCACCTTTAAGACTAACCAATTTTATTGTAGCATAAGCTTTCGAGAATCAAGTTCTCTTTGTCAGATGCATGGTTGAAATGCTGTTACCTGGGAAAGGGGCACTTGAAACCCAGGCAGGAGCAAGAAGAGAAGGAGAAAGGATAGCGGAGGGCAGAAGCCTTGATCTCTCAGCCTCTGATTATGCTGGTGGGAGTGGTCCTGCATTGCCCCCTGGGGCCATTATCCCTGGTATATTAATTCATCGCCACTCCAGTTCCTCAAGGCATTTTGCCAGAGCTCTCTGTTGGCGAGAAAGAGTGAGAAATTTAAGGTCTTGGCAGTGTGACAGTGAATGAGTTTTCGAGGAAAAGAGCTTGGAGCAGCAAATGATGGACTTGGAAAACCAGGTATTATTATCTATACAATGGTCCAAAGGTGACCACTGTTATTGGGGTGGGAGGGAAGCAATGGGGCTCCATCTCCAAAACTTCTATCAAGGGAGGAATGGGATGGTTATTTCAAAAATTATCTCCACAGTGTGTTTACTCCATTCCCCAGAATATTTCTGTTTGATAGTTCCCGTTATCTCTTGGATAAGTGACAGTTGAAATACTTGGCACAGTGCAAGGGGGTAACAATTCTTTATAGTAAAATCAGTCTGTTCTGCTGATTAGTTATACTGCTTAATCTGTTTTTGGGTTTCCATCATCTATCCTATGGAATAACTGTCTCAGGAATGGACTCTTCTACCCAGCCAGCAGGGAAGACAGTAGGAGTCACACTACTCCCACCAAACACACTTGTGTCCTAGGATAGAAAATGATCCATTATTGCTAGATACTAAAAAAACCCTAATTCCTCTGATCTGGATGTCAGCCCTCATTGGTATTCACCACATTCCTTGCTTTTGATAGTTTTTGTTCCTTCTTAGAGTGTCTCTACACTGACACGTGTTCTTCACGTGACAAGACACAATGTTAGCCAAGAAACGTAGTTTTAAATGACACAACTGGCAGAGATTGCTCCAGAGGGGACGGATTCTCTCTCAGCCCTCCACCGTCTCTGGTGTGCCGGACTGTCTGCCCTACCACAGCCTTTGCCCTGCTGAGGCTCAGTTAATTCAAAGTTTTAAGCAGCAAGAGCAGCAGGGCAAAGCCTCCAGAAGGGGTGATAGGCATGCCAGAGGCAGCAGATGGCTGTGAGAGAATCCATCCCCTCCAGAGAGATCTCCACTGGCTCTGTCTTTTAAAACTATGCTTCCCAGCTAACATTGCATCTCCCAGCATTTGACAAACACGTGCCCAGGCATCTCGTGTAGAGACACTCTTAGCTAGAGCTTTCTTTCACATGCTTAAGATGCAAGTGCAAGAATATACCTATGGGCTAGAAAAGGATTTATGCATATCCAAAGACTTAAGAGAGTATCAGGAAAGATGAAGGAGAGTGAGTTGAAACAGATGGGAGGAGTTGGTCATCAGCTCCTTTGGCCTGTTCCCAGCAGTCTAAAAGAGATGATGATCTACCAGTTTGTGGGCAGAAAGTTCTCTGGTGCTGAGCTTCACCTTCCCAGCTTGCCATTTGGGTTCAAACTAAGGATGGTTCCTAAGCATGGAGGTGGCAAATGAGCTTTTTCTTATGGTTTAGTACCCAGCAGCTGTGATGGTTCATGTGAGGCTGGAGAACTGCTGAGAATGGCTGTGTGCCCAACCAGTCTTTAGCCTCTTTAGAGTTGATAAACGGGAAAGAATCCTATAATAATAAAGAAGAAATGAGTATCAGCTGAGAGTCTTATATCATAGGTGGATCCAGAGGAGTTAGACATGTTAGTCTGTAGTAGCAAAATCAAAAAGAGTCCAGTAGCACCTTTAAGAGTTCGTCAGATGCATCTGACGAAGAGAACTGTGATTCTCAAAAGCTTATGCTACAATAAAATTGGTTAGTCTTAAAGGTGCTACTGGACTCTTTTTGATCATAGGTGGAGGATCTTTGCCACCTACTGAGGACTCTCACCAATAAAATTAGGATTCTGCCAACATAAGTTGTAGAGATGCATGTCTCCTTTCTTGTCCTACCTGGAAAAAAATGTAAGTGCTTGTGGACACAATTAGAGCAGGATAAAAAGTAAGAGGTGTTCGCCTTCTACATGAAGAGGTAATGAGGTAGAGAAAAAGATTGGCTTTCGGGGATGGTTGTGAGAGAAAAGATAGAACTACAAGAGCAAAGATAAGGAGCATTTGTGTATGATTGGAATTTATGAATTAACAGAAAAAGCAACTTGAGATGTGCAATATCTAAGGATGTTTCTGGTGGCAGCTTACCCTGCCACAGGTTTGACACTAGTATTGCACAAAGGACTCAGGGGGGAAAAGTGGATCTTTTCCTCTCAGGATTTTCCTGTAATGCTGGCTGAGCTTCAGTGTGCTTTGTGGCAAAAACTATAGGCCAGTTACACATTGATTGAGGGTGCCTGGTGTGGGATGCTGAGGAGAGTATAGCCATCTGTCTGGTGTACCAATTGCCCAGCACACCAGCAGATGCTGTGCTTGGCCTGTTGGAGGCGGTGGCTGGCTGGGCCTTGGAGTGCCCCAGGCTTCTGGTCTTGGGGGACTTCAGTGTCCATGCTGATGATGCTACCTCCTCACGGGCCATGGACCTGAGAGCCTCCATGGCGACATTAGGACTTTCCCAGTTTGTATTGACGCCTACACATCGAGCAGGACACACGCTGGATTTGATCTTTGGGGTGGTGATACAGGTGGATCTGGATGAACCTATAGCAGTTCCATGGTCAGACCACCTCGTTCTGAGGGCTTGTCTGGGCACCATGACCCTCCCCCTGTTTGGGCAACGAGCTGATTTATGCTCGCCCGCAGAGTCAAATGGATCCAATTGAATTCCAGAATGCTCTGCGGGATCCGATGCCCCCTGGTGGCTCATTGGATGAGCTGATAGGGGACTGGAATGCCAGTCTCTCTGAAGCTATCAACGAGATCGCTCCCCGTTGCCCTCTCTGCCCCAAACCAGAGTAGCTCCTTGCTATACTGATGAGCTATGACAAATGAAACAGGAGCTGAGACGGCTAGAGCGAGTGTGGCGGCGACTCCGTGACGAAGTGACAAGAACATTGTTATGACCTTTACTTTCTTTTGAGTAGATTTTTCTTTTAATCTTCCCCTTAACACCCTCTGGGTAGTTTGCTGCCACCAGGAATATTATATTCCAATATATTTTATTTAA
Source organism: Eublepharis macularius (assembly GCF_028583425.1). Taxonomy (NCBI): domain Eukaryota; kingdom Metazoa; phylum Chordata; class Lepidosauria; order Squamata; family Eublepharidae; genus Eublepharis; species Eublepharis macularius. The sequence goes on from NC_072795.1 coordinate 66,580,821, forward strand.
GTTTCCCTTCGGTAACGTTCCTAAGCGTCAGGCTCCTTCGTGGTTCTATGTGGCCCTGAGGACAGGAATGGGATAAAGCAATGACAGCTACTCTGGGATATAACAAAACAAAACAAACTTTTATTTAGTCAAGAAGCGTAGTTATTTAGTTCATAAACGTAGTTCTTGGTTCTTAAAGTTACTTCCTATAAACTCATTCACACAGATCTCTTCTAAGGCTTCACACACAGTTAGCCTCTTTCTCTAACTCAATATTTCTCTCACAGAAATGCTTAAACTCCTCAGGCAGCACACAGCCAGCCTCTCTTTCTCTGACTCTCATTCACAGAAATATGAAACCTGCTCAGGCAGCACACAGCTGGCCTCTCTTTCCCTGACTGAGTGTCCTTTCACAAACATGCTCAGTTCAGGTTCCACACAGGTTATATTTCTCTCATAAATATTTCAATATACTCAGGCAGCACACAGCTAGCCTGCTTTCTTCTGACTGAATATTTTCTCTCTGTGCTCACAGTCTAAACTGGATTCACTCCGCCCACACTCTGTCATCAACCAATCATATTGCTCACTCATCCCTCTCTTTCACCCCCATTCTCCACCTATCTCACCAAGCATTTAAAGATACATGCACACATTTACTTGAAATCATTACAAACATAGGATGTTTATGAAGGCCTATGAGATGGCAGTGAAAGCTGCAAAGAGAGACTACTATGCAGCTTCCATTGCGTCCGCTAGTTCTCGCCCAGCACAACTTTCCAGAGTGATTCGGTCTTTAACGTCCCTCACACATGGGACAAGTAAAAGTGTAAATTCGGTAATAAGCTGTGAGGCTTTTGGAGACTATTTTGCAGGTAAGATCTTGTCACTCCGCCGGGATCTGTCCAGTATGTGTACTGGAGGCCCCTTGGTCATCCTCAGGGTTGATATTAGATCAATTCAGGCCACTCTCCCAGGAGGAGGTAGGCAGGGTCCTGAATGCTGTGAAACCTACCACATGCCCACTGGACCCGTGCCCATCATGGCTGGTGAAAACTGGCGGTGATGGGATTCAGGCACTATTAGCTGACATCATTAATCTTTCTCTGAGTTCTGTTTTTTTTCCAGACTCACTAAAGGAGGCAGTGGTGCAGCCCTTATTAAAGAAACCATCACTGGATCCTGTTGATCCAGCCAATTACCGCCCAGTTTCGAATCTTCCATTCCTGGGTAAGGTAATTGAGAGGGCAGTAGCAGAACAGCTGCAGGTATACCTGGATGATGCCTCTATCCTGGATCCATTCTAGTCCGGCTTCAGGCCTGGCCATGGTAGAGACGGCTCTGGTCGCCCTCACAGATGATCTGCGGTGACACCTGGACCGGGGCGGGTCGGCACTGCTGATACTTTTAGATCTTACAGCAGCGTTCGACATGGTCGATCATAATCTTCTGACCCACCACCTTGCCGATGTGGGGATTCATGGAACAGCCCTGCAATGGCTGAACTCCTTCCTTCGCAATCGGGGACAGAGGGTGGCACTCGGGGAACAGATGTCTGCTTGCCATTCTTTGGTATGCGGCGTCCCTCAGGGGGCGATTCTTTCCCTGATGCTATTTAACATCTATATGCGCCCCCTCACCCGGTTAGCCCGCAGCTTTGGGCTGGGTTGTCACCAGTATGTGGATGACACTCAGCTCTATCTGCTGATGGACAGCCAGTCTGGTCTTGCTCTGGAATCCTTGGCCAAGGGTCTTGAGGCTCTGATGGTATGGTTACATCAGAGTCGCCTGAAATTGAATCCCATGAAGACGGAGGTTCTGTGTCTTGGTCGTGGGGCAATCGAGCTGGGGACCCGGCTCCCAGCCCTCGACGGTACAGCTGAAACCTTCGCAGATGGTGAGGAGCCTGGGTGTGACCTTGGATGCCACACTTTCAATGGAGGCCCAGGTCACAACCGTTGCCAGGTCTGCCTTTTTTCATCTTCGACAGGCCAGGCAACTGGCACCCTATCTTTCACTCCGGGACCTGGCCACAGTAATCCATGCAACGGTCACCTCCAGGCTAGACTACTGCAACTCACTCTACGCTGGGCTGCCCTTGGGCCTGACCCGGAAGTTACAGCTGGTCGAGAATGCAGCAGCACGCATCCTTACCGGAACGCCAATCTGAGCACACATTCATCCTGTGCTGTGCCAGCTGCACTGGCTCCCAGTGGAGTTCTGGATCTGGTTCAAGGTGTTAACCTTGGTGTTTAAAGCCCTTCATGGACTGGGACCTACATACCTGCAGGACCACCTCTTCCATTATGTCCCCTGCAGGGTGTTGCACTCTGCAGACAAGCAACTCCTGGTGGTCCCCGGCCCAATCCATCTGGCCTCAACCAGGGCCAGGGCTTTTAATGCCCTGGCCCCAGCCTGGTGGAACGCTCTCCTGCTGGAGATCTGGGCCCTGTGGGACCTGTTACAGTTTCGCAGGTCCTGTAAAACGGGGATGTTCTGCCAGGCCTTTGGCTGAGTGCCAGCGGGTGTCCTCCTTCTTCCATCTAAGACCACCACTTCTTCTGGGGCTGCCCTCAGCCAACTGCTATGCCCATATATGGACTCCCAATATTTGTTTAAATAGCCTGCTCCTGGACTATTTTAATGACTTATAAAAAATTATTGATTTTACGTTTTTGTGACTTTTAATGTATTTTTGGAATGTTGTTAGCCACCCTGAGCCCTGTGGGGAGGGTGGGGTATAAATTAAATCAAATAAATAAATAAATACATAAATAGGGTACCATAGACTGCAGTGCCTCCTGGTATTACTGATTATTGGGGGGGGGGGTGTTTTCATGGCACAAAGGCATTTAAATCATAAGGAACTTTTTCACACTGCATCTGTACCATGGAATCTAGTATGATGACACTAGAAACCAGATCACTGTGCAGTGATAAGCAGCATGAGCTAAGCATCTGTCGGAAAAGGACACACAATTAGCATTTCCAACACGCCAAGGCATGCATCCTCATTTTCACCATTACAAATTTTTCTTCTGAAACTGAGCCACTTAGCTCTGTGTGTGTGGATGTTGTAAAAAGATGTGCAGGCACATCAGTATAAGAGTGTGGATGTCACACAAAAGGTGTTTGTGTGTATTGGTGCTTCACCTTCCTCTCTGGCCATTTCTGTTCACAGTCATACTACCTGGAATGCTGAGCTGCACATTGGCATAGCCAGTAAAGTGACCCTTCTTCCATGGCCTCGACCACCCAGTCCAGCTCACTGCTCTCTCTGCTTTATCTGGCCCTGCTGACATTTGTGGGCAGTGCTGTGCTCCTGGCTGAGATTCACCAACACAGCCTGCAGAGCTATAATGTCCATGTTTTTCTGGCGGTGCTCATGATCTCTTCCTGCATCTGGATGCTTTGGTTCGGCTGGCGCTCTGCTGGCAACAGGCAACTGAAAATGCATCAGGACCACCATGCTGGAGCAAGCTGGCTCAAAGGTACAGGTGCTACATAAATCCTATCTTTTTGTCCATAGAATCACAAGCTTTGGAGGTCATTGCTAACTATGAGATTTTCTGACCTGAGAGTCCAAGGGAATCAACCATAATTTCACTGTAACATTGCATTGTTACAGTGCAATCCTACACAGTTTATGTGCTTGGGTCTGCCAGAACCTATCAGATACAACCAGACTGTCTTGGTATTCCAGTCCTAGACTCGACATCTTTGCTAACATACTTCAGGCTTAACATGCAGTTTGACTTGCATTCTACCCCGAGAGCCTGTTCAGTTAATTGGTCATAGGAAGCTGCTGGAGACCACTGACCTACCTAGATTGTCTACTCCCATTGGCTCTCTAGGGTCTCATGGCTTCAGAGAAAGGTTGCTCCCAATATCTGCTACCTGAGATCCTGTAAGAAAAGAAGTTGCCAGAGATCAAATCTGGGACTGTGATATGCAAGGCATGTGCTCTTCCGCTAAGCAATGCCCAGCCCATTTCAGCCTATTCTCTCTCACAAATGATTTATCACGAGTACTCCTACGAGCACTGTAATGGGAAAGGAGATCCCAATTCTTTCCTATTGTTAGAAATAATGTGTCTTGCAAATTTCCTGTTTAAGGGGGTGAGTTTCAATCTTGGCCACTTGGGGTGATACTTTTCGGTCCTGGTCTGGTATTATGTGTCTGCTCTCTCACACTAAACCAGTGATAACTTTCTGTCTTATCATACCAGTCCTACTTGCCATTGTGAGGAGACAGAAAAAGGGGAAGGAGAAGGATTTTATTTTCAAAGCTACAAGTGGTCCTTCCTCAGCTGGAAAGATGTGTCTATTTGTTGTCTTTCAAACTGGACATTCTTGAAATGAAAATGTACTGTGCTCTGATTCTTAATATTGTCTCCTACAGCTTTACAACCTGAAAAAGTCATCAGAGAGTTATCCAGTGGCTATGTGTGTAATCCAGTGTTAATCCACTGGAGTTATCCAGTGGAGTACCAGATCAGGTTCAAGGTTCTGGTATTGACCTATAAGGCCTTGTGTGGACTGGGGCCAGCGTACTTGAGGGACTGTCTCTCCCCGTATATTCCCCGGAGGACCCTCCAAAATAACTTATCGGTCTCTGGCCCCAAGGAGGCCCACCTCACCTCGACTAGAGCCAGGGCTTTTTCAGTCCTGGCTCCTACTTGGTGGAATGCTCTGTCTACTGAGACCAGGGCCCAGCAGGATTTACTATCTTTCCGCCAGGCCTGTAAGACAGCATTGTTCCGCCAGGCTCATGGCTGAGGTTGGGCTTCCACTGGCCAGAGGATGCAACATCTACCCCGCTCCCTGTGAAAGTTGCCCACCACTGTTTGTTTTTCAGCTGCTGTTACTGTGCTGCTATATCCAGTTGTACTGCTGTATCATTGATTATTAGTTGTATTGCTGCCGCCAGGCAAAAGAGCACTGCTATTTTTATATGATGTTTTAATGTTTTAATATGGAACGTTTTAAAATGATTTTAAGGTGGTTATCCATCCTGAGCCTGCTTGCGGGGAGGGCAGAATACAAATATGATATAAAAATAAATAAATATCTGGAATAACTGTGCTGTCTTATCATGACAGGTGGTCTGTCTCTCTTTGCGCTAGCCACACTGGTGCTGGATTGCCTCTCCTTGGGATACTACTATGAGCTGCAACACTGTGCCTCCATGCTAATCACCACATTCCCTATTGTGCAAGCCATTTTCACCATCGTTCAGGTGACATGACATCAGGTCCAGATATTAGCTGGGGATACATGCCATGGGGAACCTATAAAATACATATGTGTGTGTGTGTGTGTTTATATATATGTATATGTTATTCCACTGAAAGTGATGTGATGTCTTCCCCCATGCCCCACTCATTCTCTTCCTTTCATACAGGTCTCATTGCTATTGTTTAATGCTAAGGTTTGCATCCAGGAACACCAGCATCTAAATAGGTAGGACTATCCTCTGAGCTGTGCAAAAAGAAAGCAGGTCTGTCAGCAAGTGGCAGTTCAGTACAATTACTGCTAGCCAATGGGACAGGCAGTTTCCTTATTTCATCAAGCTTTTTCCTAAAAGCTTTCCAGAGTATGAATGAGCAAGGGGAGGAGTCACAGGCATGTGGAATCAGTGGCATTCTACACTGCAGATTCTTCCTCTAGTAGAAGGTTGACAAGCCACAGTCTAGAGGACAAGATGGTAAACCAAAGTTATGGGTTTAAATAAACGAGTATGTAATATTCAGGAGGAATCACGGGAGGGATCAAAAGTTGCAGATTGCGCAACCATGGAGGGAAAACTGGAGGAGGTTGTGGGCAGTCCTATAAAAGCTGCAGGTGTCCATACAGTATTTGTCAATGATGGAGTATATGTGAAAATGCTAGAAAATGCTGGGTGCGGTAGTATGGTTGAACTGGGAATGGAGCTTATGGAAGCTTCATTGAACTGGGATAACTGGGAAGAGGTGAACTGCAATGTGACTCCTCCATGAATAACTCCTGCTTTCTTTGTGTGGCTTCTAGATTTGGGCTGATGCACACATTAGCCACCAACGTCCTGCTGTGGATGAGTGTGGTGCTGGATGAGTCTATGAAGCAGCTAGAAGAATTTTATGATGCTCATGCAGGACAGAGTTCCCCATCTTCACATGGTACAACTCTCTCCTCCCTCTTGTCTGGGGAAGGATATATTAAGCATAGAGGCTTTGGGGCTAGATCTGTGCCAAACCACAAGCTTGGATAAGAAGTTTTCTGAAGGCAAGAAGTTTTCCAGAAGTACCCCTCCATATCAGTGGCAGCCTTGTGTTGCTACCTCTGCTCTGAACCCTTGACACTAGGAAAAGGGAATCATTGCTGAATCAACCCAGACTAATTTCCTTGTGATCAACATAGAGTTGATATGCTTGATCTGTACATTATGAAGAGACCCACCTACTTTCTGCTGGAACTACTCATTGTCTTTTGCACTCACCATACATTTGTTCTTTGCTTCCTCTCCCTGGTCAACTCCCCCACCCTATAACGTTCTTCCACTGAGTTTCCTTCTCCATTTAAGCTTTCCATTTTCCACTTTAGCTATCCTTCCCTCGATGGTCACCATGCCTTCTTCTATGTACATTCTATTCTTCTATGTACATTCTGTCACATACTGAAGGCCTTCTGTCCTTCAAAAATGGGTGGTATGAAAACCACCATTCCTCCAGCTTTGCAGTTGCCATGTAGTCACTCATCCCAAACCAGCCATTTTGAAGTGCATATATCTATGATAAGGAACCTTGCCTCGCTGGTGAAATTGTATGCTACCTCTAAAGCTGGTAGGATTGGATGGATGTCTACTTGGTTAAAAGTAAGGGAGTCATGCTACTTGGTTTGTCCTGCTAATATTTAGCATTTTCTCTATGCTATTCCTGCAGGTGACCCCCACACTAACAGCTGTGTCTGTGCCACCAGTCTTTGTCACATCTTTTCAGAAGGTGCTGCATACCTGCATCCATTCAATATTGAGTTCAGCCTCTTTTCTTCTACAATGTTGTACATCATCTGGAAGAACACTGGACGGGAAGCCCATCAACAGAAGCCCTCACTCACTCAGAGGGCACACTTCCATCTCAGTGGAGCTTTTGTTGGCCTCGTGCTAGGGGCCTTGGCCATTTCAGCAACCTTTGGCGTGATGATCTCTTTTGGAGTGCTTGCTAAGTCTCCCAAAACTATCCCAGAAGCTCTTCGGACATACTACATCTTCAATTCTGTGTTGTTATCTGCAATGTTCTTGGCAACTTTGATAGGCATCATCACCTACAGGGTGAAAAAAAAGGCTACAGCACCCTCTTCTGATAAGAGTGTGGTAAGAAACTTAGACGTAACTTTGCTTCTGGGCAGCTCCTGCGGTCCCCTCATGGTATCCATTTTCTCTTTGGTTGCCATCTTCTTCCTTCATGCCAATGGCAGCCTCCATCTCCTGGACTTTTGCTTCTCTCTTTGCAAGACCATCCAGATCCTGGGGCAGAATCTCTTCATTACTGAAGCTTTGTATTCTAGCCTCTCTCATGAGCCAGATGCCCAAGACAATAGTGAGGCTGATGGTACCAGCTGGGTTTTTTCCATTTCTAGAGGTCACATGGAGCAGTACAGCAACGGACCTTTCTCCAAAACCAACACACTGACCAACATCATGGCCAATTTGGAGCATCAGTCACCACAGCACTTGACAGACTATGGTACTGACCCATCCCTCTTCCAGATCTCACACATGCAGCGTCAGTCAAAGAGACCAAGCATTAGGAGGAAGGTTCTACAGAACATCTCTATTCTCCTTATCTTCTACAATATCTCGGTGAGCTGAGTCAGGCTCAAGGAAGATTGAGAGATGCTGCTAGGGTTCAAACATAACTTTTCTGGAACCAGTAGAAACTTGTAACATGGGTTCCCCCATTCCTGATCCCATCACATACATACAATCTTGAGCCATAAAAGAAATAGCATTCTGAAATATTGTCAGTATATACAGGCAGGTGACTTAGAGCCAGCCCAGACTCTACTGGAGCCCAGAAAGCATACGTGTTTTTCCATGCCTGGCTTTTGTGTGCTGCCAAAATCTCAGAAAAGAAGATGCCACTTCTGTGGATATAGAGAAGGAAGGTCTTGTTGGGATCTAGAAATGGTCCTTAAAATAACCATCCTTCCCTTTCCTGACATTGGGCCTCACTAGACCGGGACTGAGGTTTGGTATGGCTGGTGTGTAAAATATATTTAAAAATGTGGAAGATCAATGCAGTGTTCACTTATGGTTCCAGTTAGAATGTCCATACGTGAGCCAAGGGTGGAGGAAGTCATAAGAATCCATTTAAATACAAAATGGCAGGGACAGACAGGGAGCTCTTTTGTTTGATTTTGTTGCAATGCTTTGAAACAATCATGCCCTCTGCCCCAAAATGTTCCTTTGCTCTGTATTTAGGCCTAGTCCTTTATTGGATTTTGGAATTTTTGTTAAAAAAATAAACGTTGGTAGTGGGGGGGTAGAAGGCAGGAAGTAGAGCATAGGTATTCATTGTGCAATTCAGTTTCATTTATAAATATGTTTTATAAAGAAAAAACATTCTAGACATTCTTAAGCCAAGAATTTAAAGCAACACTTCAGTCCTTCACATGATGACATGATTTGCCAGGCAGACTGGAAAAAGAGCTTTCCCTGAGACAGTTGAAACTAGAAGCAGCAACAAAAATAGAAGCACGTCCTTGGCTAGAAAATGAAAAAGGCAGATTTTAAAGACTGCATTCCTATATAGGCTTCCTTAGGAAGAAGTCCAGTTAAGACTTACTTCTGAATAACTCTGAAAAGAGTTGGGCTGCCTAGTCTCTTTTTCTTTCTCTAATGGTGTATTTCATATACTCCTGAGTGCCAGTTGTAGTGGACAGTAACAGGACAGAAATTCAATGAAACATTTAATACCTACACATGTCAAAACTGCATGTCTTAGATGATGGAAAAGCCCAGCAAGGCATGGTTAGAATATGTTTGGCATTACAGCTAAGTGTGGGGCTTTGACTGGGGAACTCTCAAACTGATGGGTAATAGGCAAAAATTCAACAGGTATGGTCTCTCAGGGCAATGCAAAAAAGCTCACAATGCAAAAAAGCTTACCTGTTGGTCGTGCTGCCTTTGAAAAATATGACGTATTTGAAAAAAATGTTTCTGCATAGCTTTTCTGTTCACAGGAAAGATGATTTGAAATCGCTACAACAAAGGGGAGTCTGCAACTCCCATGCCTTTAAAATCTGGCATATAGGAATGTTAGGATGTGAGAGGCTCTAAGTGACCAGTAGAGGGTGGAAGCGAATCAGCAAAAAGGAGAGCCCACTTTTAAAATAATTACCATATTTAGCTTTTGGCATTAACCTAATAAAATACATCTTTAACCAATGATGCTTTCAAGGGGCAAGATGAATTTTAACATAATCAAATGCTTTTCTCTGGATTCTTACTAGTTATATGTTTAGTTTACCTTTGATCTCCTTTGCACGCTGGCTCAGGAAATGCCACAACGACACAGCCAACCAGCAGTTCCTGTGCAGTCCAGCCCTAAACTCATTCACTAAAACCGAGCCCTAACCCCCCTCCCCCCGCCCCATGTATAGTGTTCCTAAAGAACAGATGAACAGGTGAACTATTGCTGGACTGTGTTCTTCAGCCAGCATATGGGGGCTCACAAGATTGAATGCTCCTCCATACCAAACATTTCTTGCACACAGATGTCAGGATGAAAGCTATGCAAGAATTCCTTCTGTTTAACAACTAGCTTTCTTTGTGTGGGGAATTGTTTGTGTGGAGGATCATTCAGTCAAGTAAGTCCCCCCCCCTACACACACCATCTAAATTGGAACCATTAAGAATCAGGAAATTTACACACCTGCTGTTTGGGAGAGCTGTTCCTGAGTTAATGAGATTTAGCAGGTAGGATTCGGTTTCGTTTTCTCAGCCATGCCGGACGCTCCTCTCGGCTGGTCCGGGAGGAAACGACCGGGCACCCTGACCGGGCGGCTGATCCGCAAGGATTAGCCCCCAGGACTCCCAGGGAGGGAGCCAGGGTCCGGGACGCGGCGGGAAGAACTCCCCGAAATCAATGCGGGGGGGGAATTGCCCGTTTGTCCCTATGGAGGCCGGCAGATGTGCGCGGCGCCTCGAGTGCCGCCGGGCAACAAGAAACGGCAAGTAAAAGAAACAGGCGGAAGCCTGTAAACAAGCGAATCCCTTCTGTTCTACAAGCGTTTGTGAAGGAGAGGTTGATCTGAAGAAGACTCGCTCTTCCCCTTCGTGGAGTTCCAGAATTTTGTTGGCGCCCCCCCCCCCCCAAAATGGCAGCAAAGAAGCAAAGTCCCGCTCTCGGTAAGTCAATCTCGGCTACCTTGCAGAAAGGGGAGTCGCTCGAAGAGTTGGTGCGCAGGGCGGTGGTGGAAGCCATAAAACCCTTTGTTGACAAGCTGAACGAAACTGATCAAAGGGTGGGCTTAATTGAAAGCGAGGTGAAAACCATTAAGGCAGCAGCGGGGGGGGGGCAGAAAAGTCTGCTCTGGAAAGTGCGTCACTTGTGAAGGCTACAAAAAAGGAGCTGAAGTTGGTGGAGAACCAGCTGATCGGGCTACAGGTGGAACGAACGCAGACAATTTTGCATCTCCAAAACGTGAAAGAGGAGGAAAATGAGGATCTGTGGGATTTGGTCTCGGAACTACTGGCGACACCCGCGAGGACGACTAAAGAAGAGGTTAAAAGCGCCATTTTGGAGGTCCGTCGGGCTTCTTCAAAATATGCAACAAAGCGACAGTTGCCTCGTGAGATCATTATTGACTTTTCAACTAAAAAGATTCGGGACACCATCCTATATAACTCATACAATGCGGATTTGGACTTTATGGGTTTGAAAGTCAAGATTTTGAAGGACGTTCCATTTCTAGTCCGGAAACGGCGTTTTAAATATAAAAAGTTTGCAGCTCTTCTGAGGGACCATGGAATAAAGTACAAATGGTTATTCCCGGAAGGAATATGGTTCAGATATAAAGATCAGGCCTATAAGATATTATCAGAAGATCAACTAAAGGATTTTGAGAATAAAAACCCAGAACTCTGCTGCACCAAGAATGAAGAAAAGGAGGAGCCGGAGGGGGGGGAGGAGGAGGAGAGCATCGCAACAGCAGTTGCACAGAGAGAATTGCGTCCGGGACCTAGAAGGGGGAGGAAAGTTTAATCAGAATTTGAAATGTTTATTTTCTGTATGATTAACCACTCCATCATTATTCTATGGAGCTATTTTTGTATTATGACAGTATGAAGGGAAACATTGAAGTGTAGTGTTTAGTGTTTGTAGTTCATTCCCCCCCCTTTTTCTTTTTCCACCCCCCTTTGTCCCTTCCCTCTCCCCTTTCCTTGTGATAGTCTGGTGTAGTGTTTTGTAGTTATGAAAAATAAAAAAATTTATAATAAAAAAAAAGAGATTTAGCAGGTAGACATAGATGCTCATTATACAATATTCTGGGCCATATTTTGCAACTCAAAGCAGATACAGAAAGAGGAGGAGTGTTGCAGCTGTGCTTGTTTCATAGATAAAATGTATCACAGGAATTTCCAGGAGAACCTTGTTTAAAATGGTTAGACTGCGTGCATCATTAAAGATCCAAATTAATTATATGGTCAACCTGCAAATTAAGAAACAGCAAATGAAATAACCTTCTTAGGACTGTGCAGAAGGAAGACTCACATAACTGAATTCTCACCCAGTTCTCAGTGCACTACCACTGCTGGATTCCATCTGTGTGAAAGATGCTTAACTTGTTTTTCTCTGAGGTTTTTTTTGGGGGGGGGGGTTGTATAGAGGAGCATTCAGTTGTGTGACTTTGAAGTAGTGCAGGCTGACAGCAGCTGTAGCGTGTAGACAACAAAGAGCCAGTTCTTCCCTCTTACTTCCAAAGAGCTGAAAATACCCCCAAATGGGCCACTGCAGATCATATCAGGAAAGGAGTTGCTAGAGGAGAGGAATTGGTGCACAAGCTCATACAGGAAGAGACAGTGCTTCAGACTAGTTTCAATTTGATCACAACACTATAACATGTGAAGGGGAAAATGTATGTAGGATATGGTAGCCACACACCTTGGACCCTCAGGCAGCTTCACTTCGGGAGCTTGTACATAGCACATCTTTTCAGATACACAGAACCCCCTCTAGATGTTATAGTGGTCACTTCTGATACGTACAGTGAACAGATTTTTTTCTGTAATCTGTGAAACAGCTCTGATATCAGTATTTGTGCAGATTATTTAAATTCTTGTTTTCCTCCCCTCCCTCTTTGTTTGGCTAGGTGTGGATCCTTTATGCCTATGGGACCCGCCCACACCTGGTGAGCCAAATTGAGCAGTCTTTCTATGGTTTCACACTCTGGGCCATTGTGGTCAAGATCTCCCTGCCATTGGGCATCTTCTACCGCATGCACTCCGTGGCCAGTCTCTTTGAAGTCTACTGCAAGACCTGTGGAGCACCAGCCTTGAGGCAGCTTCACGGGGAGGAGAGCACACGTGGATATGCAAGGAATGCCCAAAGGAGCTGTTCTTTATAAAGAGAGATTTATGGTGCCAACTCCCCACAAGCAAATCACGCATACGCTCACCCTCACACACATGTATTTTTAGATGAGGTTATCAGGTGCATATGATAGATGCTTCATTGGTAGGCCAAACTTAACAGTGTAGTCTGAATATGTCTAATAGGCATTCACCTCCTTAAGTTCTAATGGTATCTGAAAGATCAGTTAAGAAAGCCACATGAAACTATTTTTTCTCACCCTATTGTATCAGATCTTATGGTAAAAATATTGCCACAGTTTCACTAAGAATATTTTTTTTCAAAAGGTGTCAGAGACAGAGATGTTCCACGCTTTTCCAGTTTTGTATGAATACCCAACCAAGAGCTATTTGGAGAAGGAATGGAGCACCACATGTATTTTATATAACCTGCTCTATCCATGTCCTAGAGGCAATGCTAATTTAGAGTCTGGATTATATCACGTATCAAGGGTTGCCGGCTGGCAGTCCATGGGCCAAATTCAGTACCCAAGCAACACTGACACTGTTAGATTTTACCCAAGGCATAACAATTTTTGTCACCAATTAACTTGTCAGGAAAAGAAGCAATGTCGCTTGGTATTTATCATGAGCAAAATGTGGAAAGCAAAGTACCTTGACTGTATCCTCCAGGAAGTGCTTTAGATCCTCTGCACCTTCAGTGATGTCATACATCCCCAGGGCATGTGCTCCATGAACCCCTTATAGCTAAGTGATGCCAATAGTATAGAGTGATGGGGGTCGACAAAGACTTGTGTGTGGGAGGGAAACTCACTTTCCCACCCTTCCGTTGACCTTCTTGCTTTTCCTCTTTGCCTTCCCTGGACAGTGACTGCAGTGTCTCCCCTTTCCTCTTCTCCCTAACAACTCCCAAAATAGATTCTGAAATCTCACAAGGTAGTTTTGCCATATCTCAGTGGCATATTTTTCTTAAAGAAATAAACAGGCATTGCTTCAATGATATGGATGTTTTTCTAATCCACAATGTAATTTTTTCAAAAATTTTCTGCAAGCCTTGGGCTTTATCCAGGCTTACTGGGAAAAATTCATCCCTTTCTGGCCTTGGTCCCATTGTGTGGATCAACATTCTATTACACGGTTCAGAATTAGGTATGATGGTGAGAAGGATGGATTGTTCTGGCCCCTGCACTAGTGCATGAGGATAGAGAGAAATTAGAGGACTTGGCCATCCATGCCATACCATGCCAAGTTTGTACAAAGTGAGAACATACAGAGCTGCTTTAAGTGTTCCATTGAAATATTCACAAAGGCCCAAGACAATAATACCTTTCTTGGAAGCATTTAAATACCTTCCTATTTGAACTTTGTAGTAGCTGGAGATAAGGCATTGCTGAATTGGGTACAATCCAGCCCAGATAAGCACTAAAGTTCCATTTGGTTTTGCTAACAGGTTCAGATGCTTGTGTTCCGTTCCACTCTTCCTTTGAAATTCACAGACATTTAAAGTATTAAGCTCTACTGCCTGCTATATTTCAGTAAGAATTTATTCTTTGTTGTATAATAGGATTTTCCTCTTATTTGCCTCCAGCTCTGGGGTAGGAAACACGCATGGTAGATGATGGCATATTAGACCACTTTGCTCAACATGGCAGTTCCTTTGCTGCATCCCAAAAGGATATAGTCAAGCCAGGCTGCAATGGCGCACATCTCGACTTTTTTGACCTAGAGTAGAAATGTCATCAGCCAGAACTCCCTCTAGTCCCATCCTCAGTAAGAGCCAAAACACACGTTAAGAAATACCTAGGTTCAGCACGTGTTCTCTTACCTCAAGGTTTGCCGGGATCTGTAGGCGTCCTGGAAGCTTAAAGTTTAGCATTTACAGAGCAGCAGGGAGGGAAATACAGGCGCCTGTATTTCCCTTCCCCTTCCTGCTGCTCTGTAAATGCTAAACTTTAAGCTTCCAGGATGCCTACAGATCCAAGCAAACTTTGAGGTAAGAGAACGAGTTTAGCATTTACAGAGCAGCAGGGAGGGAAATACAGGCGCCTGTATTTCCCTTCCCCTTTCTGAAGCTCTGCCGCAGTCATTGGTGCTGCACTGTGCAGGTACACAGTACTGTTGCTCAATCTGCTTAGACTGGGAGATGGGCATGGGAGATGGGTATGTGAAGTGCCACCACCACTCTGATGAGCAGAAGGCATGCCTACCACCACCCTTCCCCCCTTTATGTGGAGCCACCTTTGCAATAGTACAGACACAGAGATAAACACTCTTGTTTGCCAGCATGCCAACATCATCAGAGGTAGGTATTGCATTTTATTTGGCACTTGGGCCAAAAAAGATTGCTTTCCCCATCTGAAACTCATGAGGCATGCCAACCTATGTCATGGAAAAGAAAAAAAATAAATACACAAACGTGTACAAGGGCTATCAAATGATATGGAGGATGCTGTCACCACAACCACCGCAGGAGTTAGTTTTACTGGCCTGACTGCTGTTTATCCAGCCTCCATCTTTGGCCACTGCCATTTTACCCTCATGCCAGAAGGTATAATGTCACTTCTATCGCTTTCCACTTTATCCATGTCACTTCTTGAACTGATTTGATCCAATAAAAGTCATTATTTCTTTTTTTGTTTGTTTTCTTACCATAGTTTGGATTTTTTCAAAATACTCCCAAGACTGTTTTCTTATATCAATCAATCATTTATTTAATTGGCTTGTATTTATCTTTGGAATTCTGTATTTTTAATTATAAAACAAGCTATTATTGCTTCCTATGAAAAATGTGTACGTAGGATCCAAGTTAAAGCAGCTCTTAGAATCTGCCCCTCTAGGACACGGTCTCTCTTTGCACTGGCCTAGCCAGGTCAGAAAACAGGGACCTAGCCCTCTGATGGAACCCTATCAATTGTCCACAAAAAGGGGTGGAGCTAGGTGAGACTTGGGAGGGAGAAATTTTTTCTCTACTCTCTCATGTGTCTCCCTGTCCACACACACACTCATGCCTGATATATGAATGGGTAGACTTGCTTAAATACACAAGGATTCCCCAAGATATATATTTTAGCTCCTAGTTTATTCATTATAATGTTTTCTGTATCACCCATCCCTTGGGATAATAGCAGTGTTGACCTGAGATTTTTTTTAACCAGGTAATGCAAGGGAAAAGGGTTACCTCCCCCCAATCTCCTACCCCCACCTGCCTTTAAGGAAAATGATAGACCTCAAGAGATTTCAAATCCTCTTCATTAATGCTTACATTTTATCTAGTTTGGCCCTGCCTGTCTTTCTGTGCATTACTGACTGCAGAACCAGCAAGGACAAAATACAATAAAAAACAGCCCCCACTTAAAAAGGATGCAATCCTAGAGATAGTTTCCTGGGATTTAGCCTAATTGAAGAAAGCATGGCTTACTTCTAAGCACACCCACTTAGGGCTCAAAGATCCTTAGACTGAAAGCCCTCCCCAAACCCATGAGACTGGCTAAACAGACCTACTGAAACAATCATCTGGTGGCAGAATCCATGTGTACATATCTGATAGCTCACTATTCTTCTGACCCCATTCCAGATGCCAGAATATCATTTCCCAGTATTACCAACTGAATTAATTTCCCCCCAGTTTGGATTAGATTAAACGTGTCCCTTGGGTTTTGTTTTACTTTGCTGCAACAGACTAACATAGCTACTCTTTTGAATATATTAGCAAATGGGGCATTTTCAGTTTGAGCTTTCATTAATCATTACCTTAATGTATAACCCTGTTTAACAGAATTACTAAATGACTTCTCAAATATATAGCACTGTGAGTCCAATGTATCTCTACAAGTAGCAAAGCAAGGAGAAGATATTTAGGGTGGTCTTCTCAGCATCAAAGACTTTTAGAGGAGAATTTAATAGCCATATTATTAAGCAGAGGTGTGCTGTTTGTGTGGGGGTTCCCTTGATTTTGCAGCAAGGAGGCATATAGAAGCAGGGACAATAAGACTTGCCCACAGGCTCTTTGGGAACTGTGGTCCCTGATATTCTATGTCATTTCACATCTGAAGAAATCTAAAGTTCTTTATCTGTCAAGGCTTCTAGGAAGCCAGGTCAGAATGCATAATATAGATTATATGCTAGTATTTTTAATGGATAGCAAGTGCTTATCTTCTGAACAAAGGCAATGGAAAAGTTAATTGAATGCAACTTTCTTCTAATGCTAAGCCAACACACCCACTGTTCAATCCTCCTCCACCAAAAAGTAATTTTTGCTTTAGTTTCATAAACTTACAAAAACACAGAAACAAAATATACAAAACACAGAAAATAATGACAATGAGATATCTTAATGTCTAATAAAGTACCTCCAATAAATAACAAACCAACATTGCATAAAACACTATATAAAAAGTATACATCCCTTTGTGGCAGTAGCATGAGATGATCTGCTCAGTTTGACTGGAGCACAGATATTGTTACATAGTCTTGTTTTTAAGACTAGCATCCAACAAGGTTACCTGTCTGAGCTGCTCCTTTTCTTCTGTGCTTGCTAGAACTTCCAGTCCTGATACTCACTTGACCGGCTAATTTCCTTCCACCTACAGTAGATGCAAGGAGGAAGTGATAGGATTAATGGCAGCTCTTCTGGCCTATGAAGAGTCTAGTTCCTGGTTTAACCAGCCAATCCATGTAACAGGGTGGGTGGTGCAGCTTGCAGCCACCAGGTTTGCAGGCTCAATTGTGTGACTGTCCCAGGTGAGGAAGTTTGCAGAGCAACATGAAGACAGGTAAGGGGGCACAGGAGGGGGGCTGACTGATCAGAGATTATTTACATCTCTTTGAAGATAGTTTGTCTTTTAACTGTCTGTGGATTCTTTTGTGCCAGATCAGAGAGGAAAACTGCCAGCACAAACAAGGGCATAAGGCGAGGGAAGGTTTACCTGCAGATAGAAGACTGCAATTTAATGCAGGTGTTTCCAGGGACAGGACAGCTAGACCTGTCCAAGGTACTGAAAGTTCCTGCTCCACTCACAAAAGGAACAAAAGAGAGCTGTAGAGTCCTAGAGGAATGTTGCCTACAAGTCAAATGGCATCAGAGTGGGGCATGGTCCATATCTTGTCTTATCCCACAAGTGTTTGTAAGTTCCCCGCCCCCGTGCTGCATCTCTAATGGAAGGGATGACATCACTTATTTATTAAGGTCAGGTCACTCAGCAAGCGGGCTGCACTCCAACTAATGTGCAAGCCTTTGAGAGCAGAGGCAGAGGGGGAGAGAGGAGAGAATGGGACTTGCGTCTCACTGGTGCAGAATTGCCTGGAAAATCCCTCCTCCCCTCCCCTCTCCCAGTGTGATTGTGTGACAGAAAGGAAGAGGTCTCCAGGGCTTTCCAGAGCTCTTCATCTTTTCAGACAGAATGACCCTGTCATCTTCACCATATAGAAGCCCTTGTTTGAGGCACAGAAGCTCTTACAGATTGTTATTCAGGAGATTACAATGGATATGCTCAGAGCAAAAGCTTTAGACATTTACACTGGCTGAAACTGATGGAAAATGAAGCATATGGGCTGAGATTACAGTAGAGTACTTATAGTGTGTGGAGTTGTTTACAAACAAGAATAGAGAATACAGCATAGATTTAAATTTGGGGTGGTGTGTAACTAGAGGAAGGAACTTTCAGTAACATCAAAGGAAGCAGGTCTGATTCTCTTCTCAGTATTTCACTGTTTAAAGGAGAAGCTACTCTGTTGAATGTGGCAAATTTAAGGTGAGATTCTAAAATTCAGATGTACGTATGTAAAACTAGAATTCCTGTAATGAATTTGCTGTCCTAACTATATTTGCTTCATTTTGACTTTTACTGTTTACTAGCCATTTGCCTATGTCTCACTCAAAGTTTTGATGTGGCAATTGGACTGTCTCCATGAGATCTATGAGTGCAGATTGCCAGTCATATTCATAGTCTATCCAGTTTGAAATATCCTCATGGGAAGAATGCATAATAATTCATGTTCAGTGTATGAAAGCACAATTGAATAAATTTGCACAAAGAGAAAAAAAAATACCTACATCTTGAATGCTGTGGTTACCTTTAAGTATGGTTCTGACATTAATATATCTCTACATTATTTTACCCTGTTTATATTTGTGTTGCTTCAACATCTATTGATCATTGTGGGCTCAGAATTCTCCCATTGCATTTAAAACATGAAATAGCCAAAATTAATACTTTTGAACCCCATTCATTTTTGATTTGGAGTTAGGCATTAATAATTGCTTAATTTTGGATGGATCACGTGTTTAGTTTCGCACTATTCAGTAAAATATGTTATAGTATTGGATACTGTATCTGTCCATTGCATGAGCATTATTTCCAAAGTGGAAAAGGGTGGATCATAATTCCCTTCTCAAAATATTGGATACCTTATACAACAATATGAAAGCACTTCAATTTGGCATTGACCCATAGTAAACTCATGCAGCTATGCCTCCAAGTCATTCTGCTGTATTCATGTGAAATTAAAGTATATTAAGCTAATATTCAGTTCTGGTTTTAGTTGAACAGATGTAAATCCAGTCATTCTATAGAAGATAATTTGCTGGCAATTACCATGTCATAAAACTGGAGGTGTACCACTGAAGTTAAGGGAAGTGTTCTAGATACGTTCTGGACTATAACCTTCCTACAGTGATTTGGGAAAACAATGGATGTGATCCATTTTCTCTTTGGAATAAATTGTCTCAGGTATGCTAAGCTAGTTTCATTCATTATCAAATACAATTTCCCAGATAATTATTTATCTGGCAAAAAATATAGTCCCCCCCCCAACTTGGAAAATGCTATCATATTAATTATTGCTGACACATTTATGCTAGCAATGTGAATGTAGATCCATCCATTATATTATATAGGATAGCAAATATGAAGTTCCCTGGAATTAAGATAAATGAGCATTAGAATATTAACCTAAAATTGACGTCCCAAGGAGAGTTGTACGGCAGAGGTAGTAGTTACATTAAAAATCCTCTATTCAACATGTTATTTTTAATTGCATTTAATTGCAGCCTTGTGAATAGGAAAATAAGCTTTAAAATCAATATACTAAATATTTAAAAACTTGAGGAAGGACTAAAGATTGGTTACCTTGGATAGGATACATGGCTTTTAGGAAGGAAACTCTTGCTGCATCACAAAAGAGGTTTAGTGAGAGTATAGAATCTAACTTGATCTTTATCATTATCATTCATGCAGCAAATCTGTGTGGAAGGAGCTTGGATTTGAAGCTATGAAAAGCAAAATGTTCCCAATGTATCCTGCATTTTAGGAACAGAAAATTTTTCCCAAGGACAGACCTCAGTGGTAACAGCAACAAAACAAAATGAGGTCACATGAGATACTACTATGATTCACCGGAATATGTCCAACATCTGTTTCCATTGGTGGGAAGCAACATAGGGGCCAAAATGTAACAAACTAGCCCAACTCTCCTGAAGAAGTCCAGCTTCTCCATTTCCTAGAACTCACGTGTTTTTCCAAGATTGTCCAAGAGTGAGAGCCTCTCCATGAACAACCACCCTCCAATGCAGCCATGGCACATGCTCTTGATTCATTCCAGGGGGAAATTATTTACCCCACTCATTCTCGAGGCTCCAGTAGTGACATCAGCACTGCTAACCGTCTCCTACTGAGCAAGCAGAACCGCATGGTGAATGGGAACCACCGAGGCATCCGCACTTCATCCCCCATGGGAAGAGTTATCCTCATCAATTCACCTCTTGAAGGTATTGTTGGGGCAAAGATGGGAAATTGGAGTACACTTCTGACATCTTTCCTACCCATCTCTCTACCTAGATTTTTGATACTGTTTGAGATCAGCCCATAGGGGAAATCTGTTGGTTAACCATCTCAATGGCTTGTCTTACATGTATATTATTGGCAAATACCAAAATATCCATTGTCCATCTTAACAGACTACAGAGGGAAATCCAGCCAGTGAAACATTTCCACAGTCATAGGTAGCATTCTTTATAAAAGTTTGATTCCTGCGGAAGTTTTAAAATGTGGGAAAGCATAGGAAAGAAATATCCCTTCCAAACTGACAATGAAGAATCAGAAAGGGCATGAAGCATTCCAAGATACCTCTTTTTTTACCATATGTATTCAATGAAGTATAGTTTGAAATACTTTGTGCACGTTCAGTATTGAAAAGGTCTATTGATTTTTTTATTTGGGGGTTGCTATTTTTCCATAGCACCTCCCAAATGTACTTCACTGGAAGTGCTTAGCAAGCTATCAAATACTTGTCTGAGATAACAATCCTTCCCCAGTTAGTACCCCTTTATTTCTGAGGTTCTTTCTTCAACCGTAGAGTCTCAGCTCTCACCCCTTTCTGAGCCCACGGTCACCCAATGAGCTTCCATGGCAGCGTGGGGATCTAATTCAACATATCCCAGGTCCTAGCTGGACACTAGCCACTAAATGACACCATTTCAAAAAATAAACTGAAAAACCCATTTGATATTAAGTTATTAAGTCATATTAAGTTAAATTTAAAGATAAGGAGAGTTGATCCTATTTTTATTTTATTATTGTTATCATTAACAAGATTTTTACCCTACCTTTCCGCCCTCACTGGGCTCTCAAGGGAGCTAGTTAATACTGGATAATATTCAGATCTCTTCCTTGATTTCGGAGCTGGCTGCCTATTGCAGTGTTCACAGAGCTGAGAGGGATGCGAAGAGAGCAGAGCAAGTGAGGAGACAGTAACTGCTTGGGAGTTTTCCTCCTTCTCTGTTCCTCCCCCCTTACTGATCTGGCTGGGGTTGGCGCTTGATCAACTTCTGTTGCTTCCCCCCCCCCCCGCACCGCAGGCAGAAAAATCTTTCTCCCCCCACCCCGCCCTTACCATACTGCTTGAGTCTATAACTGGAACTGCTGCTGCTGTCAGACCACTTGGGTCCATTTATGGAGCCAGTGGTGCATCTGCAGGCAGAAAATCTCCAGCAGCCTAATCCAGAGAGGGAAAGAAGGCACGAATGAAAAATGAACAAAAAATTAAGAATGAAATAACGAATACAGTTTTTGAAGTGTAATGAAAACGAAGTGTTTTTCTAGATTTAGAACACTATAGATTTAACAGCTAGGAGACAAATTAAGCTATTTGCCTTCCACAAACAAAAGAGATCCATGTTAGCCTTTGGCGGGACAGACTAGGTATGTGGCATCATTTTAAGAAGGCTTTGAGCAGTGCTGTTTATCATGCTCTTTTTCTTGCAAGAAGTGTTACAGATAATCAGGAGAAAACAAGAGACTGCCTTATCTTTGACATAACATTCCGCATAGTCCTGTGATTTTCTTTTACATTCCAATACTGTACCAAAAAATGTAAATATAATCCACTTCTGTGACCATTATGTATTATGCCCCATTAATTTTGGGGTGTCTGGGGAGAGAAAGAGAGCAAAGTGATATAAACTGTTTCTGTTACAGCCAGCCAGCTTGCAGCCACAGGATCTGTCTGGAAGCTACCATCACAATCCAGCACTTGGTATTTGGGGGGGCGGGGCGGATAGCCTTTCTGGAGAAGCATTACTCACTGTCAAGTTCTGGTTTCATTTACATGATTCTGGAGGCCTGCCTATATTTAATCTGGTCTTGGAGTGCTTTCCGCTTTCTACCATAGAGTTGTTTTTTCAAATAACCCTAGAGCAGGATTAGTCATACTAACATGCCATAGAAATGACCTGTCTGGCAATGCTATCCTCCTTTCTACCACCCCACCAGCTAATGCGGCCAGCCCCCCTTACCTTGAAAGCAGGTCATGGGGGGTCCCCTTCTGAGCAGTGGGCCTGGGCCCCAATCCAGGCCTCACATCCACTCCGGAGGTCGGCCTCCAGTGACGTCACTTCTGGTGTAAAGCCGGAAGCAATAGCAACTCTTTGTGGCAAAATTAGCCCCAAACATAGAGCTTTCACTACGTTTGGGGCTGATTTGTCCCCACTGAGATCCCATAGCTTCCATTTTTACTCCAAAAGTGATGCGATTGGGAACCTCTGAAGCACACGTGCCATTTCAGCATGTTCTTCAGGGCTCCCTGCCTGCTTCCTCCCTCCTTTCCCCCCAGGTGAGAGGGGTCAGGGGGTGAAAGGTGGGAGTGGAGATCCCCCACTAGGAGGCTGGTATCCCTGTCATCAGCACTGCATCAGCAGGCCCCTTCACTAGGCCCTGCACCACCTCCTCTGTCGGCACCTCAGCTGCAGATGCCTCCACGGAGCCCCAGGACGCCTTCCACCTTGCAGCGGCAGCTGTTGACACCCGTGCCCCATCCTGGGCAACAATCCCTGGCCATGCAGCTGACTCACCTGCCTCCTGCAGCAACATAGGCAGCCTCAGCCAGTCCTACCGGAATGCTTTAGCAGCCAGACAGGGCAAGTACATACAGACCCCAGGTCGCTGAGGGAGGCACTAAGGAAATGTCAGCAGCAGCAAGGCTGAGCCAGGCAGAGAGCTGAGCAACCCACCCGCCCGCCCCCCATGGACTGAGATGAGGTGGGAGGGGCCAGAGAATTGTGGAGGCTACCCAACCCTCCCACTGGATAAGCTGGGAGAAGAGCCACTCAGGGAGGCTGGGTGGGAATTGGGAAGAAACTCAGAGAGGTGGGAAAGGGTATCTTTTAAAAGCAGGTTCCTGTGAGCACCAAAGGGGAAGAGGTTGTTGGAGTGTGCCGACCATCCTAGGGCAGGAAAAGGAATAAGGTGGTATAAACCACTTCTATGTCTGTCTGGGGCCTAAGGACACCTGCTTTCAACAGCTAGCTGGCTGGTGTAGACAGCCAGACTCAGGCACTGGTGAAGGAAGAGCCTCACATGAGATTTTGCAAAACTGGGATTTGTTTAGAAGTGGAATTATTTGGCAGCTCCGTGATTTAGAAATCACATTCAAGACTTTTCCTTTACTCCATGACAAAGAAACCTTCACTCCATTCCCAAGGAGCATAAATTTAAAAGTACCACTGCCTGACAAGAGGAGCAGAGTGCCTGTGTTCTGAGTATTGTGACAGCTTTTAAAATGCTCACAACACGTGAGAGGAAGGTGATTCTGTGACTGTGTGTGCCATGATGTAGAAGATGAAGTTTAGCACAAGCCCTTGGTGTCACCCCATGAACTAATCCGTCAGGAATTTGATAGGACCGCTTGTAGTCCCTAAGCCTGCCTGGATGTCATTTCTGGGCCTGGTACCCCACGGGAAGAGAGAGCCTGATCTTTACAGTGTAGGTGGTTAGCTGTGTATTTCTGTAGAAGGTCTGTTTGTTATTACTTTCGCAGGTAGGCAAGCTTGTAGAGTTTCGAGGTGAAGGGTGGTGATCTGCTGGCGAGAGAGGGGTAGCAGGGCCACTCATATTTACATCATGCTGTATCCCCACCACAGCTAACAGTGATGAGAGCGACGCCATCAATACCATTACGGTAGAAAAGAGTGCAGGTGGGAAGCTGGGCTTCAGCATACGTGGGGGTTCGGAACATGGCCTGGGTATCTTCGTCAGTAAGGTGGAGGAAGGCAGCAGTGCAGGTAAGCAAAACATCTTCTATGCTACTAGCTTTAAAAGGTACTCAAAAGTTGCTCATCATCTCTTCTACCAATAAACCCAGGAATTCTTTCTAGCACACCACCACTCAATACTTAAATATTTTCCAACAAGATGGAGATCTAGGGACACTACACATACCCCAAAACACCCTCATCCTTGTAGGACCAGGTTTGGTTATCACAACAATCCAGGCAATATTGAAAACTCACTCATCAAATAGTTTTGCGAAGTGTTAAATATCTGTGGAAAAACATCAGCAAAGAATTCTATGACATCACAACATTCCACGTTTTCACAGAACTTTTCCTGTTTACTTAATGCTCCAGTAAGGAATCTGTGTTTTTAAGTGGAATGAAAAATTAATTTCCTTTCCGCTATTTGACAGCAAGTCTAATTGCAAACTACTAGGGAAAAGGCATCAGAACACATGCCCCTGAAGGTGTACCACTATATGGAATATTCAGAGCATGAAAAACCTGACCTACCCAGGGCTGGCTCCAGGTGTGTGGCGAGGTGCCCTGTAACTCACCCATGCTATGTAACTGCCCTTGCATACACATCCGTCTCTCTTGGAGGAAAGAAGAGAACATGACATTTTCACACACCTTTCTGTCACTGCCAAGAGCCTAGAAGAGTAAAAGTAGTGTGAAAGAATCATGCTACTTCTTTCCAGGTGTGTCTTCCAGCATGAAATGGAAAGTTGCTTAAAGGCTCTGCAAAATTGCAAGGATCTGTCTGAAATGATCTTCCATTCACTAGAGGGAATAAGTGAGCTGCAAGCATAAAAATCAAGTGTCTATGGTTAGGGGTGGGCCCAGTGATGGACCATAGATGAGGCTTAGGAAATACTTGACCAAGCAACTTTGATACTGGTCCTCAGCATATCATATGATACGTTAAACAGCCCAAAGAGAACATCTGTTTCCTCATGTGTGTGCGCGTGCTTGCGCATGCTTGCGCGTGTAGTCTTTATCTTTTTTATATGGCACAAAATACAAATCCCTGAAAGCAGAGAGTTCCTCTTTTAAGAAATATAAATAATCTTCTCTCACTTTAAAATGTGTGCTATATTTTGCCTAATGTTTTGTTGCTCTAATGCTGTTGTCTTAATATGCAAATGATCTGGGGGGGGGAACTCACACCAGCCCCCAGGCCAAGTTGAGTTATCTGTATTTAACACCTACAGAACTGGCTGGACTGTGTGTTGGAGATAAAATCACAGAGGTGAATAGTGTGAGCTTGGAGAACATTACAATGGGGAGTGCAGTGAAAGTCCTGACCGGGAACAACCGGCTGCGGATGGTCGTGAGACGCATGGGCAAGGTGCCAGGGATAAAGTTCTCCAAAGAAAAGACCACATGGTAAGTGAGACTGCCTACTTATGGTAGCACCCTATTGTTAGAAAGCCTTAGGTAACCAAAAATCACAATGCGTTATTTGTCTGAGCTGAGGCAAGTGTGCTGGGCTCAGTGGAGCAGACAAGGAAAGATCAAGTTTCTTAAGATACAAGGAGATGATATCAGAGTGAACTGTGACTGGGGGACAGGAGAAGGAGGGGTCAAGGTGACATGGGGTTACTGGGCTAAACTCTGTCTTCCAACTTAAATCACAAGGGAACTGTGTTTGGGGGGGTTCCTTATCACAGGAGGCAAGTTAGAATGGAACAATGATCAGCAAAAAACAATTCAGTAAGTGAAGGAAGAGGAGGACCAAGATTATATCAATGGGGCTGGGGGTGGGTGGGGAATACCTGCAGTGGCTGAATGGCTGTTTGAGAGGAGTTTGCAAGCCTGAGGGACCCATGACTGGGCTATAGTGCATGGAGACGTAAATAGCAACAGGTCCTGACTAGACCAAATGCTTTGCCAATATCCAACATGTGAAATAAATTTGTTTCCCAAAAGTTTCCTCAAAATTCTCTTTTGCAAAGGTTTGATATTGAATAGTCTTTTAATGTTGACTTGCGGCTCAAATTTGACAGCTTCTTCTAGAATTTGATTTCTGTATTTATTTGATATTTCATTTTAATATTTGGCGGCTGCCATCTGATATTTGGTAGTTTACATGCAATTCAGTGTTACTGATAGCTAATATTTGTTTGTTTGTTTATTTGTTTTCTTTATAGTCCTCCTTTCTCACTATGACTCAAGGCAGATTAGATGGCTTAAATCAATGCATCTAATAAGCAATTAATAAGCAATGACATATAATAAGCAATGTAATAGGGCTAGGATTACAGCAGTCTGAAACAAAGCACAAAGTATTAGGCATGATATGTTAAACGCTGCGGAAAGTGGTATCATATAGGTATAAAAACAAAGCAGTAAGAGTAGAATAATACATACAGCAAACCATAGGTTTTAAACTTTGCTTTCCCACTGACTTGACTACCAAGGAGTCCTTGCATTTCCATCATGGACACCCCCTCCCCCCCCCCCCCGCATTGTGCATTGCAGAAGATTCTGGGGTATGTTCCAGGGGGTACTCTCACTTCATCACAGGGGTGCAGTTGGGCCTCCCTGTTGACCATTATGAATGGACAGTGTATCCTTGAATACATTGTATGTCCCCCTATGAGTATTGAAAAAACTTTATCTCACACCATTGGACAGATAAGGTACAATAACAATTAGTATTTGACTGCTTCTAAGATTTCATATTTGAAACTCTCCCAAGCAATCCAGAAATGCTAACAAACCTAAAGCACTTAAATTACAACATGGAGGTTTAAAAAAATCACACTCTAATTCAAATTTTTCATGCACAACATGAAACTCGAAAATTCACCAAGTTTGAAAATTTGCAAATATATTCAAGCTTTTGCAATTCCCTCACTTCTAGTAAATCCAGCAGTGCTGCCTTAAAGTTGTACCCTCTTTTTTCAAACATTAATTATGTATGTGGGCAGGTTGTGGTGACTTAAGGAGGATGGAAGAGAAAGGCAGGTTCTAAGACCAAGCTCATACGTGCCAGAATTAAACTCAAACTAAACCCAAAACTTAAAGCTCAGTTTTTAGGATTCATCATCCAGGTTGTAAAAGTTTGCTTTGCACAGATTTATCTTGGGTCAGACTGTGGATCTATTAATAGTAAATAATTCATACAATCATAGTCATCCTTACAATAGCCCTATAAGATAGGCAAGTGATATTGCAGATGGAAAACTGAGACCAAGAGAGAACAGCTTACCTAAAGTGTGTTTGTGGCTGTGATGAGATTTGAACTCGTGACCTCTGGGACCACATCTCCAGCTCCTATTCTCTTGAAGGAGAAATGAAATGGGAACAAACCTCAGAATCTGCACTACTGGGTATATTCTTATGCTTGTCACAGGGTTGATGTGGTAAACAGACGGTTGGTTGTGGAGAAGAGTGGCTCAACTCCATCAGACACCAGCTCTGAGATTGGCAGACGGCGGATTGTCCACCTTTACACCACGTCTGATGACTATTGCTTGGGTTTCAACATTCGTGGGGGAAAGGAGTATGGCCTTGGCATCTATGTCTCCAAGTAAGTGTAGTTCTAGTAAGGCTTAGCCTGGAACCCATTTTGGATCTGGAAACAACCTGACTGCAAGTTCAGATTATTACAACTTCTTAATTATTTTGAACTGTCCAGATTCCAGGAATTCAGGCCATAATAAGTAGGAAACATATTACTGGCAGCATTTGTTCATATTTTCCATGTACTGAACAAATTTCTATCAAGATCCCTACTGTTTTAAGAGTAGGGGGGAAGCTTTTGCGGGCAGCAAAGAGCAGCAAGTGAGATGCTTTTGAAAACAAGAAAAAGAAAGCTAATATGAAGCTGCTGCTGCTACCATTAGCTAAGTGGTCCATTGAGCTCAGATTGTCTGACTGCTAGCAGACTCCAGAATCTCTGGTCTTTCCTAGCACCTGCAATCCTTTACTAGAGATACCAAGGATGGAACCTTCTGCCGACAAAGTACCTGCTCCTTCACCAAGTGAAGGCTGCTGCGAAGCAGTGTAGCACATTTTTTAATTTTGTTGCCATCCCTGTTCTGAAAAATTACTGGTGAATAAAGATAAGGTACAAGGTTGATACTCCAGATCACTGGTTAGCTGCTCTTTAACACATTTAACCTAGCCTTTTGTGCTCACTTTTGGGGGAATTAGATTTTTCTCCTATTCTTTTGCTATGTGATTGTAGGTACAGTGGAGATTCTGATCTGAGCTGTGATTACAAGTATAGAATCACAGTAAAAATGTGTGATCTTTTACATACAGCATTGCTTTAGAACTATCCCTTGCCCCTCTCTCTCCCCCATCTCCTAAACTATTTTTCAATCCAGTTTGAAACATCCCAAGCACATCTCAGCCACAGGGATGCCAAACATTAAAATGAGAAGTCTGGTGGTTTTTGATAGACCATGTCCTGGAGGCAGATCATCTGCAGATTTGAACAAATATGTGTATGCAGTTCTACCATTGTGTTGAAAGTTACGTCATGCCACAATCATGTATTTGGATGGTGGTGAACACTGGAAGAAGAAGGTGATTCTAGATCCAACTGAGAGCCTAGCTACATATAATGAAGTGGAATCAGCATCAAATCCATTTCGTTGTAAAAAAGCTAACCAGGAGGGACGGTGGTGATAATGGATAGACGGCTTTAGAGGTCTTCCCCCTACACTGTTTCCCCAGCTGGAAATAGCTCCGTGCAGTTGCTTTTAGTCCTGGTATGGGAAAAGACAGACATCCACATGTGCCTGTTTCTTTCCCTACTGAGACTCTGTTCACATGTTACAGTCAGCACACATACATGCAGTCTGTACTTGCATACATCTGTTTGTAAAGAAGGATCAATGCAAACTCACTTTACAAATGAAACTGAGGACTAATACCTGGATAAATGTGGGATTTGTACCACATGGTCACCTGTAACATGAGAAATCGCCAGTGCGCATACAAAGACCAATCAAGTGTACATTGTACACAGATTGTATGTGTGTTCACTGTAAGTTATGAGCAGAGCTTGGGGCTGAGCGCAACCCAGGAAGGCCATTTCCAACCAGGGAAGCAGTGCAAGTGGAAGAATTAGTCCCCTCTTCAATGAAAACATAGCTGTGATCCATAGCTCCTCATGATGGTTTTGCAGTTAAACTACATGTTTGATGATCCAGTCATAGATTCCCAGCACCCTGCATAATTTGACCCCGAGTTTTACCTCCAAAGAGAATATTTGAAAGTTCTTGGCTTTAGCATCCCTTTTGCCCCATTTGGATGAATTTGGCATCTCAGTCTCCTTGAAAAGCCATGAAGAAAAGTGTCCTAGAAGGGCTGACATTCTTCTGTGAGCTATGGCTGGATGATGAATGAGACTGTTGTATAATCCTTTTGAGTCTCTCTAACATTCTTGCCCCTGCCTGAAATGATTGCCCAATTTTACCTGTCCCCTTCACTCCACCTGGAAAGCCTGGTTTGTGTCCTTAGACTCACTGTGCCATATTGGGAATAACACCCAGGTTATGTCATTCCCAGAGTGGATCCTGGCGGGCTGGCTGAGCAAAATGGAATCAAGGTCGGTGACCAAGTCCTTGCAGCCAACGGAGTCAAGTTTAATGACATCAGCCATAGCAAGGCAGTGGAAGTGCTAAAGGGGTACACCCACATCATGCTGACCATCAAGGTAAGGCCAGAGCAATGCCAAGCCTTGGGCAGGGATAAGGGGAGGCAAAGGAATGTGTTTGACCCCGTGGGAGAAGACAAAGTCTCAGCAAGATGGGAGGTTAGTTCGTGCTTTGTCATGAAAGGCTGATTTCAGAATCTTTGTGAGATATCATCAACCCACCCCCCAACCTCCCACAGGTACAATCTTTCTTTCTCCCCAGCCAGGCATAGGATACTTAGTTGCTGTAGCTGGCACGCAAATGGATTCCAGAGGTGGAAAAGAGACATCAGCTCTGCTTAGAAGCAGAGTAACTAGTGGTCCCCTACAAAGCTAAACTTGCTAATGTGCTGCTTGTCAAAGCCGCAGCATTGATCTCCCTTTCTTGTCATATTACTGATGCCCAGTAATTCCTCCCCAAGATGCTGTAGGACCCAGACTCTTGAGACTTAGCAGATCCAGTTTCAGCTGGGAAGGGACCTGGCAGTGGAAGATGCATTATTTATCGAAGTGTCTCTCTGCCTGCGATCGGGTTAGTCTCCGAAGACACCGTGCAGTGCTGGGCAGGCAATGAAAGATCCTGTGATGTGTCTCTTCTGTTCCCTCCCTCTAGGAGACAGGGAGGTTCCCGGCATACAAGGAAATGGTGGCTGAGTACTGCTGGCTCAACAGATGTAAGACTCAAATGCCCCCTTCCTGTCTGCGGTGGTGTGCAATGTGGTTTTGCTGAGAGCCAGTAAGGAATGTGAGAGCATTCTGCAAGCAAGCTGCTTTCCCTCCTTGCATTTCAGAAAACAACTCTGCTACCTCTCCCATCCAGACCTTTGATCTGTGGGTAAAAAAAAGGAGGTACCATATACACACAAATCAATAGCCTGCAGGTGTGTGCTAGAATGCTATATAGATACTGATGAAGCTCAGACTCTTACATTCCAGAATATGCTTTCATTCTAAGGACGTTCATATGGTTGTACAGATACACAATTCTGGTACCCAAATAAAATAAAATACAAATAGTTAATGAATGGTGGCTATTTCTATCATTGGATACAGGCCAGGAATGTGGGCTGGGGGGGCGGGGCTAGCCTGTTTGGTGTCTTGTCTTTTTTAAAAAGAACTGTTAAAGTGTGGAATTAAAAACCTCTAAAACATGAATCAAACTTTTGAAAGGTTGCAGACCATCATATACATGTGGGGCGGGGGGGGGGGCAATATTGCTCATCAACATTTACTGTCCTAGGTGATGCGTATGAGGTAGCCCAACAAAAAAGGTAGCTCCCAAAACAATGCAGAGCAAAAAAAAACCAGTCACCAATAAGGTGCTGTCCAGTACAAGGGAGGTGTGGAGCATATGCAAGCATTGTGCAATTGTGTTGTGCTAAGTTTGTATTTGCACTTTATAAAGGGACGTGCAATAGTATACTTAGTAGGCACTTTAGCACTAGCGCTTTATATTTATATTTTAAGGTCTGCAATATTGTAGCACTTGTATGAATTATTGCTCCAACTGTGGGTCTTGTAAGGTTGTTATTGTACATTAAGAAGCTCCACTGTGGACCTAAGTTGTTGTGGATTATGATTAAATATCTTACATTTGTACCTTGATTGATATATTAATTTTTATTAGTAAGTTTTCATGGGATTTTCTCTGCTTTTGTAAGCACATTGCATGTGGCAACGGCCATAATAATGATTGTGCTGAGTGTGGGAAGAATTACTTTTTCTCAAGAACAAAAGCAGAACACACTGAGTAGTAGGGAAAGGCAATATCCCAGCAATAAAAGCACAAGGGAAGACAGCTGGATTGTGCACAACAAATGGGTCATCCCAGTGTATTTAATTTATTAATGGGGGGAAAGAAACTCAAATTTGTCTCTCTTTCTCTGTGCAGTAACCAATGGCCAGTTGCAGCAGCTGTCACAGACCTCAGAATCCAGCTCGTCTGTTTCATCCTATTCCTCAGGGACTCCCTTCAGCTCTGTGAATGGTCTACACATGCCCCCAGTCTCCAGTTCAGCTCCAAGCTGCATGGTGGATGTTGGCATCTCAACTGAGGAGCTGCCACTCCGGAGCCGCTGCCTTGAGAGGGCAGAGACAGCCATGCAGACTGACCCGCCAGTTGATGGGGCCTCCTTGTCAGGGAGCCTGATCACTGAAACTCGCCGGATTGTGCGGCCCATGGAGATCTTAAAGGACACAGCTATCCGCTCTGACAGCCTCAAAGATTCCTTCCACTTGAGGAAGCACCGGCCCTTCGCCAGCAAGGAAACAACAGACCCTTCTCCCAAAACTGCACTGCTTCTAGCACTCAGCCGTCCCCGACAGCCCATCAAGAGATCACAGAGCTACCTGACAGTCTGTGGTAGGGGCCAAGCTCTTTCATTATTATTGTTCATTGGATTTAAAAGATTTGCACTCTCTATCATTCATTTTAGCATCACTCCAAACCTAAATTCACTTATTTATGGAGTGTGTATTTTGCTCTGACCTTCTTTGGTTTCATTTCCCCCCTTTAAAATATGTACTAAAGACAGCATTTTTGATGTTAGATATTGATTGTGGACCTGTGGAATAATTATGTGGAAAGAGACGTAAACCAAGACGAAGAAGAGAACACATTAGCTTCTTCCCATTTTCCCTCATCCTGATACATCTAAGAAAATACATGGGCAGAGGCAGCATTCCAGTCACTTACCATGTGCTGGATCAGGATCTTTGGGCATAAACTGGTTGCACCTCCAAATCTACATCTAGATGAACTTAATCCACACAATCATGCTTTCAGGGGATGAGCATGTGGGAGATGCACCTGTGCATGCACAACTCATGAAGTGCAGTGCAGAGAGACTGCATCCATACTCAGATATACTTTTGAAAATAGGCATTTGCAAATTTCCACACATGGATCTCTTTAGATGGATTGGGCAATGAAACATGGATAGAAGCTGTAGACATGGGTCTTCTTCCTTGCACTGGAACATCTGACTCCATGGAGTCTCCACCAGGAACAGCTAATACTTCCCCTCCAAGCTGTAGCCAGAAAGTGCTCAAAGAGGTCATTCTAGTCCCCACGATGACTTTGTGAGTGGAAAAATCAAAAAGAGTCCAGTAGCACCTTTAAGACTAACCAATTTTATTGTAGCATAAGCTTTCGAGAATCACAGTTCTCTTCGTCAGATGCAGAACTGTGATTCTCAAAAGCTTATGCTACAATAAAATTGGTTAGTCTTAAAGGTGCTACTGGACTCTTTTTGATTTTGCTACTACAGACTCAGGGCCAAGCTACAAGTGACGAATGACACTTGAACAGCAAGTGGATTGAGTGGAGTGCAAGTGAACAGGGAGAAATACACTTGCCATTCAAGTAGCTTGGCCCTCACACGGCTAACTCCTCTGGATCTATGAGTGGAAAAATGTGTGTATAGGTGAGTGCCCTCCCACTCCTTCCTCCAGTAAGCCATATCCTTCTGATCTATATCCTTGAATATGGATCAGAAGGTGAATTTGGCAAGATGTGTCCATCTGCTGTATTTATGGCTTTCAGCTCCCCATGTTAGCAGTGGGCTGACGGAACTTTCTCTCTCTCCTGTTTGGCCCTCCAAAGCCATCATTGGGGCAGCTGGGCTTAGAAAACATGTTTTAGTGTGACAAGGGCAATCCCACCCCCATCCCACACAGGATAAAAGGGGCAAGGGGGTGGACTCAGAAGAGGCATATTGATGGCGTGCTTCCTTTCATCCCAGTGCAACCCCCACCAGGCCCCAGCTATTTACCTCCCTTCCCTGGACTCTGAGCCCCCTGCCAGGTAAGAGCTGCTATCTGCACATGTCTTCTACATTAGGGATTTGTATGCATACAGAAGTTGGCCCCTGCTGGTTTGGGTGAGGCACTGGGAAGGAGTTTAAAAACAAGATTTTTCTGCATACCTTGGGAGTCCCTTGTGATGCAGGAGCCCCATTCCAATGCCATTAGTGTCCTTGATACTTTTAAAGAATTACTTTGATGGATCAGATGCAGGTCTACTCTAGGTCCTGCATTCTTTTTCCAAAAATGGCCTCAAGAACCATACAAGCAGGGCAGAAGGATAAAATCTGCCCTGGTGTTTGCTGCCAGCATCTATTATTCAGAGATATACTGCCTCTGTGCATAGATGTTCCATTTAGCTACTCCAACTAGTAGCCTTTGATCTAATCACCCTCTGTGAATTTATTCATTAATTAAAACATTTATATTCCTCTTTTCTTCATGGCTCAGCGTGTCTTACAATCACAATTTAAAACATTGCAATTTAAATATACAAAATAAAGCACCCAATAACAACCTCCCCACACACAAATGCCTGCAGTCTATACCTCATGAAAATCCCTTGCAGCACCTCCTGAAAATATTGAGACAGACACCCCCCCTCTCCTCAGGGAGTCTGTTCCACAAAGTGGTAGCTACAAAGGAGAAGGCATAGGCTTCAGTTGATGCCAAGTGGCCCACCTTAAGTAAGGAATAAGCCAGTAGCTGGCAGGCTGAAGACCACAATTGGCACATGGGGACAGTTCTTTAGGATTTCTCTATATCCTCACTAAGAAGGTACTGAAACTTACTTTCTGATGGGCCAAACTAATCCCTGCTAACAATGCAGGCTTGTTAACTCACTGTCCTCAACCAGATGACTTTATAGCAATGGTCTCCGCCATAGCACCTATGAACTCCGTGGAGCCTAATGTCTTTCATGGCACCCATTTACTTCTTCACTAAAGCGTCTCTTCCCCATCCAATGAGATGGAGGAAAATCAAGATTGGTTTCCCCAAAGCAAAGAGTCAGTCTTGGTTTTCCTCCATCTCATTGGATTAGGAGGTGCATCAAAAAAACCTAGACGGCAACATCTTTGGGTCTGCAGAGAATCCCCATCACAGGAAGATGCTTAACTTGGAACTTCCCAACACTCTGTGATTGCCCAGTGGACTGGCGGCCATTTTGTAGTGACTCCCACTACCCTCTCTCAATATTCCAAAAATGCTCAACAGGGTTAGAGATCCCTGCTCTGAAACTTCCAGGTACTGCTCCTATCCCATTTTGAATTCTCTCCAGTTTTGCCAGTAATTGTGATACCTGCCCGAACAGACAATCCCCATCCTTACATAGATACCTCTGATGCACCTAAAGCCTCATGGCACTTCTGTTTCCCCAGCACATGGCACTTCTCTCTTACAAGGTTAAAACTGCCCTTGGTTGGGTCTTTGCAGTATGCGTCATGATTCCACAGGGAATCCTGGCAGAACTAGAGCCTGTGGGGAGATACTGAGAGATGAGCAAGAAGGGGAAAATATCCTTTCCTTTCTATAGAGTTAATAAAATGTACCCCCTCCCCCACATAACTTGTACAAAAGCTAACCACTTCCTATTACATATTGCTTCATTTTATAATTCGGTAGAAAACTAGATGTCATTCATTGTCCCCAAAAGTGGGTTTTCCCAACAGGCCAAATAGCATCCCCACAGCTAGTTCAGGTCTGGAAAAACACACAAGGACAAGGTTGATTACTATTATGCAAGATTATTTCACAAGATAGGGACCCCAGATCTATCCTGTGTACTTCATAATGTGTAAATCAGCCAACATGTTTTGACCCTGACAGTCTGGCCCTTGTTTCAAATGCAGGGTCTAAGAAGTTTGGCCAGGCTCACAGGCACCTTACTGTTTCCCACCTAAAATTAGTACCCATAATAGGTTGCAGAAGTGTTGGGGCTATGGTGAGACCCAGGTTGGAGGACGGAGTTCAGAGTTAATGTATGACTTCCTGGACTCTTGTCCCAGAGGAGAAACGCCAGAGGAAGAAAGAGAAACCAGCATCTTCAGAGAAGAAAGTCACACTCCAGCGCTCCAAAACCCTCATGAACTTGTTCTTCAAGGGAACCCGATCTGGAAAGCCAAGCTCAGCAGCTGGGTCACCAGAAGCACCAAGGCGATCCAAGTCCCCAGCACGTTCTGAGGGGGAGAAAGGTAACTAATAGTTCCTGTATCGTGTCGTGTTTCTAGCTAATGACAGGCCAGCTCTTGAATTTGTAGAAGCAGCAGTCGTTGTCATCTTCTCCATGATGACAAGGTCTTCTGTGATTTGGGGAGAGGGCCTTCAAGAATAGGACATTTCCCCTTGTGGGACTATAATTCAGAAAGGGCAAGAGTAGATTTGCAAGTGTCTGCTAATCAGCTTGCAGGAGAAATTACTCTACATAGAACTGTAGATGCTGTTTGTCTTACTCTTGGCAGCCAAGCTGGAGAATGATGCATGAAGGACTGTGTCCCAAAAATACCTTGTGCTGACACAGCCTTTCCCTTTTCCTCTTTTTGTGTCAAGCACAACACAGCCCAGTTCAAAATGTCTGCCCCTTTCTTCATAAACTCTGTTAATTACTTCCTCTTTGGTCTCTTCCTCCACCCCTTCCCTTGGCTGCAGTCAGTGGTGTACAGAAGTTTGTTATCCGGAGCCTGAAACGGGGTAACTAAGCAGGAGTGCAGGTTGTGCTTTTTTCAACAGCATGTGGTTGTGTGTGTGTGTGTTGATGCCAGTGGCCCCATGCTGGATGTAGGGTGTGGTGCCACCCAAATGTCCTCTAAAGAATATCCATTGGAGCATGGTGGATAGAATGGAAGATCTGGAGGGCTGGTACTGTCAAACCTGCACTAACTGTGCCAGCCTAAAGCGGAGTATAACTCTGTTTAGGACTGTGTGCTTATCAATGCGCTTTGAACTTCTAAAACTATACCATTTTCAATTTGGGAAAGTCACTGGCTCATGCTTTTAACTTACTGGATGAAGCTTCTGTAAGAATTGTGAAGCACAGGACTACATATGATGCCAGAATTTTGTGACTGGAACACCAGATGTGAAACTTGGCCCTCAAAAGCTATCTGGGTTGAGGAAGCCATAGCACTTGGGAAGGATGGGCTGACCTCTTTCCCTCCATGTCATTTCTCCTCTCCTGATGCTTTAAGTTCTGGATGTAAGAAAAGATGGCACAATATGGGTCTTTTTGACTCTGCTGGGGCTTAAGCAGCATAGGAGGTCATTTTTGATGGGGACAGGACAATATAGGAGGGTTGAGCAAACCCCAGCCCTTTCCTAGCAGTTTGGCCCAGAGCCATTCCTTCCCCCTCCTACCTGCTAAACAAATCAGAAGCTGTTCTCATCACTAAATCCTGATGTCACATTATAGGGTGGCCAACCTCCAGGTGGGGCCCAGAGTTCTGGAATTACAACTGATCAGACTAGAGTCTCCCTAGTCTGTGGGAAATGGCAGCTTTGGAGGGTGGACTGGATGGGATTGCATGCCTACTGAGCTCCCTCTTCTCCCCATACTCTGCCACCCACAGGCTCCACCCCCAAATCTCCAGGAATTTTCGAACCCAGAGTTGGCAACTGTATGTCACAAATAGTTTGTCCCTAAAAGCATGCCACAAAAATGATGTCTTCCATCCAAAAGATTAGGAGGAGATTT
Source organism: Eublepharis macularius (assembly GCF_028583425.1). Taxonomy (NCBI): domain Eukaryota; kingdom Metazoa; phylum Chordata; class Lepidosauria; order Squamata; family Eublepharidae; genus Eublepharis; species Eublepharis macularius. The sequence goes on from NC_072795.1 coordinate 66,618,066, forward strand.
CTGAGCTATCACCAGGACATTACAAACTACTAACTGCCTCAGTAACTGGAATTAAACACACGCTAGACTTTTTCCTAGGTAGCCGTGTTTATGAGAACAGGCCTTTCTTCAATGAGGAAAAATGTTTTAAAGGTTTTAAAAGTTCACAGCACATTACCAAGTACACACTACGAAGGGTCCAAATCCAATTTATTTGTTTAAGTGTGTGTGTTTCAGTATTTATATCCTGCACTGCTATCACTCTAGACGGTCACAGGCATTACAACTGAAACAGAGATGTCCATCCAAGCCATCATCCAAGGGGCACTGAGTGACATTTCAGCCTAATTGCAGCTGTATGTGATAGACTGACCTATTCAGAGTTTGACAAACTGAGTTTGACAAACCTGAACCGAGGTTCCCCACATCCAAATCCCGCATCCTCACCACTGTTCACACTGACTTTATGAGAGCAGTGCATCTGGAAAGCAAAGCCTTGCCCAGAGAGTCATGGCAGCTGCACTCAATGGCACATGCATGCACTGCAGATTTGGTGGTTCATGGCCTCACTGCGTTTTGTTCCTCAGTGTCATTTGTGCTCTGATGCTCCTTTCCTGTCCTTTCCCAGATAAAGGCCGTGCTTTAATCTCCCTGGGTTTGAGGGATTCAGCGTTATCATCCCCTCAGCAGAATGGCAGCGAGCACAGCACAGGCCCTGAGAGCCACCTGATGCTCATTGAGGACATGGCCCGGAAGCTGCTGATGGAAGATGAAGTGGCAGCTGTGCTGAGGCACTGCACCCGGGTAAGAGACACGTTCATGCGGAGTCTTAATGGGCCAGTCTTCCTTTTAATTTAAAAGTCATGCAGTTGCTCCGGCTGTATAGGTGTTGATTGCTTCATTCTGTCATTTGCACCACTCAGAGCAAAGGCTGTGCTTTAAACCTTTTCATCTCCTCCCTCAAGTCACTTTCTCACTGATGCTGGCCTTGGTAAGACTCTGCCATAAGTTTGTACATTTTTCCTGTGGCAAGCTGTTCTCTTGCTTGCTTGTTTTGTTTTGCCTTATGAGTATGTGGTCAGGCAAGTATTAGTCACCAGGCCAGTTTCAATAAGTTTGCCTTTCAATCAGTCCATTCCTATAGCATTGATTCATTTCCCCACATTTCAACTATTGGAATCTCCCATTGCTCACTATTCATAGAGGCCTTGAGTATGCCCAAAGCAGCCACTAGAGGGAAGTCTAAACTGATATGCTTGAAACTGCTTTCTACCCAAAACCTTGTGGGATGGGAAGGGTGATCTTTCGAGGCCTGCTGGCATCCTGAATCCGCAACGCATCTGGCCTCGCTGCTTCAAAAATTATTTGTTTGGAGAGGAAAGCAGGATTAAAACCTTTATGCTCATATTAGTTAGCAACTGTCAAGGCAGCTAATAATGCCCTTAAATCAGTCTTTAAATCTATGAACAAATTTCTAATTGAGGTTTGCAGCCTCTGGAGAGGTTTATACCCCCTTTGTTTGTACCCCCCTTTGAATCATGACTGGACATGAGGCCCAATTTGAGAAGTCTGTAGGTGGCCCTTTCTGAGAGAGCCAGTCAACAGAGTAGGAACGGGTGGGAGGTGAACACTTGGCTACAGATACGTTGCTTAAAACTGAATGACGTGAAGCAGCTGTTTGGTCTCTGCTGACAGTTACTTTCTCCCATAGTACATCCATGAAGGAGGGATAGAAGATCTGGTGAGGCCACTGCTGGCGATTCTTGACCGGCCTGAGAAATTGCTGCTTATCCGAGATATTAGGTGAGAATAGGCAGGAAAGTGCCACAGTGACTACTGCAGGAAAAGAACTGGGTAAGGGGACTTCCCAAAATTTCAGCTCAGTATATATGTCCCAGTTTCACTGTGGGGTTTACTTCTTGCCTAAAGAGAGGCAGGTTGGTACCATTCTGTATAAAGCCAAAGCCTTTGCATCAAATGGGCGGGGAGACGAAACTGGGAGCAACCATTCATTAACACAGTAAGAGCATCCTACAGCTCTATGGTACTGATATAAGTTGGGTCTCGTTGAGAGTCTGAATGGTGCTGTGCCTAACAGTGAGAGACTTTCCAACTCTGAGGAAGCACCAATGCAGGGGTGTCACACTACCAGGTGCCCTCACACCTGCAACTGCAACTTCCCCCTTTACCACAGCTTTAGCTCAGCCTGCAAAATTGTTGCTCCCCCCCCCAGCTGTGTTAGATAGTGAATTATTCAACAAGTGCCAAGAACTCCTCTTAACATTTTTGCAGGAGTGTGATTTCCCCTACGGATCTGGGCCGTTTTGACAGCATGGTTATCCCCATGGAGCTGGAAGCCTATGACACGCTGAAGAGCAGAACAGGTAGGGAAAGTGTCAGGGAGGATCCCTGACAAAAAGCAGGTATTTTGGCCCACGGTGCCCTTTTAGATTCTGGGTGTGGTGAATGGACTGCTCCCAAGCCTTCTTCTATTTTAGGACTGTTGAATAGGATTGGTGGAAAATGTTCCATCTAAGAAATTTTGCCAGCAAGAAAAGCACATCTGAATCTATTCATAAAGACAAAATTAGAACCAAAAACAAATCTCAATTTAATCAGCAGTTTGGGGGTTATTTTAAACCACTGATTCCAAATAACATTTCCATTTCACACTCCTTAAGAAACACAATTGCACTCTTAACCAGTCAGTCTCTCTTACGGTGTTTTCGGCCTGGCCAGTGCACCTCGCTGAATTGCTTTGGTGATGGCATTTCTTCAGGCCAAAAGTAGCAAATGTGCCACTCTCAACGTGGCAGGTGCCCCTCCCATCTTTGGTCCCCTACTCCCAGCTTCAGTGATGATATGGAGGATGATGGTGACCTTGCTGATCTCAAAGCCCTAGCAAACGCCCAGCCTCACCAGCCCATAAAGCCAGCCTTGTTTTTAGGGGCCGGCCAGCCATTTAATTTACAGGGAAATTTCTATGTGGGCCCCTGGCAGCCAGGAACAAGCAGAGTCAAGCCACAGTAGCTCTGCTACTGTTGGTAGTGGTGCAGGAGGAGGCAGTGAGCCAATACACGCTGTTAGCAGTACTGGCCAAGTCTGAGCTGAATGGCCCTGAATTGCTGGCTTGTAGCTTGGCTTGCCCCTGGGCAGTTTTAACTTCCCTGTCTGCCCATGCCTGATTTCAAACAATTGAACTACTACTAGAAGCTGAGCCAAGAAGTAAACAAGCACACAGTGATTCTGAGCATGCACAAAGTGCATTTCCTTGTGTCATATTCTGAGCATAACTAAGGTTAGTGGTTTGGGCTTCCAGAGAAGAGTAACACAACTTCCAGACAGCCTGTAGTTTTAGCAGCTTGGAAAAAAAAGAAATTAACTGCTGAAAGAAACTGACCAAGGTGCAGGGCCAGCATATGCAAAATAACACATCCATTCACTAATTTTCTTTGTTCACAGCAAGGTCACCTGCTCTGCGACCAGCACAGCATGAAACACCTCCCAAGAGACATCTTATCACTCCAGTGCCTGGTGAGTCCACTGCTTTCATCTTTGTGGTTCCTTCTCTTGCCCATTTGATGCAGTGAAGAAGCTGGAATAATAGCCATAGTTGTGACAAAAGACTTTGATTCTAGCTTTGGAATATATTATTCAAATTAAACAAATGCACACAATATTAATTTGCATGGAATGTTTTACAGATGCACTATTTGGATTTCTACAGGATTTGGGTTATTATGGCAGGCTGTAGTTGGAAAGGCGAAAGGGAGGAGAAGCCTGGATCCTCTGGCACACCTGGTTGAATTGTCCCTGTCATTAGGGCTCTTTCTGATACCCTAGAGAATCAGTACTTATTGTGGGGGTGGGGGATAGGACTTTAGAGGATCATTGGTCTAACTGGACAGAAAGCAGTTCCTCAAATCAGGGTGCATGAACAACAGTGTCAGGGACAATGATTAGCAAGCACTGTAGGTTATCTCTTGTTTGAGAAACCAAATTACCACCACCTCACAGTTCAATTGGAGTGAATCATTTTAAAAAACCATTAAAATGTGATATTTGTGGAGCCCAACAGTCGCACAAAGTCCAACGTTTTCAGCATGATAAAAAGCTCACTTCAGGTAGGGCCTGGAGACCTTCCAGAATTACAACTAATCTCCAGACTACAGCATCCATTCCTCTGAAGAAAATGGGTGCTTTTGAGGGGGGACTCTATTGCATTATATTCCCACTGAGGTCCCTCCCCTCAAACCCTGCCCTTCTAGGATCCACCCCCAAATCTCCAGAAATTTCCCAACCCAGAGTTGATAACCCTTGATGGACAGATAGTGTATATGTTTTCTAGAATAAAATTTCCCAGTTCCAAGCATTGCCATCAGAAAGTTCCTAGGAATAAAGGTCATAGTAACATCTGTAATTCTGATGGCAGATTTCAAGGGTGGTTTCCTTCTGAAGCCAGTGACTAATGAAGAAGAGGCAGTAGAACTGAATGATGGGATGAAAAGACTGCAGCTCTCTCCCAGTCCCAGACGAACTCGCCCTCGAAGCTACACCCCTCTTCCTGATGTGCCAGTGGATGCCTACACTTCTCCCAATGACCTCTCCTCAGCTGCCGGCAGCAAGCATCCCAACTGGCTGCTAACCAAGACCACAGAAATGTCAATGAACTCCATAGCATCCTCCAAGGAAGTGTCAGAGCAGGGAGATGGACGGCCAGGCCGCAGGAGGCCTCGTACACCAAAGTCGAGTCATGGCAAAGCCACACTGCGGGGGCCACATGGGGAAGTCCAGCCTGCCAAGGATACCCTGTACTCTGTGATTAACAGACCACGCAAAGCCAGGCCCCTGCTCTCTCATCTCTTCAGGGAAATCCAAACTACTAGCAAGGGGGTCCAAGCAGAGACGGGAGATGGAGTCCCAGATGGTCTGGTCCAAAACGGTACCAGTGATGTTGTGGAGGAATATGAGCTGCTCACTGTCCGTCTGCCCAAGAACAAGCAGTCTCTGGGTAAGTAAAGTCTTCAAGAGCCCTCCAAGTTGAACACACACATCCTCAACAGGGAGAAGAACAAGCCAGTCCTTGTCCCCCTGGTTTGCTGATGAAGGAAAGCATGACAGCTTGCATCTCACAAAATGTTAGCTAGTGATGAGTTTCAGCTTGAGTACATGAGATCTAGACTTATTGTGAGGATAAAAAAAAGAGAACCATGTATGCCCTGATAAAAATGTGGTTGAATGTGGTAGGAAGGGACCTCATACTTATCAAACTGCATCTCCCACATCCCAGCTATACTTTTCAGAGCCCTCATTTAGGATTGTCTGAATGACAACAGTTGTGTCACAGGCCTTTCCTATGGTAGGTCCAGTCCTCTGGAACAGCTTACCAGAGTGGGAGTGGAGAATGCCCTTACTCGGTGTATTTAGGAAGGCGGGGAAGACAGTTTTCTTTCGGATGGCATTCAGTAGAAAGTGAACAGCTGCATTTTTTAGCCTGTGTGTTTTTAACCTGTGAATTGTTTTTGTCTTGTTGATGGACTGCTAGGATGTTTTTGCACCCATGCAACATGGTGGTGTTTTGTTAGCCACCTTGAGTCTCAGGCAGTGGTACTCACTCTGCAGCTGTCAGAAAGCCAAATTTGCAATTTCTGTCAACCAAAAGAGCCACATAACTATTGTATTGCCTTTGTGCCACCCCAGCAAAGACACAATGCAGTCATATAGGCTATAACTATTAATATTCAATATAAATAACTATAACCTTTTAAAATTACCAGATTACTTCTGAGCATATAAGGCAAGCAGTCTCTCCCCAACACTGTTGACGATTAGCCAGCCTTTGTATATCTGGAGAGGAAGGGCTCCCTCTGTGCCACCTCACTCTCTCCTCACAATAAGGGACAAGCTGCAAAGAGGAGAGCAAGCTGGCCGTGGAGAAATAGGAGTGAAACCATCACCACTCCACTGTGGCCAGCATGTTCTTTTCTTGGGGGGCTGTCATGGTAGTGGTGATGCTACTCTTCTCTGTGGCCAGCCTGCTCTCCTTCCAGGTGTTGGGCTGAGAATGCAGAGGCTGCAAATAAGGGTAAGGGATGTTGGAGAGGATGGGCCCTTCAACTCCATCCCTGGCGTGAGACATGAAGCTCAGAATCATTGTACTCATCCTCCAGTCCATGCATTGGCATCTATTTCACCTGCTGAGTGGAATGGCCTTGCTCATTTTCCTGGGACATGGGGCAGGTGCCACACTGGGGAACAGCACTCAGAAGAACTCCAGATGGCATGTCAAAGAGCCACACATGGCTCCTGAGCCACTGAGTACTATTGGGATATAAATATTTTAATATGAATAAATAAGTACTTATTTATAATTAGCTTCTAGAGGGAAGTTGAGTAGCTCCACTGATTGCATCCAAGTGTAATCAAAAGAGAGCCAGTGTGGTGGTGTGGTGGACTAGGATTGGGGTGACTCAAGTTCAAGTCACACACACTCAGCGTAACCTACCTCATAGGGTTAATGTGAGAAAAAATGGAGGAGAGGAGAATGATGTAAGCCACTTTGGGTTCCCATTGGGGAGAAAGGCAACATATAAATGAAGTAATAAAATCTTCACAGAATTACTGTCTGCCTTGTTGTAGTTGTCAGGCCTGAGGGGTAAATATGATATCAGAGAGTCAACACTGAAGGTTGTCCTCTCAGCCTCACTAACAAGAGAGAAAGATTGCATCAAGGACTGTTGAGGTCAAGCGTCTGGGAACCCTGAAGTGGTGCACTGCACCGAGTCGGAAGGCCTTGCCTTGCCAAGACAGACAATTGCCCTTTTCATGTAAAAGTCTTCTGGGCATCCACTGCTATTCCGCCACATTATGCAACTGCTGTCCAAAGGGTACAATAAGGCATGATTGTGCTGGTACTCATGATGTTGGAACAGCCGCTTCCCCCTGGTTCCCCACCACTCAGAGCACCATTATGCTTTTCAGGGATCAGCATTTCAGGTGGAATCGAGTCCAAAGTGCAGCCGATGGTGAAGATTGAGAAGATCTTTCCCGGGGGAGCAGCATCTATGAGTGGAAAACTGGAGGTAACAGGAGCAGCAGGGAGAGAAAGGGTGACTTCCTCTAGTATGAGCCCTGCAGGGCAGCCGTAAGGGGCAGGGCTCCCACTTTCCACGCCTTTCTCCCCTATGATCGAGCAGAATGCTGCTGAAGGCACCACAGCAAAGATCCACTCAGGAATACGTGGCCCAGATGGCAGCATAATTGGATATTCTTTCTCTGCTTGTTGTATCAGCATGTTGGTCTCCTGCAAGCATTTACTCCCCCGCCCCTTCAAAAGGTTTTCTGCCAGCTGGACTATAAAAATAATTGCTTCAGAAACTCCACTGGGAGGACAGAATTTGTTTAGCCAGCATCTTCCCTGCCCAGCTCACTGTGGAGCAGGAGAGCAGCCTCCCTCTCACTCTCACCACTAGCAAGGAAGCAACTTGTCTGAGGTCACACAAGGGAGTTGGTATCTGAACAGAGAACAAGTCCTTTGCTCTCCTAATGCCCACACGCTTGGCTTTGCTCTTCCTCTCTCCTCCTGTGCAAACAATCTGTCCCTCCATTTGCGTCATCTTCTGCACGTTTACTCAGTTGTAAGTCCTGCTGAATCCAATGGAGCTTACTCCCCAGCGAACGTGCATAGGATTGCTGCCTGAAATGACATCAACTAGGATTACCCACTAGATTTATTTGTTTCTACCGTCATAAATTAATAGACTGCTTTTATAGTGACCAGAGTTTGTTAATATGCAACTAAAACTTAAACTGTTCAGAATCTACTGCAATTTGGGATGCATTAATGGAACACTTCTAAAGCAAAATGCATAAATGGGACTAATTGGTTTTCTACGAGGAGGTAAAATTAGGTTTTTTAAAAAAACAATTATTAAGGTAGTTTTTAAAATGAAATTTCAGCTTGCCAGCTTGATATATTACTGTACCAATCCTACAAGTATAACATAGTTTTTCCAAGGAGAGAGAATTTCAGCAACACAGACTGGATCTAAATGAAGTTGGAGTAAAAAGGAGTTTTCCCATTAGCTGGCAGCTAAGCTGTAGGGTAGCCATAAAATAGCCTCATTTTTATACCTAATTTCTTATTCTGGAGTCACCAGAGTTGCACACCAGTATGAAATGGATAGATTCACTATTCCAGAGGATAAGGAAAACTGAAATGTGGCTAACCACAGTGGCAAAAGAATTTTCTTTTTAAGGAGACACTGACAAACATCCTTTTAAGCCCACTTATGTCAGTGGATTTAGAAGGGTGTAATTCTGTTTAGAAGTGCACTGTAAATTAACTTTCTGGCCCCAAAACAGAAGTGCAGAAGAGGGGCCAAACCAGCATCTTCCCTCCACACCTTTTTCCAGTCAAGGCAAGCAGTGTTGCATCATTACCACCGTAGCCCAATCTCTTGGTCCAGTTCTACCCTTCTTGAAAAACTTGCTGCCGCCCACACAAAACAAATCTCATTGTGCTGGACTGTATAATGAAGCCTTGGGCCAGAGACACACATACACGCCTCATTGTGCCTTTCAGGGTCCCCCATGGTTCAGGGCGCTCTGCAGTATTTCACAAGGACTCTGTAATGAGCCAAGCACTGACAAAGAGCCATTGTGGGCTGCAGCCAGCCTGCCCGCCCACCAAGCAACTGTTCCTCAGTCCCCAGGAGCAGCTGTAATTTAACTTCCCCTTTGGTGGCCTCTTCACTGGGGGGGATAGTGAACCCACTTTGCCAGGTGGCTTGGATGAAAAGCCTAACTGTGCCACATTACTGCAGCAGGAAAAGACAGGAACAGCTGACTAGAATCACAGGTGAAAGTGCTCCACTAGGAGTGGCAGGCTGGGGCTGAAGGTCTTCCAGCAACAGCTTCATCATGGTGCCTGTGTCCTTGCACTGACCCCGACCCCGGCCCGTGCCTGCCTAGCCCAGCAGAAAAGCTGCCAGATGCAGGGAAAATGGAGCAGGAGGTTCTTGCCCTCCAACCTGGCTCATTTGTTGGACAATCAACAAGAGGCTTAGTCCTTCCACTGAAGGCTTCTAGCTTAATGAAAGGGAAGAAAGGTGGCAAACCACCTCTGCTTCTCACTTGCCTTGAAAGCCGTTTGTTGGGGTTGCCGTAAAGTTGGATGTGACTTGACGGTACAGACATATCTTGGTGGGAAAAATATAGATTGCAAAGGTGCAGATATGGAACTGCTTACTTTGGTGCTGCCCAAGTCTGTCCTGTACATTCTAGAAGTCAGTTATGCTGGTCTTGTCATGGGCCCTACTCTACATGGGCATTTACTCTACAGAGGTTGGGCCTGAAGCACAGCTAACCTCCAAAATGTACCCAAGAACCCCCTTATTATATCAGCTGTATTGGCTAAGTAACCCCTGAACATCTGCTTTAAAATCATAACATATTAGAAGATTTAGGGGCTTACTGGAAGGACCAGGGAGGGCACTGGTCTGTTTGGACTTCACTGTTGCCCCACTTGCACTGACAGCATACCTAGAACTTGCCCATTCCTCCTATAGCTGCTCTTTAGAGGGAAATCAGCAGTGGTAAGCAAGATGTCTTTCAGAGAAACCTGTCCTTAATTTTCTCTTGAAGGAATTCAAATAACCATGTTTAAATTATTGGGCCAGAACCAGCCAGCTTTTCTACAGCAGATAAAGGGGAGAGGGGAGGGGTTCCCCTTTGAGTACTCCAGAAGACTCTGCTGGGGATCATGAGCATGAGACCTGCACATACAAAAGCAACATGGGGTGAGGTCTGTACTATGGAGAACTGTGTGAGGTTGAATGGAAAAGTTGGTTGAATCCAACCCATTCTTATCTCCACCATTTAAAGAAACTTATCTATAAATGCTCATCTTCCATTTGAAACGGCCATTATGTCCTAGACCAAAATTGCGTCCCTTCCTTGTCCCCTGCATCCTATGACATTTCTCAGAGTGCAGCAGCTAGCTGTCACAATGAGTGGGGCCTACAAGAACCTTACCAGCAACTAGCACACAGGTGTTCTCCCCTCCAAGATGTCTTCTTCATAATTGCTCCCACTACTGAACCTGAGTCAATACGGCATCCTCCAAATGCCTGAATGCATCTCCAGTGTATGCTGGATGCTAAGACCAAGAGAAATCTGGAAAAGAACGCAAAGCAGCAAAATGCTTTCTCGGACCTTTCTTGGGTTTTTGGTTCATGCTTAATCACTGTAAAGTTTCTTAATATTAAGTCACAGATTTGGGGAGGGCAGGCCTTAGCTTCCTAACTACACTTTTCCTTGACCTTTGCTAGGCTGGCTATGAACTGGTTGCTGTGGAGGGAGAGAGCCTGCAGAATGTAACACACCAGCGAGCTGTTGAGATCATCCGCCAGGCCTATCGCAACAAAGCCAAGGAGCCCATGGAGATTGTGGTGAAGGTGCCGAAGGAAACAAAGTAATGTGGTAGACAAAGCAACTTGCCCTGAACAAGGCCAGCTCAAAAATTAGGAGCTGCGGTTCCCACTGTCAGTCGAGGACTTGTTCATTATGTCTATCTAATTGCTCAGAATAGCTGTACCAAATAGGTTAAGTAAAAGAGCAACCTGAGGTCTTGACAGAGCAACAGTTAGCTTCCAAATTTCAGGAAGGCATGGTTTGAGATGAACCGGGGAAATGCAGGCGAACAGTACCTGGCCCGGGTCAAGTATTGACAGAGGCACTCTCATAAGAATCACGTGTTTTGTGGATGGTGCAAACAATGCAGATGCAAACAGGACAGCTTCTTTTCCACAAGAAATCCTGCAACAAGCTTCCTGCTGGGGTGAAGACACATCACAAAGGACTGGCAAAGGGCAGCCTCCTCTGTGCAAGATGGGAAAACGACGACATGGAGAACTTCATCTTACTCTCTCCTGCGAGTGGATGAAACTCAGCCTCAACTAATGGAAGCCAGAGGGATGAGCTACAAAGAACATCAGTACCTGGTAGAGCTGGTACCACCACAACCACTTTTTAAAAATCCAGTTCATGTCCACAGACTATGGCACACTTTTGAACTTACATATGTTTACCCAGACATCTGCAAATGAGTAGGGGATCTGCCCGCCCCCCAAAGAAGCAGGAATCCTAGGTCCAGCCAGATAATAAAAGCAGGAACCTAGTCTTTACATTGTCACAATTCTTTCCAATGAAATTATAATGGTAATTATAATAGTAAATCCATACAAAGGCAGGATCGAGCTGACAGCAGTACCAGTAAGGCAAAGCAGATGATCACCATTTCCATCAAGCCACATTCTAATTACCATTACTCTAATTACCATACTAACCAGCAGGGAATGGAGAGCCAGAGGGACAAGGAACACTTTGCTCTCTGTAGCCTTTTCTGAAATCCTATAATGGGAGCAGCAGCAGCAGATTTCCAGACTGGGGGCACTGATGTCCTTGTGGCAGCTTTCAAGCACATGAAGGCTGCTGCCTAACATAGACATCTGCAGAAGGAAAGGGATAATCCTGTTGTCTTCTCTGTCTTGAATGGAAATGGCTATTTGAGAATCAGATGCTTGAGTTCTGAGAAACAGAGTGACTGCTTTTCCCTTGGAGCCACTGCTAGACATTTTACACAAGGCTGTGGCAGCAATGCGAAGTGCACTTGGACACAAGCTTCTATACAGCTCAAAAATGTTAGGTGTGTGAGTGCAAAGCAGCCCCCAGTTTGAAGAAGGGCCTGAGCCCTCCCTCTCTGCCCTAGGCACTTGATTTACCTCCTCCTCCATCTGAACACTTCCAACCCATTCCAACCTCAGTGTCCCATACCTCCCTCCACAAATCAAATGACTACGTGGCTTTTCTTAAAAACACAGAAGTGTCTTTTCTTTTTTAATTCACACTTTTCTTTTGGTTTGTACAAGAAATTTACACAGCTTGGAAAATATACAATTTCAGAAAATAAAAGTAAAAAAAAAAGAAACACAAAGTGGTGCCAAAAGTTAGGGGTAGTGGGGGGAAAGACAGGACAGGTCAGCAAAAGTCACAAAAATGACACGCACCAAGCTTTTCCTTTGGTCTAGTGATGTGTGCCCCCGCCTACTCCACATTCTCCAGTAGCTGTAGGCAGTAGGGTGCAAAAGTGGCTAAAGGAGGAGGTGGGTGAGGATTGCCTCTTGTGGGAAATCTCCTTGTGCTTCTTCTTGTGGGAAATCTCCTAAATTAGCATGGAAGATCCCTGGCAAGCTGGCTAAACGTACATAAAGAACTGCTATGCATCCTCCTGACACCACTCAAGCCATCAAAATCTCCAGTCTTCTGCATGCAGAGTAAAAGGAGGTGCTAAAGCTAAGGTTAGCCCAGCATGGCTAATATCAGACATCCTACCCCAGCATCAGCACTGCTATTCTGACTGGCCTAAACAAAATGCCCAGCTAAGCTTGGTCTGCAATCAGCTCACTACCACTATAGGAGAAGTTTCCCTGTTTACACTGCCAGAGGGAATGGGCTAACATCTAGCTAACTTGGCATGGTGGGTACATAAAGCATTCACTGTATATAGGGTGGCTGGGGGTGGGGCACAGCATAAGGTGAGATGTCATGGACACTCAAAGCCACGTCTGCGGAGTTCTGTGTCTTGTTCTGGATGGATGGAGTAACAACTCAATCCTATTCTGAGGGCCCAGGGCTCAGGTATACTAGGTCCAAGCTAGTTCTACCCTTCACCTTCTTGGTACCTACAAGGATATACATGCATTTTCCTCATTTAGTCAGCCTGAAGAAAAAGGCTACACTTCTCCAACAGGGGGCATTTTGGTCCCTATGAGGTACTGGATTGCTTTGTCATGTCCTCTGGAAAAGGCCTTTCTCCACCTCAGAAGACAAAAATGACCCTTCACCTCTGGACACACCCTACAGGGCAATACAGGAATGCCTAAAACTGCTCACAATACTTGTCAAGAAGCCAGTGGGCACCAGAATCCTCTAGCTAGGCAGGAGAGGATACAGGTGATAGGAATGCTGTTCTCTGAAGATGAGCCCATCTGCAAAGAAGGTCACTTACCACTTCAAGGTGAAGGCAGGAAAGTGAGTTACAAGCCAAAATAGCCAATAAACCTGGCTTAAGTAGAGATGAATTGCCAGACTTTTCACAGGATGGAGCTATGTACTCAGGTCCACTAGATAGTGTGACTTTCATGTTCAGTTATTCAGATTAAGCAAAACTAAAGCCAAAGAGCTGAACACTGCCCTATAGAAGGCAGAAAGGACTGCAACACAGGGGCCTAGTACTCAAATAACCAAGTCTGATTCAGTAAGGAGCTCTGGTATGGAAGGAAACAGATAGTTGGAGAATGGGAGTTCTGGGAACAAATAAAGGGGCACCAGCTTGTCCATTTCATTCCAAGGAAAAGGAAGTCAGCACTCCTCTCAGCAGGGCACTCTGCCAAACAAACCTGAGGGGGAATCAACATGGACAGCATGAGAAGGGAACCTGAAACAGACTCAAGCAACTGTGGAGCCTGCAGGGAATGGGGGAAAGACGCAGGCAGATTCCCAACCAAGAAGTGATGTATCCCCTGGCCACATGCAGTAGGGTGTTGAGAGATGCATGACTGGCAAACAGCATGAAGCCCTGACAGAAGTCTCAACACCTCAAGATAATGGGCAGATCCAGGCAATATATGAAGGGCAAAGACATTCTCAACTTTCAGAAATCACAGTTCAAGCAATGTCCTACACCTAGCTGGAATTCAAATGTTCAGGTAGGTCTTATAAAAATAATCCTTGGGGGAAAGTAATGAAATGGAAGTGGGGTAGAAAATTAGGGTAACCTCAAGTGTGCAGGGGAATTACTCAATGAGCAGTCAGTAATGGAATCTCTCTCATGAACAGCACAGGTCCCTTTAAAATAAGACACATCCCAGAATCTACCACGCAGCCATCCCAGAGGCCAGGATAAATTTGGCTTTTAACCCTGCTTCCACAGGACAGGAGAGGCCAGAACTTCCATTATTTTGACACTGCACGCAAGCACAGAAAACCCCCCCACAGAATTTAGGACCAAAATTCAGCATCCTGAGAATCAATTTTGGTTCTTTCATTTCTTATCGTTCTGGCTGTTAATGGACTTTGGAAGTGTGGGCAGAACCAGAACCTCCAGAATCAGCGGATTAGAAAGGTTTTTTTTGGGGGGGGGGGTTCAGCAGCCTGCAAAGCATCTTACACTTCACAACTATTAGGCTGGAGAAGACTAAATTTTCTGCTAATGGAAAGTGAAACCTCAGTGAAACAGAACTTTCTTGTATTCCCATTTCCCACCACAGTCCATTTGATTTCCCAAAATGCTATTCCTGGGGAACAGGGTACAATCAAGGATGGAATGAGAGGCAAATTGAGGCAGGGGTGGATTGAAAAGGGGGAAATGGCCCTGTAAAAGGGAGCTGCATGAAGCATTCATGCCCCCTCCTAAAAGAGGGAAATGCAGCCTGCCTCCCCCTTGCCTTCTGAGGCTCAGGTGGTACAGGAGACAACTTGTTCTCATTGCATTTGGCTTGAGCAGACTGGGCACTGCCTCTGCCTTATGGCATGAGGATTGCCCAGGTGGGAGGGGACACTGGCCCACAAGGAAAAGTCACAGTGGCCACAGTGGCCAGTCTGCCCCTGGACTGAGGGTGGGAAGGGGTAATTGGCAGAAGTCACACTTCTACCCCTGCTGTATGCAAAATAATCAAATATACGGAAACCTGTTTTATTTGCATAACCTATACAGGATACAATTCTTGGAACAGAATTAAGGGTTGTTTTTTTTAAAAAAAAATAGGTTCTATTTAGCATACTGTCCGCTCAGCCCAGAACTGGCCTGAAGTTCAAAGAACAGCACCCAGTTTCTCCATCCATCAGGTCTCAAAGCAGGAGATGCTAATTTCCTCCCATAAACTAAATGAATCAGCAGCTAACTGGTTGTTAACACACTTATGAGTCAATTCAGCTTAATGCCCAGCCAGTGGAGGCTGAGGGCCAATTGGGTTACTTCATAAATGAAAAAAAAAGCTAACCAAAGCCCACCCCTCCTCACCTTAAGCCTATCTCCAGCCGTTGAATAGGAGGAAAGTGATAGTGCCTGCTGCTACAACAGCCAGCAACCATGAGTAGCAAAGGCTACTCAGAAGTGCTGTTCCCCAAAGTATGAAGTGAAAAGAGATAACAGAGCTGCTGCTACCTTCTGTCCAAGGAGCGTATCTTTTGTCAGGTGGTCCCATGCTCCCAGGGAGCAACCCAAGCTGCCTATAGTCTCTAGGCACATCTCAATGGCAGTGAATTTTTTTTTGAGCTAGATAGGGTTCTCTCATACTGGATCTCTAACCCTGTTATGTAATGGAACAAGTGCTACCCACTGGGACTATTGACTGTGCTTGTATAGTAGGCAATTCCCTCCACCGCTGGACTCCCTTCTTAATTCCACAAGGCAGAGGGGGGTCCCTACTGAGCATGTTCCAATCTCAGTTCCAGAATCTCTTATGGCAGGGTGGCTCCTTTGCTAGGCCTTCACCAGGCACACTCAGATCTCAGTAGCGGCAATCTCTTCGAAGCAGATTCCTTCACCACCATGCATCTCATACTCATCCATGTCCCGGGCCTCAAGTTCAAGGCTGAGATGGCGCAGCTGGCGTTCCAAATCACGGTTGTGCTGGTACATCTGGATGTAATTATGTTGCAGTTGTTTCTGATAGCGGATGACCCGGTCCTTTTCACCCTGCCAGGTAATGCGCTCTGCATGGAAAGACTCCCGTTGCTCTTCACCACGCCGCCGTTCACTCAGCAACTCCACACGTAGCCGTTCAGCCTGGGCACGCAAACCATGCAGGGTGTCTGCTGCCTGCCGCTGGACTTTTGCCTCGTCACATTCAGCCAGCAAGGGACAGAGATCTCCACTGGCACTACGCAGTCCATCCAGCTCACGCTCCAAGCGCCCCAACTTCTCACGCAGCAGCTCCGCTTCACTCTTGCGCCTTGCCAGCTCATTGGCACAGACTTCCAACTCCAAAACTTTGGTGCGGGCCACCTCCTGCAACCCCAACACCTGCTCCTCACTAGCTTGCAGCTCAGCCCGTGCTTCCCTCAGCTGAGCCCTTAACAGCACGAGCTCGTTGCCCCGCTGAACCACCTCCGCCTGGGACTCCTTCAGCTGCTGTTTTAGTAGTGAGATCTCACCTGACTTCTGGCATACCTGGTGAGAGGCAGAGATGCTTCAGTTAACTAGAAAGAAGCCAGAACCAAGGCCCAGATTCTGTCACCGGAGAAGGAAGAGATTAGCTGCTGTACTCTAACTCAAACAGGCTGTAGAACTAAAAAAGCAAGATCCCAAGGGCTAGGACAGAAGCAGAAGGTATTGAAAGGGACATCCAAGAGCTTTTTAGTCCCAGTGGATTGAGTCCCGTGCCAATGGTAATTCTCCCTAACACAGAACGGTTTGTTTCATGGAGATTCTATTAAATGGAAAGCTCTCTTTTCCCTAGAAACACATACAAGCCATGCCTTGTTATCCATCACTGAACATCTTCTGAGGGGGCATCATAATCAAGTCCAAGAGGGGCAGAATGAGAATTTGAAGATTTGCAAGAGGCATAAAAAGCCTGACAGCAGTAATTTCCAAAACCCACCAAGTCGAAATAATTCATCCCACGAGACTGGGGACAGTTTCCACATAACAATGCGTTCTTTTGGAAGATCCATTATTGCTGGGGCTGCCAATGCAGCACAGCAGCAATAGAGCTTCCAGGCGGTGGTTTTCACTACTTTTCCCTCCCTCCATTCCTGTGGTGGCCATTTCCCACCCCACATATACTACAGGGAGGGGGTCCTTTCTCAGAGCCTCTTTTTAACCAGTAATTGACATAACAATAAGCCATTATACTGATATGTCAAGCTTCTAATTTTAAGAAGCCTTCAAAACACTCAGAACACACCCACCACCACTATCACGTCAGGGACCGGGGAAAGGAAAATGATTTCTGTGTAGGCAGGACTGGGAAAACCCAAACTTTCTTGCCCACACAGCAGCCACTCAGGCTCTGCTGCAATCTTTCCCAAACTTCACAGCAAGGCAGGTTTGGGAAAGACTGAAGAAAAGCCAGGGAAAACCCAGTAAGTGCACAAATGCACCACAATGTTGTGTGGAGGTTGAAACAGACACATCCCAACCACTCAAACCTGGGACAAATAGCCTATGTTGAAAAGGTCTGCCATGCAGCAAGTTAGAAAGGAGCTACTCATGGTGGGAAACCCCTGTAGAAAGAGGGAAAGCATAGGAGAGGTCTTCAGTGGCTAGAAGGGAGAGAAGTAAGAGGCAACTGAGTGAGTGGAGATTTTAAGGCTGCTAATGATACACCCCTCTGGTTATCTGGCTTTGAAACTGAACTCCCAGCAGGATCCTCTGAAAAGACTGTAACTATGCCAACCCCTCTTTCTTCCAGCACAGCTCACCTCCCATTTGGTCTCTTCCAGCCGAGGCCCCAACTCTGTGTGTTCTCGCTCAAAGGAAGCACAACGTTTCTCCAGCAACTCGCGCTCTGCCAGCAGCTGCGCAAAATCCTCCTGGAGTTTCTTCTTCTCCTGCTGTAGCTGGAAGATCTGGAGCTGCAGCACCTGCTGGCTTCGCTGCGCTTTCTGTGCTGCCTGCTGGAGCTTGACAGTGTAACCCTGCCGTAACTCTTCCATCTCTTCCTCACAGCGCCTCTGCTTTTCCTCATACACCTGGATTGAGGAGAAAAAGCACCTGGTTGGAACCAAAAGGGCAGCTACCTGGTATGCAGTTAGCCAGCTCCTGGTGCATCACCAGGCTGTGCCCATGTGAGCTATGCCCAGAGGGTTTGTCGTACAACTGAACTGTCTACCTTTAGGAGACAGAAATTATTTTCTGCCTTCCTCTTTGTGTAAAAAAGGAACTAAAAGATACTGCAGTTTCTGTTCTTCACAGGATTCTGCATCACAGAGGAAGCAGACAGCTGAACAGGGATGCTCACACAAGAAGAGGATGCAAGGAGATCAACTGGAAAGGGACACAGAAAATGTTACAGATGGAGAAGGGGACCACAGATGAAGAATATGGAGAAGATGAACAGGGTAAACTGGTGAGAAAACTAGAGAAAAGTATCTATTGGCCAATTTGGCAAGCATATAGATCTTGCACCACAGGGGTCTCCCAGCAATAGAAATAATAGGTAATACAGATTAAGCTATTTAACAAAGTGTAGACAATTTTCTCTTTGCATTGTTTTCTAAATCTGTAATTCTAGTCCTACCATGTCTGACTGAATTGTTTTTATATTTTGTAAACCACTCTGAGTCTGTGAAAAAGGTGGGGTATAAATGAAGTAAATAAAATAAATTGCTATTAACGCTCCCCCCCCCGCCCCACTTGGGAAATAAGTGCAATGAAATTTATGACACAATATGCACAACAATGCTCTATTAGCATTATGTTTTGTCAGCATTTAATGAAGCAGCTTGTGGGTTTTAGCAAATGGGATGGCCCACCTCACTCTGAGAACAAAGATAGGCTGCTAAGACTACCATTCCCAGCATGTAGTGCTGCCAGACTAATCAACAATACTCACTGCACCTTGGGATGAGAATCCACACACTCCCCAAAGACACGGGTGCGGATTCTGCCCAGAGCTCACCAAAACCAAGAGTATGCCTGAGGACCCATCACCTTGTCTGCCTGCCTGCCTGCCTCTCCCCTTCAGCCACCCATGTGAGGACAGCATGTGACTGGCAGCAGTGTCTCTGCGCACCACCCGCACATCCTTCTTCCCTTGGCAGCACTAAGCAGTGTAGGAGCATGGATGGTAAAAGGGCTCACAAGCAAGCAGACGGGCATCAGAAGCTGCTGATGTTGACCCTGTCTGCACCCAAAGGGAACTCACATATGCTATCGATTAAATAAAAATCTACCAGCTCTACCATATGCCTACCAGAGATGTAGGGCGAACATTTTCTGAAATGGAAAAAAAAAATAAAAAATTCTATTGCTTTATTTTGCCATTTCTACATACTCTTTATTTCAGAAAATTAACAGTAGAATTATATTGCCGGCACCAACTAAAGCAGACATGACAGTTCCACAGTGCCATCTTAAGCAGATTTACACCACTCTAAGCCCCTTTCCTTCAATGCACTTAGAAGAGTGTAACTCTGCTTACAACGGCACTGTCAACGTTGTGATTAATATTCTTCAGGTGATTATCCCTAGGGATTTTGTGAGAATGTACATGTATGTTTTATTGATTTATAATGGGTGAGATCACAAATACAAATAATAATCTAAATAAAAAATGAAGTTATGAATTCACTTGATTGGCTATGTGCATCAAATGAAACCAAACCTAAGATTCTTATTTATATATCTGCTCCAACATGGTAGAAGAGATATGGTAATCACGAATCTGATGTTAAACTAACAAGTAACAGAAGTGATGTTACACAGAGTGACTAAAATTGAGGTGACCTCACAGAAAAGAATGAAATTCTGCTGAAAAAGATGAGCGGAAAACCATGGCATAGGATATCATGCATAGTTCTACAGGTGTGCTGAAATTAGCGTGTCAACAGTTTTCAATGCTTCCAGTTTTTTTCTTAAATTTAAAACAATGTAACAAATGTAGATGCTATATTGTCTTTACATGTTTACATGTATTATTGCAATAAAAATAATTTCCAGACAAAACTTTTGCATTTGTTTGAATATAATATTTAAAACACACTTGATTTTCTTTCCTAAACAAAGGTTTCATTTCAGATTTGAGTTGCTACTTGTTTACACTTGTTTACTAATTTAATTTAATTTAATTTAATTTAATTTAATTTAATTTATTATATTTATATTCTGCCCTCCCCGCTTTCGCAGGCTCAGGGTGGATGAAATGAAAGTTTAAATAAACAAGCTAAATGAAACCATGCTCTGCTTAGGGCACTGGACGTATTCCCCCCCCCCCAAATTCTCTAAAAAAAAAATTTAAAAACATCCATTTTCCCCCCAGAAAGTATTCCATTTCTAGTTTTTCCAGAAAACCCACATCATTGTCCTACATCACTTGCATAAGAAAACCTAGTGAGATAAGAAAACTTAGCAAAATAAGATGCTGCTGCTGTCCTAAGCGCAAGCAAGAGCAGTCCCATAAAGGAAGCATTCATGTGAAAATAGAATAAATCTCCTATCTGGAGACTTACAGGAGTTTCTTTTGCTGTTATCAGCCTCTCTGCATGAAGAAGAGCGAATGGGCACCCCCTGCTGATTACCTGGCAAATGGCCACCTCGTTCTCATCCAAGCTCTCTCTCAAATGCTGTAGTTCAGCTTCCCGTTCCCGCAGTTTCTCCTCAAGTTCATGAACAAGAAGGGTTTCATCAGCACCACTGTGCACAGGTGAGCGCCCACCACATGAGCCACTGTCAGAGGACGGGTGCCCACGGCCACTCAGAGAGCCTGTACTCTTGCTTGACGATGACCGTCCACTGTCTGAGTTTGAAGGACCAGTGAGGCCCCGCGAACTGCTACTGCCATGACTGTCGAGGTTTATGTGGCCCATAGAGATGCTTACTGGCTCCATTTGTTGGCTGCAACCAGTGCTGTATGTGGGCAGGCTTGAAAGGGAATTGCGTCCCGAGTCAGACATTGTTCCCGAGTGGGAGCTCGTGCGGCAGCTCAGGGAGTTGTGTTTCTCAGTACTCCCTGTGGAGGAGCCTCCAAAGAGCTGAGCCAGGCTAGCCTGGCTCTCAGAGAGCACTGAGGTACCAGGCCGCAGAGCCAAGTGCCCGTGCAGTGGGGGGTTGCGGTTCTTGGGCATGACAGGCTTGAAGGCAGTTGGGCGGATTAGCGTCTTCTCCATGTTCTGAAAAATAATACAAGGGCACAAGTGAGTAAGTTCAGGCCTTGACACTGGAAGGTTAAATCACAGATATGAAATTCTCACTGACAAACTCAATTTTTATCTTTGTATACACCATCTGCAGGGGAAGAGGGAGAGAAACAATTGTTTAGTCACCAACATTATGATTGATTTAAGAAGAACTACATACTTCCAATAAATATTTCTCTCTCTCAAAGGCAGAATTTTGAAGGAGCTGACCAAAATGAGCTAGTAGGCCTTTCACTGGTGAGGCAGGCGGTGAAGCATAATGTTTTTCAACAGCCCATCATCTTGCTCTAGCAAGCTGCCACCCCTTCTTACCTTCTCAAGTTTCCCCGAGACGGGCACCAGCTTGGGGGGAGGTCCGCGGATGGTGCCAACTTGAGGCTTGTCATCCTGCAAGTCCTCTGTATCACTACAGGGGCTTATGGGAGATACAGCTTCAGCCCAATCCTCTTCACTGCCATAAGCATAGCTGACTTTCTTGGCAGGGAGCCCCTGGCACAGGGGCTCTTGGGAGCCAGCACCTCCTGGCAGACGGAAGGGGGTGAACTCTGTTGTGGCCTTGTGGCAAGGCCTACCTGAGATGAGGCTACTGACACTGCCCATTGCTGCAGGAGGTGAGCAGGCACCTGAGTGGAGCTGGGCAGCCCCTTCAGAGGAAGACTCAATGGAGATGGGCAGGGTCTGCACTATGGCCATGATGTCCACAGAGGAGGCTTTGCAAGTGGCCTGAAAGAGAGAAGAAATGGCTACTGAGAATGGGAGCGGGGGAGATGATGATACCTCATAGACCTTTGCTTAGACTAACTTCTGTCTCTGTAGTTTAATGACATGGGTATGGATTAGGAGTATAGGGAGAGCTAAATGGCATTTTGAAAAATAGAATGTTTCAATACACAATGATTAAAAAAAGATAAGAAAAATAAAAGAATTTTGCTCTAACTGTCAGCTGGCCAGAAGCTGCAAAGGGTCAAGGAAGAACCAGTCCTGCTCCTATCTATCCAGTACATTTTTCATCCCTCCTTTTCTTCAATGAGCTCAGAGAGGTCTACATGGGCCTCCAAGTCCTGAGGTAAGTTAGGCTAAGAAACAGTAACTGTTCTAAGAGTACAGATCTGAATTAAAGTCTCCCAGACCCTAATCTAACATTAACTACTATGCCACACTGGCTCTCAGGCATCTACCACTAGGCAATACCCGCTGTTTACATTGTGCACACCATATTAGCTATAAACATCCAGAGAGCTAGTGCAGTAGAAAGTAGCAGCAGGACTGGGGAGACCTGGGCTCAAACCCTCATTTTGCCAAAAAGGTGTTTAGGTGACATTAGTCTACCTAGCCTCACAAGAGTTGTTTAGAGAATAGCATGGAAATGAGAATCATGTATGTCATCCTGAGTTTCTAGGAAGAGAAGAGTGGTACTTAAGATGAATAAAACAGTCCGGACACACAGCAGGACATCAGCCACAACTGATGTGAATTTATGGAACTGCCTCCCTCTAAAGACCCCGACTTGCTATCGCTTCAACACTTATCAAATCTTTTAAGTTTATTTGGTCAAATTTCAGGTTTAGAAGTAAACTACACCAAGTCAAACATACTTCCTTTAAACACAACAACTGCAACTCAATTGAATATTAAACACATATATAAATTCCAGTGGGAACCAAAAAAAAACTACCATATCTGGGTATAATCTTACCATCTGACCTCAACCAGTTACTAAAGTTAAATCACATAGATAAAATGGCTAAAATAAGAGCAGAATTAAGTGACTGGAATAAAAAACAATTATCATTGTATGATAGATACCATCTAATTAAATCATTTGCACTTCCCAAGTTAATTTTTCTCTTTCGAACAATTCCAATATTAATCCCACCAAAACTTTTAAAACAATGGCAAACCTTCTTCAATAAATTTTTGTGGCAAGATAAACATCCAAGAATTGCATTTACAACACTAAGATTAAAAAACACACAAGGAGGCTTTAATTTCCCAGATATTGATCTCTATCAAAAAGCTGCATGATTAAAAAATGTAATTTCTATAATGCAGAAGGAAGATCATATGGATTGGATCAACCTTTTACAAAACACACAACAAAATGAATCCATTCAGGATCTTCTATGGAATAAACAACACGTTCGCCCCACAAACACTAAACAAAACATCTTTTTTACAGCTATCCTAAAAGTATGGGATGCTTATAGAAATAAAATCACCCCCAAATATTCCAGGTTCTCTTCTTTTCTTTTTCAGGATTGGTTTCCACCGGGTCTCTCACCCACATTCACTAAAAAATGGAACCAAAACAACATAACAAGGCTAACTGATATTGCCTCCCGAGAAGGCTTACTAGATAAACCAGAATTGGAGCAAAAAATTAATAGTAATATATCATGGTTTATTTATTTTCAATTAAAGAATCTAGCCTCTTCTATAAACTTAAAGGACATTATGAAACAACCAAAGACTGCATTTGAACAAATTATAGATAGGGAAGGTCTTTCAAATAAAGGAGTAATCTCCAAAATTTGTAATATTTTGCTACAAAACATTAAACTTAAAACCTTAACATATCAGTCAAAATGGCACCAAGACTGTGACAAAATATTATCAAAAGAACAATGGGAAATATTATGGTCCTCTAAAATATTTAATTCATCAACAGTTAATATTAAACCACAGTCCTATAAAATATTAACAAGATGATATCTTACACCCAAAAAATTAGCAGTTATTTACTCTCACAGTTCATCTTTATGTTGGAAAGGATGTGGGGATACAGGATCATATATACATTGTTGGTGGAAATGTCATTACATAGAAGAATTCTGGAATACAATCTTGCACCAAATCTTTTTGTTAACTGGCTACAAAATACCAAAGAAACCTGAGCTGATATTTCTGAATCAATGGGATGATATAGAGATCCCACCAATTCGACGAGACCTCATCAATATCTTCTTAATGGCAGCAAAAAATTTAATTGCTTTAAAATGGAAATCACATACTGTACCAACAATTACCAGTTGGTATTCTAAAAGATGGGACCATTTTTTATTTGAAAAAATCAATGATGGAATCTATCAAGCTGAAAATTTCCCCAAAACAACAAATTTTATGGAAAAATGGTTCCCCTTTTTTGAATACATTTCTAAAGAAAATCTATATCCTCCCAATAAAATATACCAAACAATCCTGAATCTATAATCCAAAATATATCAGATCATTCAAGTTGAATTTGTCTTTCCATGTTTTACCTTTCTCTGTTATGTAGTTTTTAAAAATTTATCCATGTTGTATTTCGTATTGTAAACAGTTTTGTTAATAATTGAAATAAAAATATTTTTTTAAAAGACCCAGACTTGTATGGGTTCTTCTCACAGCCTTTCAAAGAGAACACAAAACCTACCTCTTTCAAAAAGCCTTTGGAGTGGGCATTTGTTTCTACAGTAGGGCTGCTGTGTTTTAAATGAATGGTTATGAAACCATTATTTTAAACTGTCCTTTATTCTTACTACTCTTTTATTGTTTTGTTTGAAGCCATCTCAAGCCGCAGAGAGAGAGGGTACCAATGTTTAAAATAAATACATAAACTCCCGTTCAACGGGACAGGCTGTCTCCTACGCACCAGGGGGAAGGGGTTCCGTCGGTGACACCAAGGACGGCTGGCAGGTGGGACCTGCCGGCGGCTGCATCCCTCAAAGCTTCCCATATGGGCCCGCGATCTCCACCACGCAAGGGGAAAGGGGTTCCTTCCATGCCACCACATCTGGCAGGTGGGTCATGGCAATACTGACTATCTGGGGCCGGGGCAGAACCATCAGTGAGCGTGTTCGGTGTTCTGGCCTCCACTCTTGGAAGACCAGAAAGAGGCACACGTTAGGTGTTGAACTGAAAATAACCATAACTAAAACCACCTTTCCTCATCCAATTTTGTATGGTGTGATGATATTACTGTCATATTATTTCTATGTAATGTTTTTTAATTTTGTGCATAACACAGATAAAAGCTACGCTATTAAAATGGCAAGAATAGATGGTTCTCAAAGTGACAGAATTTACTTTTGAGTGCTTGACTCAACAAACATTTTGCTTCTACTCACTTGGCAGACATTAGTTGCTTAACTATGATTTTCAAGCTTGTTTCCATAATACTGTGAACTAGAAACTGGCTTCTTCTTTAAAAAGAAAATAAAAGATTACATTTCAAACAGTCTTCTCTGAGACCCTCGGTAGAGAGCAGTTTGCCCAATATCCACTCAAGAGATTAATCTGTTTTCATTTCCATTAATCAGTATGCTCCTACACACAAATACGTGCATGCACTCACACATTTGCGCAAACACACACACCT
This sequence comes from Eublepharis macularius, assembly GCF_028583425.1. Classification (NCBI taxonomy): domain Eukaryota; kingdom Metazoa; phylum Chordata; class Lepidosauria; order Squamata; family Eublepharidae; genus Eublepharis; species Eublepharis macularius. The sequence continues at coordinate 66,643,327 of NC_072795.1, forward strand.
TCCTTTTAAAATAATACTCCTTGGGCACTCCTGTAACAAAAGAAAATTAAAAGACCAACTCAGCAGGGCCAAGCTGGGTCCACATCCAACTGAGTGCACAAGCAGTGTCCAATTCAAAGTCCAGCTCCCAGAGTTGGCTTCTCTCCGGAGACAGCAGGTGCCTGGCCTGCCTGGAACTCACAAAGCTGACTGCTGGGGGGGATCAGACCAGGTTCCAACTCAGGTTTCAACTCCACGTTCTCCCAGGCCGTGGGTCTATGGAAAGGTCTGTTAAAGTTGCTAAATGAAGGAGATGTTCAAAGGCAGCTAAAAGGAGAAAAAGAAGCCTCCAAAGCGAAGAGGGGTAAGTAGGAAAAAGACCAAAGAGTGCAACGCTTGTGTTTCAAATTATATTTACTGCAAAAAGCTAGTGCCAGTCTCAGAAATACTGGTATTCTATTCTAGATAGTCTATTTTCACAGTGTCAAGTTATGAGATATAAGTTTCCAAACACAGGAGAAAAGAACTCTTAGAGCAAGGCCAGAAACAGTCTTCCATTTGTGGTGATGTGTTGTTACCTGGAATGTATCAGCCCAGCCAAACTCACTAAAAAAGGCAGCAGGAAAATAGGCTGTGGTGTTTACAATCTCTATTCACTCCACATCCCTCTCAGTGAAGATGTCAAGGGTATGTTTGCATGGAAGTTCAATTTTACTGAGGTATTTTCTGCCAGGAAAAGCCTTCAAATTTTGTTACATAGCTAGTTCTACATTAGCTGTTTATTAGCTGCTCCTGGAAGACTCAATATTAGTTGTTTCCTATTCAGCACTAGTGAGCCTGTATATATGCAGTATGAACCAACAGATTCCCGATTCCAGAGCAGAAATTCATGGCTAGAGTCTCTTCAGAGCCCTGCTTTTATATGGGGAATGTCCCCAGCATCAAATTTAGTGTGGGGAGAGGGGTTCATGAAATTCAGTACTATAATTATGGCAGGAGCTTGCAAGAAGGCAGCAGTTAACATTGTTCCTAGGAAAGACTACAGGGAACATCCCTGACTGAGGATTAAAGATGTAAAGCCTTGAGGAAAACATACATGCATTGTGGGGGAAGATAGTTTTTCATTTTTTCCCATCCTCCACTGGGACATTTTCCCCCTCAGGGAGAAAGGAAATGGGGGAATTGAAACAACCTTCTACATAATATCTTCCCTTTTTAGAAAGCCTTTAAGATAAGATTTTAAATTTTCTTTTTGTTGCCCTTCCGTCCCTCAAATGCTTTCTATTATGGAATTATTGAACAATACTGTGTAATTACAGTTCCAGTACATGCAAGCACAATTCTCATATTATCTTCAGATTTCTCCATCTTCAGCAGAAAATAAAAGAAACTGCTCTCTGTGTGGAACACCAAACACCAAATCAAGAAGCAAAAGCAAAATGTGAAAAAATAAACTTGTTCCAATGCTTGCAAGCCCCCTGCCCTTTACATGGATTGAACTTAAAAGAGAAAAATGAGAGTTCAGAATCAGAAGAAGGGGGACCCATGAAGACTCATAGGGGGCAGCGGGATCCTGATTACTCCCTGCTTACCATTGCACACCCCACCAAATCACCTCACCCAACTGGCTGCCAGCTTGCAAGAAGGCAGCAGTTAGCATTGTTCCGAGGAAAGACTACAGGGAATGAATATCCCTGACTGAAGGCTAAAGATGTAAAGCCTTGAGGAAAACTAAGGTTACTACCAACGACGCACATCCAGGCAGATGTCTTGGTATGCATTGTTGCTCCAGCCACAATGCCAGATGAACTTTGGCAAAATGCACACACAGATGTCATGACAAAGTGGTTGTCCCCCCCCCCCCCAGTTTATATACAACTTTAGATTCTACTGCAAAATTAACGGATCTTCCCGTTTCAGCAGATACCTAAATGGTAGCCCCATTGTGCAAATTCCACTGTCTGCATTGGGGACAACTCTTGATCACATACAGTGACTGCTCTTTAAGAAACTGATTAGAGAAATATACTTAAGATGGTAGAATATTTAAAATATATTGTTAAAATGAAAATGTGGTTTATTTTCTCCGTATTTGCTATGACACTCACTGTGTGCCATGGAGATTACACTATAAAAGAGATCAATGTTTTCCGGGCTGTATTGCCGTGGTCTTGGCATTGTAGTTCCTGACGTTTCGCCAGCAGCTGTGGCTGGCATCTTCAGAGGTGTAGCACCAAAAGACAGAGATCTCTCAGTGTCACAGTGTGGAAAAGATGTAGGTCCACACTGTGACACTGAGAGATCTCTGTCTTTTGGTGCTACACCTCTGAAGATGCCAGCCACAGCTGCTGGCGAAACGTCAGGAACTACAATGCCAAGACCACGGCAATACAGCCCGGAAAACCCACAACAGCCATCGTTCTCCGGCCGTGAAAGCCTTCGACAATACATCGAGATCAATGTTATTGTAAGTTTAATTCAATATCCAGATTTACTGAGTTTTGAACACTATGCTCTAAGGAACACACTACTGGGGTTTGTTTAAATCAGAAGTGGGAAAAAATTGTTGCTTGTGGTATACCATCAATACTTAATAGCTGCCTCTTGTCGACAAGTGCTACAGATCATTATATTCCTGCAGATATCATATTGTGTTGCAGCAAAAACTAAAACAGTAATTTTGTGGCATCTTAAAGACTTAATGAATTTATGAAGGTGAGACTATTTCTATTTTCAGATAATAAAATCTTCCTTTTATTTACTACACTGTTGATGGTTTCTATTCTCCCCCCACCCCCTATTTTCCCAAACAGCACAGGTATGAGCACTGTAGGCTGCAGCCTGCTGTTCCATCCATAACACTAGGTTTTATTTACTTATTTTTTATTTTATACCTAGCTTTTCTCCACAATGGGGAACCTAGAGCAGTTTACATCATTCTCCTCTTCTCCACTTTATTCCTCACAGCAACCCTGTGAGGTAGGTTCACCTGAGAGTGTCTGACTGGCTCAAGACCACCTAACAAGCTGCCATATACTTTTACATTTCATTAATATACCAAACGGTACCATTTTGTGTGGAACCAGTTACACATTTAGGCCTTTATAATAATAAAGGTTAGATCTGATAAGAAAATAAACATTGCTTGGATTTTCCATTCCTCCACCTCAATCATTCTTTTCTTCCGCACCTTCAAAGTTTCTGGAAATTTTACACCTCTTTTTTACTCCTCTTTTTAAATTTTCACCAGCAGCACAGAAGCTGGTTTTCAAGGCTCCATATTAAGGGCCAACATAATTGTTATTCTGCCAGAATCAGGAGTCATAGGAACAACCTACACAACTAGCCCCACTAGACTAGTCACAAAGATGGTGAGCCTTTAAATGTCACAGCAATGCCATGGCAAAGCAGTTTCCACACACTGCTGCTATGTACAAAGGGCAGCAAATGTTCTAAACGTTACAAAAATGGAACGAAAGGGAGATCATGGAGCACCCATTCCTTCCACAGCAATAAACCTCCCTTGGGGTTAAGCTAAGGGACTTTATTTCAGAGGTGTAACAGGCCACTTGCCAAGGAGCAGTAGCAACTGCCCCACGAGTGTTCAACCTCCCTTAGAGCACTCTTCCCATAGCTGGAGAGAGGCAGTGCTTTTTCCTTGGCCCTTTCACCCAGGAAAGGCTGTTGGGCTAATTCTCTTTTCCCTTCATAAAGACTATTCTGGCTGTTTGCTAAGACAGCGCCACCGCATAGTTTCTGGGACAATGAGGGAATGCAGGAATAGCAGGCAGTGATAACAAACATCCATTCCATCACTATCTATAAGGCTCAATGAAGACTTTATTACATCCATAGTGAGGAACTCGGGGTCAGTGAGGAGTATCTGTTAGGCAGCCACAAGTTCAAATCCCCACTTGGCCATGCAGGTCACTGGATGTTCCTGGGCCAGTCACTCTCTCGGCCTCACCTACGGTAAGGATAAAATGGAAAACAGAAGAACTATGTATTCCACTCCATGCTTCTTGAAGGAATGACAGGATACATATGTAATAAATAGTGTTCCATTGCTCCTGCAAGGTAGACTGTCTCTCATATTCTGTCTCCTTTTCTGCAGCTGAAGTCTGTAACTCACACACAGACAATTCAACCAATGCTAAATGGAGAGAAACTCTTACAGGCCTGTCTTTTGTATACAATGCTTTTGTTAATCCCTCCCAGCAGAACATTTGCCTCTTCTGCAAGAGCAACAAACTTAATTCACTCTAACCTTTTCAAGAGCCACCTACATGGAACAGAAAATGTGGAGAGTGGAGAGAGGGGGGCACTGAAGGATTCTAGGTTATTTTTCTGCCATACCACCAACAGAGAAGAGTAATAGGAAATGAGGCCCAGAAAGCAGCACCTCCCCACCCTTGCTGACTCCGTTGTCTCCCCCACCCCCTCCACAGAGCAGATTTCCCTTTTTATAACCTGCCCTCTGTGCTGTATTTAAATAGAAAGTGCCTGTGTCTCCCGCTTCTGCCAGCAGTTCAGGATCACCAAGTGGAACTAACTTGCATTTATTCCAACCCCAGGCACCAGATCAGCCCCTGCTCATCTTCCATCTCGGGCAGTGCAGGACACTGTAAAAACAGCAAATGCAGCAGAGAGGAAAACTGACAGAAGACACCTGCATTTGAAATGGGAAAGGAGGAAGGAAGAATAGAGCAGAACTTATAAAAGCCTCAAAACAAATACCCTGGATCTTGTTTCCCTTTCTTTCCTGTCCTCAATTAACTGCCCTCATCACCCATTAATGAGAGAGGGATCCCCCTCCCCATACTCCATAAAACGAAGGGGCTTTACCAGTCATTGCAAACGGCATCAAACTGAGAGAGATCCTTTCCTTGCTCAAGAATTTAGAGGTGTTCAAAGAAAGTAATTCCCATGATTAGATTTCAAGTTACAATCTGCAGACACATACAGAATTCAAAAATATGAAGAACTAAAATTGGGGAGAGGAGGGTTACAGCACTCTTAATACAATACAGCAACACAATTAAACTGGTAAGAGGGGGAAGAAAAACACTGAACTAATTCTTGTACTGTAATGCTTGAAATCCACTTCATAAAGGAAAAGCGTGTTGGACACACGAGAAAAAAAACATTCACTACAAATGTTACATTTTGACATGGGAAAACTACATAGCACATTGCTACATCACGGTTAGTTCATCAGAAAAAAAAAGAAAAAAATTAAAAGACACTACAATGGTAATGTCAGACATGGGGACTGATTTTTTTAGTTCCACTGCAGAAGGACATCAATTGTGGCCATGAGGGATACTGAGGAAAGATTTACCCTCCATAGTTCACTGAAGCAGCCTGTCCTTCTGCGGACTGTCTTGAGAGACAGGTGTCACTAAACAATCATACATCTGTATTCTCCCCTGGCATCTTTCCTGTTATTCTCAGAGTAGGACTGCAAGTTTCATGGAGCAGGAGCTGTCTTTGACTGATGACTGGATTTCAAAGTAGCAGCACTCACAACATTGAGGTACTACTACTGAAAACCTATTAAGTACCAACAATATGGTGGTTGCAGTACAAGGTATCAAAATGATGAAGGCCCAATTTGAGGCACAATTTATGCCAGATGGATACAACCGTTAAAATAATGGTGAGAAAATGAATAGCAAGGATGGAATACTCTGCATAATTAGATATTCCTAGTATTCCCTGGCTGGTCAATGGTAGACTTTTCCTTCTCTCTCTTTCCACTCATCCTTTTTTTAAAAAAATGTTTTTTCCTCTGTAAAACTCAATACCTGTAAAAAAAAACCTTGTCAAAAAGTTAAATAAAAAGCTAAAAACAGTGAGTGAGGGGGAAGTAAGTAAGGTGGTACTGGAGCAGCAGGGGAAGTAAAGCTAGACTGGATTAGAAAGAAATTTCCTGCAGAAGAAAAAACTTGGAGGAGAAGAAAACTTTTTCAGCAACAGGTTCAGAAAGGCAGAAGGTGTTTTTTAAAGAACAGAAGAAACAAAGGGAGAGAGTTTTAAAAGGCACAGCTTTTTAGTGAATCTAGCCACAGATAATTTCTCCTACATTCCTTTAGTCAGATTTTCATACAAACTGTGTATATCAGGAAATAGGCAACAGCATTTAAATCTTCACACCAATTATACTCTAGCTCATATATCTGTCGAAATACTAGTACCAGAAAACTACAATTCTCCCGTCTACAAATGGGAGAATTGTAGTTTTCTGATTCAGGCATCTCTCCCTAGAGTGCCTCTCATTGGTTGAAATACAAGTACCACCATTATCTGACTTCTTCCTAAGGCATTTCAAGTAAGTGTTCATGGAGATAAAAGGAATAAAACCACAGTGCAAACCTGAGAGGAAACTTCTGTCTAAGACCACTGAAATCAACTCACTTAGAGTGAAACAACTCCACACAAGATTGCACTGTAAGGCCCCTCAAACCTTCCTAGGCAGCAGAATTCACTTCCAACACGCTCCTTACTCATGAATCCTTACTGACAGCCTCTCCTTCTACTGATCTTAAAAGGCATATTGCTGCATCATGGAACATTACTTGGAGCCAAACTCGCATATTTCATTTCATTGTGTATACGCACACATATATGAATGAATTTTTTATCTGTTCACCTTGTATATTTGTATGATCTACTACTAGGATAGGGGCTTTCAGAGAATTTGAACATTTTGGCAGTAACTTATAAATGCAGAGGGCAAAAGCAATGTACGGAGACTGAATTAGACAACAGGTCATAAAAATGTGGGCTACATTGCTTTATAACCAAGAAAAGTGGGAAACCAACTCCCAAAATAGTAAAAATCAAGATCAAAAAATGAAAACAAATTTGAAGTGAGGAACTTGCTTCAGGAGTAGCTATTTTTTAAAAGAGACCAGAATGAGGTATCTGTAAAAATAAACCTTGAATTTGAAAATTCAAGCAGAAGAATTAGAAAGAGGCTAGAAAAAATATACAGCCCTAGTCAATGCCAATGTACTAGAGAGGAAATTACATTAATGAGAAAACAGCATTCAGAACCTAATCCTTTTTCCTAAGCGGGAAGTCATATGAAGACATAATACTGACACTAGCTGAGGGTTCTCTGACTGACAGCTGTTCTTCAACATCTCAGGCATCTCCCAACACCAGCTACCTGAGATTCTTTAACTAGAGATACCAAGTATGGAATCTGGGACCTATTGCTTGCAAAACTTGTGCTCTGCCACTAAGCTGTGACTCCACCCCAATGATTTTGATGAAACTTACTCCCAACTACACTGTGTTTAGGACTGCAGTCCTAAATGGGCAATCACGCTGACTTGGGAATAAACCCAAGTGAATTCATGATGTCTATTTATACAGCACCATGAAGGTATATGATGCTTTACAGAGAAAAAGAAAGACAGTTCCCTGCCCTTAGGAACTCACAAATTAGGATTTGCCATAAGGGAAGAGAGGGAGATGGAAATAAAGAGTGGAAGAACGTGTTCATTCCACATACATATGCTTAGGCTCAGTTTGTTTCAGTACAGAGGGGGGATTGTGCCAAAAGCATTAAGAAAAAGTGTGCTTTGAAAGAAGTGTTCTGGGAGGCAGTTCTAGGCATGAAGAGCAGCAAGGGAGAAGGTGTGCAAGGGAGCAGAAGATTAACTAGTAATAGCTTTGTGATCCTGACCTGGATAGCGCAGGCAAGCCTGATCTCATCAGGTCTCAGAAGCTAAGCAAGGTTGGCCTTGGTTCATAATTGGATGGGAGATCTCCAAAACAGAGGCAGACAATGGCAAACTGTTAGTCTCTTGCCTTGAAAGCCCCAGCAGGGATGGCAGTAACTCAGTGATGACCTGATGGCACCTTCCACCACCAACAGCTTTCTGAGCCACATAAGAAGCTAAAAACTAAAATCCAAAGTATAACTCCTCCATGACAAACAGGCCTCAGACATTTGCTCCTAATACAACTTACTCAATATCTTTAGCCATTATGTTGTAACTCCACACATACCCTCTTCACAGTTTTAGCCAAACAGGTTTACATTGTGGCTTGGAGAAAGCAATGAACAAGGCTGTGCTAAAAGGTTGTGAAATAGCAGGGGTGAGGGGGTTGCTACATCTGCAGATGATAGGGAGCAATTCTGCTAGGCCAGGGATCCCTATGTGCCACTGCACCTACCAACACCTTCCCTGGTGTCCATCAAGTGTTTTTAAAAATTGGGTGGGGCCAGGAGGGACTTTTGCATAGCAGGTCTTCTGACTGGCTGCTTCGACAGCACAGTCCAAGGATTTTCACTGAGTGACTGAAGCTAAGCTGTGTGTTTGCAAGAAAATATTTAAACAATTTTTAAACAAACATTTTTTAAAACATCCTGTTAAGCAGAGCTTTCTACTACACTTACGCATAACCTCACTCCTGACATTTTGTGGTGCTGCCACCTCCTGCAGAAGCCATTTTGTAGTTGTGCCCACCACCCTGTGTCAAAATTCCAAAGGAGCAAAAATGGTTGGGGGCCTCTGTGTCAAGTGTTTGCAGCCTATGGAATTCTGCCTTTCCGAAGTCAGCTGCCCCATGGTTATGAATGCAGCTTTAAGTTCCACACCTCAATTTCCTCCATGAAGAACCAACGGAAAGGAAGGGCTTCATTCCAGACTCTCTCCTCTCCAGTATGAACTACAGTCATGAAGTGCTTCTGTTCTTAAGGCTATGCTACTGAAATAACAGGAAAGGAAACCCTGGGTGAGGGGATAGTAAAATTAGGTGATTCACAGATATGACTGTTGTGATAAATTGACTGCTATTAACTAGTAAATGTTTTTAGTCTATTTTATTGATCATTTGAGTTTTATCTACCTCCAGGAACCATAAGACCAAGTGGAGGCCTACATATTTTCTACAAAAATAAATAAAATGTTGACTGACCTGAAAATTCAACCTTCCACTATAAAGCTCATGATTGCACACACACACACAAACCTGAGGGTATGAAAGTACAATGCTATGTAAGCTCAAGAGGCAAACAAAGGAGATCCTAAACTGTATTAGAAGTCCTTAAACATGTCTATGATTCCTCACATTAACTGAATTGGCAAAGAGTTTAAGAGTTAACGTCCAATACCATAACAGCTGATTGGGGCCTCTACACTTCTCCAACCCTACAGAATTAATTTCCCCATGACTGCCCTAGAGAAAAAAAAACATAAGCAAGTACCATCAAAAACACAAAATCATTAATTGAGAAGGCTTTCTCTGTTTCTCTCTTTGCTTGCCAAATGGAGGCTTAGTAGTTCAGTGTGGTTGGGGGAAGAGAAAGAGACAGAGAGAATGTGATGCTGGTTAATTAAAAGGAATACGGGAGGGGGAAGGAAGAGGCAAACAGTTTTCTGGTCTCTTCTTCCACATCCATTCACACACATTATGCAATGCAAAGAAAAACTATTTAGGAGCAAAGCAATAAGATGGAGGGGTAGGGAACGATAGACCGCATGCAACTTACAGCTCAATGAAGCTCAGACACGCATAATACAGAGATTCCAACTGCTATTTTATTTGTTTGCTTTACCAGGAGCACAAACATAAGAACTAGTTAATTTAAACTAATTTCCCTCCACAATTCTGTCATACTTACAGGAGTACTGGAATAATATATGGTTTCCACCCTGCTAAGGCATGTGGCTGGGCACAGTAAGGCTTCTAATCAGAATTAGTGATTGCAGGAACAGAAACAGGGGGTGGCAGCTATTCCAGAATAATAAACACGTGTGACTTTGTACTGTGCTGTACATTATTCTACACATACTGTTACAAAAACTGAGGAACTAGAAGACAGGAAGTTCAGTTTTTAGTTCCTGCCTCCCTGAACAGAGGGTGGGAATCACCCATCTTAAGATGTCCTCCGCCTCAGAAGGAGAAAGAATACCTTCTTTACTTCTAAGTTTGCAAGGGTGAAAAGCCATCCACCCCCTTCACAGGGGGTGTTATAGCTTGGAAAAAACATGTTTAATCCAGAGAACAACATACATGCACAAGAACACTTAAAGCTGACTAAGCCTCAATGCAGGAAGCAATATGGACTGTTCACCGCGAATACAGATGCTGCAAATAATAAGACAGTAAATAATTCAGCTGCAGGGCTCATGGCTTTTGGGGGAGAATCTTCAAGTGATTACAGAAAATTGTTCAGGGCAGATGGACAGTTAAGGGTCTAGATGAATGGCCACAGAGAAACATTTTACACTTGCGTGAAGAAAGCCACACTAGCATCAATGTTTTTTCTAGACAGCCTAGCTTTCACATACATGAAGAAGGGATCCTCCATTCCCTACTAGAGATGGACACAAAACGGAACATGAACCAAAAAGAACCACGAACCAGCCCACTTCGTGGTTCCTGAACCAGCGGTTCATGGAGGCTCATTTCCACGAACTTCTGAACTGGTCTGCTGCTTCGTTTTAATGCCCCTTTCCCAGAAAGGGGCATTTAACCCTGCAGATCAGCTGCTTGTCGAGGAGATCCCCGACAAGAAGCTGATCAAGGCTTGGCTGCCTGGCCCGAAGTTCGCAGCCGGCCAGCCAAGCCCCACCTGCAGTTTAAATGGCCATTTCCCCACTAGTCCAAGTGTCAGGAAAATGGTCATTTAAACAGCGGGGCTTGGCTAGACAGCCAGGCCAGCCAAGCCCCACCTGCAGTTTAAATGGCCATTTCCCCGATGCTTTGAGCTGCGGGGAAATGGCCATTTAAATTGTGGGTGGGACTTGGCTGGCCAGCCAGGAACTCCTGACCAGGCAGCCAATCCCCGCTGTTTAAATGATCAGCAGCTTGTCGGGGATCTCCCCGACAAGCAGCTGATTCACGGGTTTAAATGCCCCTTTCCATGCCACTGCAAAGCAGCACGGAAAGGGGCATTTAAACCCTTGCACCAGTTTGTGGAAGTTCGTGGTTCGTGAAAACGCACAAACCACACGGTTTGTTTTTTCATGGTTCATGTCCACCTCTATTCCCTACCTAAAGATAATGTCTATACTTGGAACAGACTATTAAAAAGTTGCCAGATTTCACTTGAAAGACAGCTGCATGAGAGAGTGGAAGCAAGGATAGCTGCATTTAATACTCCCTGCAATTAATACTTAAAAGCTACTTCACATAGGGGAAAATAACCCACAGAGCCTGAAGCAGTGTAGACAATGTTTTAGCCATGAAGAACAGATAAGAAATTATCAGCTATCCAACAACTGCACAACATGCAGACGAGTGGCAGCAATTTCAAAACTTTCTAAAAAATACAGCTTTCCACTAAGCATGTTAATACCCTGTTGAACTTCCTACCCCAAGAAACCAAAAAATAGGAGATTGTGTTTAATAAGATTCTGAAAGGGACTGCACACTGGTCAAAAGAGGCAAAATTATTGAGAACTAAACCCTCCTTGCTATCTGAAGTCAACCTTATCAGTAGGGATTTGGGAGCAGAGCTGCTTTCATGTAACTTAAAAATATGTATAGCAATTCTGAGAACCTAATACTCTTCAGAAAACAAACACAACCAAGAAAAGATATAAAACAAATAATTTTCTGAATTACTCCAAAAAGCAGAGCAGAATCAGCCACTTAGCATCTAAACTTATCATGACTGGAGAGAACAAATAGATTTGAATTTCTCAGCCATCTGAGAGCTGGAAATGCTGGAGAAAGGTCAGAACACATGACTTTCTGTACAGAAGGTCCTCAACTTAATTTCCAGTTACAGGGTCTTCGATAATGAACATGACTGGGAAAGACCCTAACTTGAGACCCTGGGAAACCACTGTTAGGAAGAGAGTACAATTGTCTGCCAATGGTATGACAATCTAAGTCTGCAGCTTGGAGATACGCGATTTAAGCCTGCAGCAGATGTCCTCAGTAGTGCTTTTCATTAGCTTCAGATGGTATGCCAGATGAAGCCCTTCCTCAAGGGGAGTGAGTTGGCCAGTTATCTACACATGAATGTTATCCAAGTTGAACTACTGTAGGGACAGCCTCTGAAAACAGTCTGGAAACTTCACCTCTTTTAAAATGCTTCAAGGAGGCTACAGCAAGTTACAAGGAGCTTGCAAATTTGCTTTCAGGCATAACTCAAAAGCCCTACAAAACCCTTGGTCCAAGATGACTGTTGACTCCCATATAAACCTGTCCTTAGAGCTTCTGCTGTGACTGTCAACTGGCTGAAGCAAGACAGATGAGCACCAGAGACAGGAACATGGAGCATTCTCTGTTGTGGCACCAAGAATTTGGAACTTCCTCCCACAGGAGGCAGTACCAAGTTTTTTGATCTTTCAGGTTCCAGGCACAAACATTTTTATTTTCACAAACTTTCCGTCAGTCATCCCACCCACTCCACATGCATCTATTTTGAATTTGAACCAATGTTCTGAGGACACGGTCCAGTGGTTAAGACAGAAAAAGATGAAGGTGAGTCCAGACAATACTAAGGTTATGTTGGTTAGGAAAACTCTGGAAGGACCTGTATTGGATGGAGTAGAGTTGACACTGGTAGAGTAAGGTAAGTGACTGGGGGTGCTCATGGACCCAGACTAGCTGTTTGAAATGCAAGGCAGTGTAGTGACCAGGAAAGCCTTCTATTGGCTGCATTTGGTTCAGGAAGTGGTGGTTTATGAGTCAGTTGATAGCAAAGTTCAAAAAGTATGTGAAATCCAACAGCTAAGCCTTTGTGAAGACATGGGTTGTCCCTTGTGACTGCTTGCACATGACATAAAGAGTTGGACTTACGATCTAAATAAAGAGGCGCAGTCAATGTAGAAAGCTAGAGCCTTTCATATGGTTTTTTCAGCATTACTAGTGGAGGAAGGAAAGAAAGTAGGTAGAACGATATCTTCACTAAGATGAAAATTTGAAACAACCTTGGGAAGAAGGATATGTCAGCATATGAAGTGACCTTATTCTGGTGGCAGTTAAGGACAAGAGTCAGCCCATAGTGCTGCCAGTTCAGATACAAGGCATGCTGAACAGAGAGTGACCAAAAATCTGTTTTAAAGGAGACAGTTGCAAGTGGCCAGTGGTTCAAATGGTTTCTTGACCAGCTACAAAAGGACAACTTGTAGGTCTCATTGTGGCACTGGTGGTTGAACGATACGAGTACATCCCAATCAGTCCATAAAGAAATTATTTGATGAGAGGATGTGAGAAGTAATAGCTGGGTGGCAGAAACAGCAGCAAGATACACCTGAATGGAAGAGTGGGCTAAACCAAAGCAGTGTGGCTGCAAAAGTAACTCCAATATTGTAGAAAGTGGACAAGTTAGAGGGCTCATGCACTGATCAGTAACAAAAATGGAGGAGGAATCCATTTAGGATTGTACGATCTTCTTGGGGGGGGGGGGAGTTCCTTTATGGAGGATGTTCTTCATGGCCTGTGACAGGGTGTTCAAGGTGGATTCTCCATGTGTCAGGTTGCAGAATCATTCCCTGGTGCTGCAAGAGGTTGGAGGTAATGAACCATAATGACCCTGGCCCATATGCAGAACTTCAAGAACTACTGCTGATATGGTCAGAAAGGAATTATGAGGATGACATCAGGGTTGTGGCCCTCCACTTTTGCCAGCATTCTGGGGATTAATAGGAAAAGAGGAACATGAACGTGAGACTTCCTGACCAAGAGAGGAGAAAGGCATCACCAGGGGTTGTGCCCTTTTGAACAGAAATAAGGACATTTTTTTGTTGGCATGAGTTGCAAAAAAGACAATGGTGACAGCACCATTGAAAGACCATTTGTGTCCCATGATGCCCTGTCAATTCTGCTATGACATTTGTGGTTCCTGGAATGTTTATGGCAGCAGGAAGGATGCCATATTGGATGTGCCATCCCCACAGGCAATATTGCCAGGATGTTGTGGCTGCCAAACACAGTGCCACCCTGTTTATTGATATAGTATATCATGGTTGTGTTGTCCCTAACCACACAGACTGTCTAATCTTTCAAGAGGAAGTAATGCAAGGAGGTCCTTCAAGACTGCAAGGACTCCAAGTAGTTGATATGGGAATTCCATTCTTTGGGGGATTGTGAGATGCTCAAGTGTTGGTTCTGGTAGTGGGAGCCTATACCCCAGAGGGAGACACTGGTGATCAGACTGATGGAGTGACATGGAGGTCAGAAGCCCATTCAGATGCATGAGAGTGGGCCACCAAGCAAAAGCATGACAGACAACCCGAACAAGTGCTATTTTTTTGTGTTGGGAGTCCCTGAAAGAGCTGAAGTGATGAGGCAGTCAGGCCAACTGAACTACAGATATAATTGTGGCCATGAGCCCAATGAGTCTCTGGATTGAAACAGCAGAATGTCTGAGATAAATACAAGTCACTGACAAGGAAAATGATGATGATCTGCCTAAATATTTGGAGGAAGTCCTTGGTGCTGTGCACATCAAGAACAGCTTCTATGAATGGAATCCACTGGGAAGGTTCAAGATATGACATCTCTCCGTTGACCTGCAAGCCTAAAGAGGCTAAAAGGTGTAGGATGATGTGTAGGTGTCCCATAAGGATAGACAAGTGAGATGCCATGAGAAACCAGTAGTCAGTGTATGGAAAGACTGTGATAGCTCGCAGTCTCAGATGAGCTGCAACCACTGCCATACATTAGGTGAAGACAGTTGGGCAGTGGAAAGGCTGAAGGGCAGTACGGTGTACTGGAAGTGGCTGTTGGCTACTGCAAACCTAAGGAAGTGGTGCTGCTGAGGTCTGACTGATTATGTGGAAGCATCCTTCAAGTCTATGGACACAAACCCAGCCCAGAATACAAGGAGAAGGATAATGGTGAGTGTGACCATCCAAACTTGTGAGACGTGATAAAGTAGTTGACACCTCTGAGATCTAAAATGAGGCAAAGCCCCCCATCACTCTTTGGTATGGTGAAGTATCAGGAGTACAACCCCTGTCTCCTCTGTGAGTAAGTAACCAGTTTTGGGCTGTCTTGAGGGGGAAGGATTGTATTTCCTGATACAAGATGTTGGATAGGGGTGTGGGTTGGTGGCAATGTGTTGAATTCTGTGGCACAACCAAGCCTAACTATGGTGAGTACCCATCGGTCAGAGGTGAATGAGGTACTGGAGAAAGTGGGATGAGGTGGAAAAGTCAATGCAGATTTCAAAATCCCTTTTGGGGACCTGAATACTCTGGAGAAGTGAGCGGTTGTGAACAGGATGCAATTCAACATAGATAAGTGCACGGTATTACATCTGGGCTACAAAAATGTGAAGCACAAATACAGGATGGGGGATACACTTCTGGATAGTAGTGTATGCAAAAGAGAACTTGGAGTAAGAGTAGACTGTAAACTAAATATGAGCAGTCAGTGTGATGCGGTGGCAAACTCAGTCTTGGGTTGTATCAAAAGGGCCATTGCATCGAAATCGCAGGAGGTCATAGTCCCTCTCTATACTGCCCTGGTCAGGCTGTACCTGGAGTACTGTGTGCAGTTCTGGAAGCCTCAGTGCAAAAAGGATGCGGACAAAATTGAGAGGGTGCAGAAGAGAGCAACGAGAATGATCGGGGTCTGAAGCCTGAGCCCTACGAGGAAAGGCTGAGGGCCTTGGGAATGTTTAGTTTGGAGAAAAGGAGATTGAGGGGGGACGATTGCTCTCTTTAAATATCTGAAAGGCTGTCATTTGGAGGAGGACAAGGAGCTCTTCCAATTGGCAGCAGAGGATAGGACCCGAAGCGATGGGCTTAAACTACATGCAGAAAGGTGCCGGCTGGATATGAGGAAAAACTTTTTCACGGTCAAAGTAGTTCAAAGGTGGAATCGCCTAGGGAGGTGGTGAGCTCCCCTTCACTGGCAGTTTTCAAGAAGAAACTGGATGAATATTTGTCAGGGATGCTTTAGGCTCATCCTGCATTGGGCAGGGGATTGGACTAGAAGGTCTGTATGGCCTCTTCCAACTCTATGATTCTGTGATTCTGCGACTGTGCAGAGGAGGCTCGTAGGTCTGCTCAGGCCGCACTGATCTTCGCCACAATGTCTTTGGACTCCCCCTATTACAGGTTGCCCCATCCAGGGCCTCATCAATTGGCTCATCAGTCAGTCAAGGTTATCATTCTCATTCCTGTGGGCACTCCCCACTCAACCCGACGGCCACCACTGATCCCAATCTCCATCAGCACACTGGCACTGCTCAGAGGAACTCAACTTGTGCTGCTTTCGGTCTTGCTATTCACCCAGAAATTGGTCTCCCTCCAGAGGATCTCAACATTGTTGATCCTTGCACTGATCTCTGTCAACGTACCAACAGTCCTGAGAGGATCACTCTCCATGCTGGAGGTCCCATTCTGGGAGAGACCCCCTCCCAGGAGACCTCATGGCTTCTGATGCTCCACTGGCCCCTACAATTATGCCATTATCATCCATCTTCCAGTCTCAATCCAACCCCTAGTTGAGATACCAATAATAATAACTGTGCTTATATATAGCTGTTCTAGACAGATTAGTGCCACGCTCAGAGTGCTGAACAAAGCCACTATATCAGCTCAGTCCAAAGCACACTGTCCAGCTGCAGACCTGGCATTGGTCATTTTGGAGAATTGAGAGAGTCTTCTACGTCCACAACTGTCAAAACTGCCCCATCAGAGCCAAAGGCCTGTCATTTTTCTGCTACTCTTCAGTTGTCTTCAGAGACATCGGGTCTGTAACTGACTGTTTCTGAGAATGGCCCCAATCCAGTCTTCGGTTTCTCTTCAGAGGAGGAACTTCCTGACCACCCCCTGAATGACACCCTCTGAGCATAGCAGTCTCTTATGTTGAACAGCTGCTGCCCTAGAAACTGAAGTGGAAAACAAGCACAACTTAAAACAGGCCTGATCCTAGGGGTCTGGGACTCTGGTGGCCACCCAGGCCAGGCAGGTCAGGAAGTTGCATGAGTCTTGTCGCTTTGCTAAGCTTGTCTTCCAGCACACATTGGGGATGTTGAAGTCACCCATAATTATAAGGTTCTGATGTCTGGATACTCTACCAATCTGTTCAAGGAGGGCAGCATCCATTTCCTCTCCCTGGTCAGGCGGTCAGTAGCAGACTCCAACAACAATGCCCTTTGCCCTTCCCCCCCTTATTTCCACCCATATACTTTCCACCAGGCTGTCAACCACATTCTCCAGAACTTGCTGACAAGTCCTCACATACAATGCCACTCTGCCTCCTCTTCTACCCAGTTTTTCTTCAACAACTTGTACCCATCCACTACCACATTCCAGTCATGGGAATCATTCCACCAAGTTTCAGTAATTCCTACTATATCGTAGCCCTCTGTTTGCAAGAGAAGCTCAAGCTTGTCCTTCTTATTACCCATACTTCAGGCATTGGTATATAGGCACTTGTAGCCTTGTACCTTTGTTTGACCTGTCCTACTCAGGTGGGCCCCCGCTGTTATCACTTCTTCATTGAAATCCCCTTGTTGATCGTCCCCTTCCCACTGCGGCATCAGTTTAAAGTTCTCCTAATGAAGCTCTCCAGGCTCTTTCCCAACATTTTCTTCCCTGACCTTGAGAGGTGAAGCCCATCATGTGCTAGAAGGCCTTCTCTAAGGAAACTTATCCCATGGTCCCAGAACCCAAAGTGCTCCTGCCGGCACCACCACCTCAGCCAATGATTCATCTCGAGTATGGTCTGCTCCTTTTGCATTCCTCTTCCTTTGACAGGAAGAAGAGAATACCACCTGTGTCCCCACTGTCTTCAACTGCCTTCCAAGAGCTTCACAGTCCTCTTTAATTCTTGCAATGGTATTCGCAGCCGTGTCATTAGTTCCCACGTGAACCCGCACAAATGGGTACTGATCAGTCGGTCTAATCAGTTTCGGCAGTCAGTCTGTAATATCCTGAATTCTGGCTCCCAGCAAGCAACATATCTCTTGTAGGGGATCTGGCCTGGACACATGACGTTCCATACCCCTAAGCAGAGAGTCCCCGATGACCATCACCTTCTGTTTTCTTCCACTTCCGTGTGGCCCCATACCCTCTTCACTCCCTCAAGGTTTTTGTGGTTCTCTTTCCACTCTCATCTCCGTCACCATCTCAAGCACCTCAAAACGATTCTTGAGCTCCAGTGGACCAGAGCGTCGCCTCAGTCCACGTCTTCCAGTTTGTACTGCAGAACTGAGAGGAGGCTCAGAAGGGAGATCGACTCTTCCTTCTTCTCTTGGACTTATTTCTTCATGCTTGTGCAGAGCCCCCAGGCTCTTCTCAGTAAAATCCTCCCCTTCCTTGATTTCCTGAAGGGTGGTAATCCTCTCCTCCAGGCTCTGAATCTTCTCCTCCAAAAGCCTGACCAGCTTACACTTCTGATAAGTGAAGTCCATCTTCTCTTTCGGAAGGAAAACAAACATGGCATACTCCACGCAGGTGACTGGAAAGGGGCCTTCTGTCAACATCATCACCTTCCACGTATATTCCAAGAGTACTCTTCTAGCTGCAGGTTCCTTTCCTTCTCCTTCTCAGAGCCCAGATAGCTGTGATGTGCCTCTGGTGAGGAGGAGCCTAATTCAATCAAGGCTCACTCAGTAGAGGGTGCGGCCAGCAACTAGCCCCAGACAAAACAGACACTCTCCGATCAGTAACAATCCCCCTTTGCAATCAGCTCCAACTCAGGCAAAAAAGACAAACAGAAACACTTACTCCAACTGGCACCACTTTAGAGCAGGCTCTACACACTCACACAGCCCCAAACACTGTCCTCCCACACAGTAACCTCAGCAAATTCCCCCAGCAGTTAAGGAAGGCAACAGAAAAAGACTCACCACTCTAGCAGCTCCCTTTCCTGTTCCTTCTCAGAGCCCAGATGGCTGTGATGTCCTCTGACTAGCCCTTAGAAAGCAATTTTCCTAAAATGATGAGGTTGTGTGGGTCCCCTCAGTTTGCTAAGAGGGTTGTCACAATCACTGACAAATATGGGACAGATTTTTTTATTTTTAATAAACGTATAAGGCAACTTGATATATTAGCAACAAGGATTTTGTTGCCTTAACTTGGAAAAGAAGATCAGAGAAATGTGGTATATGTAACAAAACTGGAGTTGGCATGGGGGGGGGGGGAGTTCTCGCAATGTGTAGAAAACAGACAACAATCTGCTCTTTGTTGATCCTTTTTTGCATCACTCAAGGATGTTGAACCATGCTGCTAAATTAATTGAGTTGCACAACTCACAAGCTTCAACAGAAGCATATACAGATAAAGTCTTTGTGCTGATTAAAATATGGTAACTTTGTGCAACAGCTTTATTCTTTGGCAAATGCTTCTGGACATACATTATCATTTTTGAACCTGAATAAATGCAAACTGAAAAGTTCAATTGACTGGTTGCCTCCAAAACATTCTCAGGATTCTGTTCTCAAGCTTACCCACTTGAAATGGCTTTATGTCTACTAGCTATGGCTTGTATTCATTGTGGATTAGAGCAGCAGCTCTCTGATTCAGGACACCTTTGAAGTGTGCCCCCAAAGGTATTCGGCTAGTCTAGAGAACATGGCGTGACCTTCAGTAAACCTATGACACACTCTACTTTGAGGTTTGCTGTTTCCCTCTGCAGGATTACAGTTGCCGTCTAGATACTAAGAGCCAAGCTCTATGCAGGGTGGATAAAAAATCAATGATTATTTAAAAAAAAATCAGATTTTTTTAATTTAAATCGAATTTTTTTTATTTAAATCAATTTTTTTTATTTTAATAGGATTTTTTAAATAAAATGCTTTTTGAGGAAAATATATTATCATCCAAAAGGTTATTCCATCATGAAATAAGGGGTAGTTTTTAATTATGTAGCATAAGGCTGTATATGTTTAAATTTTTTGGTAAATAAATTCCATTAATCCATTCACAATGTCATGCTCTTCCAGAGGTTTCTGTAAGATTACTGGGCAGTTTCTCTGGCTACAAGATATTATCACAGATGCTTGGTTTTGCAGTTCTCAAAACTGTGAATTTGTGTCTGCAGAGATCACATGCCTCTTCTTCACAGCAAAAATGTTATAAAATGAACAGAGTTGGAAAAAACCTTAATCCCTTTGTTCTACAAACCTACGTACACAGAATCAACCCCTTAAGTGCTAAGTTTCAAAAAGTTCAAAGAATAGAAAAAGATTGTTTGGAGTGGAATAGATCTACACAAGAAGAAACTAAGTGTGAGGAGGGAGGGGAGGGCAGTAAAAATGAGTGAAACTGGAGATAATTCACCTCACAATAATTTCATAATTATCTACAATGTGCTTCTAATAGTATTAAAAATCAATATTTTTATATAACTGGAGAACTAATATGAACAGTTGTTATTCTAAAAATGAAATCTTCATCTAGTTGTATATTAAGGTTATACCAGCAAGAATGAATCTTTGTGTAGAAAACTATGATTTAAATCTAGTCTTACTGACTAGTGATTTAAATCGTGATTTAAATCATGATTTAAATCAATTTCATTTAAATCAAATCCACCGTGGCTACAAGTGATGCCTGACACCAGGAGGACACGTGTCAGTTTCCTGAAAGTTTTGATGGGAAGTGTAGGTGTCTTGTTTGACTGCTGCTGTCAGCTTAGCTCCTTCCTAGCCACTGGGGGCTGGAGGTTGCCAAGGAATTCACATAGTTAACAACATAAAACCCATATAACTTGCAGAGTTGGAGGGACAGCGCCTGCATAGAGATTGCTAGTTTTTACCACATATGTTTATTACAAGTCAAAGCCACTGCCGGCGGGGTGCAGGGAGCTCACCTTCTGCCGGCCCAAGGGAGCCCCTGGAAGTTGCCTCTGCTCCAAGCCCCCTTGTACTGTTTCTCCGCCAGCCGGCAAAGCTGCCAGCAGCCAGGACAGTTGGGAACGCTCCACCAGCGGCAGTACAGGAAGCTTCCTGAGCCTTGCCAGCCCCACGCCTACTTCACGCCCACCACTTGCTGCCTCCTTTAGATTGGAGGAAGCCACTGCAGCTCCCCTCCTGCCCTGTCTCGGACCGGAGAGTCGCACAAGATCCGGCAGGAGGCGGGGCAGTTCAGGAAGCTTCCTGTGTCTCACCTGCCTCACGCCTGCTATAGCTCGCCCAGCCTTTGTGGGCCCTACCTGCAACCACCTCATTGTCTGGAGGAAGCCTCTGCAGCTCCCCTCCCGCAGGATCGACCAGGAGGTGGGGGGGGCTCTCAACAGCTGGCCAGAGGAAGAAAACAGTTGGGCCGGAAGGGGTATGCTGCCGCCGGCAGGCAAAGCAGGCGCAGGATGGGCAAGGTGCAGGAATCTTCCTGCGCTGCAGCTAGCAGAGTGCTCCCAACTGTCCCAGCTGCTGACAGCTGGTGAGCTCCATGCACCCCACTGCCAGCAGCCTTGGCTTGTAATAAGCTTATGTGGCAAATACTAGCAATCTCTATGCAGGCACTGTCCCTCCAACTTTGCAAGGTTTTATGTTGTTAACTATGTAATTCCTTGGCAAACTCTAGCCCCCAGTGGCTGGGAAGGAGCTGAGCTGGCAGTGACAGTCAAACAAGACACCTACACTTCCCATCAAAACTTTCAGGAAACTGACACGTGCCCTCCTCATGTAAGGCGTCAATTGTAGCTTGGCTCTAAACCACAAGATACTAAACTAAAAGGATCAATGGCATGAATCTGGGCAATGATTGTTCCTCACATTATCTTGTCCATTTGCTGTACCACCAAAAACCTTCCAAGCGTTCACAATTTGATAGTGGAAGCCAGATTTCTAGCAGTGGAATGTACATGGAATTTAAAGAAAGTGTTGGGGATTGGAATTTATGCACCTAATGGAGCAAAAGAGAGTTTTTTTGAGGATTTGAGGAAGCAATTAGATGAACTTTCTTATGACCAGATAATTCTTGCAGGAGACTTCAATGGAGTCACAAATTTGGAGCAGGATAAAAAATCAGCAACGGCACAAAAGAAAAGAGGATTATTACCAAAGACTTTTTTTGCATTAATGCAGCAGGAAACTTTGGAAGATGTATGGAGAATACAGAACCCCACAGGTAGACAATATACATTTTTCTCCGCAAGACATTCCACTCTATCACGAATTGATATGATCTGGGCCTCAAAAGATTTAGTGCTTTGGACTAAGGATGTAGAAATAATGCCTATGGTAGGCTCAGATCACAACCCAATCATGTGGAAGTTTGGAAAAAGATCTAAGAGGAAAGGATGGAGAATAAATGAGGACTTGTTACAAGAGGGAGAAAATATGGAGATGTTGAGAAGGGAAACTAAGTTCTTCATACAGTACAACATGAACCGAGAAGTACCAACCAACAAGGTATGGGATACATACAAAGCAGTAATTAGAGGTATACTGATGGACTTAAATGGAAGAGCTCGAAAGAAAAGAGAGGAGAAGAGACAGGAGATTATGGAAAAAATAAAAGCCAAAGAAATACAATTAAAGAAAAGACCAGGGAAAAAGAAAATTTACCAGGATATTAAAATCCTTCAAGAGCAGTTGACGGCAATGAATAATAAAGAACTGGAATGGAATCTTAAGAGATTGAACCAAAAGTCGTTTGAAGGTGCAAATAAACCTGGGAAATACCTGGCATGGCAATTGAAGAAGAGAAAGGAGAAAAAGACAATAAATAAAATATGTGAGGACAATAAAGTACATTTGGAACAGACTGCTATTAGTAGAGCTTTTTACAAATTTTATGCTAAATTGTATGACAAAAAAGAAGTGAATAAAGACTCAATAGCGGCATATTTGGGGAAAATGAAGCTTCCAGTAATTTCGGAAGATTGGAGAGACAAACTGAATAGTGAAGTAACAGAGGAGGAGATAAGAAAGGCAATTCAGACAACAAACCTGGGAAAGGCGCCAGGACCTGATGGACTTACAGCTAAATTTTATAAGGTAATGGTCAATGAACTGGTACCATTCCTAAAAGAAGTGATCAATGGTGTTTTGAGAGACCAAAGAACTCCAGATACTTGGAGTGAAGCTAATATATCATTGATCCCCAAAGAAGGACAAGACTTGACTAATGTTAAAAACTATAGGCCAATTTCCTTACTTAACAATGACTACAAGATCTTTGCGAAGATCCTGGCAGAAAGAGTAAAGGGATGGTTATCCGAAGTTATTGGAGAAGAACAAGCTGGTTTTTTACCGAATAGGCAAATCAGAGACAATCTAAGGACAGTTATAAATGCTATTGAATATTACGACAAGCGTTGTGATAAGGAGGTTGGTTTCTTCTTTGTGGATGCTGAGAAAGCATTTGACAATTTGAACTGGGACTTTATGTTTGCCACCATGGAACAGCTACAAATGGGGGAAAGATTCATAAGAGCAGTGAAAGAAATTTACAGAGACCAGAGTGCAGCAATTGTGGTGAATGACGAGCTGACTAAAAAACTGACTATTGGCAAAGGTACAAGACAAGGTTGCCCGTTGTCTCCACTGTTGTTCATTTTAGTCTTGGAAATTTTGATGATACAGATTCGAGAAGACAATACGATCCGTGGAATAAAAATAAAAGACTTTTCCTATAAGGTCAGAGCATTTGCAGATGATATAATGTTAATTGTGGAAGATCCAATTGAAAACATGCCTAAGGTAATAGAAAAAATTAAAGAATTTGGAGATCTGGCAGGTTTCTATATAAACAAAAAGAAATCAAAGATATTATGTAAAAATATGACTAAACAAAAACAACAGTTATTAACGGAAATTACAGACTGTGAAGTAACAAGTAAGGTGAAATATTTGGGAATTGAACTGACTGCAAAAAATATAGATCTATTCAAGAATAACTATGAGAAATTGTGGACTCAAATAGAGCAAGATTTGATTAAATGGAATAGATTGAATTTGTCATGGTTGGGAAGAATTGCAGTAGTTAAGATGAATGTGCTGCCAAGAGTGATGTTTTTGTTACAGACAATACCAATTATCCGGGACTCTAAACAATTCAAAAAATGGCAGAGGAAAATATCGGATTTTGTTTGGGCAGGCAGGAAGCCTAGGGTGAAAATGAAAGTATTACAGGACGCAAGAGAGAGAGGTGGAATGCAACTGCCCAATCTAAGACTTTACTATGATGCAATCTGCTTGGTGTGGCTGAAAGATTGGATGACTCTGAAAAATCGTAAACTACTGTCCTTAGAGGGATATAAAAAAATATTTGGATGGCATGCATATTTGTGGTATGAAAAAGTAAAAGCAGACTCTATGTTTTTGCACCATTATATCCGTAGAAGCCTCTTCACAATTTGGAAGAAGTACAGAAACTACCTGCAAGAAGGAACTCCCTCTTGGGTGGTTCCTTATGAAGTAATAGACCCGAGAACTGTTGACAATGAACAACGATGTTTAACATATAAGGAAATAACACGAACAGACCTTTCCAAGTTAAGAATAAAAACGCAAGAAGAGTTGTCTTCAAATTATGATTGGTTTCAATATAGACAGATTAGAGACCTTTACAACTCGGATTGTGCAAAGGGAGGGATAAGAATAGAGAACTCAGAACTAGAGGAAGTAATTCTACAAGAAGATAAAAAGGAAATCTCTAAGGTCTATAAGGTGTTGTTAAAATGGTATACTGAAGATGAGACAGTTAAAGTGCAGATGGTGAAGTGGGCTATAAACTTTAATAAAGAAATAACAATGGAGGCGAGGGAATACTTGTGGAAAAATACGTTGAAGATTACGACATGCACTAACATTAAAGAGAATGTCTATAAAATGATTTATCGTTGGTATTTGACACCAAAGAAAATTGCGCTAGGGAACTTAAATATGTCTAACAAGTGCTGGAAATGTAAAAAACATGAGGGATCTTTGTATCACATGTGGTGGACTTGTGAGGTAGCTAGGCAGTACTGGGGGGAAATAATAAGAGTAATAAGTGAGATTTTACAATTTCAAGTTAATAAGAACCCAGAACTCCTGCTACTGAACTTGGGAATGGAGGATATTCCAGCACAATACAGGACATTGCTATTTTACATGACGGCAGCGGCTAGACTTTTGTACGCGCAGAAGTGGAAAGTACAAGAAGTGCCAACCATCGAGGATTGGATTTATAAATTGCTGTACATGGCGGAGATGGACAAAATGACAAGAAGATTGAGAGACCTTGATCCAGGACAGTTTAACACGGACTGGGAGAAGCTGAAACAATACTTGGTGAAAAAATGGGAGGTGGGAGGAGAACTGTGGCAGTTTGAAAATTACTGAAATATAACAAAAGAAGAGAGAAGTGACTATACCGGGGGGGGGAGAGTTGAAAAATATCTAAGCAATTATTTTATTTGACTATTAGGGATAGAAACTGATTAATCTCATTGCTGGCAGATAATGGTATAATGGAGAAACTGTATAATCAAAATGAATGAATACAACAAAGTAGGGGAAAATATATAGTAATATACAGAATATGAGTCAAATTGATTGACTTATGCTTAAAGTATAAAACAAAGAGTAATATATGGAGTATGGGTTAAATTGATTGACCTATATTGAAGGCATGCAATGTTTATAATGTACTTAAAGTTATGTATAATGAGGAATAAATTGTTTGTTCAATATAGAGGAGATCAGAATGAGTAAGATAGAGTACAGGTTACCAAAATGATTATTGAAGAATATATGCCAGAAATGTATTATCTAGTTGTTAAGTTAAATGGAAAGGGAAATGAGACAGCATTGTGATATAATAGGTAAGCTTAGAAGAGAGTGAAAGTATACGTTTAATAGGTAAAATAAGTTTGAAATGAGTAGGGGAAAATAGATAAGGGGTTGGAAAACTGTTGGAAGTCAACAAAAGGGGGGGAAGGGAGGGGGTTAGAATTGGAATTTTTTAAAGGAAATTGATTGTAATGGACATTAAAATATTTCTAATCCAATAAAAAACTTTAAAAAAAAACAATTTGATAGTAACAAATCCAGCACTTCTGTGTGTTCATATGTTTTAAAATACAAGCTTTTAAAATACATGAAGCTGCTTAATAATCAGTGGTCGCACAGTCACAAAAAATAAGCAACTCATACTCTAGAAGTATACCTAGAGTCCAGAAATCATGCCAATGAACTTACCCCATGCTAAGCTAAAGACCTAAACACACACATGCACACTCTTTTGGTTCAGCCAGTATCAAGAACTGCCATGACTAAAGAAACATTTAGAGCCACAGAAATGAAGTCTGTTCCAGAGGTAAATCGCAGGGCAGAGACGCATCATTCCGCAGAATGGTACCACCTTCTCCTATGCCCCTCCTACATGTGACAGCTAGCCCCTTCCAGGGAACCATACCCCTTTCCACCCCCACCCTTGCCGCTCCTCTTCATCCCGGACAGGCATCTGTTTGGAAACCGGATCTTTGTTTCCAAGCTGGCTCCTGCTGCTTTAGGCTCTGTTTGATGTCAGGATCCTCTTGTCTGTAACATAATCAACCTCTCCCAGCAACCATCAGGCTAAGGGATTACGGGAAAGAAATAATCCACCAGCAGTAACGGCAGCAGAAGCCGAAGAAAGAAACAAAAGCTCCTGTTTTCATGTAAATGCTGGCCCAAACCAATGAGCCTGGAACTCCAGGGAGGTCCAGAATTTGACCTCACAGCTGGGCAACTCTCAAAGACAACAGCCTCAGAAAGTTGCAGTATTTGCTACTCAAGCAACTTCTGTTATCCCAGATAAGGACAGTTTAGCAAGCAGATCAAGTTTATCATTGGGAGGGAAGGTACAATAAGAACCAGCTTGCAACTATTTCAACTAATTACAGAACTTCTGAATTTTATATATATATATATATATTTGTTGGGAACCTGGTTACAAATTATCACTAAATGGGATTTTCTAGCTTTGGAATGCTGACTTTCATTTTATCGCGAAGTCTCAAAACGCTGCTTAAAAATTAAAGCCAGTAACTTAATGAAATCTCATCACCCCAGGATTTAGCTGGCTTCTGTCTTAACACATGTTCCTTCTGAAACAAATTAGACAGAACCTTTGTATCATGACTATCCTGCCTTCATTTAGAAGGGTAACATAAGGCAGAGCTATCACAAACAAGGCTTTAAAAATCCTAAGAAAATGCCCAACACGCATGCTTAAAAATCAAAATATAGTGTTGGCAAAGTATTCATCCTGGTGCCTGGGAATTTTTAATATTGTCCAGTCCTCAGAAGCATGATTAATTGGAGGTTTAAAAAAAGCCAAGCAAATGCCATGCTAGCACCATCTTTCTACTCAAATGTAGAAGCACTTAAAATACCAATGGGATATGCAGTATATAATAAACAGCATAATCCAGTGAACAAGATAACCTAGTGATCAAATCCTAGCAGTCAAATTGCTACGTATCTTTAGGACAGGCAGAAAGATGAATTTATGGTATGCGGCCATAGGACTTTACAAGTTAAAAACATATTTTCAACTCGAGAAGTGTAATACATATCTTTACATTATTCTCAATCTTCATTTCCCACCTGAAAAACTAGAATAATTAAATGATTGGAAAACTCTTTAAAATCTGATCAGAAGTAAAAGAACATTTATTATTTACTATGATTCCACTTCTATCCTGATTTTTTTTTAATTAAAAAAAGGCTTGTTCATGATTTCTATCAAATTGTAATTCTCTTTGAGATTCCAAAAAGCCAGTACAAGTCCCTGGATTATCTTGAAACAATTATCTGTTGTGGTGGTTCACAGAACCATCCTCAGAAACTCCAACATGGATGGCATAATCAGCTGAAGTTCTTTTAAACACAATTTACATGAATGAGTGAGCCACAAAGCATTCCCATGAACACGGCTCTGCGCCTCAGAAGCTGCCACAGGTTAAGAATCAAGAGTTCCTGAAACCACTATAACCACCATTTGTTTTGGCACAATTTAGTGCACAGATTTTGTCACACTCATTGTCTAACTGCAGTCCTGGGGGGGGGGGGTTGTTTCCTTCTGGTCAGATTCTTTTTATTTTATTTTTTAAAATTATTTTATTTATATCCCACCTTTCTGCCTGGCAGGGACCTAAAAAGGCTTATATAGTTCTCCAATTAATCCTCATAACTACCCCAAGAGGTAGGTTAGGCTCAGGTGGTGTGACCAGCCTGAGGTCACTCAGCAAACCTCCATGGCAGTGTGGGGATTTGAACCTGGGTCTGATATTCTAGCCACTACACCACGCTGGCTCCCTTACAAGGTCCCTGACCATCTGTCATCTAATGGAGCCTGCAGTCTGATTTGTTTACTTTGACTATCCTGGAACAGGGCATTTACATTTTAGGCTGTGTTTTCCTCATCCCCAAAGAAGCTATAAGTAAATCCCCCAACAGAGAACGCAGGCCCAGCATCCTGACAAGATGTTTTAGGAGAAAGAAAAAGGCAGTTGCTACAAAGAGAGCAGTAGACTAAAGGACAGAAATGCCGCGACAGCCTTACAGATGCACAAACATGACATCTCTAGGACTGTACCAATCTGCAGGACTGCATACCATCCTTTTAAGAGCAGCTCCGCTCTCCCAAGCACCAGGACAGGCCACGTGATAACACACACATGCTGAGCTAATGAGCAACTGAGCCTATGACTGCTGGATGGATACAGAGCAACGACAGGCTACCCAGATTAGCAGGTTAGTACATGCCAATCACGGACACCATTCAGAAGGGCCATGGCTGGGTCATCCCAGCAAGGATTCCTCCCAGCACATTCCTGATAAGCCACAGGGAGCAACCACATTCTCAACAAGACAGGGGATCAGTGATATAACCCCCATAGTGATCTGTGTCAGTACAGAAAGGCAAACAGCTTCTGGGCAATGTTCTAATCTCCATCAACCACAGACTTTACCAAGAAAGCTGAACAATTTCCACAAGCAAAAAGGTGCCTTAACAAGAAGTGAAGGTGAAATCTACCAGTGTAAACAAGCTTTCCTGGTATCACTGAAGGCAACCATCCTGCTACTATAGCCATCACAGTTAAGTGCTGCATCCCCCAGCTACGGAACAAAAGCTGATCTTGATACATAAACAATGGGAAGAATACAAAACTCTTTCTCAATTCTCTGAAATTTCTGTATGTTTACAACAGATTCAGGAGGTTAACAAAATTCCTATTCAACAAAGACTAGAAACTGGACACATGATTATACTCTCCCCACAATATCTCACCACTTGCACTGAAACCACCATAAAGGCAAACTAGGCAGC
This sequence comes from Eublepharis macularius, assembly GCF_028583425.1. Taxonomy (NCBI): domain Eukaryota; kingdom Metazoa; phylum Chordata; class Lepidosauria; order Squamata; family Eublepharidae; genus Eublepharis; species Eublepharis macularius. The sequence goes on from NC_072795.1 coordinate 66,672,492, forward strand.
TACGTAAGGAACCAAAATACCAAGGCCACTTACCTCAGCTATGCAAATTACCTGGAAAGAGTAATTACCTGAATGTCAGGCAAAACAGTTGGCCTGACATTCTAGCAGCACAATAAAGAATCTATTAATCAAATGTTTGGGGGACAGAAACAGCAGCTATCTGCAAATGATGCAAAACTGAATTATTCAAGAAGGCTTTTTACTCAGATAGGAGAGCTGTTCTGTAAGAAAGTGGTCTCATAGAGACCCATCAGTAAACCGATAGGGAGGGACCACAGACTTTACTACTGTGGCTGTAAATATTGATAGACTATAGACTCCATTATTATTGCTGTATGATCCTACTGGATAGTTCCTATGTTGTTTAATATGACAGTCACAGAACTGCTTACGCTCTGTTTCAGCACTTCTTCAGCTCCGTGTTAAAGTGCAAATGGTGAAATGGGCCATAAATTGTAACAGAGACATAACAATGGAGGCGTGGGAACACTTGTGGAAGAACACCTTAAAGGTATCAACATGCACCAATATTAAAGAAAATGTATATAAGATGATGTACAGATGGTACTTAACACCGAAGAAAATAGCATACGGAAATAATCAAATGTCTGATAAATGTTGGAAATGTAAGAAACATGAAGGTTCATTTTATCGTATGTGGTGGACTTGTGATGTTGCAAGGCAGTTCTGGAAGAATATTATAGAAGCTATGTCTCAAATTCTACAAATCCAAATAAATAAAAATCCAGAACTGCTTTTGCTGGACTTGAACTTAGATGGAATTATTCCACAAGACAGAACATTAGTATTTTACATGACAACGGCAGCAAGAATATTGTATGCTCAAGTGTGGAAGACACAAGAAGTGCCATCTGTAGAGAATTGGATACAAAAATTACTACATATGGCTGAAATGGACAAATTAATAAGGAAGCTAAGAGAACAAAATCCAGAAGAATTCTTTAAAGACTGGGGGAAATTGAAACAGTATATAGAAAAAAAGTGGGACGTAAAAGGGGAGATGTGGGCATTAGATAATTTTTAGTTTTTGATTAAGGGAGGAGTTAGTGATCATTACAAGGGGGAAATATGGACAATGATGTGAAATAGTAACTGGGTTAAGAGAACAATTTATTTGCTAAATAGCCAAATAATATTAAGCAGAGTAGTTAGATATTGGGTTGGAAAGCTGTTGGAAGTCTATAGTAGAAAGGGAGGAGGGAAAGGGGGGGAATAGATTAAGAATGGGCAGATTTGGGAAATGTAAACATTTATATTATACTCACCCAATAAAAATTTTTTAAAAAGCACTTCTTCAGCTCTGTATTGGATTTCTGCAGATTTTCTAAATCTTTGCAAATCTACATGGATATACTGATTACATATTTTATTGAAATGTCTTTGATATTGACTGTACTGATTCATACTGTGTAATATGCCTTGAGTATCGATGAGAAAGGCGGACGATAAATAACAAACAAACAAATATATATATAAATAAAGCAGGTCTCTGGAAAGGCAGCACGTAGATTTTCTAAGTAAATAAAAAAGGAAGGCGGAAATAAAGAAGTTACAGATTAAAAATGAAAATGAGAAAATAGTATCCTAACTAACAACTATGCACTTATTATGCTGCTCAGTTGCAGGAGAGGTTAATTAGCTTAACCATGCCCTGGTCACTACCACATTAGCTTAAACAGCAAGCAGACCTGATCCTAGCTACCTACAACTCACTACTATCACTGCTAGGCAATACAGACAGCACTTCAGATTGTTCCAAGACATTCCACACATAACATTTCAGCAATGACTATAATGCTTTGCAAAGTAAGGTAGAGTTATTACACCCATATTGCAAAGAGCACTGGCTTGTCTAAGGCTTCTTTAGAAGGCAATAATTGAACTGGGCACCTCCATCATTCATAGATCAGTCCCTAGCCACACCACATATCCTTGGAGAAGCCCTTGCACACTGACAACCTGTAAAACACAGATATCAAATTGCTGTGTACCTATGGTCAGTGACAAAAAACACTTTGCCTGGGCCTTGGTTTGCATGAGAGAAAACATCAGAGTTTAATGTAGCATATGGGGAGGGAGGCATTCCTCAGAGGCCATACTAGAGGCCAGATGGAAGCCAATTATAGACAGATTGCGCCTCTCTGATCCCTATTTTATATTGATTTGAAAGGCAAATGCCAGAGTCAGTAAAAATGTTTTCCATGTTAGAAATCTATGCCATTCTCCAAGAGAATACCAAAGAATGGAGGAATGCCAGCTTGCTACCAACCCTTGTGACGTCAAGGCCACACACTTCCATTAGCAAAATGATCTAGAAATTCAAGGCCCCCTTGCTATGTTCCAGTTTGTGTCTTCACATCACTAGATGTAAAGGCCAACTTTCCAATAATGCTTTGCAAGCAAACCATGCTACTTGTACTGGACATATGAATGGTCTGGAAAACCCAACATAAATAGATATTAGCGTCCACTTCTTACTTTTGACCTTATGCTGTGTGCCTGCATGGCAATGTTACTGGGTGAACAGATCATTACAAGCAAGGAAAGGGGGAGGGTCAGAGCTATGCCTTCCCCTCTCCCTTTCATCTCGGTTCAAGGAACGGAGTGAGGAAGGCATCTGCTGAAGTCATCAAGCCCATCCAGCCTAAACGGGGAAACAAAGAACATGATCAGTTGGCAGGCCCCTACCCTTCCACAAACTGCTCTGCTGCCCCAGCACTGCTAGCAGTGTGTGTGTGTGGGGGGGCCTTTTCTCTCTGCATGTACCACTCATTCCATATATCCCAACCATGGCAGTTCCAGCACTGTGGCAGTTTCCTAGGCCCTTGTTACTTTTACCTATAACTCATCCTCTGTTGATCACAAATGGTCAAGAAGAAAGTTACAACAGGCACAGCTTTCTTCATCTCCTCCAGTGCTTGCAAGACCAAATTACAAACAGGGAGCTTTAAAAGGGTCAGGAATTTCAGGGCTGCAGCTTCTTCCCTAGAGAATAATATGATTCATATACAAATTCCAAAGGGAAGTAAGCGCCCATTGAGGCAGTGGTTCTGCCAAACAAGTCTAAGGCTCTGGTGCAGGATCGCCAAGGATCACATGCACAGAGGCTTGGCAAGAGTCCAAATCCAACAAACTGGGACCCACACGTGGTTCCTGTTCTCAGCCCTCCTGTCCTCCCACGTCCAAATTCTCCAGTAAGATAATTAACATACACAACTACCTAAGGAGTTCCCAGCTCTCTTCCTTACACCCTCAACAGGGATCTTAAGACTGGCAGGGACCAGGCCATCATGTTCTTTCCTTTACCCTAGAATAGGTCCTTTTAGCCACTCATCTCACAAGCTTGAACCATAACATCACCATTTCAGATTCAAACAAAGTATGTCCAGTTTCCATAGGTGCCAGAGTTGAACGAAGAGGAACTGGTGAGGCACTGCAAGCACAAGCAAGTGTACAGGAACGAGCATGGTCTACTAGCAGCTATGCATGCATTCCAAGGTAAAACACAACAGTGAGCACAGAAACATGCGAGCACGCGCACACATTAAAGGAGTCCTTTTAGCCACTCTCTTTAGCACACAACCACAAGGTATGCTTTTGAGGATCTCTGTTCAGTTTGGTTGCATTCACTTTTGCAACTGTGCTTGTGGAGCCTGTCCTAGCACTAGCCTGGCATGACTTTCTTGCTGGTCTTCATGCCTGCATACTTTGTTTCACTGCCAAAGGCAGCATCAAATACTCGTTTCCCCTATAATTATGCTCTAAGTTACAGGACCGTTTTGTTGTCTTTTCAGGCACTATGCACACAACTCCTGCAAAACTTATTCACTAGACTTGAGCATGTTGATGTCACTCTAGAGAACCGTTCTGGGACCACACAGCCCTCTTCCTGGAGGGGGGGGGAGGTGCAAAGGGGACAGGAACCAAACACTACTTTTCATGAACTGGCAGTGACTGTCTGCAAAACCATCCAGCCCCCTCCTGGTTCACGTGAATCCTACTGCCCATGGTAATCTAAAAGGGCTCTGGGCATCCATCAATCTATTCTCCAAGCGCACATCCTGACCACAAGCGATCTGGAGCAGGCCACGGCCAAACTCTCGCTGTGAATGAAAGAAGAGCGTCGTTGAAGCCCACAAGGCCAGGTGGAGAAGCCCACTGACTAGAAAGAAATTGTCCCACGTCGAACAGGAAAACTGGCCACCATTACGCACGCACTGGCCCGACCCGGGGGGGAGAGCCTCTCCTTCCCCACGGTCCGGGAGATCAAGTCGAGAGCTCCCAGCCGACGATGGCGTCGGGGGCGTTGGACAGGAGGAGTATTCAAAGAGGGAGGGGAGAAGAGGCTCGCCAGAAACCCCGCCGTGCTTCTGCTCGGCTGCTCTCAGACCCGTGGAGAACAAGCGGCGCAGCGGGACAATGCGGGCAACTCGGCTTCCTCCTCACTGCCCTCCAGGGTAAGTCTGAGAGAGATTCGGGGATGGGAAGCGGCAGCCCCTTTCGTCTAGTCCGGCAAGTCCAATCGAGCCTGCAACTCCGGCGCACAGATCGGCTCAGCTAGAAGGGGGGACGATACAATCAACCCCTCCGGGAAAGTGGGGGTGGGTGGAATGGCACCCCGTCCGCTCCCCGAAAGTGCCTCGCAGCCTCCCCCCGCCCCGAGCCCCACACCTGGCCTGGCCGCCTCCATGGTGCCGCTTCGCAGTTCGGCCGCGCAGGGGCAGTTCTCCTAGCCGGCTCGCAGCAGCGCCGCCGCGTCTGGACAAGTTTGAACAGGCTCCTCCCCTCGGCTGCCCCGGACTCTAGTCGGAGCCGTCCCCCTGCGGCCGCCCAGCTCCTCCTCCTCCTCCTCGGCCCTGCCGGAGTCGCCGAAGATCAGGCGCGCAACTCCAGAGCGCAACATTCCAAGAGCGCGTCAGAGCGCAGTTTCGCCTCCCCACTCGCGGAAGCGTCCCGGATCCATCCGGTGAAGCACACGCTTCCTTATGCACCAACTATGTGCGAATGCGGAATAACACACAGGGTGTCACTTGTATTTAGCACCCACTGTGGCTCGACGCTGTACAGAACAGGATCCCTCCCAGGGGGCATGCCATCTGCGTCATAAGGCTGGGCAGGAACCCCTCCGCCCACTCGCCAGTCTCTCGGCCTCCCAAAGGCCTCGCTTCCCGCTCTGCGTTCGATTAGCGCCCCTGGACTCCACCAACACCTCTCCCTACTTCCACGGAGTTTGTTTCTCTTGGTCAGGCCCCAGCCATCCACCGTCCCCATTCCCTGCCAGCATCAAGGAATGATCCTCGCTCGGCCTCCAAAAGTCTGGTGTTGGAGTGTTTTATTCATACAGAGAAAATCCCCCAAACAGTCTGGTTAAATCACTGTGGCACTTCATTTCGCTGCCACTTCATGGCACACCATCTCCCACCCCCACATGTGTTCATTCCTAAATACCTGGCACAGTGGAAGATCGTGGGATTGACTTGATGACGCTTTGCCTTTTTTCAGGAGTGCAAGTTCACTTTTCTCAAACAGCCCACAGCACTCTTGATGACCAGAGTCGTCCTAATGTGGCAGCCTTGAGACGTTCATTCCACAACTGATACCAGGCCTTTTGTTTCTGGTAGGGTTGCCATCTCTGGTTTGGGAAATTCCTGGAGATTGGGGGGGGGGCGGAACCTGCAAAAGGCAGAGTTTGGGGAGGCGAGGAACCTCTGTGGCGTATAATGCCATAGTCCACCTTTCAAAACAGCCATTTTCTCCAGAGGAACTGATTTATGTAGCCTGGGGATCAGTTGTAATTACGGGAGATCTCCTGGTACCACTTGGCAGTTGACAACTCTATTTCTGAGCAGTAGAAACAGTTCTGCCTTATCCTCTGAGGCGTGCTGGACAAGGGACAGATCACCTATCAGTTCTGTACAAATGCCAGTATACCACCCAGCTTCAGCACCATCTCTTTATTGCTTCTAACTGGGAGAAAACACTTTCAAATGGGGAACACAAATACACGCACACAGAGGGAGACAAACCAACACCATGAACAAGACCTCCTCTCATATAGGCCTTGAGAGAAGCTAGTTCTTCAGGGCTCACACACATACCACAAACTCCACTTCTCCAGAATGTGAGCTTCTTTGGGACATTCTTATACTACAAGCCAGCTGTATGAAATCAGTTTTTAAAAATAATTTCATTTATACCCTGCCTTTCTCTCCAATGGGGATCCAAAGCAGCTTACATTTTTCTTTCTATTTTATCCCATCAATAACCCTGTAACGTAGGCTGAGAATGTGTGACTGTCACCAAGAAAGCTACCATGGCAGAGTGGAGATTCAAACTTAGGTCTCTCAGATCCTTGTATTTATTTCTGTGTTTGTTTATTCATATCCCTATCCCACTTTTCTCCCCAGCTGGGACTCAAAGCAGCTTAGAATATTATTCTTCCTCCATTTTCTTACAACTACCACCACCTTAGAAGTAGTTTAGGCAAAGGGTATGTGGCAGATGCAAGGTCACCCAGTGAGCTTTTATAGTAGAAAGGAGGGTTTGAACACAGGTCTCCCAGGATCCTAGTCCAACATGCTATTAGATCTATTATACCATACTGACTCTCAAAAACGGAGCAGGGTTTAATACGGGCCCCCCCTTACAGCTCCCTGGTTTGCAAAACTTCATGAAGAAATAAGAGAACCATCCCAAGAGACCTACTCAGGTCTATTCAGTGACGCTTACTCCCAGGAAAAAGTTCTTATTATGGCACTACAAGTCTGTCTTTGGACAGCTTTAGCTTTAGAAAAACAGAATAACCAGCTCTTATAGTGAAGCTCTCAAGTATTTATAACTGCAGCATGATTCCATTTATAAGCTGAAGCAAGAAACTGCATCCTTTCATAGGATTTACCCTGCCTACAACGGTACTGATTCATCATTCTCCAGCCTTAAGTTCTATTCTTTCCAGTGCATTTTTTATTTTTTTAATTTTCATTCTACTTTTGGCCTAAATATATAAATACCATTAAAATAAATCTATTTCAAATAATTACATTAAATCAGATGAGAAAACAAACATCACAGTTAATCGTGACCATGCTAAAACTCCAATCACAGCAGGGAATTCAACTACTCAATCACCAAGAGTCAGCAAAACATTGTGATTGTTTCCTAAAACCTTCAAGAGAGATCATCTAGCTGTGACCCAAGTCTGGGCAGATTGCAGAGGGAGGCCATCACAGCTGAAAAGGCCCTGTTCCTAAGAGATGCCAGTCTGAGTTGGTACAAAAAGAAGGTGCCCAGAACATGTCTTCCATCAAATGATTTTGATATTCAGGAAGGATCACTCTACCTCTTCTTCCCTACTGAAGTTCCAAGTTCTGTAGCCAAGAAATCCAATTTCTCTCAGGCTAGTTCACTAGATTTTTCAGAGGAGAGCTCCCCAAGCTGAGAGAGTATTCCTGTTTTTGTTGGCACAATTTATCTAGGTTTTGAGAGCTTCAGTTGGTGTATTTACTTCCTTTCTGCTCCAGAGCGACTTACATCATTCTCCACTCCTCCATTTATCCTTACAACAACCCTGAGAGGAAGGTTAGGTTGAGCATGCAAAACTGGCCCAAAGTCACCCAGAAAGCTTCCATGGCAGAACAGAGATTCAAAGCAGGATCTCCCAGATCCTAGCCCAACTCTCTAACCACTACACCACACTGGCTCTCCAGTGTTACAAAATGCTTTTGTAATGGCCAGCAGCAGGTGACCTGAGCTTGAATAGTTAATGGAAGAGCTGCTCTCTTTTTAAAATTAAGGGTTTTATATAATAAAAAAGACAAAATATAAAAATACAATTTCATAAAAACTAGCTGAATAAAGAAATTAGCAGACAAATAACAATAACCATACAAACACAACAAAGAATATACAGATAAAGAAAAGAAAAACTATAAACTAAAAGAAGTCTTCCAGCTTTCTCTGCAACAAATATTAATATTTTCAAATTTTCTCTTACTCTAAGTTAAAAATAAAAGCTCTCTTTTTTCCAGTGTCAAAATTCCTTAATCCATAAACCTACAAGTCACCAAACCATTATTATCTATTTCATGTAAAAAGTCAATAAGGGGTTTCCATTTGACAACAAACAAACTTACTGATTTCTCTCTGATCAGTGAAGTAAGCTTTGCCATCATTGCTAATTCCAGCTCCTTTATCAAACATTCGTCCATTACAGGCAGTGTTGGGCTCTTCCAATTTTGTACATATATTATTCTTATTGCCGTGATCATATATAAAAACAACTTTCCATAGCTTTTTTCCAAATGCATATTCATCATTCCCCCCCAGAAGGGCCTCAGGTTTCAACTGTATTTTAATCATTAAAATCTTCTGAATTAGTAATTATATTTGTGTCCAAAAAGTCTTTGCTTTCTTGCAGGTCCACCTCATATGATAAAATGATCCTCACATTTCCAGCATAAGTTTGAAGAACCCTTGTACATTCTAGCCAGTTTCTCAGGAATCAATTATCAATGATACATCATTTTATAAAAATTGTTCAAAATAATTCAAGAGCAGCTCTTGTAAAGATCCTTGGTCATATCATTTGGGTTTTGAAAAAAGCCATGGTCAATACATGAACGTATTACAACTCTTGCATACCCTTGGATCGGCTTTCCAATTTCAGTGGAGTGAATAAGTCTGTGAACAACCTTTTAAATCCATTAGATTAGCACACACACAGAGAAGTGAATGGGGATTCTTGCACATGCATGTAACACATAATCTCTGTATGGAACTGATAGCTTATAGTCAGGAATGAAATGCCATTGACATTATTTGACAAAGATGGAACAACAGCTACCTTTCCATGTAATCAACCCGGAAGGAAGGAAGGAAGGAAGGAAGGAAGGAAGGAAGGAAGGAAGGAAGGAAGGAAGGAAGGAAGGAAGGAAGGAAGGAAGGAAGGAAGGAAGGAAGGAAGGAAGGAAGATCTAAATTCTGATATTGGCATACATTATAAAATTGAAATTGCTGAGTGAACAGTAGGCCCGGACATGACTTAAATTCCAACTCAGCCACTCAGAGGCCTCTCTTACTCTCACTTTCCTTTGTGCCTCAAAGCAGCTTACAAGTCCAAATTTAAAATATATCAAGTACAACAAGACCACAAACTACACCTTACACACAAAATGCCTGTAGACTACATCCCATTAAAAGACCTAGTAATAAAATAGTGTTGCAGTATCTCCCAAACATTTTGAGGAGGTGTCCATCAAAAACAGTACTGTGCACTCCAACCAGCAGTGGCTGTCCAGGCTGTCAGGCAGAGGTCTTATGCATCATCCACTACCTGATACTTTTAACTGGAGATGCTGGGGATTGAACTAGGGACTTTCTGCATGCCAAGCAGATGCTCTACCATTGAGCCACAGTCCCCCAATTGAAGAACTGGGGGGGGGGGTCAGACAGTTTCTCACAGTTTAATCCTTTTTATCAGAAACTGGAATATCACATCTTGTACAACTGCAGCAGAGAAGTCCACGGTACTGGCTGCAGCTGGCAAGGACCCAGGAAGATGGCTGCACACAAGACTCTGCCTGTTGTGAAGGGTCACTTGCAGTCAATCTACCCTCAAAAGAGATGCCATCAAGACAGAAGGCAAGCACAGGAAAAAGTGCAGGCTGGCCACTCCACAGATGGTGACCTCTCTCCCCCGCCCTCAAGCCCCGCACTGAGTCCTTCTGAACACTCACATCTCCTCCTTCACTCCAGAGAGAGAACCTGTGTTTATTTCCCAAAACAGGCACCATTTCTTCTTTCGGCCACTAGAGGGCAGAATTAATTTACATATTCTCATAGGAACAGTCTGCCACCATCTCCATAGGATTGAGCTCACACTGGGTTGTAACATGCTTCAGTCTTTCTGTGTTTTAAAGTAATTAACAGAATTTTAAAATGCTATTCACTTTGGGAGATTTTCAAAAATCTTTCTCAAGAGGGCTACCCTGGGTTCGAAATACCTTCCTATCGCCCAGAGGGATCCTAACTGTCAGGCATCAACTCATACTGGATAACAGGTCCTCTAGTGCTCATTTTAAAATATATAGCATCTCAATTAAGCTAGCAGAACCTTGTCTTAGGGTATTTTGTTTTATATGGGTTTAAATCAATACTTAAAATAATTATGAGCGAGTGCCTGGATATTTCAAGTAGATAATCATGTTGTTCTGCACTAGAACATCAGGATTTGAGCCCAGTGGCATCTTCGAGACAAATATGATTTTCATGGTGTAAGAGTTTGATATTCAAAGCTCCCTTCTTCAGAAGAAAGAAGCTGTGACTCTTGAAAGCTTATACTCTGAAAACCTTGTTGGTTTCAAAGGTGCCACTGGACTCAAATCCTGATGTTCTACCTGGATGTTGTTTACCCTACTTTGAACAGTCGTTTCACTAGTACAGTATTTCACTTCTATAACTTGGAGTTCCTCCTAAACTCTTTTGTGCTTTAAATCCAGCTAAGGAAATAAGTGAAAATTGTTCCCTTTCTTTTTTTTTTTTAAACTATTTATTTTTCATTTTACAATTTACAATATTCATAAATACATATAACAATAATACAAGAAACAAACCTTGGAACGGTCAATAACAATAACAAAGCCAATGTAATAGACTACAAAAACAGTGCAAGGGGGAACAGTGAGGAGATATTCTCATAATATAGCTAAGAAGCTAAAAGTATTGATGTCAGCATTAGGCAGTTGATTAGTATTGTATAAGTAATTCAAAAAGGGCAACCATTGCGTAAAGAATGATGACTGATACTGTGGTTTATCAATAGAATGAAGGTGGTCTGCTATTTTTTCCATAATAAAAATATCCCATACTTTCTGAACCCACTGTTGTAGCTTCGGAAGCTTGTCTGATTTCCAGTGTGCTGCTAGAAGCATTTTTGCAGCAGCAAGTAACATAAATATTAAATTTTTCCGCACCTTTGGTATGACAGGGTCTTCCCAAAGACCCAGCAAAATTGATTCTGGAGTCATGAGCAGTTCATAATCTGTAATCTCCTTAATTTTCCTTGAAATTAAGTCCCAGAATGATTGGATCTTGGGGCAAGACCACCACAAATGGATATAGTCACCAATTTGACCACACTTTTTCCAACAGAGCGGTGTTAAATTGGGATTAATTTGGTGTAGTAATTGAGGAGTCATGTACCATCTCGACAACAATTTAAAAGAAGACATTTTGATATTGATTGCGTTCGAATTTAGGGGCTTGCCAGACCATATTGTGGACCATTGCTCCTCTGTTAAGGGGGTACTGCAGTCCGTATTCCATTTCAATTGGTACCTTAATGAGGATTGATCATTCTGTGAGTTTAAATTAGAATAGATGCTAGCTATGAGGCCTTTACGATGAGGTTCTATTTTTTTTAATAAACGTTCAAAATCTGTTAACTCCCGTTTCCAGGAGTCGACAAATAATTGGCTGCCTATAAGGTGAGATAATTGTAAGTATTGATACCAAGGGACCACAACCTCTGTATCCCCTTCTATTTGCTCCTTAGTTAGGATGGCCCCATGTTTGGTGATGTCAATGATCCTAGATTTCTTAATTACCTTCCATTGCTGAAATGAAATTAAATCCTGACCTGGTGGAAACCACGATTGGTCCAGGAAGGATGATAGTGGTGACGGTGTAGGAGCTAGATAGTTTCTTACCCTGTCCCATACAGATATAGTAGATTTCAAAAATGGATTGGCAAGAGTTTGGGTAGGCCTGTGTTTAGGGTCTGTCCAAATTATATCCTTTATATCATGGGGAAGAAGATGTGCAGTTTCAGCATATGTCCAGTCTGAACTATCTGAGGAATGCAAAAGAAGCACTATGTTTGCTAGCTGTGCTGCCATATAATAACATTTTAGGTCTGGAATAGCCAAGCCACCCTTTTTGGTTGAACGTTTCATGGTTGAAAAATTAAGTCTAGGACGTTTATTAGCCCAAATAAATTTATTTATAAGAGTTTGCCACTTTCGGATATCTTGATCAGTGAGATTAATAGGCAGCATACGAAAATTAAATAAGAAAAGTGGTAAAATCATGGTTTTGACCAGTTGTATTCTTTCAGCCCAGGATAAAGTCAACTTGCTCCATTCTTTAAATTCACCTATAACTTTGAGTTCTAGGGTTTTAAAATTAGATTCCTTTAAATTTGCTAGGTTGACAGGGATCGTGATTCCTAAATAGACCCAGTTCTTGCTGATCCATTGGTATTCATAATTGGAGGCTATCTGAGCTTGTGTGTCTGGGGATAAATTAATAGGATAAATTTCAGATTTAGATTTATTAATTTTAAGACCTGATAGTTGACCAAAGGTATGTAACTTGTCTTCCAAGGGAGGTAATGAAGCAGAAGGGTGAGAGATATACAGAACCATATCATCAGCAAAGAGAGAAATTTTATATTCATGACTTTTTATTCTAATGCCTTTGATCTCAGCTGATTGTCTTATGGATTCCGCCAGAGGTTCTATAGCAAGGGCGAACAGTAGTGGTGACAAGGGGCAGCCCTGCCTGGTCCCTCTTGTAAGTTTAATATCCTTTGAATTTATACCATTTATTTTTAACCGGGCCGTAGGGTTGGCATAAAGTAAGCTGATTGATTGTATAAAAGTTTGGCCAAAACCCATTTTTGACAGGAGTCTCAGAAGGTAATTAGTTTCCAAGCTGTCAAACGCTTTTTCTGCATCAAATGACAACAAGAGAGCCTCCATTTGATAGGTAATGCAATGATTGATTATATTAAGAGATTTACGCACATTGTCTGCCATGTTTCTGTGTGGAATGAAGCCGGTTTGGTCAGGGTGAACGTAATGATTAATGATTTTGTTTAATCTGTTGGCCAATATAGCTGTAAAGATTTTAGCATCCTGATTCAGCAAAGAAATCGGACGATAGGATGATGGGAGGGTGATATCTTTACCTTTTTTGGGGATCACAATGACCGAGGCTTCATTCCATGACTGAGGGAAGATGCCCTGGGTAAGAATTGCATTGCAAGTCAGCCTGAGTGGTTCTGCTAAGATATGTGTGAAGCTTTTATAAAATTCGGCAGGAAAACCATCCCTGCCGGGAGTTTTGTTAAGTTTAAGCTTCTTGATAATCTCTGTGATTTCTTGGAGAGAAATGGGCGACTCCAAGAATTCCCTATGCGCTGGCGTAAGACTTTTTAGGGAGGTGCAGGATGCTAAGAAGTTGTCAATATCAGATATAAATGGGTTTGTGGTTCTATAGAGCTTAGAGTAGAAGTTGTAAAATACTTCCAACATTTCCCTGTTATTGGAAGTATAATCCTTATTGCCTTTTTTAATCAGATTAATTTGGTGGGCTGAGATCTTTTTTTTCACTTTCCAAGCAAGCAAGCGAAGTGTTCCAGGACCTCTGTGCCAAAATTTCTGTTTTAAGAAAAGTAAGTTCTTCTTGATTTTAGAGGACTCTAGAGATTCCAACTTCTTTCTTTCAAGCAGAAGTTGTTTGTAAACTTTTTTATTATTAAATTTTTTATGCTTAATTTCTAGTGCTTGGATTTTGCTTAAAATGTCCAATCTGAATTTCTCTCTTTCTTTCTTGTAGAAGGAGGCTACTGAGATGATTTTCCCTCTGACCACTGCCTTCATAGCATCCCAAATTGTTGCCTGGGAGACCTCCCCTGCAATGTTCTCTTTAAAATAATTTTCAAGTACTTTCTCTATTTCTTTATGTATAGATGGGTTTAATAAAAGAGATTTATTTAATAGCCAATGAGTTTCTTGTTTTATTTTATCTTCTAAATTCAAGTGACTTTCCACCCAGGCATGATCTGACCAGATTTTACTCCCAATATTAGAAGAAATTAAATTTTGATAAAGTTTACTGGAGGCCAGAATAAAATCGATTCTGGTATGAACTTGATGCCGGGCTGAAAAATAAGTGAAATCTTTCTCTACTCCATGGTGAGCTCGCCAGACATCCTTAAAAGCAAATTTATCGAACAACATTTGTAGTTTCAGTTGACGTGGTATTTTCTTGCAACGTCTCCCATCCCTCTGGGACCGATCCAGATTTAAATCAGCTATACAATTAAAGTCCCCCCCAATCAGAATCTCACCTTCAGCAAACATACATAGGTTGGAAAAGGTTTCATGCAAAAAATCAAGTTGCTTATCATTAGGCGCATAAATCGAAGCTAGGGTTACCCTTGTCCCCTCCAGGTTCCCTTTGATAAATATGAACCTTCCTCTAGGGTCCACTTCAGAGTCTACCCATTGAAATTTGATATTTTTCGAAAATACAATTGCAACCCCCCTTGCGTTTGAGGAGCCGGGAGCTTGGAACTGCAAATTAAATCTATTAGATTTCAGTATCTGAGGCATTTCCTTTTTATAATGGGTCTCCTGTAAAAATAATATATCTGCATTCTGCTGTGCTAAAGCTGTGGAAACACGTTTGAGCTTAATGGGGTTATTTAAGCCTCTGCAGTTGAAAGTAACAATTTTAATTTTCCCTGTCATGACCTAACATTGTGAAGAGGCTAAGCTGATGCAGAGTACAAGTAATAAACTCAGACAAAAGAAATACAGCTCTAGAATGAAGAATTGCTTCTTCCTTTACCTTGCACGGCTTACCATAGGAAGCTAAGAATGACCAGACCTTCCAGGGGAAAACATTAACAGTACCAACTAACCCAAAACACCCCCCAACCAGTAACAACTTAGACATAACTAACCTAAACTATAGCTCCTTGAAACCAAAGAGCTAACCCCTCCAGAAGCACAGAAAGAAATTTCCTGTACTACTAATAGGGAGGAAAGAAATCTTTACCTCCCTATATCTGGAGGTCCCTAAGAAATTTGGGAACTAGAATGAAAAACAGGTAACTCCCACTCCCCCCCCCCCGACCACAGATTGGCAAGAACAAGATGAAATAGCTGGAGATGAAAGGGTGAAGGGCAGCGAGAGAAAGAAAGAAAAAAGATAAGGGTAGCGACAGAAGAGAACAGTCAGTTCTCAGACAAAAAAGAAACAAGCCAAAATTTCCCCCCTCTTTTCCTTCCCCCCCTCCCCCACCCCCCTTATTCCTTGCAAGCTCTTCGCATCAAAAGCCGAGTCAAACAGGAGACATTGGTGAACGATCTCTAGCTCAAGAAGATGATTTCGTGGGGATTGTGATCCATCTCTCTTGAGTGGGAAGGTTTTGAGCCGAGATGTTTTCTGCTGGGTTGACGATCAAGTCTTGGGTTGGCAAGTTCAAATCGGTGAGAAGTTTCAGGCCAGAGACTATATCCACTGCATGAAGAACTCTGCCTTGATGTGCAACCTGTAGCTTAGTCGATGACACCCACTTGTATCTGATATTTGCTTTAGTTAGCGTTGAGGTGACAGGCTTAAGCTCTTTCCTATGCAGCAGCGTTTCATTCGACAGGTCCTGGAAGACTTGTATTTTTTTCCCTTGAAAAGAAAACGTGCCTCTTTTCCTTGCTTCTTGAATGATTTTTTCTTTGGTACGGGAATCCAAAAAGCGGACAACAATGTCTCTGTTAGCATTTGCTCTCAGATTTCGAGGGGAACCCAGCCTGTAAGCAGACAATATGGTTGGTGCCACCCCCTTCTCCAACTGCAGCTCATGAGCAAGCCAGCCTGATAAGAACGCAGTTAAATCTGCTGTGCCTTCGTCTGACTCTGTAAATCCGCGGAATTTTTATTTTATTCTCTAGATCCATGATTTTATTTTTCAGCCAGTATTCATTTGCTTGCATTATGCGCGCGTCTTTTTGCAAAGACAGGCTGAGGTCTAACGCTGAGTCAGCTGTTTTAGTAACTTGCTGAAGAGTTTCATTAATGAGGGTTAGCTGCTCATTCATAGGCTTAAGCAACTTTTCCATCCGATTAGCAAATTTCTCCTCAAGTTGATCTAGTTTAAGATTAATATGAGCTTCCAGTACCTGGATTTCTTTGTAATCTGCCTTCTGACTGGCAGGGGCAGCAGCCATCTTGGTTGCAGCATGCAGCTCCATCTCAGCCCCGTTCTTTGATTCAGATGGTGAGAAAAAGGTTTTAACCGTTTGTGCGGTCAATTCTGAAGTCTTATTTTTATTACCTCCTGTTTTGCCCATGATTTGTTATGAAGAGCTCGGGTTAAAAGCTGATTAAATCAGTCGGGAGGGAGTTTGAGTCAGGAGCCTGAACTTCACGCGTCTGGCATGCACGCTCACGACGCCCCGCCCCGTTCCCTTTCTTTTTGACATCCATTTAAATATATCTGAAAACTGATGCTCTTCCATTTCCTTTTCCCTAAACGTCTTGCTTTATTCCACCTTTTCGTCTATGATTTGTCATTCCTGAACATCTCCTCTAATAGCTTTCCAGTTTTTCAACCTTTTTGTGAACTGTTATGCCCAAATAAGATGCCATGGGTTAGATCCCACAGGTCTGTTCCACCAATGGTCATGCTTTCCTTTAGTACAAAGAGCCTTCCAAAAATGCAAAGAACTCTCCCACCAGTAGAAAGCTCCCTGTACCAGAGGAAAGTGCTCACATAATGGATCTGTGGAATCCGACAGATGTTATACTAAATGCTTTATTGGTGTCAAGGTGCCCCAGAGGAGCTAGATAGGTACTAATTCAATGTATCCAATCTGTGCAAAGCCCATGTGCCTTGAGCTGAATCCAGGGTGGCCCTTGGCTGTCCACAGGGCCAGACTGGGCTCTGATATCTAGGCAAACAGGCATGATTTGTCTGATTTGCTTAGCCCTCTCATTGTCAGAGGAACTTCCCACATCCTTCCAAAGTGGTACCAGAAGCAGAAGTCTGTATACAAACACAATTTTCAGGTCTCAGTCTTAGGCCTTCACATCAACAAAACTTTTGACCGTTTCTCCAGTTGTTCATGCTCAAAACACTTAGAAGTTAAGTAATCAACCTGACTCTTTTGTGGCATCATACCAATAGACTGCCCTTCAAAATGTGCTCCCATGCCAAGAAAGTCATATTAACTCACTAGAGTACGTCTGCTTCATCCACTCCCAGAGAAGCCGGAACAGTCTACAGTCCTCCGATGCTGAGGAAGAGGAAGCCCTGTGCAAATAAAGAAAAGCAACAGGTCTGAGACAATAACATGCTACAGTTTATTGCTACTTTCTGAAGCTGTAAGGGATAGGGCAGAAACTGATTAACAGCAAGATCTCAGAAGAGAGATTCCAAAGAAAGACTCCAAGGCCAAGTACTGACTGAGATGGTAAACATGTGTCTAGCCTGTACTACTTGAGACTGCAGCTGGGGGCTCACGTGATGGAATGGCGCCTCATGGGGAAAAAAAATTCTACATTTAAAAAGTGGTCATGTCATGCCCCAGACATCTAATTTTCTGCATGCAGAGAATGTTTTGGTATGTCAAAACAACAAGTCTTGTGAGTCCCTGTAAACTGAAATGGTGCACTCCATACACAAACTTACCTCAATCATAACTAGGCCCCAAGTCTACATTTGCAACTGAGGATGCTGTTCCTGTCTCAAGCTCCACTCCCATCTTCCAGGCTTTTCAATCCTGTGGCCCTGGACCAGCCCTCTTATGACTCTTCCCTGCAGCTTGTCTCTCTCTGCCAAGATCCTTTCCCCCTACATAAGAGGGCTAAGCTACAGGCTTAGTACATTATAAAAAGAATGAAAAAGGTCAGGGGTTGTATAGCTCCTGGACAACATGAGTCAGTGATGGTACTTTCTTGGGAAGAAACCCCTTGACTGAAACCATGCATAAAGAATGTTATATTTTAAAAAGCCTTTTAAAATACCTCTTGTCACACTTTGCCCATTTTAACCAGTACTGTATGCTTTCTTTGTCACAACTTTCCTCCCTCCATGATTTAACATACTTGGGCTCCAAGTGTTCATATTACTGTACTGTCTTTAACCCCAACCCACTGCTATTCTTGTATCTCTTTTCCAGGTTCACGCTAGAAATAATCTCTGCACATCTGGACTATTGGAACGGTGGATCCCATCATTTACATTTCAGTCCTAAGAACTCTTCCTGGGAATAAGCCCCACTGAGTAGACCTGATTAATTTCTTAATTATGCACTGTGAGCAGAAATACGTGTTTTTCTAGGCCTGTGCCAATAGCCAGTCAATTGCACTGCATGACCTCAGTGGCTCAAAATGATGTTGCAGTTCTAGAAAAAGTGGAAACCCAAATGATTAAGAGGGTTGAACTTCACATACTGGAACACAATAGTGCTTTCCAGTTATTTGACTGAAGATATGACAGTTGGCTTCATATGTGATTATGCTGTTGTATTCTATATTTAATAACTTGCGACAATTCAATAACCTAAACCCCCTGATTCAGTATATTCCCCAGTCACTGATCCAGGTTGGAAAAAGCCTGCTTGATCCACAGACAGAATGTGTAGGGGAAATCTACCTTCTTACTATACTACTCTTTAACTAGATTGACAAGGTGGTTAAACTGTGCTAACTCAAATTGCATGAAGTGACCTTGAATGAGCATCCCGGGACATGTTTCTGGCTCTGCTTTGCATATCAAGAAGGCTTAACTCATCCCTCTGTTTTTCTTAAAGCCTAAAGTCCATGGTACACTTTCTCCATTGGCGCTGGGGTGGGGGAGGCAAGGTGCACAGGAAAAATAGCAGACAGATTGCCTGTCTCAGATAAAGGACATTCAGCCAAGGTGTTCATTCTAGCATGGCTTAAGAGCGGGGGTGCAGAAGGCTAAACCTGTTCACAATCTACGTAGCACACAAAATAGCATGAACTGAGAGAAACCTATGCGCACCAGGTAGTAACAAGGCAGCATTTAGTCACTTAACACTAGGAGGCAAGAACCACTCTTGATTTACACAGACCTATATGAACCAAGTGATGATGATGATGATGATAACAACATTCGATTTATATACCACTCTTCAAGACAACACCCACTCAGAGCAGTTTCCAAAGTATGTTATTACTAGCAACAAAGCCCATAGTGGCAAAAAATACAATGGGCTCTAGAAAGGGCAGGCAGGCCGGGTCAGCCATTGCTGCCTCACCTGCACCCCGATCATGGCAGGGGGAGGGCATGGCAGCCCGATCATGGCAGGGGGAGGGCGGCCGGGGCAGCCATTGCCCCCTCCCCAGTGCCCTGATCTGGGGCAGGGGAAGGAGGGCAGGGCAGCCAGGTCAGCCATTGCCCCCTCCTCAGCACCTCAATCTGGGGTGGGGGGAGGTGGGCAATTCAGCTGGGCCAGGCACTGCAGGACAGTTCAGTTGGGCCGGACATTGCTGGGGGAGGAGGGCAGGGCAGCATGCCCGGTGCAGCCCATTGCCGCCTGCCACCCTCACCCCACCCCCCACCCCAATTGCAGCTTTGGGGAGGAGGGCAGGCAAGTGAGGCACACCCTCCACCACTAGCCCTGTCTAGAAGAGCCACATATAAATGCCTATTCTAAGTACTTTGGTTCAGGCTCCCAACAACTCACAGGCCCATTTTTGGCTGGTCACCCTGGGAATGGAATGAACAGCTCAGTTAATTAACTGCACCTGCGTGCTGTTGCTCAGACTTGAGTGAAAGGGAGTCTTGGCTCTGCACGTACTCCTTTCCTGTTCTCAGGCTAGCAACACTGATAGCGAAGTGTGCCCTGATTGTCTGACACTACTAGAAAAGATGGCTCCTCACTGCATTCTGTATCATGTGTCACACTCTCATTTGGACCTGGTTTGATCATTCCTTTGCTACCTTTATTCCAACAGCATGTGAGAGATTTTGCTCCATGCCAGGCCTGAGATGACCAGAGCTGCCTGGCATGGTTTCGGACTTTGTATGAGCAACTCAAGCCTCTTCAGAGAAAAGCAAGTTAGCAAGCTTCATGTCTAGTCAGATAGTTTTAGCTAAGAAACAGGTAAGTTGTTATTTTAATGCCTTTTGCTTGTACCTATAGATTGGTTCCTGCACCCTTGCATACACTCTCCATTATATTTAAGCCTGTGTCCTGAGTTACTGACCAGCTGTGTCCAAATCCACTCAGTGAAACAAACACAGAGACTGGGAAGTCTCAAACAAACAGGGTGGCTCAATCCTCCAGGAGGGCTACAAGGTTCTGGGTGGCTGTGAGCAGCACTTGGAACTGTGGTCAGAGGGTTGAACCCCTAGATACGCCCCCACTCCCATCGCAGCTTTGGGGGGCAGGCAGATGAGCGAGGCATGCCCTTCACCACCGGCTCCCCTCCCCCCTCGCGGCTTTGGGGGGCAGGGCAGGTGAGAGGGGCATGTTCTCCATTGCCCACCCACCCCCATTGAAGCTTGGGGGGGGCATGCCCAGCTTGCCTGTGCTGCTAGGGCTCCCCGGGCTTCCAGAAGCCCTGAGGCAGCGGGAAGGCAAACCCTGTTGTCGGTCAACTAAATTCTTAATCCCGCATGCTGTGCATGCGTGGGAATAAGAGGTGAGTTGTCAGGAACACAGTTTGCCTTTTATGTTTAAGGATTATCCCCACAACAATCACCCTATGAGGTGGGTGAGGCTGAGAGAGCTCTGGGGAGCTGTGACTGACCCAAGATCACCCAACTGATTTCAAGTGAAGTGGGGAACGAAACCTCGATCTCCAGATTAGAGTCCTTCCGCTCTTAACCACTACACAAAACTGCCAACTCACCAAAGCTATATAGAAATAGTGTGACATACACCTAAATAAACATGACTCTGTTCAGTTGCCATATCCAGGCCAAGGTTCAAAAACAGGGATCTCTTGGTGTCAAAAAGTGTGTCTACCTGTCAGAGGAAGGGAAAAAGCATAGGACAGAATGGTTGTTTTGGAAGGTTGTGTAAAACTGGATAACTCTGAAATACTATTTTCCACAAATATAGATTCTTACCCATTACCTTCTGGTTATTCACATACAGCAGACATAAACTTTTGCCATACCAGAGAAGGCATTTGGATCTTGCTATTGATCCTCTATACTATTTCTGGCCATATGAGTATAAGAACACTTCTACTTAGAGGAAACAAATTTGATAGCATAACAACATGAAAAAAGGACCTCCGCTGCCTTCATCCTGGACATGATGTACTTGATGAAAAAGAGCAACATTTATTTGTGGACACAACTTGTTGTATTTGGCCTCTGGAGTTTTGCTTCCAACTCTAGGGAAGACTGTCATTTGGGAACCACTAACAATAAACAGGAGAGATCACAGTTGCCTCTCTCATTTATGTCTATGCAAGAAAAAGAGGAATCAGCTTGTCCGACTGGAACGTAACTCTCTATATTAGGGGTGTGTTCTTGCATTCTTCATAACTCCAGAGCTGGGAATGGGGTGCAGAATCCTCAAGCAAGAGATCTCTTAGGCCAAAGACATACATTATTTGAATGACATTATAGCAGTTTAAAAACTTCTTCCCTGCCATCAGGCTCCGTGGTGTGCCAGTAACACATGGAAAGTCTGATCACATGGGTTGCTCATTTCCACTTGTCTCTTCTTACGGAGGTATCAATGACTCCACATTGAAGTGTGTTGCTTGTGTGGGAATAAACCACATAATGTGGGTGACCAATACAAAGCTTTACATCATATTCTATGCATTACCAATCCAAAGTAGAGGAGCCTAAGGGCAGTTTTTCTGTTGACTACCACATTGCACTGTTATTGCATTGGATCTCAGGCTGTCCCCAGGTCAGGTCTGTGCAACTCTCTTTCTGCGTAACACACTTTTAAAATAAAATAATTCTATCTATCTGTGTGTGTGTGTATTTGAAAGAGAAAGAGAGAGAAAGAAAAGGAAGAGAAGCACTTAACATATTCTATCCTTCATTGTGAGGAGCTGCAATGGCTTCCACTCAGACACATGTGCCATAATTTATACGAGTGAAATTTCAGGCCTGATTTGGTCCTGTGGCTGTACAGCATCAAACCAGGTCTTGGTATGTTCATCCTTACCTCAAGCCTAATCTCATAAAGCCAGGCTGCACTACAGCTTCCATCCTCAGTCCCACTGACCACATACCCTGCCTAGGCTTCCCCCAACTAAGTTTTAGCTGCCTCTCAAATAAGTCAGTGCTTTATAGGTGGGCTGGTCTATAGTAAATATGGCTCTTGAATAAAGTGATTCATGTGCAAAAACAGCACATAATGCCTACAAATATGTGCATTCACAATTTATTAGGATAGCAAAATGCTAAATATCAGTAGATGTTAACCCAACAGCAAAATAGTAGATTTATTTTACTTTATTGAGGGGGGACAGCTGGAAGCCACAAGATGTTGAAGCAGGGGTTGAAATGCCCAGCAGTATTGGAATTAGAGGAAGTTGAGGGCTGGGGTCATGCAGCTAGTGTAAGGTTGCCAGATTTGGGTTGGGAAATTCCTGGAGATTGGGAGGTGGTGCGGTTTGGGGATGAGAGGGACCTCAGCAGTATTAGTAGAGCCCGCCCTCCAAAGTAGCCATAATCTTCAGGGGAACTGATCTCTATAGTCTGGAGGCCAGTCCAGATGTAATTCCAGATCTCCAGGCACTACCTGAAGGTTGGCAGACCAAGGCTAGGGGTTGAAAGACCCCAAAAGATCAAGATAGCAAAGAGTCCAGTAGCACCTTTAAGACTAACCTACTTTATTGTAGCATAAGCTTTGGAGAGCCACAGCTGTGGCTCTCCAAAGCTTATGCTACAATAAAGTTGGTTAATCTTAAAGGTGTTACTGGTCTCTTTGCTTATTTTGCTATTGCAGACTAACACAGCTAACTCCTCTGGATCTATGACAAAAGATCAAGGGTTCTTTTTTTGTTTGATTTGTTCTTTGACTCCCATCCTTGCTGCTAACAACACTATGGCACCAATAGGTATTTTGCTGTAAGCCCCGATGATACTACCCTCACCCCCACCCCACCCTTCTGCCCTAGAACGCCTGGCAAACTCATCACTGCCTTGCAGGGAAGACATCTCTGTGGCTTGCTTGCAGATGCAATAAGGCAGGCCTACCCACCCTGCCTGTCATGTGGCTGCTCCAGGCCTTTGACGTTGCTTTGATCTTTGGATTTTTGCTTCTTTAAACCCAAGTACAGCTCAAAACCCCTGCTGTGACTATGGCAGCCACATGATTCGTCCAGCAGCTGCCTCTGGAAATTCACTGGAGAGTCTTGCTACACAGAGCATGCTGATTATTACAGGGAGACACAGGAGGGGGATAGTCTTATTTAAACTAATAATGGAAGAGTGTGATTCAGACATGGGAAAGCCAAAAACTTAATGGGTGGCCATGGGCAAGTCTCAGCCCAACCCGTTCCACATGGTGGTTGTGTAGGCAAAACAAGTAAGTGTGACGTATTTCATACACTGAGGACGGCATCAAAGCTATGAAGATGCTCCTGGTAGTGGATTTTTAATACTCTTTAAAATAGGTTTTTAAATGTTGGCTAACAAACAAACAAAACAAACCATGAACTCTCTTCCACTTGCAACTACAAGAAGCATTTCATATATATTATCTCAGTAATTCTTCTAACAGCGCAGTAAGGCAGGACTGTGGCTTATACCTCATGCTATTAACATCTACATTGTATCATCTATCAACACTTGACATGTGGTTTTACTTAAAATGCTTTTTTAAAAAAAAATCACAGAGACAGATTTTTTTTTTTGCAATGTGCCACAAAAAGTGCTCCCAGGATCCCTGCCGCCCAGGCAGTTTCTTATTGGCCTTACAGCACACCACAGCAGTCTGACATAGCTCTGGCTTCTGACACTGAAGCACTTCTAAGCATTCCCCTTACAATTGTATCACTGGTATTTAAAGCATGCCAGATGCTGGTATAAACAAACCCCTCTCATATAAAAACACTTGAAGGCAGCATGTTGCTGTCTTAAGCAACGTTTGTCCATTATGGCCAAGAACACGTGTGCATGCCCCTCCCCCACGCTCCTTCCCTCTTCCCAATCAAGTTGTGGATTTTTTTAAAGGTTTCTGAGTTTGAGAAGCCTTAAATCAAGCTCCAGTTCACTGTGACATCTGAATTCAGGAACCTGGGTAAAGGTTCACCCCTATCTCCCCAAACCCCTGAGATTGTTGGAAGTGAAGGACTCAAAACAGTGGTTTAGTTCTAGTCCAGAATGCTGGTTTGTGGAAAAGAAACAAATTCAAGTTTGGCTGTACACCTACATTAAACGTCACAGTGAACTCTGACTTGATTCAAGGCTTCCCAATTCTACAATGCACACCACATGTCAAGAAAAGTAAAAAGCACAAGAGGGGTACATAAGAACAACAACAAGCTATATTCATGCCCATCATGGGCAAACCTGTTGGCTGTGAAGTCTAAATGCAACCTAAGTCGAATGGGCATCTTACTACTAACAAGGAGTTTTAACTGCTTTACAGTGCAACCCTATGTGTGTTTACTCAGAACTAAGTCCCACTAGGATCAATAATGTTTACTGTCAGTAAATGTTGATGGCACTGTAGCTTTAATCCCTAATGCACGCTTAGGACCAAAGCCTTAAAAATTATACTACTTAAAGAAAAGTATGCTGGAGCTCTGATGAGCATTGCACTCAATCAGCCACTAGAGGCCAATACTATGAACTGAAGGGGGCTGCAGGCTACAGGGCACATTTTTGCCTATTTCTCACAGATCTGGTCTGGAATCAAGAGGCTGCCCTGTATGTGTCTTCCTCGTTCTTTTCTGAATTTTAAAACATACCTGTGTGCACATCACATTTTCTGAAAGCAATATGGAAAATGACCCTGAATACCCTATTAAATACCCAGAGCCTTTCCTTTTCTGTTGTCCCCGTGGATCAGACCAGAACCAACGGGTTAAAATTAAATCAAGGGTTTTCAGCTAAACATTAGGAAGATCTTCCTGACAGAGAGGTTCAGTGGAACAGGTTTCCTTGGGAGGTAGTGGACTCTCCTTCTTTGGAGGTTTTTAAACAGAGGCCAGACAGTCCTTGGGCAGCAATGCTGATTCTATGACTTAATATGAAGGTAGGCAAATCATGAGAGGGAGGGCAGGAAGGGATTAGCCAGCGCTGGGCTCTCATGTTCCTTTCTTCCATGCCCAGGGTAATGCCAGCTGCCACTTTAGGGTCAGGAAGGAATTATCCTCTAGGCCAGATTGGTCAGGAATCCTGGAGGGTTTTTGCCTTCCTCTGGGTGTAGAGCAGCAGTCACGGGGAAGTGGGGGAGGTAGCTGTGAATTTCCTGTGTTACGTAAAGAGTTGGCGTAGATGGCCCTTGTGGTCCCTTCCAGCTCTATGTTTCTATGTTCCCTTGCAGTTCCATGCCTCTGCCCCCAACATCCTCCAGTTTTAGTGCACCTATTTTCATACACAACTGTATCATCAGTTTTCTCCCTCCAGTGAGAATATCCCAGAAAATATCCAATTATACTCCAGGAGTGGAGAGGGGTCTGCCACAAAGAAAGAGATGGTGCTTGATTTGATTTCTGTTTCTTGTCGCTCTTCCAGGCAGATAATGACTCTTCATATCCCCCCTACACACACACTTTCCACTCAATTTGCTTTTCATTACTTTTTATTTTACAAATTTTCACAGTAAGTTTTATTTTTCATACAAGTTATCATTTAATTATTTTATTTTATTTACATCACGCTGTTTTCTAGAATAAGACCTCCAAAGAAGATTATAACATAAAACAAAAATAAAATCAGGGATGAAAGTAAGCCATTATGAGCCACTATGGAGTGGACAAAGTGGCTGGTCTTCTGCTTCAAGCTCCTCCCCCTCCCCAGGAGACCATATCAGAAAACAATACATCTGCTTTCATCCCTGCATTAAAAAAATCTAAAACCATAAACTGCTAATGCCCGCTAAAATAACAATAATCAAAAATGGTCTCGAAGACACAATTTGCTCCCACAATAGCTGCTCAGGTATTGACTAGAACTGCAAGAAATATATCACTACTGCGTGCTAGTTAGCTTCAGGGTACAAGTCAAGATGCTGCTTTTTTACTTTTACACTTCAATCAAAAGCAGGGGGAAACAACTCCACCCAAATTAACCTTCTTGTATGGCTGAACTCCTTTCATAAGAACTGCCCTACATCACAGCATGGGAGACTAAACTGCTCGCAAGACAGAAGACGGCTTAAAGAGTCCATATGAAAGAGATCTCTTGGAAGTTGTGGAGGTGGGTGCACATTCCTTCAGGTACACATAGAAAAGGAAAAGCATCTATCAGTTTCACCTGTCACTCACATTTCCAAATATTTTTTTTAAAAAAATAGAGTAGTGCACTCCTCCTTAAATAGTAGCATTGCAAATACAATGTTTAGCATTATGAGAATGGGGAAAAGCCAGTAAGCTGGTCATGATACTACACAGAGAAGGGGCACATGGACTGCAGGCTATATCTAGATGAACAAGCTGCTTTTAGGTCCTCCCCCCGCCCCCCGCCCCCCAAAGCACAATAATAATCCTAACATTGAGACCAACTTTAATCAAGCTAGGAAAGTGGACAACTTTTGGTACTTTCTGTAGTAACTAGCAAGTCTGCATACTATACACCTAGGAGGGAGACAGAATATCTTCAAATCCAAGCAGTCAGCTTCAGCCCTTCTCTTACTGAGCACTCTCATTCACCTTATGAAAAAATTCAACAGCCTGAACAAACACCAGATGGGAGAACACTCCACCCATAACACATCACACATACTCTAACCAAAAGACTCATGTGACAGGATGGAATCCATCATGTGCCAGTCATGTGGTTATACAGCACAGTAAAGCACAGCAAAAGTTTAACCCTTCACAATCTGGCATAGACGATCCATCTGACTGCACGACTGAGGCTGACACAGTACAGTCAGCTTTAGTAGCACACCAGAGCAGAACTGGGGAAGCAACCAACGCAGAACATCTTCACAAACAATTGCCAAAAAAAAAGAAATAATAAGTAAAGACAAAACCAGGAATTAACATTTAGCCTCCTTTGGCTTTAGAATTCATACATTTTTATGTTGCTTATATTACCTCTGTGGTTTCTTCCAATTGATTTCAATGGGTTTAGACTGGAGTAACTCTGCTTAGGATTGCACAGTAAGCTAAGCCGTTGAGATGAAGAATCTCTCCACTTGGTTGCTGTGATATTGCTCATGTCATGTTATCATTTTCCCTCACCAAATCAATTTTTTCAAAGATATTTCAAATTTCCACAAGCAGGTGAGAATCTGCCAGACCATCATGGCTGCAAAATGAAGTGGCCACACAAAGGAAGCTGTGTGTTACAAGTCTCAGGAGACGGCCTTTTTGTTGGATAGATTATGAACTTTAAAGTTTATATTAGAACCCCTTTGTTAACGAAACTGGACAAGCAAATGAAATAAAGCTAAAGTTTTTTAACCCCATCGTTAAAAAAATATGGGGAAGGCTTGAATTAAGGCATCAAGCCTCTACAGAGATGTCTTAAGAGAAGGTAGGGTGGCTGGCCCAGGATTTAAGGTGCAATAGGGTCCAGGCTGTTTATCTCTTGAAATCTCATACCATGCAAATCAATTGATCTCTAAGGTGCTACTAGACTTAGAATAAACTTTACCTTACCCTTACCCTTACTAGACTTGAATCTTGCTTTTATTTTTCCTGTGAACTAGGCTGTTTTTCATCCCTTATTTTTTTTCTTTATTTGCATTACAAGGTACAGAGAAGGCTTAGAAGGGAAAAATTATCATGATAATCATGGGAATGATTATGTAAACAGGTAGCATACGATATATCTATAAAGGCATAGCTTTCCAGAAGGAAAACAATTACATCAGTTTAGGTCACTGATGGGACATACAGAGAATAGATGAAGGGGTAGAGTAGCACACTCGGGTAGGGAAAAGGACCTGTGTGTCTGGTTCAAGCATATAGTTGGGCCTATTCTCTTGCCTTGTAAGAAAATATGCTATAAAACTGCTTTCCTTAATATTAATTTGCATGAGATCTCATTAGTGCAATTATTATTGGACTAAGAATTGGGGCTTCTTGCTGAAGAAGTGGAGAGTGTGTATCTTACACCCAAAAAATTAGCAGCTATTTACTCTCACAGTTCATCTTTATGTTGGAAAGGATGTGGGGATACAGGATCATATATACATTGCTGGTGGAAATGTCATTACATAGAAGAATTCTGGAATACAATCTTGCACCAAATCTTTTTGTTAACTGGCTACAAAATACCAAAGAAACCTGAGCTGATATTTCTGAATCAATGGGATGATATAGAGATCCCACCAATTCGACGAGACCTCATCAATGTCTTCTTAATGGCAGCAAAAAATTTAATTGCTTTAAAATGGAAATCACATACTGTACCAACAATTACCAGTTGGTATTCTAAAATATGGGACCATTTTTTATTTGAAAAAATCAATGATGGAATCTATCAAGCTGAAAATTTCCCCCAAACAACAAATTTTATGGAAAAATGGTTCTCTTTTTTTGAATACATTTCTAAAGAAAATCTATATCCTCCCAATAAAATATACCAAACAATCCTGAATCTATAATCCAAAATATATCAGATCATTCAACTTGAATTTGTCTTTCCATGTTTTACCCTTCTCTGTTACGTAGTTTTTTAACAATTTACCCATGTTGTATTTCATATTGTAAACAGTTTTGTTAATAATTGAAATAAAAATATATATATTTAAAAAAAAAAAAAAGAAGAAGTGGAGAGTGGTATGCAGAATGCTACTAGCCCTGCAACACATAGGGAAACACAAAAACGTTGCCTCAAGTTTTGCATGTGTCAAGGCAACTGCATCCTGACTTCTACTATACTCATTAATGTCTGGATTTCAGCCCTGCTTTCTAAGCTGCAAAGAATCCAAAGGCAAAGCACAGCAAGCAGAACAATAGAATAAGTCGAGACAATGCTCAACAATCCTCCCTCATGCGCACTAGTTGGGCCTCTTCTGAGGAGAGTGCAACTCACAAAATAAACACATTCATTTAGCAATCCACTAAGACTTAAGCTCCAGATTGTGAAATTCCCAGATATATTGGAGGTGGAACCTGGGGAGGGTGGGTTTGGGGAGGGGAAGAACTTCAGCAGGGTATAATGCCATAGAGTTCACCCTCCAAAGAAGCCGTTTTCTCCAGGGGGACTCATCTCTGTGGCCTGGAGATCAGTTGTAATTCTGAGAGATCTCCAGCGATCACCTGGAGGTTGGTAACCCTAGGTCATCTCCATGCTGAGTGACATGGATGCCCCTTGTGACATGGACAAAAAACAGCACCAATATCCCCTTGAGGCAGAAGGCGGGTTTGGAGCGAAGAACAGTTCCGCTATAAGCCTCGCTGCTTCCAGAAAGGCACATTCCTTTGCTTCGTGTTGTCAGCCTGGGGATTTTCTTAAATAAAACAGAGTCACGGAAGCAAGCCTTCTTGGCAGGCAACAAGCTGCCAGATGGGGTGGGAGGAGGTGGAACATTTTTGCACAAGTCCCAATCCCAGTGGTTGCAACTTTTGCCAGCCAGACAGGAAGGTTTAGAATCACAGACTGCAGCTGCTCAACTAGAAAGCACTCAAACACCAAAAGTCTGCATCTAAGGCCCATTGAAACCAAGCATAACATTTATTTTACCCTCAGAGAAGACATGCTTAAATAGGAATCACTTTTTTCTTGGGTATGAAGACCCGCATAAACAATAATACCATTTATCCTACCCCCAGCAAAGTGAAAGCATCATAAACAGAGAGAAACAGAAACCGCAAGCATCAGTTCAAAGCTCTGCCACTGACCCCCTGTACAGCCTTTGGCAAGTCTCTCAGTGAATGCTGACAAGATCACTTCAAGCATTGTTTCACACATCCCACTTTCTTAATCAAGGAAGGGTTTAGAGCAGCTTTATTGGGCGGGGCCATTTCTGTGTGAGCTGAGAATACTGGAAACTTGTACTACTGCTGAGTACATGGAGAGCAACCAGGCACTCATTTTCTTATTTAATAACTCTATATTCCTTTTATGTCAAGATAGTCAGATCGGTTTACAAATAATTAAAACACAGCAATACAACAATCCCAATGAAACAATAAGCAATTTAAAGATTGGTGCGGAGGGCAATCTAAACTCCCCTCTGTCAGGAGATCAGGGGGCGGGGCCACCAGCCATACGACCATTTTATCCGAGGGCAACCCACTGAGTTCCACCACCTCTTTTCCCAGAAAAAAGCCCTGCACATGACGTAAACAATATGCTGATCCAGAAATTATCAAAGCTAGAATGAAAGCAGTTGTGGGTTAGATCCAGCAATCCATGGGTTCTGCTGGACTCCCTTCCTCCCATTAATCCTTTCCAGCTCTGGGAAAGCTGATCTCCAAGGTCATGAGATATGCATGGACTAACAGCCACACATTTCAGGGGGAGATCTGAAAACAGGGAAGGGAGCAAAACAGAGGATCTGTGTTGGTGGAAGAAGCAGGAAGGGCTATTTTGTTCCACCTCCATCTCCTGCATAGTCCACACGGGATCCACATCCACAACCCTGGGTATCAACTTCTGATTGGGTGGGTGGGACTGCTGTGGGGAAAGGAACATGGGGGGAAATCCATAACCATCAGCATCTTAAACTGATGGATTGCTGAATCCAACCCTGTATCTGTTCCGTTCAGAGCCCTTCCTGCAGTGGCCTTGGACCAAGGAATGCACCCATAAATTGATGTCCTGAATGAACCAGGGAATACCCTGGAGGAAGATAAGAGCATCAGGGACACTTGGCTCTACCAGATTCCCTCCAGACACCAAACCTCTGGACCCTGAAACCTCAAACAAAGGACCCGCCTCTGAACCCTTAGCTCCAGATAATGCTGCCAATCTGCCTGATGCCAGGGCAACCAGCTCCCTTCTTCATAGGACCAGATGAACCCAAATTGGCTTGCTGCGCTGCCCAGGAGCACACCTGGGAGGTGCGTTCTGCTCCACCAGCCAGGTGAGCAGGGGGAGTGGGAGGGTGGGAGAAGGGGATCCCCCGCTCCTGATGGGGGACTGGCATCCCTATGCTTTCAGGACTGGGTCTCAATCACACCCTGTCTGGAGGGTGCTGAGGAATAGGTGGGGCTTCTGGTATTTAGCTCTGGGCTAAGCAGAGAATCTTGTTGGCTCTACCCGTTCACATGGTCACTGGCCTTATCTTCCCCCTGAACTAAGACCCAACAATCCAGACTGTGTCCCTGACCTCTGTGCTTACCTGATTGCAAACAGAAGATGTGCCTGGCCACAAATGCTTATTTATCTGAGTTTCAGAAGCCAGAAGTACCCAGGTTCTAATCTGATCCTTCGAGTGAAATCCCATCCAGGACAGGCATTTCCTTAACTAACCAGTCTGTTGAGTCCCCCATCATTATCAGCTCTGTTTTGTCTGTCTATTCAGTCCATTAGAACCTCCAGGCACATATTCAGGGCCTGTTCCACAGGAAAAGAAAAAATAGAACTGAATGTCATCAGCATGGTGATGGTACCACATTTCATGACTCCAGACAACCTCTCCCAGTGATTTTAGATGCTAAATAGCATGGGAGACAAAGCAGAGCTCCAAGAAACACCAGAGGATAAATCCCATGGAGAGGAACAATCATCTCCTAGTGTTACTGTTGTGTACCACCTCTTTAAAATGCATCCCAGTAGGCCTCAGTGTAAGCAGGAGTGTAGGAGGGACACAATTTCACTTTCCCTGCTAGAAATGGGCCTACCAAGAACTCTTCAGAACCCTGGGCCTAGTGAACATGAACCACTTCTTGTTAAGTATCTTTTTTTCCAAGCCAAGTTACCTGCCCTATAGTTAATGTTAATAAAGAAACCTTCAAGTTTAAGGAAACTGGGTGTTTCATTGTAAGCTCCACTACACATTAGTTACCCTCTTGGATCTCCTAGGGTTGTCAGGTCCCTTGGAGTCCAAACCAGGTGTGGGGAACTCACATCAGGAGCACTTACCTTGCATGCGCACATAGCGCGCATGCTCCAGAGCACTTCCTTGTCGTGCCGGGAATGATGTCATTCCTGCCACAACAAGGAAGTGCTTTAGAGTGTGCAGGAGCATACTTTGGGGCTCCTGAGCTCATTCCCCATGACTTTTCGCTCACCAGCCAGGTAAGAGCTGGCGGGGGGGGCAGAGGCTGGGAGCAGGGTATCTGTTGCCCCCACTGGGGGACTGGTAACCCTAGATCGACCCTTGAGGAAAAATCAACAACTTAAAACAGTTCTTCCCAATCCTAACTCTAATAGACTCAAAAGGATATCATGATCTGAAGTTCTCAGAAGGATATAATGGTCTGAACTCAGAACAATACCATGATCAATGTTATCAAACACTGCCAGGGGAATTAACAGGGTTACAGTCCCCTGTCTTACTCCCAGTGAAGATTATCATCTAGGGCAACCAAACAAAAGTCATGATCTAAAATCAGGTCTACGGCCCCTATAAAAGGGATACAGAACATCACCTTCACCAAAAAGAAAGCAGTACTAACCCAAAAGCAGTGCAAGTCCATGCACTTCAATATCCTACAAAATGCACCACCACCACCCCTGCCCCGCCGCCCCAATCCCGGTTCTGCCAACCTGAACCCTTACAGTAAACTTTCCCAACAAGCTCCAAAACTTAAAACATCTCTTTCTCCAGCTCAATTTAAAGGCATAAATGGTTTCTTTCAGCCTCAGCCCCTTCTATATAGTTAGACGTGGCTTAATGAATCTTCTACAATGAGATTCTATTTAAAGTCTAATCTGATGAATCATGAGTCGACAGAAAGGGTCAAGATAGACCAAACCTGAGGCCAGAGATCAGTGATTAGGATCTTTTATGGAGCTAATCAGCAGCCTCACATTGCTTGGGGGAAGGGTCCTTGGGGAAGGGAGTGCTTAACCGTTTCCTCTTCCATGATTTAAAGAGCCCTCTGCAACTGCAATTAGCTCAGCAGGAAGAAAAAGACAGATACAGCACAATGGCTATAAACCACTATGACTATAGAAAGCAACACAAAAACCTGGGAAGGGGGAGGGCGGCTATTTACCTCTCAGAAATACTGTCAGGTTGTATTTGCATTTTGTATTCTTGATAGTTACCTTTGCATCATCTATTTCCCTTCTGTAATAATTCAGGCCTACAGTTCCACTGAGAATTATTCCTGGTTTCTCCTCACTGTATGAACAAAGCTGCTTCCACACAAATGTTTTGCTCCACTTTAGCTTCCTTACAGTAGCACTGCTTTCAGAAGCATCCAAATGATCATGTCATCCTCTTCTCACCCTGTTTCCTCTGCTTTGCTGAGATGTTTAGTTTGGTATGACCTTTTAGGAAAAATCACAGTAAAAGCAACTTTGCATGTTTCCATGTGGACAGGAAGGTGTGCATTTTTGCTGTTCCTGTCCCTTAAAAAAAACTCCTAAGGCCCTCTGATGGTGTGGGAAGGGCAGAAACTGCGGGAGGCTGAGGTAAGGAAAGTGCAAGGAAAACTATTATTTACTTCATTTTTCTCCCCAGTGGGGACCCACAACAGCTTAAATCGTTCTCCTCTCCTTAATTTTATCCTCACAACAACCCTGTGAGGTAGTCTAGGGTGAGTGTGTATGACTGACTCAAAGTCTCTCCAAGCAAACTTCCATGGCAGAATGGGGCTCTGAACCTGGATCTCCCAGATCCTAGTCTAACTACTATACCCGCTCCAGTTGGGGGGGGGGCACGGAGTGAAAGGTCAAACCTGTGCCCTGCATTGCTGTGAATTGTGCCATTTACCATTATAAGAGGGAATTATGGTTACATAGTCTTTTGCAACATGAATGGAAGTTGAACCTACATTTACAAAGGATGTTCCACCTTGAAGAATCCTGAGGACCCAGAAATATATGCCCGCCGCCCTAACAGAGAACATCTTTAGAAAGTTATTTTTAGAGTAGTGTTTACTTTTACTTTTTCTTTTTTCTTTTGTTCCATAAGGACATGGCTGACAAACACACCGGGGAAGATACAATGAACAACATTCCATCTCTTGAAAAGCCATTGGTTTGCAGAATAATCCAGAGACTGAAGAAATCCTAAATAATTTTACTTTGCCTAGCAGGAAGGAAGGAGTGCTCCAAAGAAGATTTGTATGCTGAGCCCTAGTTAGAGTTGCTAGCCACCCCTGGAAGCAGGATCGCCAGGGCCTCTGCTGATGATGACGTCAACCCAAGAGTGACAGGTCGCGCCAGGGGCCAATTTTTTAAATATCAGCTCAAAACAATGTTTTTAGCCCAGGTTATGCCAGAAATGACATAATCACCAGGAGACACATGCATATACGTGCCCATTTCACATGTGCCTGCCATCCTGCACCCCCTCCTTTCCTGATGCCCCCCCCCCATGCTGGCCAGGTGAGCAGTGCAGAGATAGTAGCTGTGGCAGGTCCCATACCCTCAGTGTTTGTGTGTGTGTGTGTGTGGGGGGGGGTGCTGCTGACAACTCTGCCTGGGAATAAGGATGCCAGTGACAGGCCTCAGCGAGCAGCCATAGGGAGGAAATGGGGGCAGGGCGTGGTGTGCTGGCATTGCACTGGCAGGCTTATGTCACACCTAGTGAAAACCATAAGTGACATGGTGGATGCTCTGGCAGTTTTGCAAATCTCTGTGGTTTTACCATACAGCAGAATCACAGCAAACCTGGAACTGAAGTCACCATGTTGCTGTGAAGCTCTAGGATGAATCCTAGAGCATCATGATGTAACTTTTGGCTTCACACTGGAAGTGACATTGTGGCATTACCATTATGCCAATCCTGCCCCCCACCCCCTCCACACACACATTTTGCTTCTGGTGTTCCACCAAGCAGCAGCAGGAGCAACACAGCCCAGGTGGGAAGTCTCACCTACCCCTACGTCTGCAATCTGAACTGGCACAGAGAAGACGTAGATTTAACACCCCTTTAAGAATTAGGCCATATTTTTAATGTATGGTTTATTTATTGTGCCTCAAAGGGGACGCAAATTGTCTTACAACATCATTCTCCTCCCATTTTATCCTCACAACAAGCCTGTGAGGTAGGTTAGACTGAGAGAATATGACTAGCTCAAGTTCACCCAGTAAGCTTTCGTGGCACAGTAGAGATTTGTACCTGGCTTTCTTAGCACACAGTCCAACATACTCATTTACTTGTTTATTTTTCTGCTTTATTTATGGCCCTCTTTTCTCCCCAAGATTTAAAGCAGATTACAGACTATCAAACATGCAGTCAGCCAGCATAAGACATCCAATGAACAAAGCAGTACACTCAAGGCAGATTACAGAATACAAAAACAATGCCACCAAAAACTATACCATGAGGATCCCTTTGCCCTAAGGAAAGCCAGAGCATGCTGGGAGCTGTGGGTGGAGGCTGTTGGTTTTGATACGGATTATGCTACAGATTTGATTGCCTTGGGGAGAGCAAACATAGGAGGAAACCCCTGGGACAAGAGACAGTTCATCCCAAGGTATATTTAACATGTCACTTACTGGTGCACAGTTCTCAATCAAGTGAAAAAACCTTTATACAAGGGATAATCCATAACTCTAACCCACAACTGCGTGAGCCTGTGCTTCAGTTTCCATCAGACAGCCAGATCAAAACCAGGTGAAATGCATTGGTTGAGGATTCAAAGCGGTTGTGAAGAAGCGTCCTTTGCAGCAGCACAGTAAAGCCCACATTTGGAGCACAGTGTAATAATTGTATGAGTGCTTCACAGGGGCAGTCTTAGCCAATGGGCTACTGAGGTAACGGCCCCGGAGGCCCATCCTGAGATGGACCTCAATCACCCATGCCCTCCTCCCCAAGAGGGGAACAGAAGAAGAACAGGTACCTGCCCCCACTCACACCTGTCCCATCTGGGGTTCAGGCTTCTGGCTTTCACCAGCAGCTCCTGCCCGCCTCATACAGGGTGAGGGCCACCCCCCACCCACCCCGCTTGATCTTGACGGGTGGCAGCAGTGGAGCGGCAGTGATTCTGGGCCCATCCGTGAGTTCTGTCCAGGGTCCCTTAATCACTAAGATGTCCTCTGCTACTCCAGCATGTATTTGCTATGGAAAATGTATGACCTGAGTCTGACTATAGACAGACAAACCAGTTAAATTCTAGTTCCCTGCCTGTATACTAACCATGAGGCTACCAATCATATGGAACTGATATTTCTGCTTCAGTTTGAGATTAAAAACCCTTTCACAGTCAAACTTTTCCATGCTCTACACAGGCTCTGATCATGCTCAGAAACAGATCTATTTGTTCTCTACTGAACTGTTCCAAGCCATGTTCCGAATGACAATTCCAAAGATCACCACCCCCACTATGACACACTCCTACTGCCACTTGCTGATTTCATAGAGTCAAAGAGCTGGAAGAGACTTAAAGGTCATTTCATCCAAATTCTCTTCAATTTCAGTCACTCTGAGGTCTCTTACAGTTCAGTTTACTCCAGCTTCTGCCTGCATAAATGAAATCAACATGGTTCCACAGCAATTACTTAAGAACTAGCTGCATGCCTGCTCAAAAAGGCTAATAATAAAACCTATTCAAACAAGTCGGATCATACTGTCTGCAAAGGGAAAGGGTTCTGTACTAAAAATATGTCTCTGACCCATGACACTCCCTAGCCCAATTGTAAATTTGGTTTCCCGAAGGGGAGGAGGACTGCAAAAGTTCTGTTATTTTTGCAAAGAAGAGTTGAAATTCATAGAAAATTGCGTCGAGGGGATGTCAGATAAAGGCAGAGGATGGGAGGGATGGGAGCCATGAAGAAGTTCCAAGATAGTGCTCCCCCTCAATAGCTCTGTTTTTTAAGCTGCTTCTTTAGAACTGCAAGGATAAATAACTTGCTCTTTTAAATGAAAATACGCAAGATCCTGAATTAGAAGCCATAATGCTATGAAGATCCATGTAAACTAGTTTTGTGATCTAATGCACTTTCGTGCTTCTTGATTATCTCCTTCATGTCACAACCACTCTCCCACTTCTTTTCTTTCCTTCCACTTTGAAACCTCTCTGCGCTGTTTCACATTCGCATCCTTGCCCCTTACCCTGCTATCTGCTCAGGCCACCAGCAGCTCTGCAGTGACCTCCTCTGCCATTTGCCCCCTTTTGGGAAGGTGATTAGAGAACAGAAGCTCTCAGCATTTACTCACCTCCCCACTAAAGCACATGGATGTTCTGAAACTGGACTCTGGGACTGTACAGTTCTTCATTAAACTACAGTCATCTCACCCCTTTGCTGCCATTTACTTCTAGCCATTCTAAAATAGTACATTTTTAATAACACAGCCTAGCATAAGACCTACCTTACGAAACTTCCTTATATTGCCAGGCCTTCAGTCTATCAAGGTTAGCACTATCTTCTCTGGCTGCCACCATCTCTCCAGCATCTCTGGTAGAGGCCTCTGCATCAGCTACTAACTGATTCTTTTTTAAAAATCTGGTGATGCTGGGAATTGAACCTGGGAACTCTTGCATGCAAAGCAGCTGCTCTACCACTGAACCACAGCCCCACCCCAAATCCACCCGGTTCAGCAGTCAGGAGCCAGTTCCTGAAGGCAGTATTTTTTTTCACTTTTGTGCAGACAAAGCAGAGCAGAAAGGTTACTTCTGCTAGCAGATTTGGACTAGGAGTAACTCTTTCCCTGCCAAAAAGGCTAGAAACAAAGATCCCAGCATATACCCTCCTTCAGAAATTCTGAAGAGACCAGCTTGGTTTATTCACTACATTCATATCTTGCCTTTCTATCTAAGTTCTTGTACATGAGATGGAAAATTCTGCCGCTGAATGGAACTTGACAAACTCACAGTAACCCATCAGAATGTGCAGCAAATACATCTGCATCCGAAGTATCCCCACCTGGCTATGGGCACTCCAGACTCCTGGAAACTTTGATAATGGCTCACAGGAACTTTGTCTCTGGTCATTCTACTATTAAAAAAGCTCATCTTGGAAGCCTTTTTGCCCCCACTTCTACAAACATCCTGACATGCTATCAGTAAGGCAGAGCAGGATTGAACCTCCCCAAAACGCTGACATCTAGGCCAGGTTGCAGCTGGTAACAGGCCTTGTATAGTTATAATTGGGAGAGTATGGCCAGACAGAAGGGCACCCTCCTGTTTGCATTCAACTGGAAATCTATTTTTAAATGTGAATGGAAGTTTGTTCCCATCAAAACACTTACAAGCTATATAAACAATGCACTAGGCTGAAAAAAAACCATTTGATACAAAATGTTAGGAAACTTCATTTGTTAAGTATTTTGTTTAGCAGCTCCAGTAAACTGGAAGACTGAAATATAACAGCTGGAGCTGGTGCCGTGGGTTTGGTGCCCTTGATTATTCCTATCTTGGGATCAGACTGGTTTGGTAGTAGAGACACAATTGCAGGCTTAGCAGAATGTGCCCGCTGGTATCACACACCGTTATAGCCAAATATGAACCAGGAGCTAGTCAGGCTGGCAGACACTCCACTGCCAAAATGTAAGATAAATCTTTACCCCGCCCCCCACCAAAAAAAGCTATGCAAGACCCTTTTTTTCACCCTGCAACCCCTGTATAATTTACAAACAAGGGAACTACTGAGATGCACCAGGAATACTCACAGCAACTGAAGAGGCAGCAAAAAATTAATTCTGCACACTATTAGACAGGGGGTGTGGTGCCCACCTCTAAATTCCAACAAACAAGGAAATATCCTAGCAAAGTGTATCCTGCCATGTCTAGCCTTTGGTTGGGCTGGGGAACTTCTCAGTTTTCACAAGATCTAATACTCTGTACTCAGGCTGAGACTTTCTGTGCTTTCCCCAATAAAGACTGTTTAAAGGAGGTTGACACATACAGGCTGCAAAGAGAGCAAAACTGTCTTTCTGATGAACCTTACCTGACTAGAGAGAGCAACAAAGCAGTTGAGCCTGTTCCTGCACAGCAAACAAGAGAGCGAAGCCACGTCTGGCTCCGTCTGGAGTTTTGCACAGACCACATGCACGTTTGGGCTTGCACTAAAATAGCTGCCAGACTTGGAGGAAAACAAACTTCACTTAAAGGGGAAAGTGGCAGCATTTTTCACAGAATTGCAACAACAACAGCTACAAAAATGAAGTGTGTGAACCTGCATCACAGGGTCCTTTTTTGCTACAGACTCCAATAATAGCAGATAAACTGGGGCATGCTATTTCTGGCCTGATGTAAGACAACAAAAACTACAGCAAATGAAACAGAAGATAATAAGGCCTCCTTTCACAAAGAAACCCTAGTGCTAATAACTGCTGCCTTGCAATTTACTCATCTGTGCTGCACTTCACATCTGACCCTCTATTTTAGTGAGAAGAATGCCTGAGTGCTGTACCACAGATGCTTGACTCCAAACAGAAGATAAATGCAGAGGAAGCCACTGGATGGAACACTTTGAGTAAGCAATTCAATCCTAGGATTGCACAGGAAGCATAGAAGCTGACACGTATGGGGCATTTAGATATTAATCTGACACAGAAATTAACTTGATTATGGTACCTGGATAAATTGGCAGGAGAGCATGCATGAACCCAAAAGTCCAGGATTCTAGATTCATAAACAACCTAAAGTATTCAGAAGGTATTCACAGTCTCCCACTGCTTTTGAGAGTAAGGGATATATCACCACGGATGACCAAAAACCACAAATTAACTCCAGAGGGATAACCCAAAACATCAGCCAGAATAGAAAGCATAGGTGACACTCAAGGCCAGAGGGCAGTTATTTGTGTTTCAAATTCTACAGCAAAAAATTCTACACAATTTTAAACATCAGAAATAGCAAACCCCGCAACTAATATAAATTATGCACATTTGTCAGATTTACGTGTGTGTGTGTATGTGCACAAAGACACGTAGACAGATCACTTGCATACTTTATTCTGGATGCACAAGGGCCTGGACGTCAGATGCTACTCCTACTTGTTACTATGAGAGGAACTACAAGTGACAAAAGGCACAGGTTGGACACTTGTCAGCTTCCCTCAAGTTTTGATGGGAAATGTAGGCATCCTAGTCTTGCAGCTTGGCTCTCTGGCTGCTGTCCAATGGACTTTTCAACTGTCACTTGTCCAACATTCCGCCAAGCTGCCTATGTTTCCCATCAAAACTTGAGAGAAGCTGACAAGTGTCCAACCTGTGCCTTTTGTCACTTGTAGTTCCGCTCTATGTACATGAACAGGGTTGATGCTGCCTAAAAACAGCATATGCATAGAATCTCAAATGTCAGGTAATAATTCTGAAAAATTATAATGAAGTTTCCCTAAGAATCAGCTAGCTGATCAGTAAATTTCAAATCATCTTTTTATTAGTCATCAAGGGGCTAACCAGAGGATACCAAAATATTCATTAATATATGGGCAGAACACATTTCTGTCCAAAGCCATCCTGTCCTAGAAGACCAGAATTTGCAGGCACAGGCCAATTCCGCACGGCTTACCTGAAGCCGGGACGTTGTGGAACATGCCAGAAAAAACATGGAAGATTGCGTTTTCTTGCGCAAGTTTTGCGCGACATCGTGCAAAACTCGCGTGAGAAAACGCGATCTTCCGCGTTTTTCTGGCATGTTCCACAACGTCCCGGCTTCAGGTAAGCCGTGCGGAATCGGCCACAGTCCCGAGATTTATCCACTGGTTGGTTTCAGTGGGTCTTACCTTTGCTCCTTTGACCCTACTGATTTCAATGGGATTTAAGCTTTCTCCAAAGTGTATCCCATGTTCTTTCACTGACTAGATAATGCTTTGGCTCATCAGTTTAATAAATCATCCCTTTCTCTCAGCTTTGCCCTACATGACTCAGAAATTTACCCTTATTTGTTACCCACACCCTTCCCTGGTGGCTTCTGTCTCTAACCCTTTTCCTATCTCTGCCACTCAGACTGATTACATGCTACAACTCCAGTCTGACCCCTATATTGTTGTTGCCTAGGATAACAATGAATGCCCTTGTTGCAGGCATTAAACTGAATTATGACACTTCCCAAGATGAGATCCTGAAATCCTCTCTGTCTTGTGTGTTTGGAAGAGAATAACACCACACCAGTGGCATTCAGGCTGAGGCAGAGGGAAGTCTGGCTGTGGCTTCTATCCTATGCAATTTTCAAATGTAGCAGAGCGAATGGCTAACCTCAAGTGTGGGTGGCTGTCCTCTGCTCCAAGGCCATGGGGGACTGACCAAGTCACAAAGATTAGGCACTAATTCAAAATTCCTCCTCTCCAGTGCAAACAATGAAACCAAAGACTTAGGAAGGAACAATGCCGACCTCGCCAGCCCACTTAGTGGGGACGAGAATGAACTTTCTCTTCAGCGCAACTGCTCATCATGGCTCCCAGAAGCTCCTGGGCAGTCTAACAGCAAGAGTCTGTGACATGCCTCAATGCTCCACAAATGAGAGCAAGAAAATGCTTGTCACTCATGTCAAATAGAGAAAGATTTGGAAATCAGAAGGCAGAGACCTTTAACCAATGGTCCCCCATATCCCTTTCCCACACATATGGGAATAATTAGTTCCAGCAGACGACTTTCCCCAGACATAGTAACCGAAGAGGCAGGCTCCAGTGACACAGCAGATATGTTGCTGCTATGGCAGGGCACAGTGACTAACATCAAACTGCTTCATGCAAGGAAATTCCATAGGGATAGCAACAGAAACTGATTAACTCAGATCCATTTAACGAGAAGCAGAGCAGTGCTGTCCCTGAGGCCAGAATTATGAGTTCTGCCTTCACTTACCATATGGATATTTCCTCACTCTCCCACATGTAGACCATCCACAATGCAGCTCATACCAGGCATGTGGGGAGCAGAGCAATCCAAGCAGGATGCCTGCAAGGGCAGTTGATCCATCTCTTTTCTGCGGCTCTGTCCTGTTCCTTGTATCAATTTCTTTAACACAATCAACCACAACTGTTATGGGCAGGCCGGTTATCACTAGAAGGAACTATCTGTGCAGCTGGCTCCATCAAAAGGTGTGACCACGTCTGCCTGCAATCTATTTAAATTTGGGAGGAAACCACAATTAACCTGATACACTTGTTATTCTGTTTACAGAGAGTCTTTTGGCATGCAAGGCCCACCCACACAAAGAGGCCTCAGCATGAGAAGAGTAGGTTATATGGTACCTTCAGCAAACTCAGAAAACCAGAGTTCACCACAGAAGAGCATCCAAACTAGGTTTCAAGCTGAGATGTTAACAATTAACGTCAAAGGGTGTAACTGTGCTTAGGACTTCACTGTAAGTGACTAAAATGAACTATAAATAATCTTCCACACACAAGTTTAGGCTTACCACCCCCCTGCTCAGGGCAGGGAAAAGCATGCACTCCTGACCTGTACTCTCCTGTCGCACTGGAAAATGGCATCAGTTTCCGGTGCAACAAGGAAGCTGCAGTATTGCTGAGGCCCAATTCATTAAAAATTGCCTGTTTGGAGGTGTGGGAATGCATATGCGCTATGCACACATGGGGGAGGTAAGTACCCTGCTGTCCCCCGCCCCCAGACCCCTTCTCCCCCTGCCCCAGTTTGGCCTCTGAGGGACCTGGCAACCCTAAACAGGTCTGTTGACAGCTCACCTTTTTTGTTCACTTCTGGGAAGTGATGTCATCGCACTGCCCCAGGAGTGCACTCTGGAGGCCTATTCCCCTGCCTCCCCCCCCTCCACCCCACTGGCAAGATGAGTGGTGGCAAGGGACGGAAGGTGGGAGCAAGGGATCCCCTGCCCTCACTGGGGGAGCAAAGCAAAAAGAAGGCTCCTCCAAGTGTGGAAAGCTACCCAATGTGCACAAAAAACCTCAGATGTACACTAAAGATAAATTGAATATTTTTTAAAAAATTTGTGCAAAGTGCCAAAGTGCTAATATACATCATCCAATAAATATTATATATAAATATCCAATAATTACATGCAAATATACACACAAACACACACAAATTCAATCAAAAGTCCAACGGTATAGCTTCACCATAGGGTGATTACTTGAAGTACAGAGTGATTACTTGATTACTTGAGTAACCTGTCAGATTACTCACGGCAGTGGTCCGTCAGATTACTCAATGACCTTGAGATAAGTGTTATGGTGTTGGAGTATATTGCATAATATAGTTATAAGTAGAGATGGGCACGAACCGCATTACGAATTTCAAAAACCCACAAAATTGGCCATCGCGCGATCGAGATCCAGCGGTTCGTGATTGTCCTCATCCAA
Source organism: Eublepharis macularius (assembly GCF_028583425.1). Classification (NCBI taxonomy): domain Eukaryota; kingdom Metazoa; phylum Chordata; class Lepidosauria; order Squamata; family Eublepharidae; genus Eublepharis; species Eublepharis macularius. The sequence goes on from NC_072795.1 coordinate 66,715,720, forward strand.
CGAACCAGCGTTCAGAAGAAGGCTGGTTCGGTGCTTTCGGCCGCGGTTTGGGAAGCCAGACAGTCAGGCGCCAGCAATCAATTCCCCTGGAAACGGAGCCAGGGGAATGCCTAAACTCTGTCTGCGCTCCTTCTGTTGCCCTGGAAACCCGAATGGAAGCACAGCTTACCTTGATCGGCAGGTCTTCCTTCCAACCACGGAGCTGCAAAGCAGTTACAAGTTGAGAGAAAATACCCAGGGGAGGAAGGGGGAAGGGGGTGTTCTGTAGCCATGGACACTCCAATCTCATCCCTGAAAACCCTGATAAGCAGCTCTGATGGCCAAACACAGACCTCCTGCATTGCTCAATGGGACCTGTGCTTATAAATAGCCGTGGGCTTCCAGGCTGGGTTTCACTTTCAGTGAGCAGTGGAGAGGGACAGAGCTCTTGCTTGCCACTTGCTAGCCTTTGGGGAGAGAGACTGAGAGTATAATTCAGCTTGGATTTTTGTGGGAGTTTCCTGGGGGCCTTGGATTGGAGAGGGTATAACTCCAAGATCCCTTTTGCAATCTTGTCCAAACTTGGATGATGGCTGTAGGAGAGCTTGCAAAACACTCCCCGGGAATATGGGCTCTCTAAGTGCCACGGGGGCCGTTCCACGCCCCACAAACCGCGAACCGGTTCGGCAATGGAAAATGTTCATTGCGGTTTGTGACCTCGGGATTGTCGTCAGCACCGAACCACGAACCGCAGTCATTAAATTTTTTTGGTTCGTGCCCATGTCTAGTTATGAGCCTTTGAAAAAGCATTTTGCCGAAATGGGATTACAAGCTGGCAAAACCCATTACAAGCTGGCAAAACCCATTGGGCTCGATCTTTATAAATCGGATTGTGCCAAGGGAGGGATAAGAATGGAGAACTCGGACTTGGAGGAAGTAATTTTACAAGAAGACAAAAAGGAAATTTCAAAGGTCTATAAAGTGTTGTTAAAATGGTATACTGAAGAAGAGGTAGTTAAGGTGCAAATGGTGAAGTGGGCTATAAATTTTAATAAAGAAATAACAATGGAGGCGTGGGAATACTTGTGGAAGAATACTCTGAAGATTACGACATGCATTAACATTAAAGAGAATGTCTATAAAATGATCTATCGTTGGTACCTGACACCAAAGAAAATTGCGCTAGGGAATGTGAACACGTCTAATAAATGCTGGAAATGTAAAAAGCATGAAGGATCTTTGTATCATATGTGGTGGACTTGTGAGGTAGTCAGGCAGTACTGGGGGGAAATAATAAGAGTAATAAGTGAGATTTTACAGTTTCAAGTTAATAAGAACCCAGAACTCCTGCTACTGAACTTGGGAATGGAAGATATTCCAGCACAACATAGGACATTGCTTTTTTACATGACAGCAGCGGCTAGACTTTTGTATGCGCAAAAGTGGAAAGTACAAGAAGTGCCAACTATAGAGGACTGGATTCACAAATTGCTGTACATGGCGGAGATGGATAAACTGACAAGAAAACTAAGAGACCTTGATCCAGGACAGTTTAACACAGATTGGGAGAAGCTGAAACAATATTTGGTGAAAAAATGGGAGGTGGGAGGAGAACTGTGGCAGTTTGAAAATTATTGAAGAAAAACAAAAGAAGAAAGAAGTGACTATACCGGGGGGAGGAGAGTTAAAGAAGAATTACTAAGCAATTATTCTATTTGATTATTCTATACAGTATTAAGTAATAGTTATTATGTGATATATAAGAATAGAAATTAATTAATTAATTATGTTGCTGGCAGATAGGAGTGTAATTGAGAATTAATAGAATTAAAATTCATGAATACAAGAAGGGGGGGAATGAGAAGTAGCATATAGAATATAGGTTAAATTGATTGACTTATGCTGAAGGTATTTTTGGTTATAGCGATATTTAGAAATGTGTAGAATATGAGTCAAATTGATTGACTTTATGTTATAAAGATAAGAGATATAAGAGGAAGTAAAGAGTAACATATAGAGTATAAGTTAAATTGGTTGACTTATAAATGTATTCATCACTTATGAGTACTCAAGTTATGTATAGGGAGGGATAAATTGTTTGTCCCATATTGATGACATTAGAATGAATAAGTTAGAGTACAGGATATTGAGAATATTACCAGTATTATTACTATTGAATAATATGCCAGGAATGTATTAGTTAGTTGATAAGTGAAGGGAAACTGACTTAGTACTGTGTTATAATAGACTAGCTTAGAAGAGTGTGAAAGTATATGTTTAATTGACAAAATAAGTTGAAATGAGTAGGGGAAGAATAGACAAAGGGTTGGAAAACTGTTGGAAGTCAACAAACGGGGGGGGGGAGGGAGGGGGTTAGAACTGGAATATTAAAGTAATTTGATTGTTATAAATGACGAAATATTTCTAATTCCAATAAAAAAAATTTATTAAAAAAAAAACCCATTGGGCTCTTCAGCCACATTTTTGGCTTCCAACTATAACCAATAGACCACATTGTCTCCTAGAAAGACTCCACACAGAAACCAACACAATTTACAAGAGAACAACAAAAAAAACCACATTGATTAATTGTGAACTGCATCTCTGGGGGTTTCAAGTAACCACCCTGTGGTGAAGCTATACCAGTTGGACTTTTGATTGAATTTGTGTGTGTGTGTGTATATATATGTGTGTGTGTGTGTATATATATATATATATTTGTATGTAATTATTGGATATTTATATATAATATTTATTGGATGATATACATTAGCACTTTGCACAAAAATTTTTTTTAAATATTCAATTTATCTTTAGTGTATCTCCGAGGCTTTTCTTGTTCATTGGGTAACCTCACTGGGGGAACAGCAATCCTACTAATAAACCTTCCTTTGTACAAGGACTCTGAGTCCATCAGTCCATCTTACTGTGTATGTACAGTGGGAAATAAGTCCCAGTGAGTTCAGTGAGATGTATTCCCAAGTATTTGTTAGTACTGGTAGTAAGTTTTGTTTTGCTCAAGGTATCTTTTTATGTAAGAAAGGCAGAAGCGGGTACACAGGAGGTACCATTTAATCCTAAAACATATCAAAGGCTGAACCGCAAGCTTCTAACTTTGGAGGGTTATAAGAAACTGTTTGGTTGGCATGCCTATATGTGGCAAGATAAAATAAAAGCAGATGCTATGTTTCTACATCACTATATTAGAAGAAGCCTCTTCACGATCTGGAAAAAATACAAGAACTATTTGGGTGAAGGTATCCCTGCATGGGTGGTACCGTTTGAAGTTATTGATCCGAGAGCTATTTATAATAAAGAACAATGTTTGCCATATAAAGAGATATTGACAATGGAACAAAATATGATTAAAATTAAAACAGAAGAAGAGTTATCTTTATCCTATGGATGGTTTCAGTATAGGCAAATTAAGGATTTATATAACTCAGACTGCTTAAAAGGGGGAATTAGATGGAAAGACTCAGAGCTGGAGGAAAATATACTACAAGAATGTAAGAAGAAGATATCAAAAATTTATAAAATACTTTTGAAGTGGTATACAGAAGATGAATTTGTTAAAGTCCAGATGGTGAAGTGGGCTATCAACTGTCAGAGAGAGATAACAATGGAATCATGGGAGTATCTGTGGAAAAATACATTAAAAATTTCAACCTGCACTAGTATTAAGGAGAATGTTTATAAAATGATATATAGGTGGTATTTGACGCCTAAAAAAATAGCGTATGGAAATGCTAAGATGTCAGATAAATGCTGGAAATGTAAAAATCATGAAGGATCATTGTATCATATGTGGTGGACTTGTGAGGTGGCTAAACAGTACTGGGGAGATATTTTAGAAGTTATGAATGAAATTTTGCAGATATCGATAACAAAGAACCCAGAACTATTGCTACTGAACTTAAATATGGAAGATGTTCCTATGAAATATAGAACATTATTATTTTATATGACAACAGCGGCAAGAATATTATATGCGCAGAAATGGAAGGTGCAGGAAATACCATCTATCGAAGATTGGATACAAAAATTGCTGTACATGGCAGAAATGGATAAAATGACAAGGCAGCTGAGAGATCAGAATTTAGAAGAATTTTTTAACGAATGGGGGAGGTTAAGACAATATTTAGAGAAGAAGTGGGACGTAAAGGGAAAACTGTGGCAACTGGAAAGTTATTAAATTTGGAGATTAGGAGATATGAATCTTTATCTGATAAAGGGAAGTTTTAACTATTGTTAGTTTAAGACTAGAATTAGATTTGAAATTAATGGATATTATTTAGTACAGCAAAGTAAAATGTTATAATGATATGTAGAAAGAATAGATAAGCAAGTAATAGATTTTATTATTGGGTTGGAAAGCTGTTGGAAGTCTTAGAAAAGGGGGGGAGGGAAAGGGGGGGAATATAGATATTAAGGTCTTAATAGATAAATGCTATTTGTAAATTATGTTCACCTAATAAAAACATTAAAAAAAAACATATCAAAGGCTGTTTCAGATGTGATTGTGATGAACTATTGAGATGCCAGCACAGGAACTTTTAACTGTATTAAAAGGAAAATTAAAGTTCCATTTCACATAATTCCCAGTAAACTGAAGCTTAATCTCCAAGATGGAAGTGCTACTGGTGGATGGAAGGTGTCTTCAGTTTTGGACAGGGCTGCAGTCCCCCTAAAGGAGCAGAGCTGCAACTTGGAGGCACTGCGGACCGGGACCTAGGGTTGCCAGGTCCCCTGGAGCTGAAAGTGTGTGTGTGGGGGGGGGTGAATCAGAGGGGTATTATCTTGCATGCACACATGCTCTGGAACACTCCACATTGCACCAGGAATTATATCATATTTATTTAAATATAAATGTGATTAAATGTTTAAATAAATGTTTATTTACTGTGTTTACAGCCCACCTTTCTCACTGAGACTCAAAGTGGATTACAGTGTAAATTGATGTAATCATAGGAAGAGACATCTAAGAAGCAGTGTAGTAAGACTAGGACTACAGAAATCTGAAACAAGTATATACTATTAGACATGATTCAAAAGGCAGATACAATGCTGAGAAATAGTAATATAAGTAGAACATAATCTAGCAACAGCAAGATAGTTCATACAGCAAACAGATAATATATCCTATGCACACTAGTATAGTCTACAATCCTTTCCCATTTGTAAACACCTTTCTGAACCATTCAGTTATAGTATAGCCCTATTACCTTTATAGTAAAGCCCCCCGAAACAATTCTGCTTTACAAAGTCTGCAGAATGACAGAAGTGCTAGAGTCCTCCTGACCTCCTCAGGCTAAGATTCAGCTGCCTTTTTAAACAAAACAAAACAAAAATTAAATTTCTTCTATTTCAATAACATTCTTACACAGACACACACATACCTGGAAGCATAGCTATTTAGACCTATTTCCTAAATAATCCTTTCTAGTTCCTGCCTCTATTTAAACAGTACCTCCATATCAATAATTGTTGCAGAATTGGCTACTGAAAATTGTAAAAGGAACAAGTACATCCCATATCAAATTCCACAATCCATCACTCTTTAGCATGTGGCTTCTGAGCTGTTTCGTGTAAACATACCCTATTAACGAGAGATAACCTTCCCACCATTGTGTGGATAGTATATTTATATTTATTTATTTAGTTGCTTAGAACATTATTCTCCCCTCTTCCATTTTCTCAAAACAACAACCACCCTTTTAAGATAGGGCAGGCAGAGACTATGTGACAGTCACAAAGTCACCCAGTGAACTTCCATGGTAAAAATGAGGATTCAAACCTGGGTCTCCCAGAATCCTAGTCCAACACTTTATCTACTACACCACATCAGCTGTGCACCCATTTATCTAGAGATCTTATACATTTCTTTCATATAGCTACTTTAATCCCAGAGTCCAATTACCTCAGAGCACTACTAAGTCATGGCTTTTTTCTCGTAGTATGTACCAGTATGCAGCACCTGCACCTTTTTCAGCCCGCAGGCTTCAGCCCCCATTGCAGCCAACATCATGACTACCAGCACCTCCTTTTTAAGAAAAAAAAAAGAGTCAACCTCAATATATCCCTCAGTATGTTTGTTTCCCCCCCAGCAAACTGAATCCGGTATTTCTGAGTGAAACTGGACAAACTTCGCATTTCTTAAGAAAACATTCCATTCCAGGAGGAGGAAACATGTACTAAACGATTAGTTAAATCAAATAAACAGCTGGTATAGATACTCCTATAGTCCAGTCCTCTGCATCTTTACTCAGAAATATGTCCCACTACATTCAGTAGGACTGCAAGCTTATGTACTTATTTGGGAGTAAATCCCACTGAAACCAGCAAGACTTGCAATTACTTGGTAAATAAGCATAAGATTCCCCTGTGTGACACAGTAAGATTTCTGCTCCATTCAGAGTAAAGCTGGCAGGGTTGGTTTTCATTTTCTATTCCATTTAGTCCTAGGCCATCTTCCATTCCTAGCAAGACAACCAACCTTAGCTTGTGATTCTTCAGCTAAACAGTACAATTTCAGGATAGGACCCAGAATCCTCACAGGCTTCATTCAGAATCACATAAGTTGCAGCCCAGTAAGCAGGGAAGGGGTCTTATTCAAGAAGCTGCATTAATTTTGCATTTTCAAAATAGAAAAGATTGAGTACAATAAGCAAAACACTTTTAGCATCTCTTTGATTATGATACTCATAAGATTTATCATTGATTATGATACTCATAAGATTTATTTCCTAAAATTCCTAAACTCCTAAAATTTATTTCCATATCAGCACTCAGACCTTACATTATGAAGAAATAACAGTTCATGTTCTGATCCATACACTACAAACTAGTCAACAATACATAAAAAGTAATACATAAAAGAATAATACATTGAATAATGTATTCATATTGCTGTTAAATAAAGAAATTGTTGAAATTCTGGACCAACTGCTTCCTTGTTGAGCATATCAAAGTGTAAAATTTTGCCACCTTAAGGGTGGTTTCATCAAAACAATAAACAAGAAGATGAGAAGTATAAAATTATCACATCTACCTGGATACTTGGAAAAATGACTATGAGCAAAACACTGTGAGCATGTGCCTTTCAATTACTACTGAGCAGCCACACAAATTCCCATTTCATGGGGAAAGTTTTCAGGAAAGAGGAGGTAATTTTTCAGGCAAATCTGAGTCCTGGCTCCTGTAACATTATAAATTAATCATTTGGTCCCTGAACAGCACAAAATGAACTCAAAGCATTAAGACCAATGGCAATCGTTCAGCTACTTGATAGCATCAGTTGAGGCAATCCCTCCCATGCAGCCATCATGAAGCTCTCCCCACAACCCCGATGGAAAGTGCCAACCAGACAGGCAGCACGCATCTATTGGCCCTGCCCAACTGGCTGTGATATTTACACATGCACAATAGCCACATGGAACAACACCACAGGGAAACTGTTCCCATGTAGCTGGATGTATGTGTGAAAGGGCCTAACCTTGACGCCATAAGATGGATTTAAACAATCAGAAAAATCTGAGCCTTGGTCACTTCTTGAGACAACTGAGCCTTGTCAGTCTCCACCTGAGAAGTAATCAAAGCTGTTGAACTTGAGACACATGACCGGAACACAGCATAAAACTCACAGGCACAACGGTAATATCATTATTACTCTAGAGAAGATTGAGCTATAACGACAGCTACATGGCTGTCGGTATCTATAAGTAGGTGGATGTAGATTAACTTTCATCCTTCTGCATTTATCATCATCCCTTCCTCTGCCTTGAACAGGAACTGCAAGCCTTTGATAGGAAGGTCATTTGGTTTAATGGGTCCTTTGGACTCTGTGGCCTCCCCATTTTGTGGCATTCTCCATGCAGCTATCTGTATTCTTTTCTGCTCTTTACCAGGACATATCTTCACAAAAATATTGCCATGGACTTAAAAGGGTATAACTATGTTAAGATGGCACTGTAAAATATTTTTGTTGGTTTATTTAAAATATCTTGCCTCACTACATCAGACTCCAAATGGCTAACAAAGCAACAAGACAGTTCAGATGCACACAAACAATATAACAATTCACCAACAACATAAAAACACACAAGATAAAAACTACACCTGATTAAAAACACATCTGCTAGATCCAGCAAAATGATTTATCCTTCACCAAATCCTCTGAAATTCTCCACAAATTATCCTGAACGCTGATCATCTCTCAATCACCCTACTCTAACAGTCAGCTTCACAGAAAACTGCAATACAAAGGAGATAGAAAAAGAAGAAAGGGAAGCAATCTGACCACATTTCTTTGAAGACTAGTGCTTTACTACCAACCAGATTTGCTGTTTTGCTCAATCTTAAAATGATTGTTGTCTACAAGAATGAGCAAAAGCCTTGTGCTTTATCAGAGCAGTCCTGAACAGAGTTACACCCTTCTAAGTGCATTGAAGTCCACTGTAACTCTGCTTAGGACTGCACTGTATATCATCAGAAAGCTAGCTGAAATTGATCCAATCAAAAGCACCAGCTCATTTCAATGTACAACACTTCATGTGTTGCCAGTCCCAACAATTACCCTGTAAACTGTACTCATGTGCCTGGGAGGGCTCCCTTATCTGTCCACTTTACCTACCTGAAGTCTTGAAAGCAAGCTATGATTAGTTGTCCTCTCATCATCTCCCTCCTGAAATTACACAGGCATCGTGAAAACGTGCACTTTGGGCTTGTGAATAGCAGAGCAGCTTTCGCCGTGGGTCTTACTTGAAAAGGCCCAGTCTCAACTGGGCCACAGGACACTTTCCCATAACTGTCAAGCCCTGCCTGTCAAGCTGTTCTGAATTCTCTATCTAGATTTTAGTTTGTAAGCTCCTTGGAGCAGGAACCGATTTTAATAACAAATAACAACAACAACAACAATGTTGCCCATGGGTAACATCTAAAAAATATTGAAGGAAAATGTGACAATTGCCTAACTTGGGCACGGTTGAAGATGGGTACAATCAAGAAAGAAACTGAAGGTCTGATCTTCACAGCACAAGAACAAGCATTGCAAACGAATGTTATGAAAGCCAAAATTCAGAAAATCAGTGAAAATCCAAAATGTCGACTTTGCCAGGAAAAAGATGAAACTGTGTCCCACCTTATCTCTGAATGCAGCAAAATTGCACAATTGCAAAATTGCAAAATTACAACGCTAGACATGACAGGGTTGCAAAGCTGATTCATTGGTCATTGTGTAAAAAGTATAACTTGCCAGTATCAAAGAATTCATGGGAACATCAGGTGGAAAAGGTGCTAGAAAATGAACAAGTCAAGATCTTGTGGGATTTCAGAATTCAAACTGATCGGCACAATTCCTGGGGATGCCAGAGTCAAAGAAAAAGAACAAGAAAAAATGATTAAATATAGAGATCAGACAATAGAAACCACCCGACTATGGAAGCAGAATGCAACAGTAGTCCCCATTGTCATCGGGGCACTTGGAACCATCTTGAAAAACTTTGCAATTCTTATGGGAAAACTGCAGCTTTCTGACATAACACCTACAGAACTGCAAAAGACGGCACTACTTGAAACAGCATACACATTATGCCGATATCTGGTTGATACTTAGGTCTCCGGTGGAAACTTGTATCAGCTTAGCAAGGCCAATCAATAATAACATGTGACCTCTGCTTATTGTTGATTGTGTATTAGATAACAACAACAACAATAATAGGTATAGGTATTATAGGTAACAATATAATAGGTATAAGGAGCAGCATAGGATGTGTGCTGAAAAAGTCAAAACCAGAAATCAGCCTTTGTTCAAATCAGCAACGTTCTCTGAACTTTCCCTTTCATGTGCACAATTCAGACCCAAAGAGACAATTCTTACTTCTGTTTTCCATTCAGCTCCAGTAATTCCTTGCTAGAGTCCTCCATTTCACAATGATTTTAACTACAACTTGTGCTGCTCTATAGTCGACTTCCCTACCCAAACAGCAAACTGACATCGAACTTACAAGCACAAGCAATTAATTTAACAGCACTTGAATGAGACTGTCTTCTATCCTGAAATTTATCGAGCTAAGATCAAGGCAGGGACACTTTTCCCTCTAGGCAACAGTATGTTTCAAATTGTGCCAGAGAAAGCTGAGCTACACACATCCCACTCCAATCTACATCGCGTACTTTAGCAAGCAGAAAGACAGAGAGAGACCTACCCAAAAATACATGCTGTCAACAAAAAGCAGATTTCCAAACCAAAGGACAAACCACAGGATAAGCTTTTCCATGAAAGAAAAAGTCAGAGATTTCTGGCTCACACGTCGGGTAAAAGTATAACACTTGCGATTTCAAGTTGACTCCTGCTGCCTGTTCTCCTCACCATCATTCCACTCCCCAAAACTGGCCAACGTCACAGCCAAACATGCTTCCCAACTAATCAGAGAATAGAAGGGGAGGGACGCCCGTCGCTTCACATTTCTTTCATGCTAACAACTGGGTTCGTGTGTGCATGTTCCCACATGTGCAGTGCACATCACGTTTCTCAGTTCTCATGCAATTCATTCCTCATAGTCCTCATATGCTCTGGCATAAAAAATCCAGAGCAATAATAAGTCAAAGCACATAAACTCACAAAGTTAGTATAAGGCCTGGAAGGCAGCAATTTGTAAGACAGCCTCACTTCTTTCCTTTGCTTGGCACAGGAGTGCCCAAAAACTCATAGATTTGTGCCAGAGGAAGGCCTAGGAGATTTTTTCCCCTTTCCTCCGGGCATAATAAGCAAATCACACACACCTTACAACAATTCTCTCCCCCCACCCCCATCTCAAGCCTTAAAATCTCAAGCATCACATTACAGAATCTTTCATGCCTCAAGCACAAAGCAAAGACTCCTTTCATAACACATTCAATGAGCAGCTGCTGTCCACTCAGAATCGGCTGCTGGCGACTGCACAGCCCAAACCACAAGCTCTGAAGAACAGCACTGTGACACTCAACAACCTTACAAATATTTGTCATCAAATGCTGTTCCATAAAAAGTACCCTCTTACCCACTTTGTTTCTCACAAGCTTTGGATGCTGAAAAAGGTAAGAGGGATGCTTTTATCTATCTACCACTTCTGAAAGTCTAGGGGAAAGAAATGCCACAAAAATAACAATGATGCTTTTAAGGCTCCTTGAACCTTACCACCAGCTCCATATTGGGAATAGCAATGTTCTTCCAAAGGAAGGACAGAAATAAAGCTATGTTCTCCACCCATAAGGACCTTGCCTAAAAGTTTTTTTCCTGACCTACAAATTTCTTTGAATTAATGATGACTTTAGAGGAGAAGATTCTAGTTCCATTTCACTGATGAGGCAGCTGAGCCTCAATCATAGCATGGGCATGCCCAAGGAAGACAACCTGCAACAGAACCCGGAATAAATACTCCAGTCTCCCCTTAAAATGTTAAGCAAGAAAACTTGAGTTTAACAGTGCACTCCTCAGAATGTTTTCTGGGAGCAAGCCCTACTTTAAGAGAACTGCGTAGGATTCTGAGGAGGTCTGCTAGGATTGTTTCTAAACCTTTTGCAGTAAACTAACATACTCCTTAACTGCCTTGTGTTCTAGGCTGAAAAAGCTAACACCAGAAAGAAGGGGGTGTTTGCCCAGGGATGTGTAGCCGTACATGCGTGTGGCACTTGCCATCCCAGGTGCCAAAGCCTCTGCTCCTGTTCTGTTCTATCACAGCTGGAAACACAAGGGCAGGCATGCAATGTGTGTGCGTGTAAGCAAAGTCTATTAATACTTCTAACCAAGGTTTTTAAGATATCTGATTGCAGTGGAGCCAGCTTTTCCCTTGTGGTTATCAAATGGAAAGAAAATGTTCTGAAGGGGGGGGGAAGTGGGCTGCCAGGGCATGCTGGGCACTGCATGTACTGGAAAGAAGCTCCAGAGGAAGCTTGGGCTTGAGACGAAAAGCAGGAAAAGCTAAAACCGCCTCACCAGTCACTCCCAGTTTCCAGGCCCAGAAAATATGCTGTTGAAACAGTTCCTCCACATGCCTGACACTTCTTTTCACTCTATGACCCACCTTCTCGGTCAGACTCTTTCTCTCACTATAGCCTGGAACCTCAGACCCTCTTGCCTCCCAAAACAATCTAATCTTCCTTCTCAGCTCCCCGAGAACCCCGACACCCGAGTCCCTCCATACCTGCCCCGTCCAACTCCCAGAGTCACCCTGGGCGTCTAACAAACACTGTATGCATCTGATGAAGTGAGCTTTGCTTCAGGAAAGCTTATGCTGGAATCGGAGTCGTTAGTCTTTCAGTCGCTGCCCCGCAGCCTGGCGCAGCTCAAGGGGCCTCGATCCTCAGCCCCGCCTGCGTCTCCAGCCCCTTGCTCTAGTGAACCCCACCCGCCTCCACAACCCCCCAAGAACTAGCGTTCCAAGGCCCCAGGCCCTACCTGCAGATTGGCAACCCCACCAAGAACCCATCGCCTCTGCTCCACTCGAACAGAGTTGGTTTTATATATCCCCCGTTGCCTCACACAACTCTTTCTCGCTTCACTGAGCCCCGAATCCGCCACCCACCTCCCTCCCACGTTTATGCCCCCTCCCCGTCTCTTTACCCCACGCAAATATCCCCTTCACTCACTCGGCCCCGACATACCAACATCTGTCTCTCCCGGGCGTTTGTTTTCATCCCCCAAATACTCCCTTATTTGTCCCCCAACCCTGGCTGAACTCAGCCCCCTCAAGCCTCTGTCTCCACTCAGCCCTCCACGTCCCGCCTCAAGTTGACAACCAACCAACCAGCCCCTTGCTCACCCTCTCCGAGACCAGCACTACGATGCCCCCGCCTCCAGCCACCAGCTCCCATCGCCTGGACCCCACGACTGCAGACCCAGCTCTCCATGCCCAGCCCCAACGGCAGACTCCGCCCGGCCACCCCCCTAAAGCACCCCGCCCAGCCAGCCGGCCGGCCGGCCAGTCGTGCAGGCGAAGGGACCGCAGGAAGGGGCCAGGCTCGGGGGAGTCTCGACCGACGGACGCAGTCTGGCCCCAGAGGATCTAACCGGGAGAGGGGAGAGGAAGGGCACCTTTAGGGCCAGGAGTAGTAACCTCCATCCGATCCCTAGTTCCTTGCTGCCTTTACGGACGGTCATGGGCGATATCATCTGCCTTGGCATGCAGGTCCCCCCCCGACCCCCCCCCCCAGCCGTTAACATGATGATAGTACTTGCTCCAGCCAGACGATCCAATATTGAGTATCATGATCATATCTTAAAAGTTGACAATTATTACTAATCTTTTCTGTTACTTTTTCTTGAGTTACGACTCCTGTCATTTGAGATGATGAAGAAAGAAAGAAATAGCTGGATTTGAGTGCAGTGGAGCCCTGACTCTCCAAAGCCTATATCCAGAAAATCCTGTTGGTCTGGTCTCTAAAGGTGCCTCTGCACTCAGATCCTGCTATTCTGCTGCAGACCGACACAGTTACATACCTAAAACTATAAGAGAGGAAAGCAGCCTAAAATGTAAGTAACTAATCATGTTTATTTATTTTCAGAATTTATACCCCGCGTTTCTGCTCTCATCAGAGCAGCCGAAACAGCTATTATGTTATTTTTACATCATTGTTATTTTTGTATCATTATCTACTGCCTTTCTTCCAAGGAGCTTAGGGCAGGTTATATGGTTTTCACTTCCTCCATTTTATCCTCTCAAAAACCCTGTGAGGTAGGTTAGGTTGATAATCAGTGACTGCCCAAGGTCATCTAGTGAGCATCAAGGCTGAATTAGGATTTGTACCCAGATCTCTCCAATCTCAGTCTAACACCATAACTGTTACACCATGCTGGGTTCTCTCCTGACATAACAATATTTCTAGGATTCATTCATATGAACAAAGGAAGCTGCTTCTGTGCTTCTGTAATGAGATCTTCAGGAAGGAGCCAATTTCACATGTATGTTCTACGCACATTTTACGCAGAAGGGTGCGTTCCTCACTTTTCTCTAAACAGAGGATCATGTCTACTGAAGTACTGTAAGAATAATGTCTCCAAGTTCTCTTCTGCTCTATTTCCTATGGCGTGGTATCCTGGAAAAGAATGGAGAGGAGAGGAGCCAACCTTGTGTTTGGGTAAAAACAAAACAGTTCTGGATGAAGTGTTAGGAACCAAACATAAAAGGAACTTCAGTAATTTCACAGCATATAGTGGCATTGCTCATATTTCTGTTCTTTGTTTCCAAAAGAAAGGGGAGTGTGCTTGTTTTGACAGCCTTGACAAATTGTGGCAGCCCACCCACCCACCCACCCCACACACACTGCAGTTTGCAAATGCGGAAGCAATCCTACGCTGACGAGAAATATTTGACATTGACATGTCAAAAATAAAGACTACTGTAAAGTTATTAATTATATTCTCTGGAATTTTATGAGATGAGACATTCATACTAAGGGAGGCCCATTACACTCTGTGGAATGGAGTGAAAGAAGGACATCTGGCAACGTATTTGCTAGAGCAAGGAAATAAACAAAACTCTACAAATGGGAGGCACAGCAGAGCAGTTGAGCTAATTTAAGTTCCTTGAGAGGTGTGTGCAGGCGTAATATTGTGTAATTAATTAACTATCATTGCCAATGGAATTATCATGTAGGAGCTGTCACAAAGGAGGCATTATTAGGCATTTGCTGCCCAAGAGCATCAAGGTAAGTGGCTTCCTTGTGTTGCCTGCAAGAGAGGACTTAACTTCCTTTGTTCTCAAGGACAGAGAGCGTAACTCTGTTTTTTCAATCCATTTAATTCCTTTTAAGCACCATGTATTTTCACTGACTGATTCCCTTTCCCCTATTTTTTGCTGAAGATGCATGCAGCCCATCCAAAATACAGACCGCAGCCATCTATTGAAAAACTGTAGAATCATAAGACTACTTGTACAACCGGAAGAGGCATGAGCAATTTCTGCACTAGGGTGGAGGGTTGTCTCCATTCCTTCTAGGCCCCTTGTGCCAGAATATGCTGGGAGGGGAGACCCCTGATGTAGCTCTGTATGTTTGTGTGACAGGCACACACATCAGAAGCTCCCAGGGGTTGCCCAGGAGTAATAGAAGAGGAAAGGGTGTCTGTCTGGCACAGCACATGGACACGCCTCTTCCTGTTTTGCTGACACAGTGACGTTTTGTTGGGCTTTTTTTAGCAACAGGCCACAATTTACTGACATTTATATTCTTTAACACCATACAGCAATCTGTCCATGCAAAGAAATGTATTCACTTAACGAAGTCAAATGTTTCCTCTATCATGCATGCAAGGTAGTTTCTGTGGTCATGTTGTCTGCCTACTCGTTTTCATTCAAAGCATTAACTGATCCAGTACTAACTTATAAAGATCAAGTTGACACTTGCCCTGTGTGATTAATTACCTAAATCACTTGACATTTTGAGACTCTTTGATTAATGATGTATATAACATTCAGAGAAAAGTCAATGTTAAGTTGTTGTGTTTGCATTGTGTATTCCATCCAGATGGCTACCTCAAAATTTGCATCAATAGGGTTTCATTGAGCCCTGGCAGAATGTCCCTGCTATAGCTAGGCTTTTGATGCCTTGTTTTGTATCCCTTCCTTGACTGGTACAGCATTTGAAAACATTTTAGAAAATCCTTAGGCTCATGTTCTTCCTATGTATGCTTATTCAACTGTAGGAGACATAGGAGAAGTGTTTAATCTTTTCTCTATCTACCACTTTTATCCAGCAAACCCTCTTACATGCTCCTGCTCTCCAGCCAGACTCATTTCATGTCTGAGGTTGCCAACTCTGGGTTGGAAAATTCCTGGACATCTGAGAGTGGAGCCTGAGGTTGGCAATTAACATGGTCTGGAGTACAGGCAGGCACGGACCAGGAAAAAACCCACAGATGCCTAGTCCACCCACTAATGGGAGTAGATGTCATGCTGTCTTCCAACGTGGTTTTGCGCCACCAGATAACAACAACAACAACAACAACAACAACATTAGATTTATATACCATCCTTCAGGACAATTTAATGCCCACTCAGAGCAATTTACAAAGTATGTTACTATTATCCCCACAACATAACACCCTGTGTGGTGGCTGGGGCTGAGAGAGCTCCAGAGAGCTGTGACTAGCCCAAGGTCACCCACCTGGCTTCAAGTGGAGCAGTGGGGAATCAAACCCGGCTCTCCAGATTAGAGTCCCGCGCTCTTAACCACTACACCAAACTGTGCTATCATCTAGTAGGTGGAGTTCCAATGGGTGACAATGTCCTGGAAGAGCTGGTGCTCAGGATTCCACCCCCACCCCCCCACCCCCACTTGATGTGTAGCTGGCAGGAAGACTTAATGCTGTGCGAAAACTGGGCACCAAGACGACGAAAGCTGTCCAACAACTCGCACATTTCCAACATTCCCCAGTCAAAGGTTGGTTTGATGGTGCTACCCAGCTCAAGAGTATCTCCCACAACCAGATGCAGCTTGTGTGCCAGGCAGACAATGCCCTCAAGGCACATGTCATTCAGGGCTGCCAGCATGTTTCTACCTGCATCCGTGACCATGTAGCCATGGACAGCATCAGCCAGGGGCACCCACTCCCTCACTCCACCCTTGGCCATGCCGACAATGTTCTTCCTAGTCTGATCCATGTCCGTCTCCCATGCCTGGAGCAGAACCGCTCTGTAGTCTGGTGGCAGGGGTAGGTCCTCCTCCCAGGGCTAGGAAGTGCTGCCAATTCGTGGGTCAGGAGGAGGATGGGTCAGGAGGAGGATGGAGCTTTAACTACTGAGGGTGGGGCTGGACCAGGAGGATGGAGTGCAGGCAGGGGCTGCCCCAACAGATTGGGATCTGGAGGAGCTGGATGTTTCTCCAACATCCCCTGATGAACCCTGAGATCTCTCCTCAAAAAGTTTTAGCAGCTGCTCTCCTTCTGGCAATGCTAAGAGCTTTCCTGTCTCGATCCCCAAAAGTGGATCTGTATAAAGAGGCTCTGCCTCTGAGACCTCCCAGTCCCCAGTACGACTGGTGCTGGGCTCTGATGGCTATGGCGATGGGCAACGAGGAAAACCTTGGCACTTCTTCCCCCATGACCACCCTTCCTCCTCATTCCAATCCTCATGGTGTTATAAGAAGAGCCCTCAGCCGAGGAAACCCAATAAGCTTGGTCCCAGAGCCTGACTGCAGCCCTGAAACTTGAGTTGAGGCAGAGCCCTGTCCCAACACCAAACATGAGAATTTAAAGGGGGGGGGGAGACAAAAGATGAGCCCCAAGCTGAGGAAACCCAATAAGCTTGATCCCAGAGCCTGACTGGAGCCCTGAGACTGAGTTGAGGCAGAGCCCTGTCCCAACACCAAAAATGAGAATTTAAAGGGGGGGGGAGACAAAAGATGAGCCCTCAGCTGAGGAAACCCAATAAGCTTGATCCCAGAGCCTGACTGCAGCCCTGAGACTGAGTTGAGGCAGAGCCCTATTCCAATACCACAAATGAGAATTTAAAGGGGGGAGAGACAAAAGGTGAGCCCTCAGCTGAGGAAACCCGATAAGCTTGATCCCAGAGCCTGACTGCAGCTCTGAGACTGGGTTGGGGCACAGCCCTAGGCTAGAGCACCGCCCCACAATCAAAGAATCATGACACTGAGAGATCTCTGTCTTTTGGTGCTACACCTCTGAAGATGCCAGCCACAGCTGCTGGTGAAACGTCAGGAACTACAATGCCAAGACCACGGCAATACAGCCCGGAAAACCCACAACAACAATCAAAGAAGAGTTGAAATAAAAAAGGAGACACAAGAATGAGCCCTCAGCCGAGGAAACTCAATAAGCTTGGTCCCAGAGCCTGACTGCAGCTCTGAGACTGGGTTGGGGTACAGCCCTAGGCTAGCCCACCTCCCCATAATCAAGTAAGAATTGAAATTTTTAAAAGGAGACACAGGAATGAGGAAATCCAATAAGCTTGCTCCCACCCAGGGCCTTGCTGCCACACAAGCCACAAGCCTCCCCCTTGCGCAATCCAAAAAATCTGCGACAAGCACTTCCTCTGAACTGGTAACCAGCTGGAAAGTGAAACCACAGCTCATCACTGGGTGGTATATATACTGCTTGCCCTCATAGAGAAGAATCGGAGCTCTCTGGTTGGTGGTCAGAGCTGCCTATCAAGATTTTCAGGGATAAGATTGGTATGTTCCAAAGGCAACACAAGGTCTGCTGACATCTCCCTACATTGCCTAGGGAATTGATTACTTGACACTGAGGTGTCTGGTTTTACAGACTAATGGACCAAACAGCTGGCCAAAGTTCATCACATTCATGAAAAAAGGCATGTCCCACAACCCGCTGGCTCACAAACGCCAAACCGGCCCGGTCCGTGTTAACTTTTGGTCCATTTTTGGCGCCCGAACTTTTAGTCTGTTTTTGGTCCAAACTTTTGGTGCTCACCTCTACTTTGGAGTATAATGCTATAGAGTCCACCCTCCAAAGCTGCCATTTTTTCAAGGGAACTGATCTCTGTGGTGTAGATATCAGTTGCATTCTGGGAGATTTCTAGGCCCCACCTGGAGGCTGGCAACCCTATGTGATAAAGATAACAGACGAAGGAGAGAAGGATTGCTGGAAGGTGAGAGACAAGGATGTGAGGAAACATCTTCTTGAACGATTATTCCCTGCAAATGCCAACATGGATTTGGGAACCCATATTTTCGTTGTCTCATAATATGTAGTTCTAGCCTGTGTGGGTGCATGCACACACTTGCATGTGCATGTGTGTACACCCCATCAAGTCACAGCTGACTTTTGGCAACCCTTAGTATTTTCAAGGCAAGAGATGTTCAGAGGTGGTTTGCCATTGCCTACTTCTATGTAGCAATCCTGACCTTGCTTGGTGGTCTCCAATTCAAATACTGCTTTAATTTTCTTGGAGACTATGCATGCCCTTGTCTGTTTTCCCCACTTAACCCTTCCCTCCGTCATCTTAATATTTTATACAAGGTAGTATGTTCAGATACTTGATCACACCACACTGTCTAGGCATCATTTAGATGTGCTTCTGCAATTTAATCTTTTAACATGCATTTTAGATATACACACAAAAGTCAGTTAAATATTTATTTATGAATTCTTTGTTATATAATTTGTACAGGGAACATTTGTGCAAACCTGGGGGCAAGGGCGTAGACTTTCCATTTTCCCGGGGGAGGGGCTGGGGCAGGGCCAGAGGCACTGCTATATCCGGTCCTTAAAAGAACTGGGGTCCAGTGACATCATAGGGAGGAGCCAATGACATCATAGGGAGGGGCTTCCATTACTACCATCTATGGAGGTGGGGCCATGTAGGATTTGGGGAGGGGCTCCCCACAAATTTAGGGGGACCCAGGCACCCATCAGGACTCTCCTAACAATTCCCCTGGGCTGGGCCAAACCTAGGAAAAGGTGGGAGTTGGCCAGTGGTTATAGTGCTATCTCAGCAACCTCCCACTGTGTCCTGTTTTTGAAATTCACTTTTAGGATAGTCACTTTAGAACAAACTAATGGTCACAAATTTGACACTAAGAAAGTCAACACAGAAAAGCCTGTAGGGGAAAATTTGTTAAGTTTTCCTGGACGTTCATTTACAGGAGTCTTGATTCTGCCTTATTATAAGGGTGACTTAGTACTGAAATTTACTAAATTGTGGCATTGCAGATGCCTTCACTTGGTAAATGTGTGGTTGAAGTTTGAACCAGGGCAGAATACAAAACAATTGCTGTGCACTCGATTTCTGAGCAATGTACAGAGTTCAGAGTAGTAGCAATCTCCTTTTTCTCATTTCAAACTCATATCCGCTAAGTGAGTACAAGCACATTTTGAGGCAATTCAGAACAGTGGTAGTCACGACCCCAAAGAAAACTCACAGTTATACTACCTAGGATTGTATATACTTTGCTTTCTTAGCACACTACTTAAAAACTCCACCTTAAAAACACAGACATTCAGAACACATTATTAACAAAATCACATAATTAAGTGCACATTCCTTGCCAATGTTCTCTCCAGGCTGCACACAGGGCAAAAGGAAATTTTTAAAACGCTGATCTGCATTTCCCGCCCACCCACCCCGAAATCTTGTTCATGCAGATGGGCTTTTTCATTGTTTCAGAGAGACAGCACTCAGGCTGCCATTTTAGGAATTGTCCTTTTCGGCAATAGATACCACCTCTCCATTTAAAAATGGAATTGAAATTGAAAGAGGAGCTTAGGAGTGGCTGAAGCACCCCCACACACTACCATGAAAAAACTAACTGTTCTCCCACACCCAGCCCCCCCACAAAAAAACAGCAAGCAGGCAAACAAACAAAGCTATTTCAGCAAGGAAACAAGGTCTACCCCTTCCCAGTGTTCCATTTCCAAAATACAATGTAATGATAAAGTAACTGAAAAGTAAAATAAAATAGACTCATTTTCCCTATTAAAAGGAACAGAAACTATTCCTTAACAGAGTAGCATTAATTGCAGAGAAAACGTGATAATGGGTAGTTGGAGCATGCTGGCTGGTGTCAGTGTAAAAGATAAAGAGAAAATAACAAACTTATACTTGCCTTAGTTTTAGAAAAGAAGTAAGAGTTCTTTATTATAGGATTTCTGTACTTTGTTAGGAAAGTGGAGAGAAAATTCCTATCTACCGATCTATTCCTGAGGAGAAAGTTCTGCGATTAACAATCTATACATCAAAGGATTGTTCAGGGCAGTAAAGGAGTAAACAGATGCCCTGACCTGTATATCTTTCTAACTCTCTGGTTTCTCCTCTTCTGAAACTTGAAGAAAAGGACAGCATTAGAAGTGAAGTCTTGTTGTTGTTATGTGCCATCAGATTGCCTCCGACCTATGAGGACCCTATAAATGAAAGACCTCCAAAACATCCTATCAGACTTGCTCAGATCCTGCAAACTGGAGGATGTGGCTTCTTTGATTGAGTCAAGCCATCTCATTTTAGGTCTTCCTCTTTTCCTACTGCCTTCCACTTTTCCTAGCATTATTGACTTTTCCAGAGAGTCTTATCTTCTCATGATGTGACCAAAGTACAATAGCCTCAGTTTTGTCATTTTAGCTTCTAGGGAGAATTCAGGCTTGATTTGATCTAGTATCCACTTTTTTGTCTTTCTGGCTGTCCATGGTATCTGCAAAACTCTCCTCCAGCATCACATTTCAAATTAATCCATTTTCTTCCTGTTAGTTTTCTTCACTCTCCAACTTTCACATCCATATATAGTAATGGGGAATATCACAGTTTGGATTATCTTGATGTTGGTTCCCAGAGAGACATCTTTATTTTTAGGGATCTTCTCTAGCTCCTTCACAGCTGCTCTTCCAAGTCTCAATCTTCTTCTGATTTCTTCATTGTAGTCTCCCTTTTGGTTGAAGATTGAGCCAAGGAATAGAAAAACTTAGACAATTTCAATTTCCTCATTCTCAACTTTAAAATTGTGTGATTCCTCAGTAGTCATTACTTTTGTCTTCTTGATATTCAGTTGTAATCTTGCTTTAACGCTTTCTCCTTTAACTTTCATCAGTAGTTGTTTCAAGTCTTCACTATTTTCTGCCAGTAACGTGGTGTCTTCTGCATATCTCAAACTGTTCATGTTCCTTCTACCAGTTTTCACTCCACCTTCTTCTAGATCTAATTAATCTTTCTTTATGATATGCTCTGCATAGAGGTTGAACAGGTAGGGAGATAATATGAATCCTTGTCTGACACCTTTGCCAACTGGAAACCATTCTGTTTCCCCATGTTCTGTCCTGCCAGTAGCCTCTTGTCCAGAGTGCAGGTTGCGCATCAAAACAATCAGATGTTATGGCACCCCGATTTCTTTTATCAGCCTCCATAGCTTTTCATGATCCATATAGACAAAAGCTTAGCTGTAATCTATAAAATACAAGCCGATGTTCTTCTGAAATTCCCTGATATGTTCCATTAGCCATCGTAAATTTGCAATGTGATCTCTGGTGCCTCTTCCTTTTCTGAATCCATCTTGAAATCTGGCATTTCTTGTTCCATATATGGTAAGAGTTTTTGGTTTAGAATTTTGAGCATCACTTTGCTTGCATGGGAAATTAACATGATAGTTCAATAGTTGCTGCTCTCTTTGGCATCCCCTTTTTGGGGAATTATAATGTAGACTGAGCATTTCCAGTCTGTGGGCCATTGCTTTTTTTTTAAATGTAAATTGGAGCCAAGCAATTATGTTGTAATTATGTCCAACAGAGGTCTTGCAATCTGACTGTTGCTACATTGAATGTGGGTGGAGCCAGCCAGGGTTAAGGCCTAAGCTACTCAGTGTTGGCCATAGCCATAGGCATTTTAAGGCATTGTATAAATTCTTTTTTATATAAAATTTTATTTTTATAAATATAAGCAGAACAGAGAAAATAAAATAAAAATGATAGCACAATTATAATTACATCAAAAGAAAAAGAAATGATAGAGTAAACATATAATAAACAATATAAATAACTCAGGGTTTTTTATATCCAGTATATATCAATCCTTGAATGTGTTTAGCATCTGTCAGAAAAGAAAGTATAGTCTCCAGTATTCAGATTTTTGATCCTCCAAGCATCTTCCAATTGTAACATTGCCACATAATTAAACACATTTGGGGGGGGGGGTTGCCTTTGGTTTTTTTTCACCTATCATTTTTTTCGATCCATTACCCCATTCATATATCCAAAGATCACTACCTGCTTGAAAATCAAAAAAGGATTGGAAAACATTTTCATTAAAATTTTCTCTTGCATTGTTTGACGCATATATTGTTGCTACTGTGTAAATCTTGCCTTCCAGGAGCCTGATTTTCAAAGTCATATATCTTCCGTCAGAGTCTCTTAATTCTTCGGTAGCATTTCTTTGTAAATTGTTTATATAAACTGCAACTCCTTTTAAAAATCATAAATTCTTAATTAACACAGAAATACGTAAGGGCAAAAAACAGGAACAAAGCCCCAAAGAATCATGGAAATTGTAATATAAATAAGAGGGGTGGACAGTCCTGTGCTTCATCTGCCATTATAACTGAGTTCTTCATATGAGTTTGTCATTGCTTGCCCCCCTGGCCAAATTCAAGGGGGCTTGAGCCCCTCAGCCCCCATGTAGTTCACTGGTTGCCCGGGGGGCTCAGCCCCCCCCTGGCCAAATCCGGGGGGGCTCGAGCCCCTCAGCCCCCCTGTAGTTTACACCTATGCCTGGGGGGGGTGGAAAAGAGAGGGGGGGAGCAGAAAACACTAGCAACACTATCCTCTAGCCAAAGATGATGACCCATTTATTGTGTTGCAGTGACGTAGATGGGATATTGTACATTGATAACAGAAAGGTCATTCATATGTTGACTACAGAGTATAAGGGCTTAAGTACCATATAACAGGTAAAATTCATTTGATGATCATGCAGATAAGATCTGTATCTCTGCACTAGCAGGAGTGCAAAGAAATGTGACCTGAATCAGAGAGGAATGAAGTACACCAATGGTGTATAATTAGTATCTTCTCTCACTTGATCTTAGTTATTACTAAAAGTATGCTGAAAGTATGGTGCGTCACTAGTAGTAATGACAGTCTTACATGGCCAAATATCACTGGTGATGCTTTGCAACATCTGTGTTATTTAGCTGTGTATATAAGACCTTTAAACACCACCAGTGAAAAGTACAATTTTCATGCTGAGGATTATCATAATTGTGGAGTAATGAGAACCATACAGATCTGCATTTGCAGAACACTCTACGAAGACGATCTGCTGAAAGAAAATGTGGAACAAAGACACATTTTAAAATTTCCTCAACAGTTTATATAGTGGCTTTATATCGAAATGTGACAATTGATAAACATAAGATCTGTTACAGGTTTTTAATGGCAATCTTTTGCCACTGTAAAAAAATAGATTTTTAAAAATTCACCAGGCATTGTAATTTTTAAAACTCATGAAGAAACAGATGTTAGGCATTTAAAGGGATTCCTCCCCCCTACACATACATTTCCTCCCTTTTTTTTTGTAAAGAGTTGTTCTTACTTTTGAAGAAATGAAAACACATTCAGCTGTTCAGGGAAATTTCCCCAAAAGAGACTAGTGGAGGGTTTCATTACAGTCAATCTGTTTTGGTTTATTGGGATTACGGAAGAATGGAATACAGTAAAAGCAAGCAAATAAAATAGCTCTCTAGTCTCTCAGATCCAAGCTTATAGAATTGCCCACAGAAGAAGAATCCTTTCTGCAAACATGTCAGATACAGGCACTGATGCAGCAACAGTCTTATCCCAGGTGTTCAAAGAGAAATACAGTTGAGACAGTGGTTAAATGACGTCAGATATAATCAATAAGAAACAATCAGAGACGCCAGAGAAACATTTGGTCCAGCTCCAAAGCTGACCATGTTGAAAATCCAGTATTTGGGTTCATACGCATAAGCATATCAGCTGGTTCAGCTCAGCAACCAAAACAACCACTTCATGAGTCAGCAAGCTGTCTCGTAGAGGATTTCACTTTGGGAGCACATAAGGTTACAAAAGAGCTTTGGGTGGTTTATATAAAATCAAATGCAATCAAGAAATATGACTCAAAGGAAGAGAATAACTGGGGCTAGGAAATTCTATTCCTGACTGTTGTAATGAATAAGCACAACTCCAAGGACACAGAATACAGGAAAGACAAGAACACTTGTACAAGTAAGTAATGTAATCATTACGCACACCTCACATCATTGAGGGTTGAGAAGTTCCAAGAGCGGTAGTTATCCAAGACCTAAGTGTGGCTTCAGCCTTCCATCCTGTGCAGTCTTCCAAAAATGAAATGGTCCTGGGAGTTTCTATTCAGCCTATCAAGTAAACCCATGTACACATGGGATTCCCCAGTGAGCCAAATACTGCCCAAGAATCGTTTCAGGTCAGGAAAATAATGCACAGCACAATCTGAATTAGACACTGTATGTCTGGGAATTGAGGAGAACTCCCAACTCATAGAGACTCTGACCCAATGTGTACTCCATAATATGTAAAGAGGCCCAATGTGTGCTGGGCATCTTCATTTTTTAAAAAAATATCAAAAGATTGGAAGCTGGAAAAGGAAATGTCCAAAAAGTGTTAAAGAAATGGTGGTGCATAGTTGTGAGGCTGGGGAGAAATGGTAGGCTTGTTAGTGTCTGACATTGTCATTCTTTTTTCTTTTTAAAAGGTAAAGTGAACAATGTATTGTCGAAGGCTTTCACGGCCGGAGAACGATGGTTGTTGGGGGTTTTCCGGGCTGTATTGCCGTGGTCTTGGCATTGTAGTTCCTGACGTTTCGCCAGCAGCTGTGGCTGGCATCTTCAGAGGTGTAGCACCAAAAGACAGAGATCTCTCAGTGTCACAGTGTGGAAAAGATGTAGGTCATGACCTACATCTTTTCCACACTGTGACACTGAGAGATCTCTGTCTTTTGGTGCTACACCTCTGAAGATGCCAGCCACAGCTGCTGGCGAAACGTCAGGAACTACAATGCCAAGACCACGGCAATACAGCCCGGAAAACCCCCAACAACCATCGTAAAGTGAACACTTCTGAACTCAGGTGTCCAAAGAGGATGTACTCAGCTCCTAAAGAAGAAAAATAGCAATAACAAGAATAAAAATGTTTCTAAACTTAACAAAATGGTGCAGGTATTGAGAATGAGATCACAAGCACTATCCAATAGGTGCTCATGGTGTACATAATCATTTTCAACATGGCAATTGCAAGAGCAATGGATGCACTAGCATGAGAACAAATTGCATTTCCTCGGTGTCAACATATTGTAGCTTGAATGCTTGAGAACTTTTGTATCCACCACCTGTGAGAAAAATTCAGAATCCATTGAAACAAATAAGTAATAATTCAGCATTTATAGTGCTAAGAACTATTTTAGAGGCCCTGAGGCTTCAAATAGACACTGATGGGCCCTGGAGTGTGTCTGCGCTCTACAGCGGCCCGAATTGGGCCACTGCGGCACAAATGAGCATGCTGAGCCGCCCAGGAGAGTCCCCTGGGAGGTGCATTCCCCTGCCTTTCCCCCCACTGGCCAGGTAAGCGGAGGCAGAAGTAGAAGGTGGGAGAGGGGATCCCCCACCCCGGGGGGGGGGGGACCAGCAACACTAAATCCTTCCTAGAAATTTGGCACAGCCACTTAGTTTTTCCTGTTTTTCTCCAGAGAATGTCTTAGGGACAGTTTTGCTGTCCTTCCTTTGCCTTACTGATCCTCAAGACATCTTGAATATTGCATCACACTTGCATTTTCTTGAAATATATGCCTTAAGGTTGAGAAACTGGTGCCTCCGGAAATTAGCAATTTTCTGTTCACCTGTTTAATTATATATCAGCCTGAAACTACCAGACAAATCCATGCAAATATTAATTTCACGTGATTAATTAAACACACTACCTCACCCACACGTGGCCTTATGGGGGTGAATACTATGACTTGGAATGTCCAAACTTAGATGAGTTAGTAAAGCTCTGCCAGCAACTTCCCAGATGAATAAAATCTTCTTAATGCTATATTTCTATTAGTCTTGATCCAGCACTGCTGCAGAAGAGGCTGTCAGGCCTGCTATCCACAGTAATGCCATATTGTTTTCTGATGCTCTCTCATTCTGTAGTTTTCCAGTGTTATTTGCCTACAGGTTCACAGAGAGCCAGCTGTGTTCCCAGGAAGGCCTTATCTACCTGGTCTAGACATTGACCTTGGAGGAGCTTCCCTCGCCTTCCCAGGCATCTACTGTAGCTGGGCAATGGGGGGGGGGGAGAGTGGAAGGAAGTTCTGATATATTGCAACTTGTAACTAACATGTCATTCTCAACAAAGCTTCATGGTCAGCCAGAAGCTTTCATGCCTTTGGATTAATTATGGACACCTGTACTATGAATATAATCTCTCAATAAAGAACCTTTTGAATCAAGAGACCTTGGATTTCTTGCAGCAAGGGGTGGGAGATGAAATCAGAGTAACTGGAATTCCATAAACTGACAGAGGCATTCGTCTTGCAGATATTTGCCACTTTTTTGTAAGCACTAGAAATGAAAATGTAGCATTGAGGACTACAGTCAGGCATCCTCTCATACGGAGAGATGCCGTTCCAGACTATTTGGAAAATTTGGCTAGAGTAAGGTGCTGCAGCTGTTAACATTGCATGCTGCTGTGCTCACAATTAGAGATGAGCACGAACCGGAAAAAAAAATAACCATGCGGTTCATGCCCACGAACTTTCACAAACCTGCTTCTGTTTCGCAAACTGGTTCATTTGGTTTGTGAAAACGTCACATCCAGGTCAGAAAATCATCACTTCCAGGCCAGCAGAAGGTCTGCAGGAAGTCCATCCCCTGTTGCCTAGGAAACAGATTGATTGGCACCAGGCTATCTGCAGTCACGAACCAAAAAACGAACCAAACAAACCAGCCTAAACTTCATGGCAGTTCGTCAGAAATGGGATCTGATGAACCGCGGTTCATGAACCACGAACTAGCCTGGTTCATGCTCAATTTTGGTTCGTATTTCGGTTCATGCCCATCTCTACTCACAATACCCCTGTATTCTTCTACATTGGCTTCCAAATTGTTTTGGGGTGGTTTTGACCTTTGTCATTCTACATGGTCTAGACCTAGAGTATGAAGAACCAATTCCTCCAGTATGAACCTGTCCATTCACTAAGATGTACAATGGAGGCCCTTCTCCAGGGACCCCTCTCTTTAGAAGTAAAGTGGGCAGTAACTGCAGAGGTTCAGCCAGCACCTTCTCTGCTTATGCTTGTCAGTTGCATTCAGCTTTTCACTGAGCTGCTGTTTGTAGTGTTATCCTGGGTTTAAGATTGCTTTAGCTAACGGCCCTTTTGTAGATGTTTTAATCTGCTGCTTACATTATTTTCATTTTATTTTTCATTTACATTCGGACTACTGTTCTACACTTTGATATCATGTTGTTTTAGTGTAATTTGGGGGGTTAATTATTTTTGTGCAATTTTGATAAATTATATTTTTAAATTCATTTTCGTAATCCACTGGGAATTGTATGGGAAAGTGAAAAATTCCCATGTTTGAGCTGTACTGTTTATTGTATATCAGTGTGTCCGGATAGGCTTTCAAGCACCAGCTTGTTAAACGAATGTGTATGATCTCTTTACAAAAACGATGTGGCTGCAATCCTTTGTGTATCTACTCTGGAATAAGTCTTGAATTCAATTAGGCTTACTTCTAAGTAAACCTGTGTGGGATAGAATGCTCTAATGGCTGCCACGGGTTTATCCTCATGGCTGCTGACACCATTTTTAACAGATTTGTAGTATTTGAATACAGAGTCACAAGACCCCATCCAGAACAGGAGGGGAGGCAGGCAGCCCTAGGTGTGCAGGCTAGCTGGCCGGCCAGCTTGCCCAGTAGTGTGGCCTTGCTGCCTTGCTCCAGGTTGTTGAGGGGAGGAGAGGGATTGACCCTCAGTCCTTTGCCTGGCTGCTGCTTCCTCTGCTGGTTGTTCATCTGGCTCCCCCTTCCCTTCACACTCCAGCTGGTGGGGGACAGCCAGTTGTGCACTCCTGCTCTTTTCCTCCTGTTCTCACCTTTCACAGGAGAAAGGCTGTGACCTGGCCAGTAGTCTGCATAGCCCAGTGCAGCCATCTTTGTCCTGCTTTCACATGGCTTTATTGGCTGAGTCACCTCCAGGCAAGCTGGCCAGCCAGAAAGCCCACATACCTACAGATTCCTTGCTTTGTGCCTATTCTTGATGGGGCCTTAAGGCTCTGTGTTAAAAAACTGCAGATCAAT
The DNA here is from genome assembly GCF_028583425.1 of Eublepharis macularius. Lineage (NCBI taxonomy): Eukaryota > Metazoa > Chordata > Lepidosauria > Squamata > Eublepharidae > Eublepharis > Eublepharis macularius. The sequence goes on from NC_072795.1 coordinate 66,744,472, forward strand.
TAAAAATGGTGTTAGTGGTCATGAGGATAAACCCATGGCAACTGTCACATCTAGCTGTGCCTTTAAACAGTTGATATGCAGCTTACATCCTATGCACCTTCCTACCCCTTGTAAAAAGAATTATCAACACATTAATATTTTGTTAATCTTTGATGAACCTGGTTTGTAATAACTGGCAATTAGATAATTACACTGAAATAGATTAATAGATTGTGAAATCTCAAAGGAGACCCTCTAAAGATTCTGAAGCAGTTTTTCTTAAGTTTGAGAGAAGTTCTAGTTTAATAAACAAAAGCTGTGAGAGGCATCTTAAACATACTTAAATCAAATTTGAGAATATTAAATATTACAGAAATAACACCCTACCCAAAACAGCTTCAGACTCAGGGCCCTTTATTGTGTCAGGTCTTCCATTGTCATGGAAAATGTGGGTCATATTGAATTGTTGGGTTGACATTGGCAGAGTACAGCCATCTTTAAGCCAGCTGCATGGCTTGAACAGTGGCAGGCCATTCAGGAATTCGGGGTACTTAGTTTTTATAAGCCCCTTTAACAAACCTGTGTATGTATAAATCTACAACTGAAGCTTTAGCTGGTCCATTGCACAGATTTTAGCCTGCAACTCTATTTTGAATTTTATCTACCACTGCCTGTTATATTTTTGCCTCAGTCAGTTCTACCTGAAATGTTATATAGTTTGATATCTTTACTTTTATTGAATACCAAACCTCTTTGCAAATGCTTAGTTCTACTTTTGCAAGTTACTTAGAACTCATGAGATGAACCTGGGGGCCCTTATCATCCTGGGCTGTTTTCATGTCTCGGCGTAGCACTAAACTCACAGAACAAGGGAGTCTTCATGGCGTGATTTCTGATGTCATCGCGCCACGAACACGGAATCATGGTGCAATGACATCAGAAATTGCGTCATGAAGATGCCCTCATTCCGTGAGTTTAGCGCTATACCGAGATGTGTGAAAATGGTCCTGGAGGTCCGCTGAGCTTGGCAAGTTATGTGATTTGTTTTCATACAATGTATTGGTTAGATGTGGGTAGGATGAGAGGAGCCCCCACTTGGAATCATTATCTGGGGACCCATGATGGCTCTTGGCAGTCCTACTTGTATGTAAAGTAAGACTTTCATTACCATTGCCAAGTACCCTGAGGAAGATCCTCTGCTCTTTTAATAGGGATATAAACTCTGGATTAGGAAATCCCTGGAGATTTGAGGGGGTGGAGCCTGAAGAGGGCACAGTTTGTGATGGGGAGGGACATCAGCAGGGTATAATGCCAGAGTTCATCCTCTAAACTTCTCCAGGGGAACTGATCTCTGTCATCTGGAGAACTGTTGTAATTCTGAGAGATCTTCAGCCACCACCTGGAGGTTGGCAAGCTTATCTCTTAAACAAGTCCATTTGTTCACTTTGGATGCCTCATATGCGTACAACTCCCTCTCAGAAATGTACACAATGTCCCTTGCTTGTCTGCTTTCCAACCCACCTCTTCTGTGAAACCTCAGGCCTAGCAGCTATTGAAAGTAAACCCAAATGTACTCCATTTATACATTTTAACTTATCCTTAACTCTATCTATCTTTCCTCCCCTTCCCTGGAGAAATTTAAACTGTGAACTCCTAAGGTTTCTAAAACACCATGTACATTGATGGTGCTGTAGTGTATATATTAATAATAAGAAAAATTCAGAAAGGGAAGGAAGGCCATCTAGACAAATTCCCTGTCCTCAGGCAAAAATTCTGAAACTTTAAAAAACATCCTTGACAAGTATTTGTAGGTCTCACCATCTCCCTGAACTGTATGTTCCATGCTGAACTGCCTTGATAAGGGCTGTTTTCACATGTTGTTAATGTCATGGAACATCGCGCAACACTCACAGAACACTAGCATCTTTATGGCGTGATTTCTGACATCATCACGCCATGAAAATGGAATCTTAACGGGGTGACGTCAGAAATCGAGCCATGAAGACGCCATTGTTCCGTGAGTGATGTGCGATGTTGCGCAACATTAATGACGTGTGAAAACGGTCAGGGAGGGAATTTCCTCCCTAATGTTGTGCTTTAAAATTACGAAGAACTCTCACAGTCTAAGGGCAGCTTGGTAATGGAATGAGCTGCCTAATTAAACAAATTAAATGTCACCAAAGACCAATTACAAGTCAGTTAAATAAGAGCCAAACAATAGATTTTTATTGGCCTTTTATATTGTAAGAGTAAAGAGCTGGGCTACAGGGCCACACATCCAAAAGGGGTGGAGAGAAGGAGGCTGGGATCAAATCATAACTCAGCTCTGAGGGTCAATGAATAGTGTTGGTAAGTCACTGGCTTGGTTCATATATAATAGCCAGACCATGGGCTGGGCGCTCATGCTCAAACCAAGAGCTTCCATATTCCCTCCCTCTCCTCACCCACTTGGGTTCTCGCTCTCTCTCCCTTTCTCACTAAACCATACTTTGCTGATATACATGCAGCCCCATCATTTGCTAATCAACCACAGGGAAAGAGGGGAAAGAGACAAAGCCTGTAGCACATTCCTAACTGAGATCATTATATTGTCAAAGGCTTTCATGGCCGGAAAACGATGGTGGTTGTGGATTTTCTGGACTGTATAACCGTGGTCTTGGCATTGTAGTTCCTGACATTCCTTTGATATATGGCAAAAACACTTTTCCTGTGGGAGACTGTTTTTCCTTAGTTGTTTGATTTATCCTTGGTTTAATCGCTCTTCTGATTTCATTTCTGGAGTAGCCATTTGCTTGAAGTGCGTGGTTTAGATGATTAGTTTCCTCGTTGAGAAAGTGTGGTTCACATATCCGTCTTGCACGGTCTACTAATGTTTTTATTATGCCTCTTTTCTGTTGAGGGTGGTGATTGGAGTTTTTGTGTAAGTACTGATCCGTGTGAGTTGGTTTCCTGTAGACCTTGTGATTTAACTGAAAGTTTGCTTTGTGGATGACCAAGGTATCTAGAAATGGAAATTTGCCCTCGATTTCTTTCTCCATGGTGAATTGTATGTTCAGGTGGATACAATTCATGGTGAATTGTATGTTCAGATTTTGCCATATATCAAAGGAATCACTGATCAGATGGGAAAGCTTATGAAAAAGCACAACTTACAAACAGTATTCAGATCCATCAGAAAAATACAACGGATGCTATGATCAGCAAAAGACAGAAGAGACCCCCTCACCTCTGCAGGAGTATACCGCATACCCTACAGCTGTGGACAAGTTTACATTGGGACCACACAGCGTAGCATCCAGACAAGAATAAAAGAACATGAAAGACACTGCAGACTTGGCCATCCAGAAACATCAGCAGTGGCTGAACATAGCCTAACTCAAACAGGACACAGTATCCTATTCCAGGACACTAAAATACTGGACAACACTTCCAACTACTTCGTCAGATTGCACAGGGAAGCCATTGAAATTCATAAGCATAAGCACAATTTCAACAGGAAAGAAGATCCAGAGGAGTTAGCCGTGTTAGTCTGTAGTAGCGAAATCAAAAAGAGTCCAGTAGCACCTTTAAGACTAACCAATTTTATTGTAGCATAAGCTTTCGAGAATCACAGTTCTCTTCGTCAGATGCATGGAGGGCCAACAGAAACTGATCAAATATAGAGGAGGAGAGGGGAGGGGGGAGGAGAGGGGAGATGCAAACAACTCCTTTGATACGGAGATGCAAACAGCTCCTTTTGATGTGGGGATCAGTTTGCTTCTGTAAAGGTTCAAAGAAATTTGCCATGTTAGTCTGTAGCAGCAAAATCAAAAAGAGTCCAGCAGCACCTCCAAGACCAACCAATTCCACTGTAGCACAAGCCCTCGCAAGAGGGCTCTATCCATCGATAGAGAGTTCCTCCAGGTTGGAGCCAAGACCCAAAAGGCCCTGGCTCTGGTTGAGGCCAGTCTAGCCTCCCTGGGGCCTGGGACCACCAGTAGGTTTTTATTAGCTGATCTCAGTACTCTCCAGGGTACATACGGTGAGAGGCGGTCCAATAGGTATGCTGGTCCCTGTCTGCTAAGGGCTTTAAAGATCAAAACCAAAACCTTGAATCTTATTCGGGAACTCCATGGGAAGCCAGTGCAGCTGCTGCAATATGGGAGTAATACACGCCCTATACGGAGCACCAGTGTGCAGCAGCATTCTGGACCCATTGTAATTTCCAGGTCAGACCCAAGGGAAGCCCTGTGTAGAGCAAGTTACAGTAGTCCAATCTGCAGGTGACCACTGCATGGATCACTGTCATTAGGTCATGGGTTGAAAGGTAGGGGGAAAGCTGCCTGGCCTGCCAAAGGTGGAGAAAGGCAGACCAGGCCACTGCCACAATCTGGGTCTCCATTGTCAAGGGGGCATCTAGAGACACCCCCAGACTCCTGACAGCTAGAGCATGCACAAGTAGTGCCCCATCAAAAGTTGAGAGCCAGATCCTCAGATCCAACAGCCCACAATCCAAGTACAGGATCTCCATCTTCATGGGAATCAGCTTCAATCGACTCTGCTTCACCCAACCAGACACAGCCTCCAAAGCTCTAGCCAGGACATCCAGGGCAGAGCCGGGCCAGCTATCCATCATCAGATACAACTGGGTGTCATCCGCATACTGGTGACAAACCAGTCCAAAATTTCGTGCCAGCTGAGCAAGGGGGTGCATAAAGAGACTAAATAACAAAGGGGAGAGTATCGTCCTTTGCAGGACACCGCACTCCAATGGCCGGTGTGATGATAACTTCTCCCCATATGCCACCCTCTGTCCCTGACCGCAGAGAAAGAGACAAACTGCTGTAAGGCTATCCCTGGTATCCCCACATCAGCGAGGCAGTGGGTCAACAGATCGTAGTCGACAGTATTGAATGCTGCTGACAGATCTAACAGCACCAACAGCACCACCCGCCCTGATCTAGTTGCCTACGGAGATGGTCTGTGAGGGCAACCAGCACCATCTCCATCCCATGACCTGGACAGGAACCTGACTGGAATGGGTCCAGGACAGAGGAATCCATCAGGAAAACCTGCATCACCGCCCACTCAATCACCATGTCCAGAAACAGGAGGTTTGAAACTGAGCGGTAACTGGATGAATCAGTGCTGTCTAAAGATTTTTTTTTTCAAAAGTGGCTTCACCAAAACTTCCTTTAATGCCCTCGGAAAAGTTCCAGAGCTCAAAGATAGATTAATAATAGCCTCCAACAGGGCCCTCAGCTCATCTGCGCTGGCTTTTACCAGCCACGAAGGACAGGGGTGCAGGGAGCTTGTGGTGGGCCTCCCCAGCTGCAGAATCCTATCAATTTCTTCCTGGGAGAGTGGACTGATCTAAAATAGGACCAGAAGATGGCCAAGGGGCCTCCAGTTCACTCACTGTTTCAACTGTGGCCAGTAGGTCTCGATGGAGTGACAAGATTTTATCTGCAAAGGAGCTCACAAAAGCCTCACTGCTAATGTTCGAATTATCAATTTGGCGATCTCCCTGGGAGACCAAAGACCAAACTACTTGGAATAATTTTGCTGATGCCATGAAAAGCTTTAGCTGTCTATTTCCATACATTAACCCTCTTTCAAAAGGATGGGACATTCCACCCCCCATCCCCACCCCGCATATGTGTTGGCAATCCTAAATATAAGAAATACATTCAAAGTCTGAGAAAACCAACCTAACTATAACATCTTTGGGGTTTGCAATTTTTGACTGATATGTTGTCCACCCATTTATCTCACTGCCTCTTTCCCTCCTCCCTGCCTACATATTAAAGAAACAGTCTGCTTGCCAGAAGAACACATTTATGGTTTCACCAAAATGTAATTACAAACTTTATGTGCACATGAAAGGTGTCAAGTTTGGAATGGAATGTGTTGCTCACTAGTCTCTCACTGGAACATTATATAGAAGGGGTTATGTCATTCCTGACTTGAGGGTATAAACAAGGCAAGTGAAGTTAGCAGTACAAGGTAAGGAGGCAACCTGTAATAATCTGGAATTTGGCAGTTCTGCAAAGGAGGAAATCCAGGCCCACAGGCTCTTCAGTGAACTGCAAAATAGACAGCCCGATTTCATCATCTGAACACAAACTGACAAACTCAGACAAACTCAAGCGGTACTTTCCGGCTCAGGTGGTGAAAATCATGAACATCTCCATTCCTTTAGAGGTGTTTCCCCTTTATTGTTGTGAGGAAACTGCTGTAAATATAAATGGTAATGAATATCTCAAACACAAAACATATTCTCACAGAGAATGTACATAGTTGGTTGTAAATGCTTGACCGCACAAGACATATCTGCAGCATAAGAGTTCACTATAGAAAAGTACTGTTTTATATCAACAGAGAAGTGCCTCTGAACATATGCAGAATGCATTTCCTGACCACTTCGTAATCACACTTATACTGCAATTCCCAGCATAGTTACATCCTTCTAAGCCCATTGTCTTCTACGGATATAGAAGGGTTAACTCTGTTTAGGATTGCAGTGCCAATCTGGAATCTACATGTTAGACAAATTGTTTAGGTTTCAGCCTTGCACATCTCTTTCAGAAAGAAAGTCCTACTTCTCAAAACCAAACCAGACATGTTTCCCCGTCTCACTACCACCACACTGTCAGAGAATATACCCCCGAATCTTCTGCAATGCAAGCAGTCGGAGTATATTTTTTGGACTGGACCCTTCTTTACCTCTAAAAATATTGGGTTGGATCCTGTAGATCTGTTTCCTCTAGCATAAGAAGCCTTCTGCTGATGCAGGAAACTCTCTGGCAAAAAAGCTTCTTACACCAGTAGAAGGCTCCTGCGCCAGAGAAAGGTGCTGCTGTTAGCAGAATGGATGCATGGGATCCACCCCCCCCCCCAAGAGACCACTTGCATTGCTGTGCAAAGGGGCCGTGAGGGATGCCCCCTTCTGCTTCTGGTCCTGAAAGTTCTTCCTCCTCTTAGTGATGTTTCAAAATTCATAATGGAAATATATGAAACTCCCTCTCAGGCGTTTGAAAACTGCTTTCAGTATTTTCCTCAGTCTTCTAAGCAGCTGTATAGAGCCAGGCAGTTCCATCAAGACGTCTGGCACAATGCCCTGTCTCCACTTTCATTGTGCCCAGCCTAACACTCATAATGGAAGAGGCAGAATGTTTAATTTTTCAACTTAGATCTTCAATATTTAAACAGTGTGCTGCTTTTTTGGGGAATGCTGAGGCAGCGCCAGAGAAAAGAAGGACATGTTATTAGGCTCCTTTCAGTACCATTGAATCCAGAATGTAAAAACTCATTTGTACAGGGCATGATCAAAGGTAAAGTTATAAAGAGGAATAGTCAAATAAAATGAGCAAGGAAGTTAGAGCTTAACTGTGCCATCCTAAGCAGAGTTTATACCCTTCTAAGCCCATCGAAGTCAATGTGTCTAGAAGGATGTAACTTACTTTAGGATTGCACTGCAAGTCTCTTAGACTGTATCCCCCCTTCTATGAGGGGATACAACATACATGTCGTTGAAAATACTTCTTGTGTTTCCTGCCCCTCGCATGAATATAAAACCTATACTGACTAGAATGTACATTTGGTTTTGGCTTCTGTTTTCTATTTTATTTTATTAATCCTCTATGGAACTCAGTATAGTTCACATAAGGTTATTCCACTTTATTCTAATATTTTATCTCAGATAGCAGGTGTTGGAGAACTGCTGACAGTCAGAGCAGAAAAGAATACGCCGGGTGGATTTGGCTCAGCGCAGGGCAGCCTCACATGTCAATTCTGTCCCACAACCCTGTGAAAAGGCTGGGCAGAGAGAGAGAGAGAAACTGACCAGGCCTACCTAGAAAGTGTCATGGCTGAGCAGGGATTTGATCCATATTGCACATCCAGCTTTCGATCCTCCATTCAAATTCACACCATTATGATGCAATTTTCAGATAACATTTCATATGAGAAAAAATCTCTCTGCAAGATAACATGGGGGGAGGGTGTCTTAATTCCCGTGGGTCTTTTAAATTTTACGGACAGCAGCAGCACTAACTGTGTGTTGACTGGTGCAAAAGCCTCTCTGGCACAGAGGAGCCAACAGCCCAGAGAAAGAGGCTACACGTGTTGGCAGCAGAGGCAGACTGGCCATTTAACTGACGGGAAGTTCCTGGTGGCTGATTGCCCGAGACGTTGCTGGCAGCCAGGAGGAAGCAGAGTCAAACCCCAATAGCCCTGCCAGCACTGCAAAGGCAACTCAGTTCAGATCTAGCCAGTGACCCCCAACAGTAGGTGTTGGGTCACCTGATGCCTTCCTCTTTTACTGCAGCTGACAGCTATTGGTAGCACCTCCCATTGGCACTATTGTGCGGGCCAGGTCTGAGCTGAGCGGGCCCTCCCATGCTGATTCATAGCAATGCAAGAGTCTCTCAGCCCCACTGGCTCCAGGACTAATTTCCCAGTCTTCCCTGAGTTACAGATGGTTTATTTCCTGCTTTAGCCTAATTGTTGAAATGGGGTGCAGCAGCCACCTCTCAAAACTGCAATAATGGGACCTCTTTCTTTCATTACAAGTTATTCTTTCTCATTCATTTACTGTTTTTTATTCAATCCACCATCATGGCTTAGTGGAAAATAAGCTCCTTTATGAAATGCACAGCATTTCAGAGAAGTGGGTTAAAGTGGTTCTAGTGATCCAGATCATGGTTTGATTACCAATTGAAAGAAGTTTAGATTAATTGAAACCAGATGCTTTGTCTGTTAAAGCTAGCAATGCAAGTGCCCATCACTATCTTGTGGGATGTGTACTTCCTTCCCTGTGCCGCCCCTCTTTGTATTTCCTCTGCCAAAAAGCAATGTTGATGTCTAGGATTATAACAATTACAATTAACATGAGTAGGATCTGTCATGGATTTGGAACTTGAGATTCATGTTTACGTTGGCCTATTCTGTGTAGAAAGAATAACACAGCCCACCCCAGCAAGAATATTATAAGAAAAGATCCATGTCTGAAGAGGAAAGAGCTTAATTATTTTGTCCTTCAATCAAAGGAGCGCAAGAAATCTGTGACATCAGGTGAAAGTGAGAGAAAAGGGAAAGCTATAATTAATTTTCCAAGATATTAATGATTAATATAATGAGAGAATGTGATAGAACTTAATTAGTATAATAAATTAGCATGATTGGGCTGCAAACAGCTAGAGGTGCAGAGCGAGGAAAATGGAATGCTTGGCTCCTGAGTTGATGGGAATTTCAAGAACGTTCTTTTCTTTGTTTCTGAGGACAGACTTCCAGGTGTCCACATCACTTTGTTTCCAGCTTTGATTAACTATTATTGTTATTATTATTAATATATAATATATATAATAATAATAACTATTATTGATCAACTATTATTGATTAACTATTCTAGTGACATTACAAGGAGCTTTCCTTAAAAGGATGTTAATATCTTTTTGGTAAACAATGGTTGTCTAGCTACTAGTAATATGGGAAATAGTAGAGAAGAACGAACAAATGAAGATATTCTATCCTATCCAGCCACAGTCTTGTATTTTAAACTGTTTTTTATGTTTTGTACCTTTTGCTATTCAGTTAAATTGACCACCTGTTTTAGAAAAGTGCTCTTGCTTGGTACCAACTATCTTTCCATGCAAGATGCTTGAGCATTTGATGATGGCATAATTCCAGAGATTCTTGCATTATCTACACCCATTTCAGTTTGGTGTCAGGCTACATTTGTAACCAAGACAGCCTGACGAACAATCTGCACTGGAAGTTGGACGGAGCAAGTGTATCACGGCTGGTTTGGGTTTTCCTAGCCCCCTCAGAAGCTTTTAATACCATCCACCATTGTATTATTCTAGACCACTTTGCTGGGATCGGACTGTGAGGGGCTTCTTTGCAGTGGCTTCTGTCCTTCCTGGAGAGTAGAGGGAGTGCTGAGGGACCACTGCTTTAGCACATGACCTTTGGCATGTGAGGCACTACTGAATTCAATCTTGTTCCTATGCTGTGAAGCAACTACAGGAAACCAGTGGGTTAGGCTATCTATAGATTTGGTGCTTGGCATCCAGACTGAGCTCCCATTTAATCCTCAGAAGATGGTTCTGAACCAGTGTCTGTGATCAACGACAGATTGAATGGGCATAACCAAACTGTGGCTTAATCCTGACAAGCCAGAGTTGCTGTTGATTGGAAATAAGGCTGATCTGGATGCACACGCCCTTATGACTCAGGCTCATATTTTACCCTAATTTTAAAAATTTTACCTCATTGAGCCTTCATTAGTTTCTGGGTGGCAGCAGAGTGCCTTTTACCAGCTTTGACTGGTGTTCCAGATATGCTTTTCCTACATAGAAGGGATCTGGCAACAGTAACGCATGCACGAGCAGCATCCAAATTAGACTACCAAAACACACTGTTCGTGGGACTGCCACTGAAGAGTGTTTGGAAACTGGTCCAGAAGGAGGCTGCCAGAACATTAAAAAGAATGGTGTTACCCCCAAAGCAACCCTGGGCTGGGAAACATCTAGCACAACCAGGATACCTTTTGTTAGGGGTGATCTGATGTGCTTGTTGTTGCTTATTCCCCAGTTCTATAGGCCATCAAGTTAATTGTAGGTTAGTAATCCTCCAAATTTAGTATTTATTTTGCTCTTTCAATTACCTGCATTTCCCTGTTTTTCCTTCTGTTATATGTTCAATAACGATTAAAACTCAAGTACTGTCCTCCTCACTGTCTGCTGTTCCAAATCTCTACCTGATGTATTACCTATATTTGGGCCCATCCCAGCACAGACTAAAAATCTCTTAACCTGGGAGTCTTGAGGTGCACTGTAAAAGGATGTTCATGTGCACCTCAGCAAGACCATCAAAACATGTGACTTCAGTCTTGTACTATCTTTCAAACACTACATAGTCTGGTATCAACAGCCCAATCCTATACAAAGACTTGAAAGAGCAGCCATGAAGAAAGTAGAAAAGATCCTTAAAGAGAAGGAAGATTCTCTGGGGACCAAGATCAAGATCATTCAAACTATGGTATCCCCCATTACTATGTATGGAAGAGAAAGTTGGACAATGAAGGAAGCTGACAGGAAGAAGATTGATTCATTTGAAATGTGGTGCTGGAGGAGTTTTGCGGATACCACAGACAGCCCAAAAGACAAATATGTGGGTTCTAGATTACATCAAGCCTGAATTCTCCCTGGAAGCTAAAATGACGAAACAGAGGCTTTGGTCACATCATGAGAAGATAAAACTCTGTGGAAAGTCAATACTGCTAGGAAAAGTTGAAGGCAGTAAGAAAAGAGGAGGACCCAAAGAGACGTTAAAAAACCCACATCCACACCCACAGAGGATCCTGGGATTCGTGAATGGTTTGGTCCTATGGATTTAGCAAAAAGAGTAGCAATGTTTCTTAATGACTGTACCTATCCCCCTCAATGGGCCTTAATTGTTAGAAAATGGCTGTAACCAAACCCCTACCAAGCACCTACCTACCCTTCTCTTAGGTGATTGGAGGGACAACCACATGTCTGTATGAAAAGAAAGAGTGGATTAGATTCCAAAAGAGAAAAATGAGGTGGGGATGGCCAAATACTGCTAGAAGCTGAAGCACCTTGAGGCCAGTCGCTCGCTTTCGTTCTCTAAGGATCTGATGTGGGGAAGCTGACCTGCTGCCCCCCAAGGAGGGCCTATTTGCCTTCACCTGTGCTCTACTTTTACTCTGCATTTGTAAATAAAGCAAAAACTACAACAACTTCATAAAGTTGCCATACTCTTCACATAGCAGTACTTGCAACTAGAGCTGGGCACGGACTGGGAAAACTCCACAGACCACCAGCCTGTGGTCCATCGATTTTCACAGACCATGAACTTTTCATGGAGCAGCCCGTTTCATGGACTGGTTCATCGGTCCATGGTCCGTCGTTTCTGCACCTCCCCTTTGCACCCAGAGAGCCCAAACTCACCGCGAATCTTCAGCAGCCTCTCCTCCAGCCACCCTCTAAGTTTGGTCAATATTGCATTTTGGACGTCCGAATTACACAGACCCCCCCCCCCAAAGTGGCTGCCCCCAGTAGATACTAGGAGTCGCAAATGGAACTACCAGTAGATACTAGGAGTCGCAAATGTCAATTGACTTGCATTGGCTTGCAGCACCAAAAAGTTGCAATAAAGCAAAATCAAACAGAAAGGGTAGGGGAAGAGCCCCCCTCACTCACCACACAGACACCTTCCCAGCCATAGCCTAGGGAATTAATTCTTGCTTCTTGCTCACATAGAGAAGAATGGGAGTTCTCTGGTTGGCAGCCAGAGCTGCCTATCAAGGTTTAAAGGGTTAGGATTGGTGTTCCCATGGCTGCAGAACATCCATCCCCTCCGTTGCCTAGGGAATTAATTCTTGCTCCTTGCTTGCATAGAGAAGAATGGGAGTTCTCTGGTTGGCAGGCAGAGCTACCTATCAAGGTTTAAAGAGTTAGGATTGGTGTTTTCATGACTGCAGAACATCCATCCCCTCTGTTGCCTAGGGAATTAATTCTTACTCCTGGCTCACATAGAGAAGAATGGGAGCTCTCTGGTTGGCAGCCAGAGCTGCCTATCAAGTTATTAAGGGCTGCAGAAGGTCCTGCGGATGTCCCCTCCATTGCCTAGGGAATTGATAGATCGGCGCCAGGATGTCTGGACTCACGGACCACGCACTGACGGACTGGCCCAAATGGACCAAAGTTCATGGAAAACGTGAGTCCCATGAACTGCATGTTCACAAACAACGAACCAGGCCAGACCGTATTAAATTTAGGTCCATTTTCTGGTGCGTGCCCACCTTTACTTGCAACATTCCCCCAGCCATTGTCTTGTAACCACCAAGGGAACCTACCCCACAGTTTGAAAACATATACTTTGAATTTTATATTATAAACTCCTTCTAACGCATGGTGAGAATGCAGATTGAGCAGATGTGAATCTAGATGTGCTTGTGTTGCACAATGCTTATGGGTCCTACACAGCTAGCAACTCAGCTCAGATTTGCCATGTAATTAACTGGCCTGGTTTCCAGACCACATCAACGTATCAGAGAAAGAGCTGCAGCAAATTGATAGGGGACAAGGCAGGGGACATCACAGTAACTAGCAGTTTAGGTAGGAGGAAGAAACTAACAATCCTAAGCAGTGTTAACACCATTCTAAGCTAATATACTTCAATGGATTTATAAGGATGTAACTCTGGGATTGCAGTGTAAAAGTGCAACAGGAAGTGCAGATAGAATAAAAGAACAAGAAAGACAACATGGTGGGTTAGCACAATCAGATTGCTGCTATATAACACCATCAATAGATTCCTGTCCTGCCCCAAGGATTCTTGCTGTCTCATCTATAGTTCAATGTTGCAGAGAGAATGGAGGGGAGAGACAGGGATAACAAGTCAGCATGTAAGTTGATACAGTAAGTATTGTGACTGGAAATAATGATGGGTGAGAGGCTAACCAAGTGTGGAATACCTCTCTTCCTTCAGTTGAGGAAGATCTGAAGGAAGAGAGGTGTTACACTGTAGGCATGCTGGGGAAAAGTCCAAAGCAAGGAAAACACTCCAAGTGACAAAGGCCAATAGGTCTGGGATTTGGCCAGACACCAGTGCCACAGTCTCCACTGCATCATTGCCACCCATAGACTGCTATTTTAAAAGAGCCCTTGGCCTCCTAATCTGACCCCTTGAGCACCTGATTCCCACCTTTTGGGCTTTCAAGTGACAAGTTGTAATGCAATTTCTTGCTTTCACGAAAGCTGAGCAAAGCAGGTGCAACAAGGGATAGAAGAAAGGTAGAAGGATTATTGAAACTTGATAGCAGTGGAACTGGGCAAAACTTCATGGCTTGGACTGAATACTACAGGCTTTGATGGTAACGTAACCAGCAGCATGTGCTGGAAGAAAGGGGGGGAACCAATGCATCAGCTGCCTCTTTGTTGGTGGCCATTTTTACACTTGGCAGATTGACTTTGCTGGCAAAACTCCTTGCCCAGAACAGCTTCTCATCTCTCATTCACACACTGCCTGCCTCAGCTGCCCCCCTCTCCCCTTGTGCAGGTTTGGCAAAAGAGGCTTCTCAATCACATAAAGGAAGGGCAACAAGCTTTCCTTTAAACCAGTCTTTCCTTGTAAAACCTTTCAGTTAGAGATTCAAGAAAGGAGGGTGTGTGAGGCTGACAGACCATGGTGTGGGAACTGGGAATGAGAAAGGGAGAGATAGAAAGGAGAAAGCTAAACCCAGCTGTTGGGAACATGATCCTGTTCCTAAGCCTCCCTCCTGCTTCTTCCGCTTGCCTGGAGATGAACTGCTACTTACGCAGCTGCCAGTTTTCTGTGAGAAAGGTCCCATGTCTGTGGCTTGGACAACTGGGCCAAGAGGCAGCTGCTGGCTTCTTCCATTCTCTTTATTTCCCCACTCTAATCTTGCAGTTTCTCAGGGGGACCGGCAGATAGAGACTCCTGCTCTGCCAAAACAGAATACACAGGAAGTGTGTATTTTGCCCCAGAATTCAAAAATCCATTTCTGGAAATCAATTTAGCAGAGGGCTTTAACATTAAAAATAGCCTTACAGGCTGGACTAGTTCTGCCAATGAATATTACAGGAAAGTAATTAAATGACTTGGGGGTTAAGTTATTTAGGGTTGCCAACTCCAGCTTGGGAAATTCCTGAAGATTTGGATGTGGTGTCTGGGGACAACTGAGTTTGAGAAAAGGAGGGGATTCAGCAGGGGGATGATTAGGGGCAGGAGAACTCCCATTGTCCCCCTGCATTGCCTGCTACTACTGAGCACAGCAACAGGACAAAAATTTTTAAAACTCAGCATCACTCATAGAGTGACATCACTTCAAAGGAAAATCCAGAAGTGGTGTCACATAGCTCTAGGAACTGCCAGAAATGCTGTGGTTTTCCAGCATGGAAACATTACTTATGGCCTGTGTGAGAAGCATCATCATGAAAACACCAGTCGCACCCCCCTATTTTTGCCTAGAAATTTCCTCTCACCACCCAGTTGAATGGTGGTGGGCAACAAGCACAGGGGTGGGAGGTCTCTGTGTCATTCCCTCATCCTTAAACAACAGAAATAGCACTAGAGGCATTTTAAAATTTCAAAAATAACTAACCAGTTTATTTACTTTAGAGGGGAAAGGTCAGGGGAAATCAGGGGTTTAAATACCTCAGATATATATCTGAGGTGAAATAAGAACATGCACAGACTTCAGTTCTTACACTCTTTACAGATATTTAAAGGCTTCTGTTTTGAGGCTTTGGTTCCCTTGTATTTCCCCAAGCACTCTAGTATACTTTCTTTTAGTATTCCCTTTCTCTTCTGGAGTTAGGAGTACTGGTACCCCAATCTCCTTCTCTTCACACACCAGTGCATTCCTTCAGTCATTAACTGTCTCTGAAGGTCTCCACAGGCAGTTTCCAACCACAGCTGACTGGGTATCTCTTCACTCTCCAGAGCTACCTCCCTGTTTGACTGGGTAGGGAAAATCTCCTCTCCTTTGAAGATTTATTCCCTTTCTTTAGCCCGTTTGGGAGTCTGCACCTACTTCTCAAACCACCTTGCCAACTTTCCCCAGTTCTCCTGCCAGTGTTAAAACTGCTCTGTTAGGATTCTGTCTTCCAACTCTTCCCACTCCATCTCTCTCTGCAAGGACTGAAAACAGACCCTCCTCTTTCCATCTCATGCTACCCAATCAGCTCCCTTAGAGTAACCTGTCACTCAAAGCTCTCTGATTCTTAACAGCCCTGCAGTTGCATGTGTAGAGCCATTCTAGGCTTTTTAAAATGCAACCCATCATACACTCCTGCTGCCAGCAGTCCTCTGAGGCTGTCATTTCTTCTGGGAAACTGATCTCTTCAGTCTGGAGATCAGTTGTAATTCCAGGAGAACTCCAAGCCCCACTCTGACATTGGTAACCCTGTTTAGGGTGAAACATCAGGTTTATGGGAGTGATAACTCTTTGGCTGGCCAGTCATAGATAAGAATGAAAGCAAAACAGGTACAAACACTGAGGGAGGGCCTGGTCAAGGTCTTCTGAAATATTTTGTCTAGTACAACAGGCTGAGACGTATCCGAAGGAGTAACCTGAGCTTATTGGACTCTGTAGACCTGCACTAATTAGACCTTTAGCAACGCTCCCCTTTGAGGCCTTTAAAACTTGATATAAAGAGACTTCAACAAAAACACTCCATCAGCCCCTATAATAACCATATTGAGAGTTAAACTAGATGTGACAGTGATCATGGTTCCTTCCCACAACCAATGTCACCATTTTTAAAAAGTTGTAGTTCTTTAAAAATTGCCATGAGGCCCCAATCTGGATTGTTTGTGAAGAGAATAAATGTTGCTGAACTGAACTGGATTGTTTGTGAGGTGCGATAGCCCTAGGAGCTCGTTCCTCTTCATGCGCCTTTTCAGGTGCCAAAACAGCAATGAAGGGGCTGTTTCGGGACCTGAAAAGGTGAGGTTGGAGGGGGAGGAGAGCTCCTCAGGCTGCCACTCCCCACACATCATCCAGATCAGGGTCTCATAAAAAAACTACAACTACTGCTTAAATGCTGATGGTGACCACTGGAAGGATCTGTGGCTGTTATTACATCTAGTTTGGCTCTTAATCCCATTGATTTCAACGTTGATTCTCTTGGAAGTACATCCCCTTGAAAACAATGGTGTTTAGTTCAGATTGAATGTGGTTAGGAACAGCTGACAGGATTCCAATATTCTTTAATCTAAAGGAAATGCTTTCCATGTTGCTTTTCAGAAATCACATCCATGATGCCAATTTCTTTTTAAGGTTGTAGTCTGACACTTACTTGTTATGGAATAACCCCATTGTATTTGGTGGCACTAACTTCTGACTTCAATAAGCTTTTATGTACTTTTGTTCTGCTCCAAGTGCTAATCATAGCTGACACACATCTGGTCTATTGCAAAATTGGAACTGCTGTAAACTTGAAGAGAAGTTGAACAATTTTGCAAAATAAAGAATGCTCTTCTCTTGCAAGAATTTTAATTGCCAAGTATAGAGTTTGGAAAAAACCGTTAAATTGTGTTTCTTGCAGGACAATGTCATGAACTGAAATACAACAGCTCAGAGTATAGAAACTATTGTTCAAAATGGAAAAAAGTTGGCCATTTCTGAAGTCTGCCACATGGCTGAAGTTCAAAGGTATGATCTCCACTGTATCATTGCTCCACTCATCCATGGGCTCCAATATTTAGTGTTGGACTTCGGTGAACACTTGACTCCTGTCTCTTGATCAAATGTCATAGCTCCACCACTTCTTCACCAGCAATTTGTAATATCAGACTGAAATCTGGGAGACCCAGGGTCAAATTTCCAAACTTCCATGAAGCTCACCGGGTGACTTGGGCCTCTCTCTCTCAGCCTCACCTACCTCACAGTGACTTATGAGGATAAAATCAGGAGCCAAGTATGCTCCCACAAGGAGGTCCTTGGAAGAGGGATAAGTAAAAATGCATAGATAGCTTTAGCAGTCAAGTTTATACAGACTCTTACCTATAGAACAGCAGCATGTCTGAGTTTTCCACCTTGTTTGTTATGTTTTTTTATTTCTAGAAAATAATAATCCCATGATTTAAAACAACAGACTCATGGATATAAGAACTGTAAAAGCTCCAACTTGATAGTACTGCCCTTGTCAGTGAAACAAACCACCTAATTAACAAGAAAGTTAGCAGGAATACTTAAATCTCTTTGGAATCGAAGGTATTTAAACAACTTTACTCCTAGTACTCCAGTTTAACAGGTTTACAGATCAAACTGATAGTAGCTAAGGCAATGTGTTTTGGTGAATTAAAGCCTTACTGGGAACAAACCTCAAGTTTCTGGAGATATTCCCACACCTCCCTGAAGATGTCCAAGAATCTCCATTATTGCCCTCTCTCACCCACTTTTATAACAGAGACTATCACATTCTGTGGCCTAGAGGATTCATCATTCCAATGATCATTTCCCCAGGAGTTTCAGCTGAAGATGGGATTAGACTATTTTACCTGATATAAGCAGCATTTGCCACAGCTTTACACAAATACAAATTATTTGTACAAAGAATTCCTTTTCCTTACAAATGCAAAGATTCACTTTGGCCACAGCACCCAGGATTCTTGGGAAGAGAGATTCTGCTGATTGAAACATCCCTTCAACAGCAACTAGCAGCAGCAATGGAAATAGCTGCCAGGCATAGCTCAGCTTCCGATAGTTTCAACTATGGGCTCAAAACTCAGTTCCAAGTAAAACCACAGATCAGAGTTCAGTTTTGAAACATGCCTGGAGTTTGGTGGGCGTTTGGATACAGTGTTGTAATTTGAGGTTTGGACTCCCACCTCTCTTGCTACAAGAGTTTCAGGCTAATTGAAATCAGGGGACTAGGTTATGTTCAAAGGAACAGGCCTGTCCACGGCACAAACTTGGTCCTCAGACCCAGTTGAACACAAGCTCTCAGCCAGCTCCAGGCCCTTATTCCTAAACTTGCTTCCAATTCCCATCATATGGTGGCCAAGTCCTTTTCATCTTGTCCCAATGTTGCCAGCAGCTAAATTAATAAAAGATGTTGGCCAGGTTCCTCCCTTTTCCTTCCGGAGACAGAACACATGGGACTGTTCACCAAACCTGCTTTCAGCCTCTATCAAGTCTCCTTTTTGGATCAGTCAGCTCCTGCCAGTGAATAACTTTTAAGCCCTAAAATTGTTAAGGAATGACAGAGATACATGAATTGTTGCATGGTAGTAGAGAACATGGGAAACAATTCACACAGAAAGGTGTGGGGAGAGTTTCTTCTTCACCCATCACATTCTGACTGGGTTCCACCCCCAAACATAGTCTCCTGAGACAGATAAGTGTGTATACAACAGTGGTTTTATGCCACTTCAAATACTTAGAGCACCCCACAACTTATTTCCCCGTCATGACAGTAAGGCCTGGTGTAAAGGATCCACTAGTGATTCCAGAGATGCAGCAGATGATCTGATTCCAGTTAGAAAAGTCAAGCAGCAAGTTGTCAGACTGTCCTTGGACTCCAAATATGTTAAACAATACATCCAGTATTTGCCCCAATAGACCTCAGCTGAGGTTAAGCTGCACAACCACATCCCTTGATATTGAAGCAACCAGATCAGCAGACAAACTTCAGGAGAATCTATTCAATTTACAAATGGTTTTGTGGACCCAAAAAATTAAAATTTCTCCATACATATCAAGCGATGTCCCATTCATGGCAAGCCCAGAGATGTCTAAGAGGTAACAAAACAAATGCATAAAGATGAAATGTCTATTCAAAATGCACTGATCTAGCCCACCTGGGCTATACCTGGTGGCCATCTCATCAGTCAACATTTAGGTGCTATTCAACACCTACAATGCTCTTCTTTTTTTACATTGGCAATTACATAATTTATCACCCTCAAGTAACCCTTGATTTAGCCTTTACATACACACAAAAGGGGCTTTCTGAAGCTGCTGTGTCTCAAAAATTCTCATTGCAATTGTGTGTGACGTGTTTCAACTTTGCTCGATTACGTGTGACCCACATTTGAACTCTGCTTGATTTTGTGATCCCAAAACTGCTTGGGAGAAGAAAATAGCAATGAAAAGCATTGTTTACAGGAGGAACCAAGAGACCATAAGAAGAAAACTTCTCTCATTAGCTGTATCAGTTTGTTTTTAAAGGTTTAAATGCTGCCACAGAAAAGAAGGGGAGAAAACAGTTGATGCCAGAACAAGACACATGATCTTTAGTGTGCTTATCAGGATTGTGCATGAATATATGAAGCCATCTTATACCCAGGCAAGACCACCTGTTCATTTAGCTTGGCACTGTTTGCTGGAACTGGCACAGGGTCTCCAATATCTCTGGTTCAGAGGGGTCTTTCTGAAAAGCTGCTACCTGTGGCCCTGGAAATGCCAGGATTGAACTTTGGACTTTCTACACGCAAAGCCTGTGCTCTACCACTAAACCACAGTCTTATAGCCCAAAGACAAAAGAATGCCCTGGGAAGTTATGCAACCTCCTTCTCTATCAATTTTATAAAAGGAGAGCAGGTGAGTGTTTATCAGGAACAGCTGAAATCACCAAAACCTTAGGCTGGATGACCAAGTTGGTAGCACTAGCAGTCACTTATATGCTAATGAACTGGCTGCTGCAGTCTCCAGGTTCTGTTACCTGGACCCTGCAGTAACATCAAAAGCTTGGCAGGGCATGGAGGCACTGTGGGTAAGCATGGAAATCAAAGGAAACAATGGCAAGTGAACCTCTCATTTCAAATTCAGGCAAGTGAAAATCTAACAGAGACTGACCTCTTGTGGACAATATAAGGAACATTCATACATGGTATATAAACCTGGAGCTTTTTAAATTTAATAAAACAGACATTCAACAAAATGCCAAGTAACCCTACTTTCTGCACCCCATGTAATTGTTCCAAATACAGTTAATGATGAAAGTTTCTCTTCCTGGTAGAAGGTCACACAAAAATCAGTCAATGTTAATGGCTTTAAATTTCAACCTACAAAAATTCCACATCTCATTAAAACTGAAGAGGCTGAAGCGATGCATTTCAGAGCCTTACAGCCTACCTATTTATCACAAACATTGCTGATAGCAGATTTCATACAGCAGCATTTTCTTCACTGGACAGATTTGTCAGAATCTCAGATTTGCTGCATCTTTTATCAACACTATTCTCCTCAAACAGGAACAGGACCAATTTATGGTCTTCTTAAAGTTGCAATGCTTATAATTTGGGGGAAGGGACTTGGGGTAGTTGTTTCAAACTTTTTACTTAAAAGTTTGACAAACCATTAAAGGTTCAAAAATATTCCCCCTCCCCCATAATACTGCATTATTTCCCTTGTCTGAAACTGAGGGTGGAAAACCACCACCAAGGGAATAGAAGAGATGCTTGTATAAATTTAAGTACTATATTTATACAAGGATAAATATACAAGTGCTCAGTTTCAGTGTATATTCCAGGGAAGCCTCTGTTGTTTGGATTTGTTTATTTCCCTTGACAGCAGCTTTTCAAAATCCTCTTTAGACCCACAAGAAATGTGGCTTTTCTTTTAGGCGGACCTCACTAGAATTCATACTAGGCTAGATCAGTAAAAAAGCTGAGCCAGAGACTCAAGGGGAAGGCATTTCAGGGAGATCTCCATTGTGCTAATGATTCAGTCTCACTGATTCAGTTCCAGTTCTGCTACTGCAATGGTCAATTTAAGACTAAGCCCTGCTGACTCTTCTTATACCTCCTCTTATCTCTCTCAATACCTCCTCTTATACCTCCTCTTATCTCACTGTAGCACCCTGGCTACAGTGATCCAAGCTACAGTCATCTCTATATTAGACTACTGTAACTCGCTCTACACAGAGCTGATCTGGAAATTACAGTTGGTCCAGAACGCAGCACGATGCATCCTCACTGGGCCACCAGTTCAGACGCATATACAACCTGTCCTGTGCCAGCTGCACTGGTTACCAATTGAATTCTGAGTCAAGTTTAAGGTTTTGACTATGATGTTCAAAGCCCTAGGACTGGGATCTACATACCTATGGGACCGCCTCTCACCATATGTTCCCCAGAGCACCCTTCATTTGGCCGACCAATATCTTCTGGTGGTCCCTGGTCTCAAGGAGGTTTGTCTAGCCTCAACCAGGGCCAGGGCCTTTTTGGCCCTGGCAGTGGCCTGGTGGGATTGCTTCTCCATCAAGACTAGGGCCCTGCAGGGCTTCTTACAGTTCCGCTGGGCCTGTAAGATGGAGATGTTCCACCAGGCCTATGGTAGTAGTTGAGGCTTGGTTGGGTTTCTTGACTGGCCTCTCTGCTATGGCCTTGGTTTGCTGTTTAGCTGAGACATCTGCAATCTGCCCTCTCTACCCTAATGAATTCCTGATGAGGTGCATTAATGTCACACATTGCCACTTGAATTTGGTTTTAATTTTTGTATCTTGTTTTATATTATTGATTTGTATTTATGTTATTCTAATATTATTAATGTTGTTACCTGCCCTGAGCCTACACGCGGGGAGGACAGGCTAGAAATGCAATAAATTAAATTAAAATAACTTTCTCTGTTCTTCGAGCTCCTGTCATAACTTTTCTGGTGGCACTGTGATACAGGTGTGCCTAAACAAGGACCAAATTGACATCTGGGATCTTTAATTACATCAGCTTGCAAATCTTATCCTGTTTACACATTAATGCAAGAATCACACACAGAATGCAGAAGTTAATTCTCCTCTTGGTGGTGTTTTCCAGTGTAACAGCAGAAAATGGAGAAGCAGCAAGGGCCAACCTAAATAGAACATGCAGGCTGTTCTTCATACCCACCTGACTATCCTGCAAACTCTTTTCTAAGGCCTGTGCATTCCCTCTCTCCCATCTTATCTTGGGGGAAAGGACCCAAGTCTCATCTCAAGATTATTGCTTGATAACAGAGGTAACTGAGCTATTCCTGCATCTGATGACAGATTTCGTGCATAGGTTAGCACTTGACTTCAAAGAAAAACAGTTGGCAAAGGGGCCATAAAATCAGCCTATCTTGGCTTAGTAGAGACAGATTATTGCTGCTGAAATCAGGTGGCAGGCAGTGATATTGCTGGCTTCCATCTCTTCCTGCATACTATTCTAGTTCACTTCTTCAAGGTTTGACAGGTCCATCTAGGGAAGTCTCTGTACTGGGTGGCTGGGACCGCTGCTTCTTTGAACCTCCACCACCACCTGCTGGAGCATTCTTAGGGGAAACACTATTTTCAGCTTTAACCTTTTTCAACTTTGCTTTGCCTTTGATGGGGGCAGAAAAAGTAAGGGATGTTTTGCTGAACTCCAGAGGAAAGATTCCTACATCCCCATCAAAGCGATTCTTGGAAACCTGCAGGTAGCGCTTGCCTGGGCCTGTCACCAGTTTCCTGTCCTGCAGGATCAACACATTGTCAGCTTCCTGGCTAGCCTGCACAAGAGATACATGAAGGAAAAGTTTATTTCACTACAGCAGAGATCACCTTGTATAGCACTGAGTCCAAGTTGCAATAATGCAAGGAGCTAGAAGACAGCTGCTAAAAAGCAAATTTAACATGCATACAATGTGAAAAAAGTGATATTCAATGTGCTAGCTATTGGGTTTTGCCTGCTAATCCTGCTACACTTTTTCTGGGTTATCCTTTTTTAACAGTTTCTTGCAGTTCCACATACCCACCTCCCAAAAAACGTGGTAATTTCCTCATCAACTGGCTCTTCCAGCCATATAGGCACTAAAAACTATTATGCCAGTAATCTGATATGATCAAAACAAGGATATGTCTTTTAAAAACAAGATTGTCACAATCAAACCACAATCAAGTACCTTGTATTCCCACTGACTTCAATGGGAGAAAATTAAGTCCACACCAATCTGAAACCGAAGTCCCACTTCCATCTACAGATGTTTGCTAAAGCACCTGGCAGGTAATCCTTTCCTCCTTCACCATTCTGCCATGGTCTCTGATAGATACTTTAAGCCTAACCAACCTCACAGGGCTGTTGTGAGGATAAAATTGAGGCTAGGCGAATGATATGTTTTTCTTAGGGGAAAAAAGCAGGGTATGAAGTAAATAAATAAATATGAATTGACTCTGCTGGCCCAGTTTGATGAGTTAACCAAGTGCCAGATGAAATCATGCTGGGAACTGGCAGCTTCAAAAGGTTATGACAAACAGGTGATGTAACAAACTCTGTTTCTTACAAATAAAAAAGGTTCCAAACAAGCTGCCAGTACAGCTCTCTAGTGACTGAGACCTATTCACCTTCTTGACAACTGTTACCAATAAGCACTCACCTTTGCAGACCCAAAAATTGAGGCAGTCTGTAACTCTCTCTCTTCATCTTCCTTCCGAGGGTGAATTACCAGAGTCACATGACAGTTATTGTCTGTGGCAAATTTCCGGAAGGCACCCACAATGTAGTCTTGGACAGCAAGCCTGGAATGGCAATTTGGTGGAATAAATGTATCTTGGCGCAATCCTCAGGAAGCCGCTGTTTTGCATACATTCGCAGGAAAATTAAAATGAGAAGGGGCGATATTTGACATACACATAGAGGACTGGATGTTTACTTGTAAAGAGAACGAAAAATGTTGATAGCAATGGTTACAAGCCCATACGGAAATATGCATAATGGGGCCAGCCATAGCTACTGTTTCGAAAGGAACCCCTACACAAAGATCTTAGGCTTAAAAAAAAACCCTCAAGTTAAAAGCAACATCAGTACATGCACTAATGTCACAAAAACAAAGCCCTGCTGGAGTTCAGCTGGCATATTTGGTTGACAAAGCAGCTATAACAGTCTATGAAAATGTGATCACCAAAAAGAAGAGGAGGTCAGCAGCAGGAGGTGACAAGGGGAGGAAAGGAAGAGGCAAGCCAAAGCTTGAAGGAGAGCTGGTGAAGGAATATTAGAGCTAGGGAAGGAAGGAGAAATGAGATTTCCCCTTGCCCGCAAATCTTCATAGTCACCTCCTTTATAAGAAATATAAGTCTGTTTACCAACCTTTCCCCTTTATATCTTTATATATAATCACTGGCACCAAGATTACCTAGGGCTGGCGCAATCATAGTTTACAATTAGGTCATATATCTACCCACCCCTCGACACCCAAACTTTTAGATCATGGAATTTCACCACTCATCTCATCAGTATTGCATTAGCAGTAATTACAGTGAAGGTCAATCAGATTCCCACGTAAGCAGAATGTGAATCTTTGCTAGACTTAACAATGGTTAAGTGGGAACATGGGTAGTCTTTGCTACAGTTAATGGATTAGATTCCATGATCTGTCAGCAGAAGGTGCCAACAGTCATCAGTCTCCCCTGCCTCTCCCTCTCTGTAGCAGCTACTTCTGACCCTGGCAAAGCTGAGATTGTGGGACTCATGCAGATTCATACTAACAAGAGCTGGGTGATGAAATCATTCCCTCTTGCCGCTTCCATGACTAGAACTACGATGAGAGATTTTGCACACTTCTCCCTCCCTATGAGAGCCCCCAACTCACATGGTTAGTACCTCATATGGATCCTAAAATGTTGGGAATAAGCTTTTCCAGGATGGAAATGTCCTCTGGCAGGAAGGGAAATCCAGGAAGCTAAGGGATCCTTGCATATACCTGGATACAACCCAACCTTACTGCCGATATAATGCTTAATCACAATTAAATCAGCAATTCACACTCTAGAAGAGAGGGAGTTTGCAAGCTTATGGCCTGCTTCTCATATAGGTTAAGTACTCAGGAGCATTAGGAAGTTTGCAAGCTTATGGCCTGCTTCTCATATAGGTTAAGTACTCAGGAGCATTATGTCTTCAGTGGTCCTAAGTAAGCATAGTTTGAACTGGGATGTAGTCTGGCATATAAATAATAGGAGATAGTTGAGCTGCATAAGCTATTGTAATAAGGAAACTGACTAAGCAAAAGAAACAGAGGAGGAACTCAGTGTAAGCAGGGGGAGGAAGCATGAAAGGGGATGGTATACCTGTCCACAGTGAGCTGCTCCTGGCCCATCATGAACTGGAGGTTGTCAATGATCACATGGGTAATGTCATACATATATACAGCGTGCAGCATGGTGTCTATCACTGTCCTGCAAGGAAGAAGATACGCAGCTCAGTAGCACACACTCTTTAACACAGAAGCAAACTTCCTCACTTATGTATTAATCCTCATAATCCTGTACCCTGCAGCAAGGATATGACAGGGCACTGCCCAATTTAACCCATCAGAATGCAACTGTGCCACCCTGCCACCCTCATCCTGCACCCAAGTCAGCATCTGTTTAACTCCCTCAAAAAGTTCATGGAGAACTGTGCCCAGCTGCAGGATGTTTCTCAATTTTTAAAGCTGCTCAAGATGAGCAATCATGATCACTCTTGTAGCTTCTCCATCACCCTGCCTCAATGCAGACAGAGACAGAACATGAACCACATGGCTCTTGTTTTGTGTCTCCCAGATTAGCAGCACAAAAAACCTCTTCAGTTATTTTAGTATCCACATCAGCTATTACACTAAGAGCCTTCTATCTGCAGGACACTTACACCTTGATCTAAAGTATGCTCATCTATGAATAGTTCCCACAGATTTCTTCCCAGTAAATATTAACCATGCGGTCTTAACAACGCTGTCAATTAAGACGCCACACACTACATCTTCCACCTCAGCATCAGGAAATTTAACACATAGTGTACAGGAAGGAAGCTGCCTTTACTTGATATTCTGATGCCCATGGAAAGTCATGAAGTAGACAGAAAGATCTTCAAATTTGTCTGCCCACTCATCATAGTTTTCCAGCTGCACCTCCAGGTGTCCCATGGCAAACTGGGTAAGCATGATCTTGGCCAAGCGCACATTGTTGATCTCAAAGCTGCCCCACAAAGTATTCACCCCCTGCATACAGAGATCCAAGGCATATTCACTGATGAAAGTTGTCTTCCCACTGCCTGTTGGGCCTACACCATAGAGACAAGGGTAAAATCAACAAGTTTAGAAAATATTTTCCAATCTACATGACAACTAATTTAACAGTGAGTTTCCATATGGACTGACAGGCACCTTCTTCTGCAGGGTGTTGAATGCATGCATTGTCAGATAGACTGCACAACTGGGTAGGGGTGCCAGACCCCCGGTGGGGGCGGGGGATCCCCTGCCTTTGCCCCCACACCTCACTGCCCACTTACCTCGCCAGCCTCAAAACAGGCCCAATCCACCACCGCGGTTTGGGCCACTGTGGAGTGCAGGAGTGTTCCTGCGCTCCACAGCAGCTCCCACCGCGAGCCCCTGCAGAACATGGGCGTGTTTGGGGGGGGGGGGCCTCTGCGTGATGACGTCACTTCCCGCTTCACGTGCGCACACCCCTCAACAAAGAGGTAAGAGCTGGGCCCCGATCCCCCGCTGGGAGATTGAGGGGGCCTGGCAACCCTACAATTGGGTGTGGCAGGGGTATGTGCATGCCTTGTATGAGCATGTGCATTCTTCGTTTATTCTATTAGGTAATTTAAAATGGGCAAAAATGTGCTCGTCAATAAAACATGCAAGATAACCCCCACCAAATAAAGGTTCCCCAACCCAGTTAGAACAATAAAGCAATCATCATAATTATAGGCCAAATGGTATTCGGAGGTCACAGCAAACAAACAGTAACACACACAAAAAAACCCCTGAGCCCAGGATCAACAGAATTACTTAGTACCATGGTCTCATTCCTGTAAACTGCAAACTCAGAACATTCTGAAGTAAATCAAGTATGCAACAAGACTTACTGTGCAATCCTAAGCCCATTGTACATAGGATTGCACAATGGGCTTAAACTTGCATGATTCTGCAAAGGACTGGCAATGGTAACAAGATATTCAACGTGTATGTGGTACTGAAAGTTAATTTAGCAATTTCCAACCAACATCTCAATAAACCATTAGTTGTAGAAGCCTTGTGGATATTATTGGCAGCATACCTTGAGAACTACACATTACAGAGACAATGCAGAAGAATACATTTATAACAGGTCACAATTGACAAAGGAGGTGTGGCCTAAAATACCCCAAGTCCAACAGCAGAGGAACTGAACAATGACATACACACTGCATGGCTTGGGGTGTTTGAAGCACAATACACTTAATCACCTGTGAAGACTGTGAGCTCCCCTTTTCGGTGGCCCTTCAGGAGTTTGTTCATTTCTGGAAAACGAGCCCATTTGACCCCAGCCACCTGTTCCACATTGGCCAGCTCTCCAAACACCTCTTCACGCAGTTGGCGAAATGAAATTATGGACTTATGGCCAGCAGGCAGGGCAGCACGCAAAATCTTGGTGAGGCTTAAACCACGGGAGAAAGCTTCTAGGGGACGGAGTTGCTGGTCACTAG
The DNA here is from genome assembly GCF_028583425.1 of Eublepharis macularius. Classification (NCBI taxonomy): domain Eukaryota; kingdom Metazoa; phylum Chordata; class Lepidosauria; order Squamata; family Eublepharidae; genus Eublepharis; species Eublepharis macularius. Next base: position 66,772,366 of record NC_072795.1, read on the forward strand.
GACGCACCAAAGAACATCGTTTAGGATTCAGTTTGCGGGCAAAGAGCTTGGCAGCCTCCCAAGCTCGGAGATCCTCCCCCAGCCAAAGTGTAATCCTTTTAAACTGTTCCAAGTAGGGAAGAAGGGCTGGGGGGAGGCAGGAAATCCCTCGGGGCAAGGCCAGAGTTGGTAGTCCAGTTGCCTGGTGTAGCGCTAAGGCATCCAGCTCCCGTCCAGTCAGGACCACTTCTGTATCTCTCCGGCTAATCAACGGCAGTCCAAAGAGATTGTAATAAGCTCCTGGCCGGGGCAGAGTGTTTTCCACATGGCATACCATCTCTCCTTTGCATTCAATCCCCAGAAGCTTTAAGCCTTTTAGACTAGTGCCCCGGGGGCTGAACCATGGGAAGACCAAGGCCCGAGCTGTCCGCAGATAACGCACCCCAAAACGCTTCAGTGTGGTATCAGACACAATGGAAATGCCAAATGCCGCCTTGGCTTCCTGTGTCTCCTGTTTATCTAGCAGTTCCCAGAGAGGCAAAGCTCTCTCCCAAATGTGGTTGGCATCCTCCCCAGCTTTATCCTTTTGCTCATCAGTCTTCAGTAGTTCACTGAGAGCCACACCATTGTGTTTTAACTCAACACTGGCCTGGAAGTCTTGCCAGTTACCCTCAACCAGTGTGGCTGTGCAGACAAAGCGACCTGTGGTTTTGTCAATAAACAGGCTGTAGCTATGTCGAACTTGCTGCTTCTCCTCCACAAAAATGCTGGGTGCGTGAAGACAACTGTAGCCATCATGAAAAGGGATATTTTGCGCCCTCAAGTACTGTCGTATCTCTGTGACTGACACAGGTGGGATGGGTCCTTCTGGGGATGGAAGCATTTCCTTCTTGTAGTGTCTGCAAGTACGGCTGCTTGCCAGGACCCATCTACCTCCCAAAGACCAACAATTAGAAAGAATGCGCAAGGAATACACAGGGAACCACATTTCTTCTACACAAGAGGCAGAAAGGTGCATGCTTTGCATATTTTTTTCAATATGCTATACAAGCTGAGCCCACCACCTTGACATACAAGCAGTTTCTAATGAATAGCTCCCACAGCCACCACAGCCTGACATAGCTCCATCCCACTTTCCCAGCCATTCCTTTCTCCTCCTTTACTGAACACTCTCCCGGCTGAGGCGCAACCTCCGATCCTGGTCCTTAAGCATCTTCTCCTCCCCCACCCCCACCCCCACCCCCAGCACCCCAAACCAGGACCGTCTCACACAGCGCCCGACCCGTTCTCCGTTCGCAGCACAGGTTTTTCCACGCAAACGCCTGTTAATAAACAGGTCACCTTCCTAGGACCCCCCGCCCCAAGGCCCTGTCCCTCAGCCCCTCTAGCAAACTGCACCCGCCGAGGCTCAGCCTCTCCCGTGGCCCCCCTACACCGCTTGGCCAGCTCCGCCCACGAGTCCTTCTCAATCCCCCACGTGCAGCCGGACAGAGCGCGCCATTGCTTTGACCCGGGAACCACAACAGTGGCACGTCACTTCTGGAGGGGCTAAGTAGGCGGGGCGACCTGGCATTCAGAAAAGGTAAGAAGAGGGCGGACCCACCGTCAGCGTCCTTAGGAGTATTTATGGTCTAATCCTGAACTTTCTCCCCTATTTAAATTCTCATGTAAAGCATAAAAGGGGCTTCATCACAGAGACTTAAAACGGCGTTTTGCCGCGCAATAGAGAATTGTAGTTAAGAGCGGCGGTCAATTTCTAGCGGAAGTTCCGGTTTTGAGGCCTAATCTTTTGCTATCTCTATGGAAACAGCCCTCGCCGGGCGTCTAGCTTCGTGAGGGGCTTCCGGCGTTGTGACTGACGGGAGAGGAGGAGTCCGCGGTGATCCTGTTGCCCTTCTGCGGTGTGCCATGACCGGCCGAGGGACGCCGAGCCGTTACTTGGCCAGCGTCTTGCGGAACGGGGTGGGCCGCTACGTGTGTCAGCTCCAGCGCCTCACCCTGACCCTCAGCCGCGACGCGCCGAGCTCGCGGGGCGCGAGGTAAGTAGAGCTGTTTGGGGGACTCTGGACCTGGCTGGGCAAGTTCGGGTTAGCCGTTTTCTCCTAGCCGAGCCTGCCTCACAGGGTGGTTGTGTCTGAAGGGGGAATTAGCTTATTCCATCAAAGTGCGCCATCCTCAATTCTGGGGAAGAGTGGGATAGAAATGTGAGGGGGAAAGTGCCCCTACACGTTTAGCCTCTTCCCCCTTTTTAGGTATCTCTTCTTAAACAGGACCTTGGCATTGGAAAAGGGGTTCCGAGGCTAAGCCCCGACTCCAGTGGAGCAAACCGCGCTGAAGTGCAGCCTCCCACAGTCCCAACGGAGCTGGCTCTCCTCTTCATGCTTCGTGCCTAACCGTTTAATAATTCTCAGTAACCTGGTTTTATGTCCATTGTAATCATTAGTCCCGTTTCGTTCTTATTCCTATAATTTGTTTTTATACTGAACTGTTGTGAGCTATCTTATTTACACCTCTGCACTGATTCATTTCCCCCCTTTTCAGATTCTGAGTAGCTATGGCCGTTCATCTAGTAACAGCAGCTTAATGCACCTTTATTCAGAAATTCCCCCCTAGACATCACTAGAATGTCTCACGTGCACATGTGAGATGAGACTGCCCATCCACTCACCTGCCCCGATTCTAGCTCCTGCAATGTAGTTTCAACTTCTAAATACAATTGTTTTTCTCACCTGAAAACAGTGTTTTGTAGTTCTTTTGTATGTTCTCCTCATCTGCTTGACTAGCTTAAGCTTAGTTTGTAAAGGGTTGGTTCTAGCAAACTCCAAATATGTTAGATAAATCTGCCTTATAATGAGGCAGGCCATTGGTCTATTCAGTTCAGCTACTGCTGCTGCTACTGACTAGCAGCAGCTTTCCATGGTCTCAGGCAGGGAGTTATCACATCATCTGGTCTTTTTAACTGGACCTAGGTCATTTTGCAAGGCCAGTCAGGCTCTACAGCAGAGCTACTCTTGAGTATGGACTTGTTTGATGAGGTAGAAAATAATATTATAATCATATCTATGGTCGGGACGCACTGAATTACAGATTATAGTGGCTGAGTTTGTTTGAATTTCCCAAGGAAAATGGTTGCGCAGTGAGTTGTAAAACCTTGGCCACAGAACATAAGTTTTATGAATGCTGCATCTTCAAATCTATTAAAGTTTGTTAATAGCAAATTAGCTGTGCTGTAGAGATCTAATCTATGGGAACTTCAATGAGTCCAGTCAGAATAACGTACTGTATCCTTCCCACTCTGCTAAATGTGGAGTCTTCTTATAGCACAGGGAGACTTTTCTGCTGGAGGAAGAGCCTCTTCTGCAGGACAGAGTGCCCACCACATCTAGCTGACATGTACAATATAACTCAGTATTATTGTTATGTATGTGTGAGGGTGGTAATTAGGTAATTACAATTACAAAATTGTGTTCTGCCTTGTGGAAGAAACACATCACACAATAGTTCTTCAAAAGCATTCAGAGGGGGTCAGTTTAGAATCCTCAAAACTAGGTGGTACTGACACATCATTTAGTAAACGGGCAAACTTACTTGCAAGTACAGTTAGTGGAAGCTGCTGAAAATACTCCTCTATCTTACTTTGCTTTACATTTGGCACTTCCCGGTCATAACAGATGGACCTCCCCCCCCCTCCCCAATTATTGTTGATATATCACCAGGGGCTAGCCTCTACAAAACCAATAAATGAAAATAAAATTCTATCTAAAATGTAGGACATAACATTAATAAAACTTGTAAAATACAGCTTGTAATAAAGCTTGTAAAATGCAGATTACTAGTAAGTTAAAATGTGGCTCTGATAAAACCCCTAGATTTAAAACCCCAATAATAAAATTCTGATAAAATAGCTAGAATAGCTATAAAATTAAACTAAAACCAAAATTCAACAGTTACAGCTTAGAGATACTGATAGCGTGAAGATGAATAACTAAATAGACAACACAAAATAAACAAGACAACAGATAAAACTAAGAATATTAATGTTTTTGCACCATAAAGCCTCCAATTAAATTAAATAGAATAAAGTAGATTACTAGAGTAGGTAAAGGTAGTCCCCTGTGCAAGCACTGAGTCATTACTGACCCGTGGAGGGACGTCGCATCATGACGTTTTCCTGGCAGACTTTTTACGGGGTGGTTTGCCATTGCCTTCCCCAATCATCTACACTTTAAGAATAAGAACTAGAAAAATAAAGGGGGAGAGAAAAGGAGAGACAAATCTCCCTCCCTCCCAATGACCAATGCCTGGATAAGAGATTAATTAGGCTCTGCATTTTCCAAGCGGGAGGAAAAATCATTCCAGCCGACCAAGGTCAGCCACTTCAAAAGAAAACTCTACTCTCCTAGGCTGCAACAAACTATACCACACTCCAGAGCGAGAAAAGAAAAAATATCCTAATATAGACTAAACTACAATTAAAACAAATTCGTTCAGAACAGAGCTCATCGCCTGCGTCTGCTGTCTCTCACTGGAAGTGGAGCTCTTCATATTCATAACACAATAGTTATGTGAAACACGGGCTTATTTTATGGATGAAGATCTCCATAATTGACAATTATGGTGGATAATTGACAATTTGAGTGGAAATCCTGCTGGCTTCTTGTGAACACAAATGCAAGCTTGTGCTGAAGAGGAGCTGGTTACTGAAAAATTTTTATTTTTCTCAAAAGCATGAGTTATTCACATGCTTATCCAGAGCCATGTGGCTTTATTTATGGAATCCCCTTAGCACTCTGCTTCTGGGACATTATAATCTGGTTATTTGTGATATGGGTTTATCTGATAGTGCAGTAAATATGGGGGTTGTTACCTTGAGTGAACTGTGTTCCCTTTGTATTGCTGCAATTCAGTGCTTTTATAAGGAATGAGTTAGAACAAGAAATGAAAGTGTATTGGCTTGAAATGCAGATGTGTGAATAGAGTGGATTAATTAGTGATATGACAATGAAAATTTGTGCTTTGAATTAAGATATGAAATTAGAAACTAATTTTAAATCATAGAACCAGTGATTAAAAATTAAATAAGTGATGTCAGCTATTTTATAAAATAAACATTTAATGACTTTACCCACCCTGAATGTAGACAAAATGCATTTTACTGAGACCCCTGCAGCTGAAATTCTTACAGTGGTGAAAAACTTTGCATTTACACTGCATCTGTAGCTACAAAACACGTTCATGCTCTTAAATAACGATAGTGAAACATCAAGTTTCCCAGTGGGTAAATGCATGTTCCAGTTACTTAACATATGCAATGTTATTCAAATCCCTATTCAGGAACAATAGTATGAGATAATTAATTAGGCTGAGAGAATAGCAATTTTTCTGCAGCTTTCTAAAAATATTGGGATGCAAATACACTCCAAAAGTGCTGCAGAGGAGCAATTACAAAGACTTCACAACTACAGACTAACACAGCTAACTTCCCTGGATCAAAAAGCTTTTGGCAGTGTCTTTCACCAAAGTCTCCTGAGTAGATTTAGCAATCCTTTGATAAAAGGCCTTCTTATAGATGGGTTACTGGATAAAGAACCAGAAACCATTGATAAGAGTAAACAGTTACTGACATGGAAGATACACTTCTCTATATTGATGCTATTTAACTTGCTGACAAACAGTCTAGAGTTAGGGTGGGAAGAGACTTTACCAAGTATATGGATAACAACAAATTATTCAGGATAGTGAAAACTAAAGCATTTCAAAGAATCTCTCCAAACTTGGTGAATGGGCAAAAAAATGGCAAGTAGTAAATGGCAATGTAAATTGAACATTTGGGCAAAAATATTCTAACTTCATATATTCACCAATAGTGTTTGAACTGGCAATAACTAACAAGGAACAAGCTCTTAGGGTCATAGTGGGAAGCTCAGTAAGTTTATCAATGCTGTGTTTGACAATCATGAAAAGGGTAAATTCCATTTTAGGAGTGTTAGGAATGATTGGAAATAAAGAGGCCATTATCATAATGTCACCATAATGACAAGGCTGTATAATTAATAATAATAAAGTGCCATCAAGTCACAACTGACTTGTGACAGCTCCATGAAGTTATACTTCATGAGATTTTCAAGGCAAGAGATGAGCAGAGGTGGTTTGTCATTGCACTTCCCTGCATAGGAACCCTAGTCTTCCTTGGTTGACTTCTATCTAAGTACTGATTATGACTGACCCTGGGTAGCTTCCAAGCACTGCTTTATTCTTAATTCTATCAGCTTTGGTTTCCTTTTCAGTATAATTTGTTTTTTAATATCCATATGGGGCTTTTTATCTTGTTCTAGAGAGTATGTCGAAGAAAAGGTGGTGGATTTTGCCAGGCAAAACCCTCAGATTGTATTTTATGTGTGTCCAAAGAAGATCAGGATCCCCACAGTAGTGGCTGAATATTGTGAGTATGAAAAACTACTGATTATTAGGAGAGATGTGGTAGAGAATTGTGTGAAATTTATTTGTAATAATGTAGTAGGCATGTGTACTTTCAAGAGCTTCCTTCCTTTTCACAAAGCACTAGCATTGGATGCATGCACTGTTTGCTAGAAGAATCATATTGTGCAATTGTAAAGTAGACCTTAATTTATAGCATTAATGAATTTAAAAATCAAGGAGAGAAATTTAAAGATTAATTTTGTTTTACTTTGGACCTCGCCAACAACTAAAAATCTTGGCAGGAATGAGTGATATACAAGTTCCTAGAGAACTGTTTCTGCTAGATTGAATGAGAGTAGAGTTTTGGTTTCATCCATGTATTCTCTTCTCTTTTGCAAAGTGAATGGGACTGTGGAAGAGAAATTTTTAACCAGCAAGACATCTGATGAGATTGCAGAGATCATCCACAAGTTGGCCAACCAATCCGGCCTAGAGATCATACGCATCCGAAAACCCTTCCATACAGATAACCCTAGTATACAAGGCCAGTGGCATCCCTTCACAAACAAGCCTAGTGTGCTCAGCGTGCAAGAAATTGGTCAACAGTGTCTTTCATCCCCACAAAAATAAATTATGATGGTTCAAAATGAATGTGTTGGTTTCTGCTCACTGATTTTTAAGTGGAAATTTGTCTTGGGCCAGGAGTTCAGGTATCTGAACCAAACCCCCTTAATCTTAAAGTGCTTTCTACTATGCAGCAATGGATAAGGTCTCCTTCCTTAAGGAAACTGGTACTGAAAGGATAAGATCAGTTTGCCAAAACCTGGGAAACTTACAGGATGACACCTTCCCGAGTAGATATAAATTACCTGCTAACATTTTCTCCACACTTTGACACAGTGAATTCTGTCTTTTGGTGCAACACCTCTGAAGATGCCAGTCACAGCTGCTGGCGAAACGTCAGGAACTACAGTGCCAAGACCACAACCATACAGCCCGGAAAATCTACGACTACTTTGGGTTTGTTCAGATGATCATATCTGCACTTCCTCTAAACTCTGTTTAGACAAGGAGAAATCAAATGAAAGTTTTCTAGATAACAGTCCAGTCTCCATTATTTGCATGCAGGGACTTGCTTCCAGCAGCCTTCACATATGCACCACTGCATCTCTCTATACACAATGTGATACAATTTAAGACAACATTTTCCTGTCTGTTAAGCCTCTGCCATCTCTTAATGGGAAGCACTAGGGAATCTAAACCAATTAATTAGCAATAGTAGCTAGAAAGGGAAAAAAGGCATTCAACAAATTGGCACAAGTAAATTTCCATTTGGCTCCTATGAGAGCGGTTGTTCCACATGTATCAGCATGTGGCAGATATATGTCAGTAGCCATTGTTTGAAATGGGATTTTCTTTAGCACCAAAGACCTGAGAATATGAAACAGCCAAGTCAGGCTACTGGTTTGTCTGGATCAATACGGTCTACTGAATAGGATGTGTGCATGCACAGTCTGTACTGGCCCTTGTATTTAAGCTATTTTTAACTCAGGATTAATCTTGAAAATTCCTCCATGCAAATCATGTACTTTACTGCCATGTTGTGGCTCTTTCACTAAGGACTAACACCAAAGAGAAGCTATAGCTCTTCAGTGCAGCTCAAAACTATTAGTTGGGTAGAATGGAACAGTTCTTTTGTTACACAAGCCATTCCCATTGAGTTTTGTTGTGCTTGAGCTATTCATATTCCATTCATTCCGATTAGACAGGTTGTGGTATTAGTGAACTACAGTTCAAAAGAACTTGTTTTCTAGGAATTTCTCTGAATTTCCACTTTGTTGTATTGTACTAGCACTAGTAGTACAACTTGCATTTACACAGTATAAGCATTAGTCAACTGTTTGAAGAGAAAACTCTGTCATACATGCCTTGTCCCAAACTGAGATGCATTTGTGTCTCCCAATGCAACTCTCATCTCAGTTTAAATATATACAAGAGAAATTTGGCTTGCTTTGCTGGGAGGGCTGGCTACTGCTATTAAGAAAATTTTGTATTGCATTGTCAGGGATTGCTGTGGCCGCCGCTGGGCGGGGCGCTGGCATGCCTGGCCCTGACATCAAAGGGGTGTCAGGGATACTGCAGGACCCTGCTCTGTGGAAGGAGGGACGGTATACATCACCCAGACTTCCTCTCAGTCCACTTGCTGGCCTGCTCAACCTGACCCAGTCCTCCCCCTTGGTCCCCTCCATCTCCTTCATCCACCTTCCTCCTTGCCTTTTCTTGCTCGCTTGCTCTGCTCCACTCCAACTCCACTCCACCACTCCTACTCAACCCACCCCGCCCTCGGCTTGAGCCCGCTGCACCCGTTCCCGCAGCTGGCTCATGTACATCTGGACCGGGGGGGGGCAGGGTCACTGGCGCGGTGTCCCCATTGCTCCGCCAAGCGTGAGAGCAGCCCTCGTGGCTTGCGCCCATACAGTAGTTCGAACGGGCTGAAACCGGTTGAGGCCTGTGGGGTCTCCCGTAGGGTGAATATCAGGGCGTCGATATACAGGTCCCACTGGTGGGGCTTGTCGTGCGCCATCTTCAGGGCCTCCTTGATGGTTTGGTTCAGACACTTGGCTAACCCATCCGTCTGGGGGTGGGTATGTGGAGGTGAACACTTGTTGGATCCCCAAGTTCTGGCACAGTTGGCGCATGGCGGTTGCGTGGAAGGGCTCTCCACGATCAGTCACGATCTCCAATGGCAGCCCCACCATCGCAAACAGCCGGGACAATGCACGCAACATCTCCGGGGTCTGTATTGTTTTAAGAGGGATGACCTCAGGGAACCGGGTGGCATAGTCCACAATTACCAGGGCAAAGCGGAAGCCGCGGGGTATGCATGGCAGTGGGCCTATAAAGTCCATGGCAAACGGTGTCCCTATCATGGGCATTGGGGCCAGAGGGGCCCTTAGCAGATGCCGCGCTGCCACCCGCTGGCAGGTGGGGCACAAGGGGCAGTGGGCCTTGACCTCCGCATTCATCGAGGGCCAAAAGAATCACTCCAGGATCTTAGTTAGTGTCTTGTGGTGCCCCAGGTGCCCTGCCCATACATGCTCATGAGCCAGGCAAAGGACTTCGTCTCGGAAGGACGCAGGCATCAGCAGTTGCTGGATCTCTCCTTGGCCATTTAGGGCACGGGCCACGCGGATCCACACCTCTCCCTGCTTCTCAATGCAGGGGAGGCGTTGGGCCCTCTGCTTGTCCTGCACCTGCCCCTCTTCCACAGCCACTGACTTCTGCAGGCATTGCAAGGAGTTGTCAGCCTCTTGGGCGGTGGGGAAGGCAGGGTCTGAGGACGTGGGCTACGGTGCGCTCAGCGGGGTCGCCTCCTCCAGCCCGCGACTGGGCACCTTGCCCGGGTCATCCTCTCCTTCCTCCTGCAGGGCAGCAGCCCTCTGCAGGGGAGCCAGCTTGTCCAATGCCGCCCAGAGTAGGCGCGTGAACGCCAGGCCCTCCCATCCCCGCAGCACAGGGTATGGCAGGTCTGGTACTTTGGCCACCTCCACCCAGAAGGAGGCTCCCAGGTACTCCAGCGTCACCCATACCAGCGGCCAGTTCTGGGCGTGGCCCGACCTGCATGGAACCATTGCCCATCAGTGCACTGGCAGCTTGGCGGGGAGGAGGTGCACCCGTACCAACGAAACAGAGCTCCTCGAGTCAAGGAGAGCTGCTAGCTTATGTTGGTTCAGTGCCACGGAGGCAAACAGGCCGGGCATTCCTTTGCACAACGGGCTGGTGGGCAGAGCAGCTTTCCTGGCTACTGGCAGGCTGTTTGCCCCTCCTGGAAGCTTCTCCAGCAGCGCAAGTTCTCGGGCTAACTCCACCTGACCTTCCCGGTGTAAAGCTGCCAGCTTCTGCCACAGCACTTCCTGGTGCGCTGCTATCCACTGGCCCCACTGGGCGAGGTCTCCTGCGGCAGGCGGGATTGCAGCTTGGGACCACGGCGGCAGAACAAAGCTCCCTGTATGGGCCACCAACTTGTTAGGGCTTGCTGCGGCCGCTGCTGGGTGAGGCGCTGGCATGCCTGGCCCTGACGTCAAAGGGGTGTCAAGGATACTGCAGGACCCTGCTCTGTGGAAGGAGGGGTGGTATACATCACCCAGACTCCCTCTCAGTCCACTCGCTGGCCTGCTCAACCTGACCCAGAGCCTCGCTACAAGTGACATCTTACACTCGAACGGCACTTGATCATTTTCGCAAGTCTTTCTGGGAATTGAAGTCCCTCTCCCCCACCCCTTTTCTTTCTGTTCCTTCCCCTTTCTGTTAGAATGCCTGCCTGAAGAGACGGAGAAAGCCTCCGATAGCAGCTTTTTCAAATCGTCTTGCTGGGGGGTGGGGGATGCTCTGGAGAAAGCTGACATGTCGGTGAAGTCCTAGTGTCCTTTCAGTGATCTTTGGGGGTGGGCAGCTGCAACTTTGCTAATCATCTTGCTGGGGGGGAGATGCTCTGGAGAAAGCTGAGAAAGTCGCAGCTGCCTACCCCCAAAGATCATTGAGAGCAGGCTTGTGACTGGAGGAGCGATTTGCAAAAGCAGGCTTTCTCCGTCTCTTCAGGCAGCCATTCTAACAGAGAGAGGAAGGAACAGAAAGAAAAGGGGTGGGGGAGAGGGACTTCAATTCCCAGAAAGACTTGCGAAAATGATCAAGTGCTGTGTGTGTGTAAGATGTCACTTGTAGCAAGGCTCCCAGTCTTCCCCCTTGCTCCCCTCCATCTCCTTCATCCACCTTCCTCCTTGTCTTTTCTTGCTCGCTCCACTCTGCCACTCCTACTCAACCCACCCCGCCCTGTGGGTGGGCTTCCCTTTTATCCCTTCAGTTTAGCCATGCTCCACCTGCCAACCATGCCCTCCTGCTGCCTTCTACCCATGGACCTAGCTGGCCTAGGCAGCTGCACCTGTGCTTGTTTTGCTGGAAGCACTGAGCTGATCCACCTGTGCCTCATTGGCTGGCTATCCAGCCTCCCTGGCAGAGCTGACGGCTGAAGGCAGGCACAGTGGAGCCTCCTTGGCTGGCTGTCCATCTCCTCCCATAGAATGCCTCAGGCAGTTCCACCTGGAGCTGCTTAGCTCCTAGCATCCCCTGGGCTAGGTTATTGCTTTCCAGCTCGGCTACAGGCTGGGGCATAGCTTTGAGCTGCTGAGGCTGCTTCTCCTCCCTGGTTGGTAAGGCTTCAGTTTGGCCTGCTGCTAGCTGCCTGTCCCCGCTGTCTTGGCTCTCTCCATCTGCTCTAGCCCCCTCTGGGTTGCCCCCAGTCTCCCTACATGGCCCTCTGGACTCCCACTGGAGGGTGGGACTGGCTGGCCTCCACCTGCCCCTTCTAACCCTCTGAGGCTTGGGTGTCTCTTCCCTTCCCCCTGTGGCCGGCTGGGGCTTGGGTGTCTCTTCCCTTCCCCCTGTGGCTGGCTGGGTCTGGGTCTGGCTGTCTGCTGAGGCAGCTGGGCCACTGTCTCCCGGGGGTCTCCCATCCTCTTCTCCAGGTAAGTCCAGGGGCTGGGCTGTAGACCCCGGACATGCATGTTTTGATAATTACACATTAAAGCATCTTGATTTCAAGTTCTTTCCAGCAATGAAGTCATCTTCGGTAACATGTTCCAAACTGTAGCTTCCTAGCTAAAACTAGCAGCAGTTCTTAATTTATTCCACACAGGTTTAAGACTTCATGTGTAACCATAAAGCCTAAAAACTTTAAACAAAAAAGGAGGCTAAGATTTTCAGGATGCTACACTTTTCACCCAGTGCTGTTTTTTGCACTTCATATGAAACCCTGAATATCTCAGTGAAATCTATCCTAGATGGGTCATTTCCCCACTAAGAAAAAATAATGAGGGTCCATTTCCTGCTGGATCACTGTGTGTTATGTTTAGCATGTCATGGCACTTCCGAGCCCCCTTGAGCGGTCAGCAAGCTATGATGAGAGGATTCACAGTCTTGACAGCCTATCATACAGCAATTGGCAATCTGTCACCTAATGCCACGGAGTTCAGTCTGGATTTTTCTACTAGCTTAGTGACTGGAAGCTAAGCTAGTCCGAGACTAAGAGACAAGGCTGGAGGTGCACAGCAATATCTGTCGTTGGGTAACAGCTAATGGATGGGCAGTGATGGCATAAGATGCAGTTCCACCAGGCGGTGCTCATGTAGGGGCTGCGTTGAAATAGTTAATACCAGTTGGTGAATCCATGGCTGAGATGAGCTTCTAGCTCACTGCTCATGCCATTAACTAGTATGCTATGTAGATTAGGTTTAGTCAGTCCTTGAGTCGTGGCCTTGCTTTCCTAAAAGAAAATGTTACTTCTAAGCCCTGAGTTAACTATGAGAAATGCAAACTAGTGCTGTCCATGCCTATGCACAACCACCTTCTGGCTCTACAGGGTAGCTCCTCAGAAGTCACCTGACAGCATCAGTTTCAGATCTCCAGAAACATTTCTGTTGTTTTCCCTTGGAGATTCTGGTGACCTGAATGTTCATGACTCTGCCCTCTGAACACTGGAACTTGTCAGTCTTACTCCTGCTTCCAAGGCAACAAAGCAGTCACAATTCCATGCCATACCTGCTGTAGCCTTGGGATTGCTGCATCTCAGAGTAGCCAGACCTTACCCAGAATTTCTGGGAAGCTGATTGAACACGGTCTTTTGTCACCAATGTGAAGATGGCCTGTTACCAGACAGAACAGGACCAATAATTCACCCCCAACTTACTCCACACCACCCTACTTTCTAGTCTGGCAGCATGATTTCTCCATATAAGCCAATGGCACGTTTTAGGCCTGCCCCTGGAGCTGGACAAACCCAACAGATCGGTTTGGCTCTTGTTTTATCGATTATCATCACTTTTATATATAAATATAATTCCCATTTAAATAGATTTCTTTTTTTTACAGCAATTGGAAAACGAAACAATCAACGGCAACAAAAAACAACAAAAATAGGAAATGAGAGCGGAGTCTCTGGCGGCTCCGGAGGGCCGCTCCGGAGGTAGTTGCTGAGTCATAACACTGGTTCTGTTGGATTGGGAAGGAAGAATCACAGAAGGACTGGAGGAATTAGTTCAGCAAAATGGGCTCCCTGTTTCCCCTACACAGAGCTCTCGTCCAGCTTTTCTACCAGCTGTGTGTGTTTCCGCTTTTCCAGGATTTTGCTCAGCTCCTCAGTAAAGGAGTTGTAGAGTGGTGAAGTACACGGTTCCTCATTCTGCCGCAAGAGCATGTAGCTGTTGCCATTCATCTTGCGCAGCATGTTGGGCAAGGTGCTGATGCCATTTGTGAACTCGGCAGGTAGTGGAGGAGGGGGTGGCGGCGGGACAGGGGGCACCTCCTTCAACGGTGATGTCACAGTGGTAGCTTCCCCAGGGATGATCTGCAGGCAGCCATCAGGGTAGGTATCCAAGTCCTCATCCTCCTGCCCTCCTTTGCCTATGCAATTGGAAGATACAGTCTGCAGCTCCACACTGGATGTCTGGGGGACCCCGAGGCTGTATTTGCCCCTGCGCTTCTGCAAGCAGGAGACATACAGGAGAACCACGCTGAGCACGAGACACAGCCCACCTAGCACTGTGATGACAGCAATGTAAATAAACTTCATATCCCCATATGCATAGCTGGCAGCGTGCCAGGATGGCTGGGGCACTGTGGGAAGGAACTGTGGCACCAGCTGCTCAGGCAACACAGTCAGAGCATAGGTGGCCACTAGGGCCTGAAGACCATTCTCCTTGGCATAGCACTGGTATTCCCCACTGAACTCTAACTGTGTGTCTGTCACCAGCAGCCCATCCACACCCAGGTGGAAGCGTCCTTGCCCATCCTCCGCCAACACTTCTGTGCCATTCACCAGCCATGTTGCCTGGGCCAGATTGGAGGCCTGTTCACAGGGCAACAGCACATCATCACCGCGTAGCACAGTCCTATTCTTCTGTGTGGATGTGGCTGCAGGACAAATGAAAACAAAGTTGGCATCAGATGCTGCCTTACTTGAGCTGGAGTGATTCAGAAGTCAGGATAGAGGATCATTTAATAGTAGGGGAAAATTCTGCTAATTCTCAAACTGAAGGGGGATAGGACAGCCAAGAGCTAAGGGAGAAGGAAATCAAAATATTTAGTGCCATGAGAATCTCAGTTTCCGTTCACTGCCTGTTCCTCACTGTGTGATGAAAAGACATGGAATGTGAGGGGAGTATCTAGAAAAAGCTCAGCAATCATATCTGGGATGGGTACAGCCTTCACTAGTTTGGTTTTCAGTAGGTTCCCAGAACTGTTCCTTATTCTATCTCTCTTCCACAACTATTGCTGCACAGCTCTAATAGCCCCTAGCCCAATTTCCTACACACTCTGCTCCCTCCTGCCAAATCGTGGTGGAAACAATGCACAACAGAAAAATATTTTAAAAGCAGGAAAAGCTTGCAATGTAATGAGATACGCGAATTTGTTCATCTGCTTAATTAATTGTGTGCACATAATTGTGTGTTGTGTAATAGCATGCTGGGGCTAAATACATGACTTTGAGTCCGGATTTGAGGGAAAAGAGAAGTAGTCTGCTTGCCTTTCTTCTGAGCAAAGGCTGGAAAGAGGTCAACTCTTTGCCTTTGAGTGGCTTATACCAGGTGGTCAAGGAAGGGGCAGCATACAAGCCTTACCTTGGGTAGAGTCATTCCAGCAGCCCATGTTGCCATGCAGCACATCCTGGCTCAGTAAAGTTCTGCCAAAAATAAGTAGGACTCTGTTCAGTTGGGAACGGGGAGCAGCCCAAAGGTGCACAATACGCATTTGATAATGTCTAAAGATACTGATTCTTCATGTGCAAACCCTTGATATCTCAGGTAGGCCTCAATGCTCATTCCATAAACACACAGCCGAATGCACAATGTATTCTTTACACACTATAGACCTCATTGATACCTCTTGAGCCATCAGCACAATGAACAGTTTTGCAAATGGTGGTCACGCAACCAGCACACAAATATAAAATGTAGAACTGTTGTTAATCCCTTTAACTGAGACTTGGACTTATAGCTTCTTGGTTGTGGTCCTGATCTTAGGGAGACCCAATCTGAGCTCAAGTTGGCTGATGTTTAGAAAGCAGTGTAAGGCTATTTTCATTGAAATAATTTTTAATGCTGTTTTCTATTAGAGTTTTTAACTCAATGGTGATTTCACAACTTCTGTATGGTGTCCCTACATGGTTCTCCACAGTAGATGAGTCTATAGAGTACAGTCCTTGTTCCTTCGGGCAATTGGAAGGTTCCCTAGGTGTATCTTATCATCGGCCCTTTGTTATGAATTTGGTCTTAGTTCTATAGAAACCTGTGCTTGGGTACGTGCATTTAACTTTTGGTTTCATCTATTTTTGAGGCCCCCAAGGGTAGCTTGGTAAGCCTAACCCTCAGGGACTCTCATAAGGCTCCCTGGCTTCAGCTTTTTGAACACAAGTTCTCTCTTATAAATCTTAGGGTGGAGGATCTCTCTTCTTCCGTAACTCAATGCAAAAAACATGTGGGCAATCAGATTTATACCAGAGATAAGGGCTATATTCATTTTGATTCTTTGAGTACATGCTCTCCACTTGCCTTGGGCCTGCTGTCTAAGGGTAAACTTATTTAGACTCCTTTGCTAGTCCGAAGTTACGCACTCATGATTCAGTTGCCCCTTTTCAATGGTATTGCTGGGTTGTCTGTTAAGGATCCCTTTTTCAGATCAGTTATGCCCCTGCCCCCTCCAGTCAGTCAATTCTCTTGTGTATATATATTCTCTTGCAATGTCCTTATGTATCTCAGTCTAGGCTAAAATGAAGTGTGCCATGCTTTGGTAAATGGACTATGCTTCCTCTAGCAACATTAGAGCAAAACGTTCAATACTTCTTCAAGGACTCTGACCCTAAAAGTACTTATTTTCTTGCTCGATTTCTAGAGGCTGCAGAGATGTGTCGAAGGGAGGTGTTTTTAGATATGGGCTTTATTTACATTTTTCAGTTTTATTGTTCAAGACTTGGTCTAAGAACAGGAGGATGAAAATAATAATTTTTAATGCTGTTTTATATGGAGTTTAGGCTTTCTCTGTGGTGGCCCCTACCCTATGGAACGGCCTGCCTGAGGAGGTCAGGAGAGCCCCCATGCTCCTGGCTTCCCACAAATGATGCAAAACTGAATTATTCAAAAAGGCTTTTTTCTCAGCTAGAAGGGTGATATTGTAGGGAAAGGGGTCCCAGATGTTTCGCTAATGAGTTAGGAACCATATGCCATTATGTTGCCTTACATATTATCTGTTGCTTTAAATATGTATTCCTATATACTACCCGTGTTTCATGTTGTTTAATGCAAGTCCTAGAATTGATTATGTTCTGTTTCAGCAATTCTTCAACCCCATATTGGATCCTTGCTAATACTATGTCTTTGTAAACTTGTATTCATTTACCTGATTACATTGTTTATGGAAATGTTCTTGACACTGTATGGAAATGCCTGCCTTGTCCTTGCTACTGATTGTATTAATCTCACACTATGTAATCCGCCCTGAGTCTCAGTGAAAAAGGCGGAATATAAATGACATAAATAAATATAAATAAATAAATAGCTATGTGGTGCTTTCATGCTGCATATTTTTGTAATTGATCCATATTTTTTTTCTGTTTGTGTCTTGGTTTTACAGCTGTTGTCATGGTTTTATTTTTGGAATGAAATCTTATTGTTGCAGGTTACCTGAAGCCCCACCCCACTCCCCCAGATTAGGCAGCATATAAATCTAATAACATTAAACTAGCATTTATGAGAGACAGCCCTAAAATGGTCCAAGCAGACTATGTGGGAGTCATGCTGGATTCCCTCTTAAGATGAATTGGGAGAGAAGGTGTGGTGCTATGCAAATTCACGGGCCTGGACAGGAAAGGTCTCAGTGCATTAAGGGTGCCTCAGTAGAGCTTCCATTTCACCAAGGGACAGGGAGCTTCAGTGCTTGACATACCCTCCTGTCCAATTCTCTGCTTTCTGGTCAAACCTTACTGAATGCTTCCATACCTGTCCAGAATCCCAGCCAATTCTCTGCAGCTCACACCATCCCAGCCACAGTATGGATCTCGGGCCAGGATACAGTCGAAGCAGGAGATGTATCGCTCACAGGTGGCTAATGGTAACTGGAGGACCCCACTCTGGGACCCTACATATAGACTCTTCTGCAAAAGAGAGCATGGAGAGGAAATGCATTGAAGCACACACTTCTTACAAAACCAATGGGTTGCCCTGTCCAGCTGCACAGGCAGGGAACTGGTACTATTGAATGGTTGCAAGGGGGATGTAAAAGTGTTCCAAGGGCCAGGCTAAGGGAAAGCATACCAAATGTCAGCACCTTGTCTGGAACTTAAAGCCCCAGAATCAGAGGCTAGTACAGAGTAGCAATGTGCTGTTCCCTCTTTAAGAGGGAGGTCACCCAGAAGGTCCATCTTTTTCCCATTCACATCTGAGCAGCTACTGGAAGAAAGGATTCCAAAAGCTGCAGCTCTTAGAGACTTGTCGCTAATCGCTTATGAGAAGCTGAAGCATTGAAGTTTGCCCAGCAGAGGGAAGCAGTGGAGCACAGCAAAGTGCAAGGGGCCGGGTCACCTGTACAGCTTTAGATCCCTCCTGACTCCAGGCTGTTCCTTCTTCCCTATAGCTCAACTGATGTGCAGAGCTGTGGGTGCTGCTCTTATATCAGAAAGCTTGGAATCAGAGCTGCACTCTGAGCTTCCCATTTGTGATGCAAGAGGAATAACGATCCTCTTTAGCAGAAGCCTGACAATGCAGGAACTCAGCAGGCAAAGCATTTCCCATACTCTTTTATTTGCACACTGGGGGAAAAAGCTTAATCTGCTAAACTCCTGCATGCCAAGCTGACGGTTAAGGTCACAGAAGCAGGGCCACTAGAAGGATAGCAATTCTAGAAGTCTCCCAGGGCAAAGATACAGCTTCCTAAAGAGCAAGCTGTACATAAAAACAGGCATGAAACATACACATATGAAGCTGCCTTATACCATGTCAGACCACTGGCCTACTGTACTGTTTACCCTTCCTGGCAGTAGCTCTCCAGCATTTCATCTTTTCACATAACTCACCTCTGGATCTTTTTAACTAGAGACTGAACCTGCTGGGACTTTCTGCATGCAAAGCAGGTACTCTACCACTGAGCCACAGCCCCACTCCAATCCTACCATGAACCCCTTCACATGAGACCATGAGTGACTCTTTCAGTTGTGGAGCCTCATCAGGAAAGGCAACACAGTCACTGCTGAGAATGGGATTACAGAGGAGAAAAATTCAACAGGTGTACCTTTTGCTAACAGACTGCTTTTAAAAGGCACAAGGTGTCTGTCCAGAAAACAAACCAAGGTGGCAACCCTAACTAAGAAGGGGAGGGGGCATCTAGATCTGGGAAGAAGAGTTTCTAAACTTAGGAAGCATGCTCACTCATTAGGGTTGCAAACTGGCTCAGAGAAAAATTTCCTTTAATAGAATGTTATTTATGAGGTGATGTTATTTACCTGCATGCCAGAAAAGCCTCAACTGTCCATTTGCAGCACATTAAGCTTCTATTAAAGGGACATGACATTTTTCTTTAAGCCAGTTAGCAGCCCTATGACTCACATGGACTGTGAAATAACATGCTCCAAGTTTTGCCAAGGACAGATTACAGCTTGAGTCCTTGGACAGCTAGGAGAACACAGTGGGTGGAAACGACTTCGTTAAGGGCAGTGCCAAATCAATGCCTCCAAGGCAGAGTTTTATTGAGAGCCACTCCACTGACAGACAGCACGAGCCAGAGTGCACAAAGTCGTAAAACACACCTACATTCCAGGTGTGTTTTCCCCCCTAAAAGAATGGCACGGGGGGGAAACCATACCCTCATAGAGTGTTTACCCGTGTTCTCTGCCTCTATAGCAGAGGTCAAGAGATGGGATTTCTTACAGTTTACAACTTTGTCTGGCTGCTTTGTACCATAGGAGGTTTGGGAGGGAGAAGCTGGGCATGGAGTAGTGATTTCCAAGCTGGTCTAGATCGCTGCCTCAGCTGATAAGGGCACATGCCACATTTGCATGCTGCACTCTTTCCATGCCTAACTTTTGAACAGGACATGTGTTCATTGAGGCACCCCATCCAAAAATAGATTGTGGAGTCTGAAACCACTTTTACCTGCTGTTTGGAGATGATGAGATTCTCCACAGGTTGGGCGACCCTGAAGACCTGCAACTCTTCTATGATATGGACCGTGGAACCAACAATCACAGCTTTGTGTATCCAGCCATTACCTGAGCAGAGATCAAAAGGATAAACATCAAATACTGAAGCAAGGAAAATTGCCTGTCTTCACTAATGCAAGCAAAAGTCAATCGGCTAGTCCTACACAGGATCCAAGTGTCCTCTAGATCTGAATGGCAGATCTACTGTCAGGTTTTTAAAAAGCAGAAGACTGCAGTAAGTAAGAGACTTACAGTACAATTCTAAGCAGACTTCTAAGATCACTGAAGTCAATGGGTGCAACACTGCTTAGGATGGCACCATTAACGCTGCTCCTTTATCCAGTCCCAGTTCTGCCTTTTCCAGCTCCTTGTAGATGAATCTAAGAGTAAGTCTAAGATCCAAACTAAAGTTTGTTGGCTAACAAAAACCTATGATTTCCAAAGTTCTATGGAGGAAACCGTGTGCCTTTAAGCCAATATAATTTTGTAATATAGATGGAACCTTACACTTTTTCCATATATGACACCATGAAGCAATTCTGAATTTCTCTTGTGCTATTTGTGACATGGATGAAATACAATGTGGAAAATGGCTATTTTAAAAGAATATATGTTCTCTGGTGATTAGCTAATGTATGGTTTCTCTTTACACTTTGGATCGCTGGCCAGGATCCAGCGCCTCTGTTCCACTAACATCAGTTCCTCTTGTGAAAAAAGCCTTCCACCCTTGCAAAAAGCAGGAAAGACTGCCTCTGCTTTAAACTCCATATAGTGCCTTTACATGGAAACTAAATGAGGTTTGTTTGTGATCCACAGAAGGGACTTTTCAGCTGCTTCCCACAAACTCTGTAACTTTCTCCCTCGGGAGGGGACATTCCTTTGGGCCTTCCAGACAAAGGTAAAGACATTTTTGTTGTGCAATGTCTTTAATTCAAACTGACAGTAAGAAAAAACTGTTAAGCTTTAGTAAACTTGATGTTTTAAGGTGTTTTAATTATTATGTTAATACTGTAAATTGTATTATTGCAACTTTTGATCGTTAGAGACTTGGGGGCCTTTTAGGGGAGAAGGACAGTATCTAGGAATAAATACTAACCCAATAAATTAACATCTGTGGGAGGATCCAGAGCACTGTAAGCAAAAGGTGATTTGAAATTTGTGTTTCTAGATGGAAGTTTAGAAGTCTCAGCTATCAGACTGACCTTTCCCATTAAGCAAGACTAAAGCAAAATATCAACTGTTTTGAAACTGCCTTCTTCAACAGGCAGAGGATAACAGAAAGGCAGTGGGGTGGGGGCACACAAAGGGGAGGGGTTGTGGAGGGCAGTGTAGGATTTAGGATGCTAGAAGAAGGATGGATGGAGATGGAAAAGGATGGATGGCAGGGTAAGGTGACCGGACCTTGGGACTGGGAGACTCCAGTTGAGCAGAGTTGGGTAAATAATTTGGCATTATGGTTGTTGGGCAAACGTAAACAGTAGTACAAGTGCTTCAAAAAAGATAGCTTTCCACCCCAAAACTCAACCTATTTCCTATGCTTAAAAAAAAACAAACACTGAAGATTCAATTGCACAAGTTTGGAAAGCTTAAAAATAAAGAATATGGCTATAACACCTCTTCATTTCTAAATAAGGCTGAAAGGGGAAATGACAACTTGCAGCTCCCCGGTAGATGTGTGATTTGTTCCTTAACTAATGAGGCGATGCATAGTCAACACGTACCTGTTCCCAAGAACAGCACGTCATACTCTTGCCCATCCAGGGCTCGGACTCTATCTATAGCTATCTGGGTATAGATTATATTTTTCTTCACCAACAGGGGGTCCCCATCTGCAGGTTTCACCTCTTCATACATCAAGGGATGGAGCTTGATGAAATCCAGCACACTGTTGGGCAAATCCTGAGAGGAGTTGTAGCCGCTCTTGCGAGCCCGATCTGTGATGCACTGGAGAGGAACTGAGTGTCATTAACATATCCAGTTTCAACACTTAAGAGATACAAACAGAACCCCCTGGGATAAAATTGTCACTGGTCTGTATGCTTTCCTTATTCAGGTGGAAGATCTAATGTTTTGAGTGATATCCCATACAAAATTTCACTATACACAGTATAGTATGATTGGCGAAAAGGCTAACCTAGAATCTTCTCCATAATAATTTTGTTTAATGCATACAGAGAGTATTGTTATGTCAGGGAATATTCAAACCTTCGACCCCTTACTTGTAGTAAGAAAAATACCATATCATCCAGTTTCTGCTTGTCTGTTTTAGTTCACAGCTCTGCAGGAGCATATGGCGCCTTCGCAGTGACATATATGGGATGAGAGGCAAAAGAGGGAAACTTACTGATCCTGGCCGGGGTTCTGGAATCTCCCCATTGTACTGGGACCATTTGCGAGAGGAGTCCTGGTATTCCATGTAAGTCCCTTCAAAGGCTGCCTGCACCTCAGAGATGTTGTATCGGCAGATGGCAGATACCTCCATGCTTCTCCTGGAAGATACAGGATAAGATCATCAAGTGCAGCCAGAGCCTTCAGTTTCTCCAAGAACCCATGGGTCTGCATAAATGATCCCTAATATGTCAGCACAGTAGGATTGCAAGGAATCCGAACATCCTCCGGTCCAACTCCAGCAATGAATAGGTTTCATATACTGCATCCTCAAGCAAGGCTATCATGTTGTAGGGAAAGGTGATCAACTCTGGTTTTCCAGCCCATGTAACCTACAGGACAATTCTTTCTTCATTTTAGATTGATGGATCGTTTAGTTCCTGACAGTTCGTAACACTTAGACCTCTCACTCTGCAAGAAACAATTCTTGTTGCAGAGACAGTCTAAAGATAGAGAGCAGATGACCACAACATTAGTCACAAACTCTGTGTGGGGTTGTGGACAGTGAGGCCACGGCTGGGCCATTCTTAAGTCTGGAGGTAAGCGCCAGTAATCCCTGCTCTGGCATTCCAGCAACTTTTCCCTCCAGTTGGCTGTCCAAGACACCACCCCTTTAAAAGGACTATTGCCTGAATTCACTGTGACTCTTCCCAGACTGAGATCCTGAAGGCAAAACTGAGGGTAGAGCTAAAGTGCAGCCTTTGATGAGGAGGCACAAAAACAAGTCATTTAAGAGGGAGCAGCTGCTGGAAGGGTGCAGAATTAAATGAACATGAAAAACACGCTTAAGAAATTTCCAAGCAGCTTTTTATATTTAAAGTTTATATTAAAATTAGTCAAATGTAATTTTAAAAGAGGGAGCAACTGCTAGCACAATCATTTGCATACACCCAAGCTCTGGCTCCTCTTTCTGGGTTGTCATATCCCTGGTCTCAAGTAGTGAGCTAGATCCTAAGCCAGAGGGAGTGGGGACAGAGAGCAGCCCATCAGGAGGATCCGATCACAGGCCTCTGCATCAAAGAGTCCCTCAGGACTTTTTCAAGATATAGAGCACGGCAGCAACTCATCTCCCTGAACTGTCAGTAGGGTGCCTGATCCAGCTTCTGACTATCATAACTACTCCCCAGCAATCGGCACCTGCCCTCTCTGCCAGTTCCTGGCAATTTTCCTGTTGCCTCTGATCTCTCTTCTCCATGCCTTCAGTCAATCCTTGTGAAATCTGACTCGGCACTGTGTGGCCTTATTGGGCTCTTGGCAAACTACCAGTTATTAAAATACAGTCTGTATTTTCCACATCCAAATCTGACTGGATTCCTTGGTATCTGTGTAGTGGTCTCCCACTGATGCCTGTGCTTGCTAAATCCACTGTGCTGCTCCTGAGAGACCTGCTACTGTGCAGCAAGCTCCTTATTCTGTACTTCTCCTGAGATTTGGTTGTTGTCTCCTTCTCCTGCTCACACACACAACTTCTCTGGCATTCCTAACGGTGCAAAGCAAGATCAGGACAGTAGGTTGAGTGGTGGAATGAAAAACTGCAGCTGTTGCTAGTGGCAAATGAATCAAATAACTTTTTACCTTTGGCAGGTAGTTGCATTCTAGAGGCTTCATCATTTCCTGTCATTCTGTGGAGAAATTGCTCAACCCTACAAAGCCAATGCATTTCCTTCTTCACTGTCATACAATAACCACAGCTTCCGTACCCTTTCCCTGGCAATTTGGCAAGCCTGTGTGCAACAATATATACTTTGTATTCCAAACTGTCCTTTTTGGCTGAATGGCCAATGCTGGTTAACAAGTTGCCCTACCACTGACACCATCTTGCTATAAATGTTGACAAAAACTACAGGCAAAACTGGGAGACAGCTTGTTAAAATGCACACTGATATGAAGAACTAGCAGAAAACACCAGAGGCTGGCTAAGATTTCAGCTGGTTTCAGTTCAGGAACACTAAAGCACAGAACACAACAATGATTATTGTGGTTAAGAGCCATATGGTGAACTATAGGGTATTTTTTCCCAATAAGGTTGAAGCGACTCCCGCCACAGCTACACACACAAACACACAGCCATCTCCTGCATATGCTGCTATTATTAATTTGTTCCACAGATGCTCACCCAGAGGACTTCCCCTCATTAAGTGTTCAGAAAATCCCATCTGTTCCTTGCTCTCAGCACCAACTCAGGCAAAATGAATCAGTCACGGGTGCCAAAATATTTGCAAGGATGAGGAGGAGTTTATTGGCAACTGAAAGTCCCCTTTGTTCATCTGGAATTCCACTCACACAACACTCACACCAGTCAGGAAATAGTTAAAGGCCCTAACCAACTAAAAAGGATGGTAATTGTGGGCAAGTAGGATGAAAGAATCAATGACCCCAGCCAATATAAAAGCCCAGGGTGGTCTAGCACTGGAGAGGTGAGTCAGCTGCAGCACGCACAAGCACGACACAAGAAGATCTCTTTCCTGAATGGCAACAGCTAATTCTATATCCAAGACACTGGGCAGTATCTTACCATTGTGGGTGTGGAAGGTGTAGTGTTTTCCCATATTCTCCTGCATTTTTACAGCTCTTTCTCACCCCTGGAGCAATCCGTCTTAGGGTTGTGGGACCTGCATAAAAGAACAGCCCATGGATTGGAGGGGCTGGAGTGCGGAAGGACAAAGGATTGTGATTGCTTCTCCTTCCTCTTCTGTAGTGAAGGTGTACTGAGCAAAAGAGGCAGTTTCACACACACATGCACCTGTGTCTCTCTAGCCTGTCAACCATCACTGCTGTTTCTGTGCATGAATCCTGCAACTCCAGGAATGATACTTCCAGCAACTGGAAAGAGCTGTAGCGATTAAGAAGAACGTGAAGTAACTTCCATGTGCCTTCCATACTCTGATGGTAGGATACTGCCCATTGTAAGTCTGTAAGTGTATTTTGGCTTACCACTGTGCCGATAAGGTGAATGTTGCATAGAAGACAGTACTGTGCCAGTTCCCTCCATCTAGGCTATAAACATCTTTGAGGACTTCATAGTATGGAATGTAGCAGGCTAGCCTTGCTTTCATGAAGGACGTCCATTTCCTTTGGAGGATCTTCTTGCCCCCAAGGTCATTCTGGAATAGATAAACACAGAAAGGCTTAAAAAGTCCCTGTTCAACTCACACCTGTTAGACAAAGCTAAGCCCAAGAACACCTCAGATACAGATGTCAAGGTCAGACTGGCCACTTAACTCACAGGGACACTAAGTGTGGACACGAAGTTTGGCTTGTTCCAGGACACTATCTGTCAAGAGACCCAGAAAGACCAACAAAGGGCATAAACACAGAAATTCCTTACATGACTGGAAACACTCTGCGCTAATTTTGGCTTTGACCACACCAAAATTGCTCCTTACAGGACTGCTCCCCTCTCTACAAACTCTGAACTTTACCCAGATATCAGTGCCTTCTAAACCCTTTGGATCTTGTAAGCACTAGATATGTGTTAGGCCAAGGGACTACTATGGGATGAATGGATTTGGGCTAAACTACACATAACACTGAAAATCTGGAGGATTGACTATGCCTTTACGCATCAGTCCAAGATCAATGGGTCAGAAACATGCATTGTCAGAGGGGATGTTTGATGAAGTCTGAATGCTGTACATTGTTTGTTATTAGTGCAATTGATTTTCAAAATGCAGTGGCAGGATGGGCCAGTAGAGAGCAGGGTTATGGTATTAGGAACTAGGGTTGCCAGCTACTGTTTGGGAAATTCCTGGAGATTTTGGGGGTGGAACCTGGGGAGGGTGGGGTTTGGGGAGGGGAGGAACCTCAGGTGGGTATAATGCCATACAGTTCACCTTCCGTGGCAACCATTTTGCTCCAGGGAAACTGATTTCTGTCACCTGGAGATTCTGTCACCTGTAATTCCTGGAGATATCCAGCCACCACCTGGAGCTTGGGAACCCTATAGGGAACTGTTTCTTCACTTGTTGTTTCCGTACTCAAAACTGCCTTCAGGTTTCTTTTAGCCCTAGCAGAGGAAAATACATATTCCAGTCATCTCTCCCTATTAGAGTTAAAAGCAACTGGGGAGGGGGCAGTTTTGACTGAGACAACAGTGTTACATAGATATGGGCAGTAGGGGGAATAGTTAAAACCTCCAGCTAGAGCATGCAAACCATAATTGACTCCTCCTACCCAACATGCCAGTGGTTGTTTTTTGCAGCTAAATTACATACTGCAGGGGGGGGGGGCATTGTTAGAGAATTCAGTAACAGATCTCCAACATCATGTGCAGTTGGTTCTTAGCTCATTATCTACTTTGTTTGCTCTAAGGATGACTCCATATTTTCCCAAAATGACTTCCGGTCAGCTAATGAAATAGCCACTGCATGTCTATAAAGGAGCCAATGTTTTCCAACACTAAAAAAAAAACACCCATATGAACAACTCATAGTTCTACAATGTAGGCAGGACTTCTGTTTTCTGAATATAACTGTTTCTGCTTCCCTATGAGACAAGGCCAGGCTCTGGTGGAGATGAGTGAGGCTTGCCTGCTCAATGCCAGGGTGGAATCTGTCTCCCCCAAACAAGACCAATCACATTCCAAGATGCTGCTGAAGCCTCCAGGATCACAGAGAGCAAACAAAACCTCAAGCCAAAGACATGGGGGCGCGAAGCCAGAGTGGCAAGCGTTCCCTCCACAGACAACCAGCCGTAATCATCCTCACTGCTCTTTTTCGCTTTCTGAAAGAACCTGATTTCTGACTGAGTGCATCCAGTTTTAACTTCCTGACACTGCTCTCATTCTCTCTCTCAAGGCTTTCTCCCTGCAAACAGCAGTCAAATTGTCTCTTAACCTTCTGATCAGGCACCCATCTCAAGCTCCGTACATCTCTTGTGGCCAAGCTAATTTCCCAGCTCCCCTTTGAGCCTGCTCCAATTTTCTACTGCTGCCCTAGTTGCAAGGACTGAGAGATAACTAACCAAGGTGACCGATACAGAAACTCAGAGCCACAAGCAGAGTCCTCTGCACTCTTGGAACTAAGAGCCATCTGTCAAAAGCAGCTGAAAGATGAATTCTTCACAGCCTGGTCAGTTCTGCCCGGTGCTTGCTTGGATGCACTTAGAATATTCTTACTCTCAAACCACCGAGGCTGCAGTTGTGGGAGCAGCGTACAGTCTATGCTGGGAAGGTGGATCACACTCTAAAGCCCTAAACAGAAACGGCCACACCTGGAAGATGCTAAAGTGCAGGGACTTATTGCTCTGAGCTCTGACAATCCTTGCTGTGCACAAAGGTTTTTAAGAGAAACTGCTATGCTGACTGCTGCAATTACGGGACTGATATGGCTTGTTCTGGGGCCAAGGGCACCTTGCCACCAGCACAACCAGAAGTCTGTATCATCTCCATCTGAACTATTCCTGCTCTGGCATCACAGGCAGAAGAGACACTGCTCATCCCAACAAGTGTTCTGCAGCCTGTTGTAGTTATTCATTATCACATTTGTTTTTTTCCAATGAGTCCACATGAAGCTATCCAACATTATCTTCACAACAGGTAAGTGAGGTTAGGCCAAGGGTCAAACTAGATGAAATGACTACAACCACCATCCAGGCGAGGAAGCAGGTCAGTGGAACCACACTGTAGTGAAGGGCTAAACCTCTTCTCTCCCTACACCCATTCTCTCCTGTTCAGCCTTGATCCAAACTGGATCAGGAGGACACCCAGAATTTATCTTTACAAATGCTAAGAAGATCTGTCCAAAAATCTCTCACTGGTGACTTTATGGTCTGTAACTTTCATGACTGAGCAGAGATCTGAACCAGGATTGCCATCAGGGATAATCGAGGTTATCTCTACCCCAAATGTAGCTTGTGAACAAGCTCTCAAAGTCCATGCATTTGTAGCCTAGAACCAAAGCAACGAAGGGCTTACAGCAGGAATAGGGAACAAGGAGGCTACAAGAGACTGGAACAAAAGCACCGGCAATATAAAGGCTGGGCTGAGGTTCAGGGCTCAGCAGCATCCCATCAAGGGATCCAGACCAGTACAAATGACGGTAGCTGCATGCTCTGGCTGCTTTGTGGAACTGCACCAAGTCCCCACCCAAGATCTGTAGTCAGAATCCTATTGA
This sequence comes from Eublepharis macularius, assembly GCF_028583425.1. Taxonomy (NCBI): domain Eukaryota; kingdom Metazoa; phylum Chordata; class Lepidosauria; order Squamata; family Eublepharidae; genus Eublepharis; species Eublepharis macularius. The sequence goes on from NC_072795.1 coordinate 66,800,506, forward strand.
AGATAATGGATCTGCTCAGTCAAATCAAATCACATTTGGCTCCCTGATCCCCATAAAAGGAGAGCAGCAGAAGACCTGGGCCTCATCACTGCACAGACCATGTGCTGGAAAGACTGGCTGGAATCTTCTTGACCTTGCCCAGGGCAAGGCCTTTGTATTGCAATTCATCCATGACCCACAGAGCCCTCTTGGTGAGTTCCTGTCCCTCCAGCCTCTCTCAGGGTTACCAGAGCCTGTGAGTGATGCAAGTGACGTGAGCCCTGATGCCAGAGCTGGGGAAAGGCTTCCAATTCTTAAGAATTTTGTGTCCTCCAAGCAGCCCTGAGACTTCACAGCACCCCCCTCTCTTTACCTTACACACTCGGGCCACCCTGGCAACCCTGGGTAGCTGGTTCTTGTCAAAGATAGAGGTGCTCTCTTCTCCTGCTCGCTCCGTGAAGAAGTAGTAGATCTTGTCGTCATCCCCCACAAGACTGCTCATGCTCTCCCTGACCAACACGGAAGCCACAAACTCAGCATCTGTACAAAGCAAGGGCAGTGAAAGCATCAGAGAGCACAGTCCTTGAAACGGATCCCCATCCAAGGCTTCCTGTATCGTAGCTCACTCTTGCAGCTGCAATATTGCATGGCTTCAGAGACAGAGCGGGGGGGGGGGGGCAGCACTCCCTTAGAAATACCCCAAGCCCCCCCCCCTCTGAATTGCCAGCTCTCATCTCTGTCCCTTTTGAGGTATGCCACGTTTCACCTAATTGCCAGGGAGCAAAGGGGAGGAGGAGCTGCAAAGATAGCTCAAGGGCTCTTCTGCAGAGCTGATTAACCTCTTTCTGACTGAGTTCATTCCATCTGCCCTTTCCATAATCTTTTGTCCCTTTCCTGCGTGGTTTTTTTCCTTTCCTTTTTTAATGTCAGCAGTCACAAGTAAGCTCAGGCAGCAAAAAATCTGATGGAGATTTATACTACTGGGGGATTGCCTCCTCAGCAGTAGGGCATTTGGCTTGGGAGTAGGCAGTCATGAGAGAATGGCCGGAAGAGAAAAAGGAATGACCAGTCTTGCTCAGCTTGGTATCATCATTAATGCAATCCACCGTATTGTAGTTTACATGAGAAAGAACATGTGCCTCTGAGCATGTACAGAATGCCTTTTTTCACAATTTGAAAATCCACCAACTTAACCTCCCCCAAAATCTGGAGTAAGAGCCAAAAAACCTGAAGATGCCTAATACTCAGGCAGGTCTAAACCAGTAACCTGTCACCCTCCTTCTCCCCCTGCCAAACTGAACTCTTTCCAGATGCTGGATTGTGAAGGAATTGAGCACCAGGCATTTCCACTTCCACATACTGCCATTCCTCCCACTGTTTAGAAGCCCCACAGTAACCTACTATGTCACTGGATGAAACATGATTTCTGCCACGGAGGAGGATGTGGTTTTATGCTTGCAAGTACAAAAAAGATTTAGTCATGTAATGTGACACTGAACAGATGTAACCTCTCTATTGTGAATGGAATGTAAGTCTGTGGTCACCTTAGAATCTAGGGCTTGCCTGGGCACCTGGTACTTAAAGTACTATTGGATTTAAACTAATAAATTATGTAACAAAGCATATCAGACGTATATTTTTGTTTCTGCTGTTTCAAACTGCTGTAACAATTTCCCTCCCCCAAATATGCCCCCCCCCACTTTGTGGCTATGTGCTTTGATGAGAGGAGCATATCAGCCCTCACAATACATGGTTCTCTTCAGCTTCTCCTAAGGGCAGACGAAAGGGACAGGAGACATTGGGTTGGGATCAACGGATCCTACCATTCAACCAGTGCAAGGGCGATTCCTCAGTCTTTAGAATCCGCTGGTAGAGGCTGCGTCGAATGTCTGGCTGGCTGCGGAATTCATAGCGTGTTGCTGTATATAAACTGCCATCTGGGAAACAATACAGCAAATGAGGTATGGTAAAGAAAGACTGATTTGCTCACTAAGTAATATTCCTCTCCCTGAGCCTAGGCTGAAGGCCTCCTTCCTTGGTCAATCAATCGTTCTTCACCCACTCTAATCAGAAACAGCCTCTTCTGATAACAGCCACACACAGAAATGCATCCTCTTGAGATTTTATGCCACTGGAGGCCAATGTATGAGAGTTGCTGCCAGGAGGAGTTTAGGAAGAATGACCATTATCTGGAATTTCCTATCTTTTTCTCTCTCTTTTCTTGCCATGCCGTATCTGATTGGTGTGGGATTCTACTCATACCTGGATAGGAGAGAACCAATTGTGCTGCACAGACAGGAAGACCTGAATGTTTTGTGGAAAGGGATACCACCGCTCCTCTGGCCTTCAAAATTAAGGGCTAAATGGAAGTAGGCTGAGGGAAGAGAGACATATCAAGAGTCTTAGGTGTTCTTTAATACTAATGCCTTGCCCTGCATGTGTCTATACACACATACAAACACACATACAACTCTGTGTGCCCACTGTGGGTGATTCTGAGGGGAACGGCTGCAAGGAAAAAAAGGGGGAGAAGGAAAGTACATACCAACAATGAGACCTGTGTAGCCGCGGCTAGGGTCATAGGGACATTTTTCCTTCCCCTCCTCAAAGACTGAGGGTGGCATCAACTTGTTGGTATCCTACAGAATGCAAAGAACAGAGACAGGTCATCCTCAAGACAGAGGACTGCACAGCTTGCTGGGATCCTCCTAACAGCCCTAGAGACCAAAGGCCCTTCTGTGGGGTTTTTAGCCAGGGGGAGAAGGAAGGGGATCATCGGGTTCAGTTTAGCTGTTACTCCCCTGCGGGAATGGTGAGGTGCCTTTTGTGGTAGGGAAGGACTCCCCTGCATCACTCACTGGAGATGAGTGCTCAACCACTACTACATATTCCACTCAGGTGATGATCACCCAAGCTAGCTGCTTCCTCCATTGTGGACAACTAGGGACAGCATCCCCAGACCAACATAGCAGATTTGTCCTGATGGCAGAAGACCTGTCATTCAGAGGCTGCTTGGGCAATGCATCAACATCATCACCGTAGTAACTTATATATTGCTTTCCCCAATGCTTCATCTCTGTGAACAGCCATTTAAGGCAAGTCAGAATTATTATCCCTGATTTGTAGTTGGAAAACTGAGAGAATAGTAGTTTGCCCTGGGGGTTGACTCATGCTCTGACCACTGGTACTGCACCTTTTTGCAATTCTTTTACCACTACTCTCACAGCAACCTTAAGAAGCAGGTGAGGCTATGGAATAGGCACCTGAGGCCAGCCAGCAAACTTTATGGCTGAACTTCACTTCAATCCAATACTCCATCTGCTGCACTACTAGAAACCTGCACGTCACATGAAGGCAAAGAGAAAGCTCAGGTTAGGAGTCTATCTGGAAGTTGTGTTGGTCAATGGATGGTTCTTCCTCAACTCCCTTTCCTTTCCCAGGGAGCAGTTGCTGCTGATCCCAATAGATCATCTCCCTTTCCCGATCCATCTTTCCTTTTCAAGTGGACATCCTTACTCCTGACAATAACAACTGCATTAAATACAGAAATGAATCTGGAAATGCTTCAAATAAGAGACATTTCTTGTTGTGGGAGCTGTCACCAATTTAGCATGACAGAAGCTGTGCAAGCCACTGTGATCCATGATCAGTATGGGAAGAAGTATCCTTAATGTGTGGAATGCAAATGATCAATGCCGCACCAATTACTCGTAAAAATTACAGAATAAAGCAAGCAATTATATACTGTCACCTATGTGCTATGCTCAGTCTGAGTTCTGGCAAATGATACACAGACACCTCTTTTTGGTTGGAATGGCCACAACTTTACTGATTACAGCTAGATTGGAGCATTGGCCAGGCATATGGGCAATGGATCCTCATTGGCATTGGAAGGCCCTATTGCTGTCCAACGCATAACACTCCAGCCCCTTGCTGGCCTGTGGACAGCAAGTGTTATTCTGCCGCCAGCCATGCTGGTTGGCCCTTGCCTCCCAATCCACAGGGGTGACCTGCCCGAATGCCCCACTCACCCCCTCAGGATCTGGCCCTATGCCTCAAAACTACCACAGGAGGAAGGCCAAAGGCCTGACTCCTGCCAACTCTCCAACTGCTGTGGTAACATTGGAGCCATCCCCCTCCAGTGGTCCCCGACTTTAATGCTCAGAGGAAGGCAAAAAGAGGCCCCAGCCAATCTGGCCCTTGTGAGGAAAAAATTCCTTCCTGGCCTCTGCAGGTGACCGGCCCCAAGGTCCTGGGAATCTCTGCCACAACCACTCAGGGGCCCAGCAGCATCCCCCCTTTCTGTCTTTCAGTGTCCGTCTAATGCTGCACCCTCATGCCAGCTCAGCCATCTCCCTTGGGGGAATCACTGCATCTGTAACTAGAGCAGAAAAACGTTAGTCCTTCCTGACATATCCCAGGTAAGCCTTGGAGGCCCACTGCCCAATGGCTTGTATGCGGTCTGCTGGCAGCCCTACTTCTGCCGCTGTGGTGGCAGCTCCGATCCTGAACAAGTGGGAGCCGTACTCCCTTGCTGGGAGCCCCGATGCCCACAGGCTGGCCTTCAACACTGCTGTGAACTGGAACCTGGTGAGTCATTTTCCATCAGCGTGCACCAAGAACTGACTCAAGACTGGGGGGCTCAGAGCCAGATAGTCCCTAATGGCTTGGACAGGGCAGGGTGCCCCATTTCCTGCTGTTCAGAGCTGGAGCACTCTCTCTGCCCTTGCTGGTCCATTTTCATCCGCTGAACTTTTGCCCCTAAGCTATTGCAGTTGAGCGTGATGTCCCCCACCACCAAGGCCCTGCCTGATTGGCCCCCAGCCGACGCTGCCACGAGCTCCCCCAACCGGAAGGCCCCATAGAATGCCAGAGTGAAGGCCACCCTGAACAGTGTGGCTTCAAAGGAAGAATGGAAGACTCTGGGAAGGCACCCCAGTAAGCTCAGCAGTATGCTCCCAGTGAATGACCGCCTGGAGTCCTTGCCGGGTGGTTCCCTGCAGACCCAGCCCAATATAGCTCAATGGGCCAGGAAATTGTTGGTTGGATCCTTCCTCCCTATTGCTCTGCAGAAGAATGAGATGGCTGCTATGTGCATCTTTATGGTCCCAGGAGCATACCCCTTCATGTCCAGACTGGCCAGGTATTCAAGCAACGCTTCCTCAGGTACTGCAACCTCTCTCCACCCTGGCCTTTATGCGAGGAAAGCTGTGATTGCCACAGAGTACGCTCACCTGGGGGTCCATTTCCCTTGGAATTTAAAACCCAAAAGGCACTCCGGGTGAACTGGTAAGAGCTGAAAAGTGGACTGGATGTCACACTTCACCATTAGGGCACCCCACCCACCCACGGTTCACCACTTGGTTGAAACAAGCGTAGCACACACAGCAAAGTTCAGGGGGAATTGCATCATTGACTGGATACAACCTTTTGGATATGACTACTGATGGATCAGGCCATATTCCCCTGGAGTTTTCTTAGGTACCACTCCCAAAAGGGACACTCTGAGGTTAGGGACAGGTGAAGAATTGAAAGGACCGGCCACCCGTCCCGTGGCCAGCTCTTTCCATATCTTGCCACCACGTCTGGCAGGTCCTGAGCTGACTTTAGATTATTTACATCTGTTGCTACTCATGGTCCCTCATATGATATCCCGAAGCCCCTTGTGAACCCATCTCAAATCAGTTTTGCAGCTGCCTGGTTCTTGTATCACTCCAAAAGGGACCATAGTGCTGCTGGGGACACTGGTGTCCTGGCCAAGGACCACCAGCCCCCCTCCTTTTCCCTGTCTCATTTCTTGGCCGTGCTGGTGGGGCCCCCTTGTCCTGCTCGGCTCCCATTGTCGCCCTTTGCTTTCCCCCCTGCTGCTGCACCCTGAAAGGACTGCTAGACTCCGGAGTCTTGAGGACATTCTCGCCGCGGGTGCCGTCCGTAACATACTTCACATACATGATCATACAAGCACCGTGGTCTCTGACATCCACCCACATTGAACTCCCAACACGGCTTCTTCAGCGAGTACTGCCTCATGCTGCCCCTGTCAATTGAGACCTGGTCCACCTTGTCCCAGCCACTCATCCCGATTGTCTTAATCCAAACAATGCTGTCCATCTGATCCCACCTGGTATGCTTGTTGCTAGATGTCCTCCTCCTGAACTCATCATACTCAATGGCTGCCCTGTCACCCCCCACTGCCCTTATCTGCCCCACTTGCAGCAGGTGGCAGCACAAATGCCAGGCTCTCTCAGGGTACACCGCTGTAATCACCCCCATGTACACACTGTATCACAACACACCATTGTGGAAAGTGCGCTCCGCCAGGCACTCCCTCTCACTCCTCTTGCGCTTCCTAGTGCATCCACATTCCCGGGCTGTCTTGTCTGCGCAAAGCAAGATGAACACATCCAAATAATACCCATTCAGTATGCCCTCCCAGACCTTCTGTGGCAGGTAGTATCCTACTGGTGCCTCTCCGGCCCCTACGCGTAGGGGGGATTTCCCTGCTCGCTGGGACGCTGCTCCTTCCAGGCTGTGCATGCACACCCTCTGTGGTTCATCCCCTGTGCCTGCGTCGCTGGGCCCAAAATGCTAACACAGAGGCATATGCTGCCACTTGCCAATAGTCTCACACTCTGTGTTCCCAGTCCTCATCCAAGGATGACTCACTGTATGATTCCTGTAACACTAATGAGCTGTGGCTGCAGGTCCTCCACGTCACCCAGCAAGACCTCCATCTCACTTTCTGTGCTCTACCCCTGGCCCCATCTTGTTCTTCGTGGTCCTCCTAGACCATGTCCAGGCCCACAGTCTCATCCGACGGTTCTGCTCTGTTGGGAACCCTGGATCTGTCACCTCCCTCTGCTGATGGCTGGCCCTCCTTAGCCCCATCCAGGTTGCTGACTCATTGTCCCTGGGCTCACCTGTCCACAGGTCCCCCTGTGGCGTTCCCGGGCCAGCCATGCCCGAAGCGCCAGGTGGCCAGCAGCTCGGCTGCCAGCAGGGCCTGGCCGCCGCCACTGCCCAGGAGCACCATGATGGTCTCCAAGAGGCCCTGCATGGACTCGTGCATGGTCTGAGAGAAACCCTGAAGCACTGCCTGCACCGCCACACCCTTGCCACATGCCTTGATAGGGTGCCGGTTCCAGCTGCTGGGGGGGGGTGGCTTGTGCATGACTGGGTGCCTGGGGGTGTTCCACCCAGGACCTGAGTGGCCCCATCTGCACCCCTGGTAACAGGCCCAGGCCGGGCCACCTCTGTTGTTGCCTTGATTTTGGATCCTGCTGCCGTACCTGAACATAAGCAAACCCACAAAGCTGTAAGGTGACCCCAATCAGTGGCATGCCATGACCAGGCGGTCCTGGCCAACTCCCTCCCCAGACCCTGCTTGTGGAGAGGAGGTGGGGGCTGTGCTTCCAGCCCCCTGTCCTGTCCTGCCATGCCAACTGTCCATCCCCCTGGCCATGCAGCACTTCCCAGCCTGCTGGTGCCTGTGTAGCCAGCCCACTGCCCGCTGGGCACACTGGTCAGACCCCCCGGCTGCCTGGCCAGCCACCCATCATTGGTGGGGCAGGCCTCCTGGCTCCCTATGGGCAAGATGTGGATGTGCTCTGCCACCTCCCCTTGCTTCATCGGCCCTTGCCATCACCCCCCAGCCCTTGCCTTCAGGGGGAAGGGGGTTGGGGGGCATGGTGCCATGTGCAGCCATGGCAGACCGCCTCTCTGTGGCTCAACGCCAGCAGCCCCCCCCCCCACTCACACACACAGGGAGAAGCTGAAATCTTGTGGCCAAGGCTGCTCTGCAGGGGGTGGCAGCGTGCGAGGCGCCTGCCAGTCTGAAGACTAGAATGGCGCTGACCACGTTGTTGACTTGGAAGAGGACCTCCACCGTGCCTCCTCTTCCGTCACTGACCCCACCTTCACCCTTGGTGCCAACACAGCCCATGGTGAGTCTGCAAGCTTTCATTATCCACAAATCATTTCCGTTGCCGGTGGGCCATTCTACTTGCCAATTTTAGGCCCCCTGAGAAGACAACTAACAGGGTTTTTTTGCTTTTATTTCTTTTATACTTGATTATTTTTCTCCCTGTTTAAACTGACACCAGTGAAAGAGAAATGTTTGTAATGATACACAAACACTGATGGGAATGGATTTAGTTTTATTCCAGCTTTACGGAAATGTTCCAACTGATCTCAACCTTCCTTAACAATTGGAAGATTAAGTTATTAACTCCATTTGTTTATAAAAGAAAGCCAAATACAAAACAAACATCTTCTCGGTGCTCACTCAAGACACAAGTTCCACTGAGACCAATGGGGCTTTCTCCTAAGCAACTTTGCACAGGATTGCAGCCAAAGATATTACAACACCAGACAGCAGCACAGTCTCCTGCTGGATAACAAATTGTACCTTTTTGAGCTGTTCATTGAATCCATAGAACAGCCATAAACTCTGGTCTCTTTTTCAAGCAACTTATTTACAGCTGGAGGTTAATGAATTGGAAAGTGCTCAAATGAAAGCAGCAGGTACTGAGAGTGGAAATAGGATGTTTGACGTAAAGAGCAGAACATATTCAGAGAACTTTATGAATGTGGTGAGATCAGGCATACTTAGAAAAATACCTGAGCTTAAAATAAAAAAATGGATAAAGGAAGAAGACAGGCTGCATGATTTCCAAAGAGAAGGAGACGGCAGAAATCACCATTTTGGCATAATGATGAAGTCAGGATGAAGAACTGTCTTATTCTGATGGAAATACCATATATGGAGGGTCAAAGTCTTAGGGTACAAAGATTACTAGCCCGTTTTACAGACATAATGGTTGCTAGAAAAGCAGCCTTAAATGAAAGCCATCTAAGGTCACACATGTCACTGGGGATTCCAGTAGATACATAGTAATTTTGAAACAATCACACACAGACTCCATGCAAATATGGTGTGTGTATGTCAAACTGAGGGATGCAATCATGCAAGTTCCTTTAAAAACCCTTTGACCACAAAGAAGGAAAACATTTATAGCTGTGAACTTGAACATAGAGGACGGAGATTTCTGCTAAGTGAACTTGTAGGGAAGAAATAGTAAGTCAACTTCAGTACAGCAGTACTTTAATGGAGGATGTTCCTCCTGCTCTGGGACAGTCAAGGGGCAGGTAGAAACATTTATCTTTTAGCAACTGTAGAAGATATGAAAAACATGGTTACTATTAGATACTATTAGATATTGTACAGAATTTGTCTAGCCAAATTCTGTACAATATCTGAGAATATATGAGGGACCAGGAAGAGAGGTGGGAACACATACTGAAGGTGCTGTCTCCAACGGAGTAGGAAAACATCTTCGGTGGAGTTCCTTCTATACCTCTCCCACTGCTGTAGTCACAGTATTTCTTGATACCTGACATCTGCCTTGATGTTTTCTATACCCAGAAAGGACTCTTCCTACACAGGATGTTCCTGTGAAAGCAGCAGTGCCAGATATCCAGGGCAATGGCACATAGAGTAGGAGATGCTGCGTCTTCTTGATTATCATTTCCACTTTTCTTTGGAAATGATGCAACCAATCTTTCCCCCTTATTCAAGCTGTCTGTGACAGTGGAACCTTGCTGGCTACACATCCGACTGCACGCATCCACCCTCAGACACACACTGCCGCAGAGACCCTCACGGCCTACTTCTCATCTCTCTCCTGTTCACTTTCTCTTTGCCTCCATGAAAAGTAAGGACAGGGACACTCACAGCTGCCCTTTGGAAAGGAGAAGCGGGCAGGCAGGAATGAGAAGGAACCAGCTTCTGCTGCAGAAGCACACCTGGCATTGGGAGGGAGCAGGGAGGTTACATTGCTGTGGACGCCTCTGCTAGTCAAAGCACTGTGACAGTGCATGCCTGGGAAAGCCACCGCAAAAACTCCATCACTGGAGCTTTTCCTGGGAAACAATTCTTTAGTTCAACTAATAATAGATGATCAACACGGGGTAGTGCGTAACAATAAAGAATTGTTTGCAAAACTACCAGTATCCAGGAGCTTAGCTCCAATGCATCAGATGGGATCTACTCATGAGTAACCACTTCTTGTGTGGAGACAAGTATTGATGCATTTTAATGGGCTGGGGCATTCTATTAAAGCTCAGGGTAGAACCGCAGCTATACTTTGGCTTCTAGCTGATTGTAGGAGAGCACTCTTTCACCAGGACAAACAGATTTTCATGCGGGAGCAGTCTTTGACTCTCTGTCTCCTAAAAGCTGTCTCTTGCTCCTTCCTGATCACATACATTCAGGAACAACATGTTTACAAGCACTGCAACAGGGAGTCAGAGGGTTCATAGGACTTTGACACCCTGAATAAACGAACTTGTAAAGGGAAGTACTCCAGGCAGTAAGATTGATCTAGAAGTTGAATGCTTTGTGCAGAAGCTGCCAAATTAGATTATACCACCAATCTCCAAATTCTAAGCCCAAGAGGAACAGTAGCCGATACTTCAAATACAAAATTCAAGCAACAGGAAAAGCTCTTATACTCTGTGATTATGATGGAATTTGTGAGACAACTGGTTTTGAATTTTTCTTCCTAAAACTATGACTGCTATAACTATAGAAGAACTAACTCTTGGTTTTCCGATTGATCAGTGCAATAATCCTTTGGCAAACATGTCAACCATATCCTGCAGCAGTGAACTTCACTGGTTTTTCATTAAAAAGCACGGGGAAGAATGCTTTGTAAAAACAGGCACCTGCATACTTGCAAAGATCTTACATCTTTCTCTAAATATCATATTGATCAGTCTCTAAGAGAGGAGACTGCACAGAGTAGAACCCAGAACAGATCCAGATGACACGGTGCTATTTGCTTTTTCTCATTTCCAGGTATTTCCTAACTGTTGATTGCAATACCTACAAATTCCAGTGATGGGGTGATCCAGACAAGACTGGCGATGATTGTAAGTAATTCAACAGACCAATAGAGTGCCGGTCACTGTTAGTAGCTCACTTCCGGCTCTTTGCATCACAGGTTGTGGCTGATGGAGCATCTGCTCTTCTGTGAGCCCCAAGGTTGACTGGACTGTGTCTGTAGAAGCTACTTTTCATAGAGAAGTAAGAATAGCTGGGGAGTGCAGCAGAACATGCCCTGTTGTGTGGGTCTCTTTGTTCTTCAGAATGCAACTTGCCTGAGCCTAACATCACAGACTTTCCCATGAATTCTTTTTATTTAGAAAAGCTTTAGAAATCTAATTAAAAGCAGGTAAGCTGTTGGTTGATTTTTAAAAAAATGTATTTTAATGGTGCTTTTCATGCCTTGGGGGTGGGTAGGCTACCTGGACCACTCTTGGGTGTGAGATACGAACCAACAAATAGATTAAAATCAATTTTTTGGAAGAAATAAGTGAAATGGAAGCTACATATTCTCTCCCTTATCCAAAGTATACTCCAGTAGCCACTAGAGTTGTAAGCTGGCCTGAAGAAAAATTTCCTGTCCCTTTAATAGTGTCTTTATGTGCAGAAATGAACAGCTGAAGTTTTCATGGTATGGAGCTAAATAGCATCCACTTGTCACATTTATTTAATTTATTATTTTATATTTATAGTCCGCCTTTCTCACTGAGACTCAAGGCGGATTACAGTGTGAGATTAGTACAGTCAATTTCAAGGACAGTTCCATAAACGATGCCATAGTGTAAATAAACACAATTTTACAAAGACATAAGAATCCAATACAGAGTTGAAGAAATGCTGAAACAGAACATCAGCAATTCTAGGGCTGACATTAGACCTCATGAAGCACAAGTAGCTCATAGGAGTACATATTTAAGACAACAGGTAGCACGTAAGGCAACATAGTGGTGATGTCTATGGTCCTTAACTCATTAGTAAAGCATCTGAGAGCCCCTCCCTATAATGCAAAAGCCTTTTTGAATAATCTGGTTTTGCATCATTTGCAGAACTTCCTCAGGCAGGCCATTCCATGGAGTGGGGGCCACCACAGAGAAAGCCTGTGTACTGACTGCTGTTGATTTTGCCCATGTGGACCCTGTTTAGATGAGCGAAGTTGTCATGGAGGAACAAAGGGAGGGAGGCAGTCCTGTAGGTATGCCAGGCCAATTAAGCCTCTATAAAAGGATGTTTTCTTCAGGCAGTTGGCAACCTAGCAAATACTAGGGTTTCCATCTTTACTCTGAGCCTTGGCACCTTTATCCTGAGCATATGATACAGGAAACATTACTGAAGAGAAGGGGGGAAAGTTCAAATTAGCCTTGGCACCTTTACTCTGGCACCTTTATTCTGAGCATATGCTGCAGGAAGTACTACTAAAGAGAAGTGAGGGAGGTTAAATTGGTCACAGGCAGCACTGATAACAGAGCAAGGATGAAAGTTCAACGCCCTGGATCTTCAGAATAAGGTGTTCCTATGGGACAAGGCGAGGTCCCTAGGCTAGAAAACATCATCACTGAAAAGATCTTTCCCTCCACCCCTGAGGGTTTTTTCTTTTTAATTTTTAAACATTTTATTAAAAGCTCACTTTATGTATTTTTTTAACAACCCAGGGACAAGAGCCAAAGGCTCATGTACAGATTAACTTGCATGCCCAGACATTCCTTGCCAAGTTCTCATCCTACTCCAAGCCTCAAAAGGAAGGAAAGGACAAGGGAGGTGGAAAGGAGAATCTATAGCAGTACCCCAAAAGAGAGTACCATGTGAATATATCTTTAATAACACACCCATTTCTTAGCTGCCAGTCTGGGCAGACTACTTGGATCATTACAGGGAAGGGTGTTTTTCAGACAGTTAAAAACAAATCTGCGTGCCAGTGATAACTAGAGACATTACACAACACTAAGTTCTCAGCTGATATACCGGCTGCAGCCCACTGCAATGTAAATGCTGGGAAAAGAGCATTTTCCTGCAACTAATGCATCAGCTGAGAAACACTGCAGAACTCAACCATCCATTACCTGAATAGGCCCCTAAATCACTGTCATCAAAGTTTCTCTATGTATGTAGCTACCAGCACACTTTGATTCATCTGTTACACAAGTGCATCCCCCCTAGCTCTCCGGAGCTCATGTACAAAGGTTATCGTCACAAGTGAGCTAAGCTGAAAGATAGAAACTTGTCCAATATTACCTGTTCAGCTTCAAGACTGAGCTAATTTACTCTGATCCATTCATTATTCTAGTTACTACACCAAACAGCAATATATTCCAGTATTAAAACACTAAACATGGGCCTAAAGAGATTGAATCAAGGCATGTTTTTATTTTATTTTTTATTCATGTTCATGCTGTCACTTTCTCCTTGATTTTTTTTAATGGAAAAGGGTTTTTTAATGTAAGTGTAGTCCAGGGCACGAATCTTAAAACATCAGGGAAGGATCTAATGCTTTGTGAAAACAAACAGGCGGGAGAACAAAATACTGGACAGGAGGGAACAAGGAGCTTCCCAGAGTCATCGCTCCTTCTACCAGGCAATATAAATTCTGATCCTTTTGACCTTGGCATTCCTTGGCAAGGGCTACTGACACAGGAGCCAGAATTTAAGATTAGGTTATTGCCCAGGATACCAATCTATATGAAGTGTATTGAAAGCTAATTTTGAATTCAGAAATGGTTTCACAAGATGATATCTGCAGGTATTAAACTGGTTAATACCTCCAAGTCCACCTTCTGACAGCAACATCATTGCCAAAAAAGAGCCATCAGACAAGGGTGAAAATTCCCCCATCTTTTACTCACTATGTACGTGCAGAGGGGATGGAAGGCATACGTTCCACAGGCATACAGATGGGTTGCATTCAGCCGTTGCAAAAGCCTGACATGGTTGTAACACTCTGTCTGCAAAGAGGAAAGGATAATATAGATTACAGAGGAATTCTAGTATGCACCATTTGTTCACTACAGATATGAACAGATCAGCAGCATAGACAAAAGGGCAAAATGGCAGAGACTTGGGGATGCACGTACCTTATTGTTCTTGCCTTTTTTCAAGCATTCGGCCCGCTTCTCAGGAGAGGCTTTCCAATCCATCTGCACAGCAAAAAGTGGGATCATTACTCACTGGGGAGCCCCAACAAAGGAAACGGTGGCTGAGCAATGACATTAAGAAGCAAAGCCCATGAAACTCACAAGGGCTCTTCAAAGTTCATGTTTTTCTTTTGCAGGAAAAGAGGATTTGTTGAAGTGCAACAAGGGGTAGTGCTGCAGATTTTTTTGGTCCATTAGTTTTTAAAAGCCCTTAACCAAAATTAGAACTGGGACGTTACAAGTAAAAGCCTAAAAAAAAGCAACAGTGTAAGTGGAAGGAAAGGTGGGAGGGAGATAAAAATGCCTTTTGTGGAAAGTGGACAATTTTTGGCCAGCCAAAGAGTTCCCTCTTATTTTGCACAACTACAGAGCACAGGAAAAAGACCTCATTGGAATAAGTGCCCTCAATTCACAGTTGTTATAGCTGTTGAGAACATAGGCCTCTGGGCATTCATTCTCCTCTTCTTGTTACAGGAACAGACGCTTCTCCTAGCTTGATTGGTGGACAAGAGGGGTCCCAAACCTGAGTTTGCTGTGGAACAGACAGAACTTGTGACCTACGTACCCAAATTTCAAATAGCAGGCATTCAGCACCCTGTCAAAATTGGTTATCTTTAAGGTGTTCCTAGGTGCTACTAACTATGGCCGTTTTCACACATCTTACCTGCCGCTGGAACATTGCACAAAACACCTGGAATACAGCGTCTTCTCGTGTGAAATCACGCCAGGAAGATGCTGTCATCTAGGAGTTTTGTGCGAAATCGCGTCCTCCTGGCATGATTTCGCGCAAGAAGATGCTGTCTTCCGGGTGTTTTGTGTGATGTTTTGGTGGCAAGTAAAACGTGTGAAAACGGTGTATGTTTGGGAACCCAAATTTAACAAATCAGACCACAGAGGGAATTGCTGTTAGTATGTCAGTTGGATGCAGTTGCACTTACTGTCTGATGGAAGCCGTCAGCAATGTTGGTGGCATTTAAGGAAAATATGGCCCCCCTGGCCCCTACATAAAGAATTCCCTTCTCATCCTCTAGCAAGAGGGTGGTGTAATTTTGGGCATGGCTGCCAAAACACCTCACAGAAGACAAATCTGGAGAGAGATGCAGAAAAACAACAGAAATTAAAAACAAGTTTTAAAAACAGTAAATGAGAACCTGGCCCATCTTTGGAATACCTAGGCTTTGTGGCTGAATTGAAGATCGCTACAAGAAAGAGAAAGTCACATCTTCCATTGACACAAGTGACTACTCCAGTGATACTCAGTGGCTCAGGAACCACATGCGATTCTTTGACAGGCTACCAGTGGCTCATCCCCAATGTAGCACCCTTCCCATGTTCCAGAAAAATGAGCATGGTCATTGCCTGGTACGGCCTGTGGTTGGTAGATAGTTTCCATCTTAAAACAGCCACTGCTTGGAGGGATTGGGCAATGGCTAATCTGTGAACCATCCTGAACTGTGGTACTCATTCAATTGATGGCTCATTTCTCCAATACCCCAATCCCTTGTCTGCTGCCTTTGTGCTCTCATCTTAGCAGTGAGGCAACTGCCAGAAGGATAGCAAGCTGACTACAGAGAATAAAACCAATATTGTGGGAGGATAGCTGTGTTGGTAGTTCTACTCCCCTTTGTCCACAGCCAGCTGGTCCTCTTCTGGGAGCCTTGGCATACTCACTGCCTCCCCTGATCTACTGTGTGTCAGGCTGAGGAGAAAGCGAGAAGGCTGGGAGGGAAGCCCTTCCCTTCACTCCAAGTACACAAGGAGCTGGCTAAGGTTCAGCAGAGGTGGGGAGATACAACTCTACATGCACAGAAGTACTTAGGTAATATAAAAAGTTCTAGTTAGAGTTACACACAATATTAATAACAGAATAAGAGCATCCCATCTCTCCAGCAGAAGATAAGTGTTGCTCAGTCCCAATTCGGAAAGCCCCCAGAACAATCCAACACACACCAGAATCACAACATTGTATGGGTGTGTTTGGTGGGACAGTGTACACAGCATGCAGGAGTCATGTTGCTATTTGGGTTGCTGGTAATTCCGAATGTGTCTCTCTGTGAACCCCAAAGAAAAGTACCACTGGATTACTCACTATGGCAGAGTAAAACAAATTGCTTCCAAGGGGGGGAATTCCTATCTTGGCATTATGTAAAACTGCATGACATCACAATAAATATTATATGTTTTGAAAATATAGGCACTGTTGTGTGTCAAGTGACTTTGAGAGCTTATTATCAGATGAGGCAGATCTTTGGCTTTCTGCAGATTCTGAGACTGCCAAACTAGAGAATCTCCCACCAACATACTTGCCCTCAGTACTTAACAGCCCCGTCTCTCTTTCCTCCATCACTGTGTTTCTCAATCCCATTCTGAAAAGCCACCAGAACAATCAACCACACACCAGAATCAGAAAAGCCCATGCTAAAGTGTCACAGAACTGCTATGTAACTGCCTGGCAGGCCTTGGCCCTTTAAGTAGCACAGAAGAAGGGAGGGGGCAACCCAATGAGTTTTCTCCTTAACAGCATTTGTTATTACTAGCAAATAGCAGAAATACCACTGGAGTTAGCAGATTTGTCTGCTGCCTGTAGTTGTATTATCAGTTCACTAATCTGTGCTCCCAACCACTTCACAGCCCATGCCATGTTAGTGCTTGAGGCAGAAAACCCACATGGAGGATCCCCTGATGATGATTAAAATAAAATAATAAACTGCATAATTAACAATTTGTTACCCTTGAATGATATCCCAAAATCAACTACCTGAGGCATGCTGTCTTTTTCTGTTCTAATTAACCATGCACAAATATGCTAAGCAGAACATATATTCAACAGAATATAAGAATATAGCTACAGCCCTACTGGATCAGTCCAGTGGTTCATATCACACAATGGCCAAAAAAATATTTTAAAATATACGTATGCCACATTTCTACCCAAATAAGCCCCCCAAGACAACCCTTAGGTTGGCTGGAGAACCAACAAACAGGGCATAGAAATTAATGAATAGTGCAGTTCGGAGGACTCCACTCCACCAAGCCAGCCCATGTGAATTTCCTGCAGTTATTATTAGATCACCAACTTTATAAGACAACCTCTTTGGGACCTGTGTCTAGACTTCTATAGAAAATTGTGAATATTGATTTATTTTACTTCATTTATATCCTGTTTCCCCCCCAATGGGGACCCAAAGCAGCTTACAACATTCTCATCTCTTCTACTTTATTCTCAGAACAGCCCTGTGAGGTAGGTTAGACTGAGAGTGTGTGATTGGCCCAAGGTCACCCAGTAGGCTTCCATGGCAGAGCCAGGATTCAAACCTGGGTCTCCCAGATACTAGTATGTTACTTGAGTCACTACACCTCACCTCAGACACATTCTAACCCTTCTTTTACAGATGAGTAAAGAGTAGAAATCAGTAGTTAGACAGTGTTACAAATTTTGCATCACAACATACATATATAAATCCACACACACACCTTTCCCACATGTTCCCTCTTTCTAATACCCTGGCCCTTGAGAGAAGAGGAAAAACAATAATCTTGACTGGGGCAGAATTGCCTGAGGCAGACAACTGCCCTGATAAACTAGATGCTATTTATAACCCTTTACCTGCCACTTCCACAGCTGAGTCACCAAGAGGGCAGACCAAGGTTCTCAGGATGAGAGACAGTTTGAGGTCAGGCAAGTGGCTCCCAAGCCAGCAGGCCTCCACAATCTTCCCTCCCCCTTCCAACTCCTGATGATCTGGGTGCCTATGACAGAAGGAGCTGAAAGGCTCTTTCTTAGGACCTTCCTGGTTTATCAGTATTTCATCTCAGCAAAAACGCTGTGTTTGTTCCCTAGCCAGACTGCTTAAAAAAATAAAGCAGGTTTCTGCCATTTGGGGGACTGGCAGGTACACTGTCCAAGTAAGACCACTACTTGACTCTGCTGTCTCAAGCAGATCTCTGGAGAGGGAGCATTTAAATTGTCTAAATAAATAAATAGCTGGGCAAATTCAGCTGGAAAATTGTGTTTCGTTTAGTTTCCTATCATTTATGAAGATCATGTACAGATCTGAGGGAGTTCAGAGGAGAACAATGCTACTGGATTCAGAATACAAGATCTGTGAGGAGAAACTGACAGATATATATACACACACACACAGCAGACATAAGCCGATTTTATTTCAGCTTCACATACACATTTATAGTACTGAGGTTCCCCCCCCCCTTTCATAATGACTTGCAATCTGAAGCAATGCTGAAGTACTATCTGAGGTGTTTGATATGCTCCTTCACACATGCAAGTAACACCTTGATCCTGCAGTAATCAAGTGATGAATATGTACATGTGAACAGACCTTTACTGACTGTTATTTTGCATAACATTTAATTGCCAACAGCTGTCAGATCTCTGAAGGGGGAAACCCCCCTTAATTCTTGATGGCATCATTTCTCTTGTGTGAAATATAGTATTTGTGATATGACTATTAAAAATACAACAACCCACAACTAGCTAATGTAGATTTCAGCTAGAATGTCCTCTCCTCCCTGTGGTAAAATCCAAGTACTTTGATGAGAATATCTCTCTGTCTCTCTCCTCCGCTTGTGAGCAGCTTGGCAAACTGAATTCAAAGTTCATCTTCCTCCACTATTTAAGTTATTCTGATTTCTATTTCACACATGTCAAAAAACACTTTCAGGTCTCTTTCTCTTTCTCTCTCTAATAGGATGCATGGGTAAAAAAAACATAAATGCAATTTTAACTGTGATTGCATCAATTTTACATTGATCTGTGACCATGAAAGAAAGTGGATTAACAATCAAAACAGTTTTCTCAGTTGAACACTGAAAAATCAAAACTAAAAAGTCTTGTAAATAATAGAAATCACAATAATGTTATGGGTTAAAATATATCATTGTAGTTAAAATAATCATGAGTTTTTTGGGGACAGGCTGTTTGTGAGCTCCCACTATTGACAGTCTTTATATTGGTTTCATTACAATAACCCAAGTGAGGACTAGCCTTAAAGAGTTATTGAGGGCTGTTTAACTTATTTGTTTATCAAAGCATAATAGTAATTATCTTCTTTAACAAATTATAGTTAGTGTTTATATTTAGTGTTATCATACAGAGGGGTCGGGAAATAAAATTCCTAAAATTCCTATACTGCTGTTGCTGCTGCCAAGGGAGCTTCTTCCATCAAGGGCTGGGCTTTTCCATCTGCTCGGCCCCACCCCTTGCTGCTCCAGCCTACAAAGGCTGTTATTGCCAGAGGTCTGCCTGCACTGCTTTTGCTGCTGCCAAGGGAGCTTCTTCCATCAAGGGCTGTGTTAGTTATTGTAGTCTATATGTTTATGTTGTTAATTTGGTAGGGTATTGGGGGTTTTATGCATGTTTGGTAGCTTAGTCAGTGATAGTTGGTGGATTGTTTGATTTTGGGAGGGTGGTGGGTTAGCCCTATGATCATTGGTGAGGAGGCCGGCTCAGAATCGGAGATCCCAGTGATCCGGGGACATGGGAGGTATGGTGGTGGGAGCAGATTATGGAAGGGAAGGGCATTGAGACATGGTAGGGCTCGGTGCCCTTCCAATCTGTGTCCCATCCCAAGATATACTTGTTGTGGGGCTAGGACATTAAACCATTCTCCGACACTGGTGCTGTGCAATGCCAGGTCCATAAATAATAAGACCAAAACGCTGCAAGATTATCTTGCAGCATTGAATGTGGACCTGGCTTGCATGACCGAGACCTGAGAGAGGGAGGGTGAGATGGTCGCTTTGAAAGAACTAGCCCCCCCAGGTTATACGGTCCTCCACCAGTCCCAGACAAGTGGTCAGGGGGGAGGCGTGGCTTTGCTCATTCGGGAGTCTTTCTCCTTCAGACCACTCCCCACCCCAAAAATTACTGGCATTGATTGTGTGGGCCTAGCGTTGGACGCCGAGGAGAGGTTGGCAATATGCATGGTGTACCGACCACCTACTGCACCTGCATCTTCCCCGTCTGGTCTGTTGGAGGCGATGGCCGGCTGGGCCTTGGAATTCCCGAGACTTTTGGTTCTCGGGGATTTCAAAGTCCATGCTGATGATGACGCCTCCACACAGGCCATGGACCTGGTGTCCTCCATGGCGGCCCTAGAACTCTCCCAGTTTGTTTCGGCTCCCACACATCAAGCAGGTCACATGCTGGATTTGATTTTGGGGGCAGGGATAATGGTGGTCCTGGATGCCTATGATGCAGTGGCATGGTCGGATCACTTTGTTCTGAAGGCTTGTCTGAGCATGCCGCTCTTTTCCCGGGTGGGCGGTGAGCGGATTTAAGCTCGCCCGTGGAGACTTATGGATCCAATTGGTTTCCAGGCAGCTCTGCGGGATCCGATGCCCCCTGGCAATACGTTAGATGAGCTGGTGGATGATTGGCATGGCCGACTTTCCAAAGCCATCGACGTTATTGCCCCCTGCCATCCTCTCCGAGCCTGCAAACGGGTAGCTCCTTTGGTTCACCAAGGAGCTTCACCAAATGAAGCGGTCTCTGAGATGACTAGAGCGAGTGTGGAGGTGGGGGCATGATGAAGAGGCAAGAACATCTTATAGGATGTTTATGAAAGCCTATGACGTGGCAGTGAAAGCAGCAAAGAGGGATTTCTTTGCTACTTCCATTGCGTCCGCTAGCTCACGCCCGGCTCAATTATTTCGAACAGTTCAGTCCTTGGTCTCCCTCGCTCAGGGAGACCACCAAATTCTTAATTCGACTATTGGCTGCAAGGCTTTTGCGAGCTATTTTGCAGGCAAAATCTTGTCCCTTCACCATGACCTGCCACCCACAGTTGATACAGTAAGGGAACTGGAGACCCCTTGGCCGTCTTCTGGGTCCGTATTAGATCATTTCAGGATGCTCTCCCGGGACGAACTTGACAGGATCCTGCAGGGGATGAGGCCAACCACCTGTCCTCTGGACCCGTGCCCATCCTGGCTGGTGAAGGCCAGCTTGGAGGGGCTACGGGACCATTTGGAGGCCATTGTTAACATCTCCCTGAGCTCTGGGGTTTTTCCTGGAGCATTAAAGGAGGCGGTGGTGCGGCCCCTCCTGAAAAAAACATCTTTGGACCCCACCGACCCGTCCAGTTACCGCCCAGTGTCGAACCTCCTCTTCTTGGGCAAGGTGATTGAGCAGGCGGTGGCGGTACAACTGCAGGAATTCCTGAATGATGCTGTAGTCCTGGACCCATTCCAGTCTGGCTTCCGTCCTGGCCATGGGACAGAGATGGCCTTGGTTGCCCTCACAGATGACCTTCGCAGGCATCTGGATCGAGGTGGGTCGGCACTGCTTGTGTTACTCGATCTCACAGCAGCGTTTGACACGGTCGACTATGATTTGTTGGCCAGCCGCCTCGCTGACGTGGGGATTAGGGGGACAGCCTTACAGTGGCTGGTCTCCTTTCTCCAGGGTCGGGGACAGAGGGTGGCGCTCAGGGGAGATCTATCGCCCCGTCACCCTTTGGTGTGTGGGGTTCCGCAAGGGGTGATACTCTCCCCGATGTTATTTAACATCTATTTTTTTTTTTTGAAAAAATTTTTATTGGGTTAGAATCCATTATTTCCACATTTACATTCAATTTTCCCCAATTTTTTCATCTCTAACCCCCTCCCTTTCCCCCCCCTTTTTGTTGACTTCCAACAGCTTTCCAACCCTTTGTCCCCTTTCCCTTACTTTTATTAGCTTCCTCTATCTAAAACAAATATATATTCTCCATTATTCTAAGCAGTACATCCTTAACTATTTTTAACATTATATGCCCAAACTGTAAGCCTTTGTTTCCATCTTAGATAAACAATTTATCCCAATTTTTCAATTTCAGGTATTTCTATATATCATAAACCATATAGATCATACATTCGTTTATATCAAACAATTTGACTTATTCTCTATATATATTACTCATTCTATCTTTTTATAATAGTTCTATATATCTCTCCTCACGTAGTCAATCAATTTGACCCATCTATATCTTCAGACATTCAGTTTGGTACAAAACTTGTCAGAAAAAAAAAGAAAATATTGTTAGTTAATCGCTCCTTATATTTAGTCCTTATAATTAATTATTTTCTCTATGTTCTGTTTGTTAACCTATATATATCTATATATATGTCAATCTATTAATCTGACTGCTTATTAATTCACATTTATCTCTTCTCCCCCCGGTAAAGTCTCCCCCCTCTACTTCAATACTTCAGTAGTTCTCAAACTGCCACAGTTTTCCTCCCACCTCCCATTTCTTCTCCAGGTATTGTTTCAGCTTCTCCCAGTCTGTGTTGAACTGCCCTGAGTCCAGATCTCTCAATTTTCTTGTCATCTTGTCCATTTCAGCCATATACAGCAATTTGTAAGTCCAATCTTCAATAGTTGGCACTTCTTGTACTTTCCATTTTTGCGCATACAAAAGTCTAGCTGCTGCTGTCATATAAAATATCAACGTCCTGTGTTGGGCTGGAATTCCCTCCATTCCCAAGTTCAGTAGCAGGAGTTCTGGGTTCTTATTAATTTGAAATTGTAAAATTTCACTCATTTCTCTTATTATTTCCCCCCAGTACTGCCTGGCTACCTCACACGACCACCACATATGATAGAGGGAGCCCTCATGCTTCTTACATTTCCAGCATTTATTAGAAGTATTCGAATTCCCTAGCGCAATCTTCTTTGGTGTCATGTACCAACGATAGATCATTTTATAAATGTTCTCTTTGATATTAATACATGTCGTTGTCTTCATTGTAGTTTTCCACAAGTATTCCCATGCCTCCATTGTTATTTCTTTATTAAAGTTTATAGCCCATTTCACCATTTGTGTTTTAACTATCTCATCCTCGGTATACCACTTCAACAGTACTTGGTATACCTTGGATATTCTTTTCTTATCTTCTTTAAGAAGGGTCTGCTCTAGTTCCGAATTCTCTATTCGTATACCTCCCTTTACAGAGTCCGAATTATATAAGTCTCTGATCTGTCTATACTGGAACCAATCGTAGTTAGGTGATAGTTCCTCTTGTGTCTTTATTCTAAGTTTGGATGCTTCAGTTTTAGTTATTTCTTTATACGTTAAACATTGTTGTTCATTATCAACAGCTCTCGGGTCTATCACCTCATATGGAGATGTTATTTAACATCTACATGCGCCCCCTCGCCCAGTTTGTGCAGAGGTTTGAGCTGGGCTGTCATCAATACGCGGATGACACCCAGCTTTTTCTGTTGATGAACGGCCGACCAGACATGGCCCCAGACAATCTGGCCAGAGCTCTGGAGGCTGTGACGGCATGGTTGAAACAGAGCAGGCTGAAACTGAACCCAGTGAAGACGGAGGTCCTGCAGCTGGGACAGGGGCTGCCAGATGTTGGTATCCAGTTCCCTGCCCTGGATGGGACACCACTGGCAACTTTGCCAGTGGTGAAGAGTCTGGGCGTGCTCCTGGATGCCTCCCTGTCAATGGAGGCCCAGGTCACGGCGGTTGCCAAGTCTGCATTTTTCCATATTTGTCAGATCAAGCAACTTGCCCCCTACCTTTTTTTTTTTTAAATAAACTTTTTATTAACTTTAAAAACAACATACAATGCATAAACAGGAAAACAAATTACACAATATTAAAGTCAACTATAATACAAGAAAAAACAGATAGCTTATAATATACTACCAGTTTTCAAATATAATATTAACAAAGGAAAAAGAAAATTTGCTTAGAGAATTGCAATATACCTAAGCAGAGAAGGAGGTTCTTTACAGTTTGTATGAAACCTAACATATTGCTCAGAAACACCATGAGACAAACAATAAATGCTTTGGAGGGTGTATATCATTGGTTAATAAGTAGTCAAAGAAAGGGAGCCATTTTGTCATAAAATCAGTTTCTTTTGGAAAATGCTGAGATATATAAATAGAATCATAAACCTTCTCCTGGATATAATAATCCCAGACTCTGGAAAACCAACTGTCGATAGATGGGATCTTGGGGGACTTCCAGTTAGCTGCCAAAAGGGATTTTCCGAACTTGCCCCCTACCTGACGCCCCAGGACCTGGCTACAGTGACCCATGCAACGGTCACCACCAGGCTAGATTACTGTAACTCACTCTACACTGGGCTACCCCTGGGCCTGATCCGGAAACTACAACTGGTCCAGAATGCGGCAGCGCGGGTCCTGACTGGTATATCCTACCAGTCACATATCACACCTGTCCTGCGCCAGCTGCACTGGCTTCCGGTTGAATTCCGAATCAGGTTCAAGGTATTGGTTCTTACCTTTAAAGCCCTGAGCGGGTTGGGACCGGCATATCTTCAGGACCGCCTCTCCATGTATGTTCCCCAGAGACCGCTTCGATCAGCAGATAAATGTTTACTGGTGGTCCCTAGCCCTAAGGAAGCCTGCCTCGCTTCAACCAGGGCCAGGGCCTTTTCAGTCCTGGCCCCAGCCTGGTGGAATGCTCTGTCAATGGAGACCTGGGCCCAGCGGGACATATTATCATTCCGCTGGGCCTGTAAGACAAAGCTGTTCCACCAGACGTTTGGTGGTTAAAGGGGGGGCGGTGCCATGTCGGCCTCCCACCTTTGGGGTGGGGGGGTTCTCCCCACCATTGAACCTGATTAATTTATTTCATTATTGTTTATTGTATGTTGATTTTAGAATTGTTGTTTTCTTGTTTTTATTGATTTTAACTTGTTCACCGCCCAGAGTCCCTGAGGATGGGCGGTTTATAAATTGAAATATAATAATAATAATAATAATAATAATAATAATAAGAATAAAACTGTTTAAAATAGTAGTCGTGACCACTTAGTAATTAGATAAGGGAACATAGTTGATAGGTGTTACACTGGTTGATTTATTTGATTTATTTGTATAATGATTAAAATTAAAGGGGGAGGACAACAAAACAACAACAAAAATCTTGTTTTATCACATTTGTTATAGCTAACAATAAGCCAAAAAAGAGATAATATAGCTCATCATTTGTTTAACGTTAATCTGTTACTGATATTGTGAAATAAGAGGGGGAAAGGGAAAGGCAAATATACAGATGCAAGCAGCAATTCTCTTGCAATCTTAATTTTTAGTACCATCATGTCATTTAAAATGGACAATAACATAGCATGATATACTATCTAATGTTACTACAATAGATCTGTTGTTTATAGTTTAATTTATATATCCAGTTTAAAGATATCATCTAGTGGTTACTTTTGTATGTTAAAATATTTGGAAAATAAAATTGATTAAAAAAACTGTTTTCTCTACAGTTAACATTATGTTGCCTGAATTTTAGCATACATCAGAAAAGAAGATCTTGCCCATCTTCAACCAGACATAGTAGCTTCCCACACTTGGAACTGAAAACATGGGAGTTGTCCTGGGACAAAGCAAGTCAATTCTGCACTCGCTCTTCGAAACTAGTGAAGTATATTGTGCCTGATGTGCTGGTTCTTGACAGTTGTGTCAACCAACTTTCGAAACAGCATGAATGGAAATGCCCCAAAATCTGGATTACAGGACTAGAACCACTTTGAAAGAATTTACCTGATCCACAATATTAAAAGCATCTATACAGCTGTTAATATGGCATCATATTGTTCTAAAATCCTACTGACATTGACTTCCCTTGTGCAGTTGATACTATGCAGATGAAACAATGTGTCTGTGTGCACATGTACAAATGGGTGCATACATGTACTCTGCAATGTGGATTTGGCAAGTATGACATGCGTCACAACAGGCTAACCAGCCATTACAGGCACAACCTGTAGAAAATGCTTTTATAACTAATTCATCTGCATAAATGTCCCCTGAAGTAGATTTTTGTTCCATTTTATAGATTAAAAACTGAGGTTGAGACTTGATTCTGGTTCATCCCATCACACAGAGGATGACTGATTTTTAACCTGGGTTTTCCAGTACCAAATGCCTGTACTTGGTACTCATCTAGAGTACTATGCAATCCTTAATCAAACTGCATACAGTTCATAAGGACAATGGCTGTGAGCATTCATGCAAATGAAGCATAGATGAGGAAGGCTGTTAGATCACTCCAAATTGCTATATGCAAAATGTCTGCACGGTAACACAGCTTAATGACTAAATCCTTCTACAAAGAACAAATAAAATCCCTGAGCAAAGCTTAAATATTAGAGTCACCTTCCTGCTACTGCATCTCTACCTGGAGGGGGATGAGATCAGTGACAGATGGCAGGCACTTGCCTTTGAAGTGTTATTGCTGTGCCACAATGCAGAACTGCAGGTTAAGTCCCTGTGGGGAGACCTCTGCAACAGTTTCCCCCCACCTTCAAGACAACAATGGCTCCAGTGATGCAAGGCCAGCAATTAACCGCATTGGTCACCTATGCTGCCTTTAGAAAGGTGACAAACTGCTTTGAAATCAAGAAGCATTTTGCTGGGTGCCCTTTGCAGCCTGTTTCTCAGTGGTTTTGCACAGTTCTGCTTCCAGAGGGTACTTGAACTCATTAGACCTGCAGCTCATGGTCATCAGTTCCACCCAGACCTCCACAGCAAGATACTCTGTTTTTGTATTTTCTTTGAAAGGCTTTGCATGTGCATAAAGGCTAACCATGACCTTCGCACGCACACACACATAAACAGAAAGCAGAGCTTTAAAAATCCTCATCTCTCATTTAACAGGGGTCAAGAAAAAACATGAACCTCTACTGTATGTTTATCAGACAGTTAAAGATAATTTTAATTCACATCTGAATATCAAGATCTACACCACAATTGGCATCCTCTCAAGTGATAACATCAAAACCCACAATACTTTGAAACATGGCAGCACACAGTAAGGGCCAGTTTACACTATCAGCAGGATCAGATCGCAAAGCACCATCTTATGACTGTACCACTTCATGCTGCAAGGGAGAGGTTGCGTGTTTAGTAGATTTCTCCCTGACATTCGGGGGTGATGACTATAAGCTTCCAGAGATGACTATAAGCTTCCTTATTAACTTAATCACTTCTAGTCAGTGGCCAGCTAGACACATATGGGAACTTGGAAAGTGGCCTGGAAAAACCTTTAGAGCTGCTTGTAGAAACAGAAAAAGATCAGTGTCACACAAACTTGAACATCCAGTATTTCACTGAAAGCCTCCATTGGCTATTATTGCCTATCAATGCAGACTGGCATCTCTCTATCATGAAATCCTTTGCACTAAAATATAGAATAACTAGCTTGATACCCGAGCTTTGCTATGGTATTTAACTACTTTCCTTTACCTGATTTTTACCTCAGAACACAGAGTTCCACAGCTGACCAATCAGAGAGAGGAGGATGCAAGCAGGCAGGAGCCTGCCAACCAAACAGGAAACTCTGGCCCCACAGGGAGATCGGCAACCCTAACGAACTTTTAGGGGAAGACTGAAAGGTGCATTTTACCTCAGGCCACATTCAATGATTCCCATTAGCAACTGCATACTGTTTAGAATGTAGGGGGTGAGGACCAATGAGGCCGCATACACAAATGACCTCTGTGTTCCAACTGTCTCGGGGAGTGGGGGGAGAAGTGTGGAATGTTGTGAGCCCCAATCAGCCTGCATATGCAAATGACCTTGAAAGGGTGGCCCAATCAGGGAAGAGTGGGTGAGGGCACAAGCAGGCAGCAGCCTGCTAGCCACATAGGGAAGCTGTATCCCTTTGGGAAAATACATTTTACCCTCTTAAGGGGAAAATTTCTTAAAATCCCTTCTTAGTGGGTGTTTACATCATGAAAGGAATATTCTTCCCAAATTTCATGTTTCTAGGTCCAGAGGTTTGAGCTAGATGTTGATAAATCAGTCAGGAGTCAGGACACTTGTCTTTATATATATAGATAAGTAATTTAATGTTATATCAGAAGTAATTATGATAAATGTATTAGGACTGTACCTCCTTGGCACCACTTAATCAACTGAAGGTCCTATTACTGAGTTATGGGTTCCCAACAGCTCATCAGGGCATTTTCTGGCTAGTGTTCTCAGGTGATCTGGAAACTAGGTGACAGTGGGCAGAAGCAGCTCTATGAGTTTCACTCTTTGAAAAACTGGGTAGCCAAACCTCTCCCCTTTCCTGGAGACAAGAGTCCCTGCTCCCATTCCTAGAAAACTGAGATGCCTCAGTTTTTGTGTTAGCTGGTCAGGTGTGAGAGGGACTCACTTTCTGTCCATGCAAAAGACCTCCCAAAGCACTCTTGCATACCCCAGGGGTTCCTGGACTGCCTGCTTGAGAAATGCCACCATAGATTAATTATGCCTTGTATGAAGAAGTCCTTTTTTGCCTACTCTGAATCTGCTGCTCACATCACCATTAGCAAATCAGCAAAGGTTTGTGTATCAGTTGTCCATCATGGTGCAATGACACCATTTCTATCTCCACAGTAACAGCTGATTGGACAAGAACAGAGAGACAGAAGCAACAAAAAAGTGAAATGTGGAACAGTCCCATTGGGCAATTGAATCCTTAACTAGGATGAGCTGGTGAACACGTTCTAATCAATGGGCTTGCATCAACTGTGCCTAGTATGAGCTGCACCACTATCCTATTTAATCGAGAAGGAGCTGCAGAGCTGGAAGGTTGAAGCTAATCCAAATGTCAAGCAGAAGAGATCTCTTTAAATGAACAAACACTGTTAAGATTTACAAGCAGAGAGCCCAGTTCTCAGCACTGGTATTCAAACATGAAAAGCAGCCTTTCCCACCACAGTCTCTCTTTTTCCCATGCCCTAAGTGCCAGCTTTCTTTCCATCTTTGGACACCAGAATAAAATAAGTGGCAGGAAATAAGCCAGACCAGTAGTGGGAATAGCATCCTAAACAAATGGCTGTCATTCACCTCTTGTCCCTTAGTTCCAGGAGAGAAACTGAGGACAAAGAAAGATGGGTGCCAGTGGGTTTGGACTGGAATAGCATGTATCGAAGTTAACAACAGGGCATATATGCATGCAATTTAAATGTAAGCAAAAGGGAGCGAGGAAAAAGAAAGGGAGGTCCTGGTAATGTGATGGGCAAGAGACAGCAAAGGGATAAACTGCTTATATGCATATGGGAAAAGCCTGGTACTCTAGATTTGCAAAGGATAGTTGGTAGGAAGGCTATCTCTTAATGTCTTCTTCCACTACTCCAAGAAATGTTACCTCTCTCTCCCAACAACAGGACAAAACTACACTTGTTCTGTGTAGTTCTATGATAGTTTCCCCTCATTTATAGTGCAAAGCAGCTGCCAGTGACTTTAGAATGGGTAGGATACTGGCAAGAAGGGCTGTTTAACCCTTTACCAGCCATTTCTCAACTCAAAATCACACACACCACCTGTTTACAGGAAGCTGCTCTTACAGACATAAATCTGATATTAAAAATCACAACATTCAAAAACTATTGGGAGAACATTTTAATCTTTCAAGACATTCCATTGTAGACCAATGGAAGATTGCATGCAATTGTTGAAATTAAGTTCATTTAGGAAATGGACCTCCCACACCGCTGGGGCTGTATAGAGACATAGGATTTCAATTTCACTACAGATGCTAATTTCTTTTCTAATCAGGCTATATTGTACCTCTGACATCTTCCTTGCAAAAGCCCTCCCACCTTCTGGCTGGGACATAAAGGCTCAGTGATCTCCATACTTATATCTGGCAAAGGAAGTTTTGATTCTTGGAAGCTTGTACCCTGGAAAAACTTGTTGATCTTTAAGGTGCTACTGGTCTTGAATCTTGCTGTTTTACAAGAAGCTGTTTCTCAAGTTCCTTTTTGCACACACAGGAGGGGAACAAGCTGAAAAGTCTGGGATTTGTCAGTTTAGAAAAGAGATGACTAAAGGAGGACATGGCAGAAGTTTATAAAAATTATGCTTAGGGTAGAGAGAGTGGACCCAGAAAACTTTTTCTTCCTCTCCCAAAATTCTAGAATTCAAGGGCATCCAGTGAAGCTGCTGGGCAATAGATTCAGGATGGTTAAAATGCTGAATTGACTGCCAGAGGATGTAATGATGATGGCCACAAGTGTAGACTGCTTTAAAAGGGGACCAGGCAGGTTTCTGGAGAATAGGACTATCAGTGGCTACTAGCTATGGTGACTAAAGGGAACCTCCACATTTAGAGGCAGTAAACCTCTGAATACCAATGGCAGGAGGCAACTTCAAAGTAATGCCTCAGCCTCTATGCTCTGTTGTTAGTCCTTCATAGTAACAGGCTGGCCCATGTGTGAGACAGAACACTGGAAGAGATGGACCACTGGTGTGATCCAGCAAGGCTCGCCTTATGTTCTCTGACTGCTAAACATGGAATGCATGTGAATAGGCCCTTGGCAGACTCACGCCTTTGGAATCTGACTGGCAGTTCCTGGCTCTGTTGGGAAGCCAGCTGCTAAAGGTATTCATTTGTAGACATGCAAATAGTTAACTTGCAGCTGTCAGCATGTGGCTATCTAGTTAACAAGTATAACAAGTGCTATCCTTATGTGCACAACAACCATGACAAGCAGTTCTTCCCAATGGAAAAAAAAAAAAACAGTGTCGTTAGAAGAAGATGGCTTTGGCCATCTTGATGGCATCATAAAAAACTTGAGCTGCTGCTCAGAACAGGCTCATGGGGAAATATGATCAACAGACTCACAACAGTCAGAATTCAGAACAGAGTTTTGCCACCTTAAGGTAAAGGTAGTCCCCTGTGCAAGCACCGAGTCATTCCCAACCCATGGGTGGACGTCACATCACGTTTTCTTGGCAGACTTTTTACAGGGTGGTTTGCCATTGCCTTCCCCAGTCATCTACACTTTACCCCCAGGAAACTCGGTACTCATTTTACCGACCTCGGAAGGATGGAAGGCTGAGTCAACCTTGAGCCGGCTACCTGAACCCAGCTTCCGCCGGGATTGAACTCAGGTAGTGAGCAGAGCTTGGACTGCAGTACTGCAGCTTACCACTCTGTGCCACTCTGTGCCACTTTGCCACCTTACTTGATACTAATATGTGAATTTTCAGCTTTAGGCCTGCAGACTCATGCATAAAACATTCACTTTGGAGCTAGAGTGAAATCCTAGTTTCGCTACAGATTTGTGAGTAGCCTTCAGCAGCCCTGAGCCTAGTTCCTCATCTGTAAATGGCAAAAATGACTGATTTATGAGACTGGTTTGAGATGTATGCAATAAAGATGGAAAGTTTTTGTAAGAATCCAAAATCCTTATCTGGCAGCAAGTCCCATCAATTTCACTTGAATTAACTTCTGCATAATATATTTGGTATCAGACTGTCAACCAACAGCCCCACTTGACTAATAAGAGAAAGGTTTGAAGGGATATTTCGCCTTCTCAAAGATGACAAGCAACAGCTGTTCCTCATGGGATACTGAGAGCCAAGCTACAAGTAACTTTTTTCACGTGAACACTTGATTGTTTTTGCAAGTTTTCCTGGGAACTGAAGTCCAAGTGTCCTTCCCCTCTCTGTTAGAATCATTGTCTGGAGAGCCAGAGAAAGCTAGCAGCGGCAGCAGCTTTTGCAAATCATTCCTCCAGTCACAAGCCTGCTGCTCTGAAGAAAGCTGCCATGTCGGTGAAGCTCCCCGGGAGCAGGATGCCCAGGGAGAAAGTAGCAGCTGCCCGCCCCCAAACGATTGTTGAGAGCCCTCTTGTCCAACAGGCTTGTGACTGGAGTAAAAAATTTGCAAAAGGGAAGGACACTCGGACTTCAGTTCCCAGGAAAACTTGTGAAAACAATCAACTGTTCTCCACGTGAAAAAAGTCACTTGTAGCTTGGCTCTGAGTGCATTCTTTGTTGTCAGCTGGCAGTACAAGACCAGATGAAACAGTCCAGATACGTAACAATTGGGAAGTCCTGCTACTACCCAGCTTTTCTCCAGCTGCATCCATATTCTGAAGCAGTTTTCACTAGCCAGTGTGAATTAGTAAACTTGTCCTGTTTTGAATCGAATCTCTTAAACCAGCACACCAAATTTGTCCGTTTAGGAAACACCACCTTTAAGATTTTTGACTGTTTGGTAAAGGTGTCGCAATTCTTTATGGAGAAGTTCTGAAATTTTAACCAAGATGCTAGGAAAAGTACAAGGCAGTAGAAAAAAAAGAAGATCTAAAATGAGAGGGCTTGACTCAATAAAAGAAGCGAAGTTCTCCAGTTTGCAAGATGTGAGCAAGACTGTTAATGATACGATGTTTTAGAAATCTTTGATCCATAGGGTCGCCAGAGATCAGAGACGATTTGATGGCACATAACACACACAAACAACCAAGATGGGGTCAGCCAGGTCCAAAGGTATGCAAAAGAAGAGTATCTAGTGTGTGTGTGCTTGATCAACACCTAGAAGAAGAGGGATCTATGCTGTTTTCCTCCTTTTCTAAAAGAGAACTTATTAGCCTATACTCAGAATGGCAGGTTAAGGAAGGAGAAGGAATTTTGACTTCTATTGATTTCCAGAGTAAGGGAATTTCTGCTCCCCAAACATTTGGAGAGGAGGCCCCCCCCAATTCAATTCAATGTCTTTGCTAACCATAGAGGAAGAGCAGCTAAGAGCATCACCTTTTAATATATAACTACATCCTCCAGAAAGTATAACAGCCTTTGCAGCAAACAAAAGATTTGCTTTAGAAACTGAGATCTTCCCTGGGAGAAGCTCAATGTCATCGGCACACCAAAAACTGAGACAATAGAAATTGCTCATAAACAACAAGAATCTTTCCTTGTAGGAATTTTTAAAAGCTGCTGGTCTGGATAACAACCAATGTGTGTAAACTGTATTAAGTAGTACTTAATCTGCATTCATTTTTCTTTAATGAAAAGACAGTGTTTGAAGGGCTGTTCCCACACTATTTCCAAATACCTCCTTGAAGTTGAGTTCTGTAATGTTCCCAAGTTCACATGCTCTCATTAGCAGAAGCTGGCCCAATAAAAGATGGTACCCGGCTTCATTCTTACACATAGATAAAAGAGACAGCATTGCTGCACGTAGTCCTGACCTGAGATCCAGCAGGCATGATACTCAATGTCATTCTCCATCTGATCTGGTCAATCAGGCTCAGAACACGGGATGCCCACGTCCTCTCTGAGCCTCTGGGCTGGACCATTTCCTAGCTGGAAGAGGAGGAATGATTGTGCAAAACAGGAAAGACTGTGCCTCTCTGTCTGCAGCAAAGAAGGAACATGGCCACAGGGCAAGTTAAATGCTCCTGGCAGACAGAGAAGCAAGAACAAAGAAACTCCAAGATCACCCAGGGCAATGCAGTGTGGTTGGTAATAGCAGCTCCTCAGAGAACAATCCAGAACATGAAAAGAGGTTAAGAAGGCTGCTTTCTGCAATGTATCAGAGCAGAGACTGGGTTATTGGTTTAACTGCTCGGACAAAATCTATTACTTATAGGTGGTGCACTTACTGATATAGTATTTTGAATCTACAAAATGGTTCAGAGGGAATCCTGCAGATATTTTTATGTAAAATCTTCTGGCCACATGTCCGGAAGATCGCGCGAACCTCATGGCATAAAAGCGTCTTCCTAGTGCGATTTCCCAGCACAATCCCGTTTAATGGCCCTTCTTCTGATGTCATCGGGCCATTAAAGGGGATCATGCCGGGAGATCGTGCTCGGAAGATGTGCTCCCAGGGCACATGTGAAAACGGCCTATGTTTAAATTGATTACCATATAAATTACTGATATATGCACTGCAACTATCTAGAAATCTCGCTCATGTGATATACGCACAATTTACTTGTAGGCTATGTTCTGTTTGAAAAGGGTATTTTTATATGCTGGTACCCATGGGGTTCACTTTAGGAGCTCACTGGTAGAATCAAATTGTCACACTGGAACTGTCTGAAAGTAGCACAATGAAAACGTTCTATAGACTTCCTTGACACTCAAATAACTTGCCCATCCACATGAAGCATCCCTTCTTTATGACACCTGTAATCAAGTTAAAGATATCATTTTACAGACCTTTTCACTTAATAGACATTGTACTAATGGCAGCCAACAAATTTTGCTCACCATTATTTGATTCAGAAGACATTCCCGCTGAAGCTTACCAACCTCCAGGTGGGGCCAGGATTTCTCCCAGAATTTCAACAGATCTCCAGGCCAGACTGAACAGATTAGTTTTCCTGAAGGAAATGGCAGCTTTGGAGAGAGAACTCTACAGCATCACATCCTAGCTGATCTCCCTCCCTTCCCCAAACTCCACCCTTCCCAGGGCACCACCTAGGAATTTCCCAAACAGGAGTTGGCAAGTCTTGACTCCAGGTGGTGGCTGGAGATTTCCTAGAATTACAACTGATCTCCAGGCTACAGAGATCTGCTTCCCTGGAGAAAATAGTAGCTTTGAAGGGTGAACTCTATGGCATTATACCCTGCTGAGGTCCCTCCCCTCTCCAGGCTCCACCCCCAAAATCTCCAGGAACTTCCTAACCTAGAGCTGGCAACCCCCCACTCCAAACAGCATATAAACATATTCTAAGGTCATTTTACCCTAATTTTTAAACTCCCTCGTATTTGTATGATTGCAGCACAGAGTGGCTATCCAGTGTAATCTCCTTTCAATCTGGTTTCATGGGCTCTCTGTCTCACCAGACAAGACACCAAAGACTGGAAGAAAAATCTCTTTTCTCTGCAGAGAGCTTTCCCCATGGCAACCTTCAATTTGTGTGCATTAGCCTTGTACTATGTGAGAATCTAACTTCATGTTTTGCACCTCTTATTGAGGTAAAATATTATGATATGACAACAAATCTGTAAGATTTCTAGCAGTCCCTCTTGAACAGATTTTTCAATTTGTTCTCCTCAGGTTTTGCTTTTTTCTCTTGAGATTTGATTATCCTTCTCTTTTTTGTGCTCCCACAGTGATGCTACAGTGCAGAATATAAATATGTCTGCATTTAATTCTTGGTCTTTTCACTAGGGTGGATTTCACACTAGGAGTATTCCGCGCTGTTTATGAGCAGTTTTCGTGGTCATGTCTGCTTCGAATTGGCACCAGCGAGTTTCACAACTAATCAGAAGCTCCGAATTTGTGTTGTACAGCCTGGATAGACACTTGCCTGGAAGCCTCTGTTCAGTTTTGGACTTTCGAGGCATTGCAGTGCACGTCAGCTTTTTTTTTTTTTTTAACTTTGAGCATGCATGGTAACGACCCTGCATTACATCTCTGGACAGAGAAGCCTCCCCCATGCTGCCCCTTCAACCACCCACCCCCACCTCACTCTTCCAGGGGTAAGGAAGGATTTGCCTTCCCAGGGGTTAGGCATGGGGGGGGGGAGCAGACTCATACCTTCCTCTGGCTCTGCTGAGACACGCTGAGCCGGGGCTTGGCGTGTCTTCTGAGGGGCTGCGAAATGTGTGGGGATTGCATGCGCGTGCACTCCAGAGAGGAGAGGCTGCAGCAGCTCTTTAACCCGCTGGCACAATTTGGCTGAGTTTAGCATGCGAGCGGCATGAAGTAGAGAGCCAATTGAGAGCCTGTGTGTGTGTGTGTACACCTCTCTCTCTCCCCCTCTCCCTCACACCAGTAATGTAACTTTAACATCCACACCACTCACTCCAACTCTCCTACCTTGCGCTCTCACTCGCTGGCCTGAAAAGGTGGAGGGGAGAGATGAAAGAGAAGCCCTACCACTCTGACAGCATTTTGAGAGACGCTCTTGAGAGAAGGAGAAAAAAGGAAATGGATCCACGCTGAGCAGAAGGGGAGAAAAACAACCCAACCCGGCTTAAATACTAAACAGGCAGCGCTCACATGAAACGCGCCAGGGCGCAGGGATAGCACATAAAGTGGAGAAAGGGGAATGAAGTTAAAATAACCCCCCCTCCCTTTAAGGTCCCACCCAAAGGAAAAGTATATGTCAGAGTCATAAAATAAGAGAGATTGTATGTGCAGCCAAAAAAATGGCAGAAAAGAGGAGTTCAGAGAGCTGAGTTATGTGGGTGTGGTTAATTTCACACAAACCAATCAGCAACCAGGGAAAAGAAGAGGGGGGGGAGTGCTGCAAAACGTTCACATTGGCATTAATCGAGTCTGCCTTGACTGGGCAGCTGATTAAAAATTAACAGGGAGAAAAATCGGGGTAATGGGGGAAAAGAGCGGCACCGCGTCCCATGACTAGCTTGCAAATGTGAAACCCCTGCAAACATGGGATGTGGAACTGGTACAGACACTCTTTAAAACCCGAGTGCAAAAAGTACCTAGGAAAGAGAGCTAAACCACTTTGACTTCTACTCACAGCCTGCTTTCAGTAGAATAGGGGAGCGCCATTCTGCTCTGAGCCGAGAATTCTTTCTGCATGACTAAGCTCTGTCACTTTAAGTTTCTCCTTCTAGTTCCCTTGTAACATCCTGCCATTTCCTTCACCCTGATAATTCAACAGTATATGCTATGGAGACTCTAAGGGTCTGCTGCTAACTATCATCTAGGGCTTGTGTGAATCTTGGCATTTATGTCTCTGTTATGATGGACAGGCTGCATACATTGAAAGCCGCCACCTGTCAGCTTTTAAAAATTTCCCATGCCCCATTGCTCCCCATAAAGGTTGGGCAGCAAAGCTCCACCCAGGGATCTTAGAAGCCAAGTTCTAAACTATCTTTGCTTTAAGCCTCCTAAAACTCCCAGTTCAAGCAGAGCAGTTTGGAGTTAAAGAAAATCTGTTGTGAAAGGATGAATGAGGAAAAGATCATACACTGGAACAAGCCCCAACATGGACTGACCCCTTTTGGCTTCTGTGGTTGTACTTACTTTCCAGAGGAAACAAGGGCTGCTTTAAAAGGGAAGGGAGTAGCTCTATTTTTTTAAAGCAAACAATCACTGAACTAGGATGCCTATGTTTCAAAAAGAAGCAATTCCCTTCCTTTTATGGCAGTGAAATTAACATTTCACAAAACAGAAACAGGCTATTCCTCACTAGAGATGGGCACGAAATGAAATACAAACTAAAGCTCATGACAAACCAGGCTGGTTTGTGGTTCATGAACCAGCGGTTCATCAGAGCTCATTTCTGATGAACCGCCGCTGATCAATCAGTTTCTTAGGCAACAGGGGATGGACTTCCTGCAGACCTTCTGCTGACCTGGAAGTGGCCTTCTGCTGGCCCGGAAGTGATGATTTGCTGACCTGGATGTGACGTTTTCACGAACCAAACGAACCAGTTCGTGAACCAGGGCAGGTTTGTGAAAGTTCGTGGTTCGTGAAATGCAATGAACCACAAACCATACGGTTCAGTTTTTTTCTGGTTCGTGCCCATCTCTATTCCTCACTACCAAACAGCTTTCCACCAATATGGATTTCATGCACTAGGTTAACTTGGTATTTATTTTTATTTGAAATGCTATAAAAAGAAACAGGAAGAAGGAAGGGGGCATTACACTATCAGATGGATTTTTCTATGGAAGTTCTATGTATTTCTACACATGCACAGAAAGAGGGGTAGAGACCAACCAGCCCCTATCCTTATTCACTATCCCCACCAGGGTATGATGCCATACAGTCCATCCACCCCCTTCTCTGTATTAGACTGATACTACAGAGAGTTACTATTATTCAGGTTCCAGAAAACAGGACATGAAAAGTAGGTTAGGCAATTCCTTCTTTTATTAGACCAACATTAGCGAGTCCTTCATAGAAGTCTCCTTGAGATATAATGAAAATCTGTACCATTCTTCTGCATTTCTTGCAACCAAGATACCAGAATAGCTTCTGACAGTCTGTGAATGCAAGTCACCAGGGTCAAGTCCTGTTTAAGTCACTTTAATACAATACACTTACAGTAAGGGGAAAAAATGAATGCAAATTTGGTTGGGCCAACAAAAGATGTCTTCACAGCACATGGCTACTCTTTGCATTATACATGCATCACAATCATCCTCTGCAAACTTAAACATGAAAAAGTGGCTCAATTCAGACACTGCAAATCCATTATACGGAATGCCCTGCACACTTCCATTTGGCTTCAGCATTCCCTCCTCCCTTTCCCAGCTTGTTCTAAACACCTTTTGCTTTGTCATTCAGATCAGGGAGCAACAGATACTGCTAGGGAAGTCTGCAGGATTATGATTTGAAACCAAGTTGTAAAATGGGCTTGTCAATCATCGTGATCTGAAGGCATTTTATTTATTTAAACTATTTATGTCCTGCCTTTCCCCCCAATCTGTGCTCAAGGTGAGTTACAATCTGTACAAGTAAAACCACAGTGAAAGCAGCACACAATAAAACCATAAACAACAACTCATCCGAGATATCCATCAAAACTCAAACTCCTTTTAAAAGCCCTCCCAAACAGTAAAACCTTGCACCTATTTGTTAAATTGTGTAATTAAAAAAATCTTGCACACCTCATCTTCTTCATTGCCACTTCCACAAGGTGAATGCAACAGCCATAATGTTGCATTCTGTTGCTGGCTATGGTTTGTTGCTGGCTATTGTTTGTTCTGTTCAGCTTTTATTATTAAGCTACAGTTAGAGCAGACCAGGAAAGGAAGGAAGGGATCCAAAGTAGAAATGGGACCACAAAAAGTGCACCACATGAACACACAGCTCCCATCTGCCAAACCATTGTTTGACAAGAAAGCAGCATTATATCTGCACTGAAGTTGAATCACTGCCTTCTCAATAGTCAAACTGGTGGTCCCCAGTTGGACTGATTTATCAAGGTCTGCTTCAAATGTGTAAAAACTTCATCAAGAAATTCAGGTTAGCTAACCTCCATATAAAGAGGCAGCAAACCTCTGATTACCAGTGCTGGGAAGCAACATCGGGAGAAGGCTTGGCCCCATTTGTTGGCCCTCTTGGGTAACTGTGTGAAAAGGGATTTTGGACTAGATGGACCACTAGCCTGATCCAGCAGAACTCTTCTTACATTTTTAATTTATAGAGTCATCCTGGATCAGGTCTGCACTTTGGTAAATCCAGGGGTCATTTTGTAGAAAAAGAGCTGGAGGAACTCATTAACATATGCCACACCCCCTGACATCACCAGAAGTGAGTCATTAGCATAACTGATTTGCATATGCCACACCCCCTGACATCACCTATGCTGGCTGTTTTGCACCCAATCCTGGCCATTCAGGGCCAAAATTGGGCCCAAAATGGCAAAAGGGGCTGAAAATGGCTGAAAAGGGGCCCAAAATGGTCAGGATCGGGCCGCTGCTGAGCAAGAGAGTGATCCACCACCTATCAGAGGCCCAATCCGGGCCATTTCGGCCCTAATCCAGGCCTAAACGGGCCCAAAATGGCTGAGAGGTGGGCGGGGCCACCTGTCATGTGACCTCTTTGGGGAACTGCCGGAACTGCGTTCCTGCACGTTCTCCCTCAAAATAAACCCTGGGTAAATCTGTAGCTACTCCTCAACAGGATTTTTCCAAAAGGAACTATTCTATGTTTCTCTAAAACTACATATATCTTGATAACACTAAATCAGATTTCAGTAGCTCATTGTTCTCTTAGGAAGGCTATATGGGCCCAAATTGGAGTAATTTTTCACTAAGCACAATTTTTCAAAAGACCTGCATGCTTTGAGACTAGTGGTGGGAATCCTGTCTCAGTTCCCAACAACTGGGAAATACTCAAGAGGTGCTTTATGGTCCCAGATCCAACATAGGTATTTGTAGCCTGCTTACAAGAGACAGAGAATTGCCTACATAGCATTAAATGGATATGGAATAGATTTTTTAAAGTCTTTAATTTAGTACCTCTTGCGCTGACCTACTGCCAGAATTTATCGAGTTCCAGCAAAATTAACCAAGCCAAAGCAAAGGTCACCTCTCAACCAACATCTGCTAGAATAAAGTATCAACTCCACTTTTCAGATGCAGGCTATGGAAAGAAACAGAGCTTTCTTCAAGGTCAATTGAGACTGAAACAGCAATTGATAATGCTGTTGCAAATCCTGCTACATGCTTTAGACTAGTTCCGAAGTATTGTTGTCCACAGAACCTGATATTTCCCCAAAATACCATATATATATATATCTGAATGTTTGTCCCTGCACACCTTAAGGGGACAAGTCTTGCATGCACCACCTCACATGGAGGTGCATCAATGGGGCCCCCATAAGATTGCTAAGGCCCGTCTGGGAAATTCCTGGAGATTTGGGGGGGGGGGGGCAGGGAAGAGCAGGATTTGGGGAGGGGAGGGACCTTAACAGGGTATAATACCATAGATTCCACCCTACAAAGCTGCTATTTTCTCCAGGGGATCCAATGTCTGTAGTTGGAAGATCAGCTGCAATTTCGGCAGTTCTCTGGGCCCCACTCAGAGCTTGGCAACCCTAACCTATAGCTGTTGCTTAACTGAGCCATTGCCATTCCTGTCATTCACCTTCTTCCACCTCATTGGAGTAGAAGAATCCAGGAGAAATCTGCAGGGAGCACCCATTCCAAAACAGCCGCCCCCATAATAGGATAGTTGGAGCCCACCAACATTTTGCCACTCCCCCCCTGCTATTCCATGGCAACTATTCTGTGGAGGCACCCACTACACTCTCTCAAAAGTACCCACAGGATCAACAAAGTTGAGGACCCCAGCCATATGCCACAGAATTTCAGGAGAACCAGTATTCTAAAACTAAGGGCCATGATGAAGGCTAAAAGTCCCATATCTAGCTGCTTAAGCCTCAAAACACCAGGAGCCCCTACACCAGTCTTGAGAGAGAGAGAGAGAGAGATCTTAACTGTTTCCAAAAGTTCACAAAGAAAGCAAAGGAACTCCAACAGGACAAGGTAACAATGACTTCCTGTCATGCAGCTGTCCATGCTGAAGGTTTCAGTCCTCCAGTTTAGCACACTAGTTTTCCCAAGCACAAAGTCTTAACAATAAGCAATGGCCAAATGTTCTGTGTAATGACAGCTGTTTCTCAGTTTATCCTCGGCAAGGGCTCTGCAGCCATCCATCATTCTTGCTGTGAAATGTTTTGTTATTTACTGGGTCTCCTTAGACACCTTTGCTCACAGAACTATTGCCCAATAATCATGTCTGGGAGATTTAAAGCAACTCAGTACCTTATAATATGGCATTGCAGGGAAACATAATTCAAGGAAAGCCAGGCATGTCACTGAGTCAGGAAACAATACTGTATTAACCAGCTGCCTCTCCTTTCTCATTGACTCGACAGTGGTAAGTTTCACAGACATGCTCTCTTAACAGTCTCCTCTGGACACTTAATGGGCTTATTACTCTGTACACATACACAGTCCTCCCCAAATTTCAGCGACAGTTTTTATGAGCCTCTTGTGGACAGCACTAGATCAATGACCATTTCCCCAGTAAAATATGTATTATTTTACTATTTAAGTGGTGAATGACCCTTGCAGTACAAGCTTTTTCTCCTGTGGAAAGGTGCTTTTTGCTCACACAGCTTCTTGCAAGGTTCAGCCTCTGGCTGCTGCTACTCTTGACAGAAAACTCCATTCTCTCCTCCCTCCATCAGTAAATGTCCCACTCCACCAGTGAAGCAAGAATTGGCTTGCCTCAAGGGCATGACTAACCAATATGCTGTTCCCAAGGGTCCTGTCAAGGCTAGGAGCACCTGGTTGACACTTAGCATGCAAAGGGGTAGCCAAGGTAATCTGTTACAGCAAATAATAGTACAATGTCACTTTCAATAAATGTTGTTTATTTAAATACACAAAGAATAAATGAACATTGCTAGTCTTTAAGGTCCACTAGAGTTTTGTTTTATTTTGAAGCTGAGAGCCAAACTACAGGTGACGAATTACACTTGCCTGGCAAGTGAACAGAGTCACGTGTATTCCTCCCTGTTCACTTGCCATTCACTTGCTCTCCACTCAAGTGGAGAGCAAGTAGCTTGGCCCTGAGAGCCAAGCTACAAGTGATGAATGACACTTGAACGGCAAGTGGATTGAGTGGAGGGCAAGTGAACAGGGAGAAATACACTTGCTGTTCAAGTGTCATTTGTCACTTGTAGCTTGGCCCTCAGACTCTCAGATATGTGGGTGCCAATTCAGACTGGGACCATAGAATGCAGTGAGAAGGGACTTAAGTTTCTCACTCCCACTGTTTTCTCAACCTGAAACAACGCTGGAGAGCCCCTATTTGTCCTGCTGAGAAAATGTACATGTAGTCCACCAGTACTCACAAGTTTTCTACAATGGGGGTGGGTGGACAGCAGCTCCCCAGTCCTTTTATATGCAGAGGAGTTAGCTGTGTTAGTCTGTAGTAGCAAAATCAAAAAGAGTCCAGTAGCACCTTTAAGACTAACCAACTTTATTGTAGCATAAGCTTTTGAGAATCACAGTTCTCTTCGTCAGATGCATGGAGGGCAAGAAGAAACTGGTCAGATATATAGGTGGAGAGGGGAGGGCGTAGATGCAAACAGTAGCTTCTGATATGGAGATCAGTTTGCTTCTGTTAAGGAAGTCAGTTACTTCTGATAATGAGATAACCATTTATAGTCTCTATTCAATCCCAGCTTGACTGAGTCAAATTTACATATGAATTCCAATTCAGCAGCTTCCCGTTGGATTTTGTTTTTGAAAGGTTTCTGTTGAACTATGGTGACCTTTAAGTCCTTGATGGAATGTCCTGGTAGAATGAAGTGTTCTCCCACTGGTTTCTGGATGTTGCCATTTTTAATGTCAGATTTGTGTCCATTTATTCTTTTGCGCAGAGGTTGGCTGGTTTGTCCAATGTACAGAGCAGATGGACATTGTTGGCACATGAGAGCATATATCACATTGGAGGATGAGCAGTTGTAAGAGCCAGAGACAGTGTAGTTGACGCCATTGGGTCCTGTAATTGAATTGGCTCTCTGTAGGGTCAGGAAGCAGTGATTTTCCTGCCTAACCCAAATGAACAGAACATAAAAATGCCCAGTATTTAACACATGAAGGACATACTTTTAACATCCCAAGGATCACTACTGGAGCCAGCCTCCAGAAGGCTCTGCTGCTAAATTCATTTATTTTGCAAGAGCGTATCTGCCACTGACTTAAAAACCACTAAGGCTGTTTTTTTTAAAGACAAACAAGAAACTAACCATTCAATGTATTTCCATAACTGCAGTGTTGTAACTTCTTTCTATAGACAAGCCTATCAAACCCATCCTTCTCCGCAAGGAAAAACCAAATGGCAACATAACAGTGAGCGAACTTTCAGTTTCTCCAGAACTCTTCCTCAGGCTGAATGGTACAAAAAAAATTTAAAATGCATGGAAAGAGGTTGGGGGAAGATTCCTCAGGGCATGAGGCTAAATCCTGTTCAAGCCTGATTTGTGTTTTATATATAGAGATGCCGACTTTGGCTTGGGAAATTCCTGGGGATTTGGGGTGGTGCCTGGGAAAGGACTTCAGTTTCTCCTCAACTCTATGGGATGCCTTCTGAAAGCTGCTTTTTATCTCTAGGGGAACTGACTTCTGAAGTCTGGAGATCAGTTGTAATTTCAGAAGAACTTCAAAACCCACCTGAAGGCTGGTAATCCTAGCTGGATGCAGAGCCAATTCAAACAGTGCTAGTTTCAAGTTACACTTGGTGTTTCTCAGAGCAATAGGCAGGAAATCAGTGACATACCACAGGGAAAGCACAAATCTAACAAATGTCTCTAATATCTCTGTAAATTAGACAATTTCTTTTCCAAAGAGGACACAGAAATCACTTGGTAGACACTTTATGCAGGCATGAGTAGCATTTAACATCATGTCTTGAGTCATTTTCCCCCCAAGCCCTTTTTATATATTTTTTAATTTTTAATTTTATTTTTTGTAACT
The DNA here is from genome assembly GCF_028583425.1 of Eublepharis macularius. Taxonomy (NCBI): domain Eukaryota; kingdom Metazoa; phylum Chordata; class Lepidosauria; order Squamata; family Eublepharidae; genus Eublepharis; species Eublepharis macularius. Next base: position 66,844,205 of record NC_072795.1, read on the forward strand.
TCTAGCCTAAGGAAAAGTTCTGTTGAACTCCAAAGTTCACACACTGTTACAGGCCATTTGGGCCGTTTTCAGATGGCTTACCTGCACCCGGAACGTCGCGCCACGTTGCGTGGAAAACACGAAATATCGCGTTTTCTCACGTGAGTTTTGCGCGACGTTGCAAAACGGCCTGGAAACGGCCTTGGTTGGTTCTAGCAAAAAGTATTACTCTCATCTGGATTGCCCAGGTAAGCTTGATCTTGTTAGATCTGGGAAGCTAAGCAGGGTTGGCCTTAGTTAATAATTGGATGGGAGACCTCCAATCAAAGACCAGTGTTGCAGAGGCAGGCAATGACAAACCACCTCTGTTAATTTTTTGCCATGAAAATCCCACCAGGGATTGCCATAAATCAACTATGACTTGATGGCTGTTTCCACCATCACCAATAAAAAGTATTATGTATATTGTATTGTGGCTTTTGAATTTTTGTTTACAGATGGCCTTTATTTATTTAAGTAACAATTCTTAGAACAATTCAATTGTTCTAATTGCACTCCTGCACAAAGGCTGCCAATCTCCAGATGGAGCCTGGTGATCTCACGGAATTACAACTGACTATAGAGATCAGTCCTTTTTTTTAAAAAATTTTTTATTGGTGAGTATACTTTTCAAATTCAATACATACATTCCCTCAAAATCTAATTAACCCTATCCCCCACCCTTTTCCTCCCCCCTCTCTATCGACTTCCAACAGCTTTCCAACCCTTAACCCCTCTTATTACTTAATAAATCCCTTACTCTAAGCACATTCTAATTTTTTCCCCAGGTATTCTATCATATATATCAAATATCCTATCAATATAGTATACTTCTATCAATTATGCTATCAAATATTCTATCAGTATAATATACATCTATCAGTTATACTATCAATATAGTATAGATCTTATACCCCTCAATATAGCAGACCAGTATAATATAGTATAATATATAACAGAAGTCTTAATTTAAACATATTCTATTTCTTTTAAACCTATATTCTATCAAATCATAGAGATCAGTCCTCCTGGAGAAAATGTGAACGAAAGCCCACAGCAGAATGGTCTACGGACCAACTATTCCTGATAAAATAAATTGCTCAATATTACTCTTGTGACAATAAAGTGCTAAGTGCTTTATGTTTTTACAATTCAAAACCAACAAGAATGCACAAACCCAATAACATAAACTCCTCCAAAAGTTCGCAATCCCAGGAAAGTCTCTCAAGCAATTTCAAAAAAGTCTCTCTTCTTCTTGTTCTGCAGTGATCCCTGACGAGATACTTTCCTCAGACCAACTCCAGGGCAGGAGAATCCACAGTTGGGACGTCGAGCTTACAAGGATTTCTCAACCCAGAGTTCACAACTCTAGCCTGACCACATAGATGAACTAGGTGCTTGCCTAGGGCATCAGGTTATAGGGAGAGCCAAACTAGATAAAGTAAATTTATTTTCTCTGTTTAGAAGATATAAGTGTATTGCCTCTAGATGTCTCATATTGAGGGGGAGGTGCTGAAGTCATAGTTCACCTACAGCCCCCCAAAACACTCAGGCCTGCCCAGCTCCTGCATTTGTGCACATGTAAATTATGGGAAGAAGCCTTGCTGCAGTAGGGATAGAATGAAAGCATGTTCATTTACAAAGAAGAGCCAAAAAAAATGTGAGTGCACAAAGAGGAAATTATCCTTCCAAGAAAAAAAATCTTTTTTAACCTTTAAAAAGAGTTTTGCCAGCCTGCCAGGTGAAAGAAAGGTGAGAACCCCTGAGGTAACAAACTAATTTTCAAATCAATAAAGGAGAGTATTTCAGAGGTTCAGGGCCGTAAAGTTCTATCAGGAAGAGCTATGGTCTGGAGCTGCCTGCTGCAGGCATTTCACAAGAGCCTTCTGTCTCTCTCTGTACAAGAGCAACAATAAATATGTTGGCATCTTTTATAGCTAACATTTCTTAAGACTGTTTCAGTGGCTTGGTGGTGTGATTCACTCAAGGACACACAAAGTTTACAAACATCTTATTACTCCGAGAAATGTTTAAAATAACTTAGCCCCTGGATACAAACATAAGCTGCAAGTGAACACAGATCTAACTGAGAAGTAGGAAATGGTGAATTAAAGGTCTAATTAAAAACAAACAAAACATATGTGTAATATTTGCATCTTCAGATTCTATAAATGATGCCACAGGAGACTTAAGCACTGAACAAACAAAGAAAGAGTATAACTTATCTCTAAAATGGATGCTGCCCTAAGTTTTAAGTGGCAGATAAGATTGTGTTCCCCAGAATACTTCCCTTCATATACCAACTCTCAGAATGCTGTTCTAATATAATTGTACTAGAAGTCTGAGAAATTTGTTTTTGCCTCTATGTGAGTGCTGTGTTCCCCTTGACCTTGAGTGGGTGGAGCCTGCCAAATAAATGAAACATGCTTAAAAAATAATGGCCACTCGGTCCATTATTTATTTATTTATTTACATCATTTATAGTCTGTCCTTCTCACTAGGACTCAAGGTGGATTACATTAGGGTTGCTGTTTCCCCAGAGGGGGTGGGGGATTCCCTGCTCCCTCCTCCATCTCCCACCACTACTAACCTGGCTGGTGATGGGAAGGCGGGAGAACAGGCCTCCCAGGTGCTCCCAGGGCAGTATGACAACATTTGGGGCTCAAATCAGCCTGCTGCGAAGTGCATGTGCTTTAAGGTGAGTGCCCGGTCCATCTCCCTCCCCCCAGGCAGGTAAGGGGACCTGGCAGCCCTAGATTACATAGGGTTCCCAGGTGCCTGCCAGTGGTGGGCAAACTCCTGGGGATCTTCCCCCTCACCCACCAATCTGCCAGCAATCAGCAGGAGGTGGAAAGCCCCCCGGAGGACACCCCCTACCAGCAGGTACCCCAGGAACACATGCGGTACATGTGCTCCCAGGGGGCACAGCAACGTCACTTCCAGAAGTGGCGTCGTTGCACTGGCCACGGGAGCATGCCTATGCTTCATTTGGGGCCAATTTGGGCCCCAAAGGGGCTGAATAAGCGCCGTAAAGAGCGTGGGAGCACTCCTGTGGCAGGCATGATGATATCACTTCCAGAAGTGACATTATTGCACAAGTGCCGGGGCGCAAACCATGCGAGCAACACGAGTCCAAGTCTCCCACTCTTCCACTAGGAGGGTTATAGAAGCCTGTTAACACTAAGATTACACAGATTGGGGCATCCAATATACCATGCAATAGGTATTGTAGAAATCTGGAATCACCAGAAATCTGAAAACAGAACAGAAGCAAAATGTAAGAATTAACATAAGAATTCTGTGTTAAACAACACAGAAAAATTACAATAGTAGGGCCCTGCTTACAGCAACAGGCAGCATAAGCTATAGGCACTAGTATAGACAACAGTCCCTAAATCTTTATCCATTTACCCTTTACATTTCTAAACCATTCTGTACTGTACAACTCTTATCACCTTTGTAAAAAGTCCTATTGAATGACTTAGTTTTGCATAGTGGGGGATTCCGCATGATCGACTTTGATTGGACTTTCTAAGCAGTCGTGCTGCAGTGGAGTTCGTACAAATCTACCACTCCCCGATTCCACATTAAGGCTTTTGTTTCGCATTGACTTTCATTTCATCATGCTCAAAATCCATTGTGCGGAATTTGCCAGTATAAAAATCGATTCCTCGTTGCTTTTTCTGGGGGTAGTGTTGACAGACGTGCATCTTCTTCGTTTTTTTTTTTTCAAAAAAACATTGCTACATATAAACGTTGCATCAAACAAACACATCAAAATTTTTCTCAAAACACACGTTGCTACGTATAAACATTACATCAAACAAACACATCTGATAGGTCAGAGCATTTCCCGCCGATATCGTGGAATGAGTATTGGTTATTGACATTTGGAGGGGAAATTGTTACCGATGACCCCGCTTTCCCTCCGCCTCAGAAGCTGTCAGCTGTCAGTGAGCAACAAGTAACAAATTTGGCGCATTGAAAAATGGACCCGTTATTGGGCAGCTGTCGTCATGTGACACAGGATATGTTTCTGCATAGACATGTAAAAACGTTGCAACATTTTAAATATTTTTTTTAAAAAAAGAGAGAGAAACAAGAGGGGAAGGGTAGTGGGTGTGGCTTGGAAAATGTGATCAAACAATCAAATTTAGTTGATTCAAAGGGCAGGAGAAAAGGGCAAGGGTGGGGAGAACATCGGATGAAGAATTTCCCATGATTAAAATCCCTAATCTGCAGCGAATGGACAAGTAAGTCAGGGAAAAGCAGGAAGGAAAAAAAACAGACAAAGCCTGCAGTGACTTCAAAGCTGCTGCTAGGATCACCTTCCCACGTGTGGAAACGCAAAAAAAAATCGAGGTCATTTGGAAGCTGAACCGCAGAAAACCACTAGTGGGGAATCACCCTGTTTGTGGAAAGCTAGGAGAGAGCAGGAGCCTTCCTGACCTCATCAGGCAGGCTTTTCCTGTTGTGGGGCCACAACAGAGCATGCACATCTACAGGCAGTTGTTGATTTTGCCCAGTTGCAGGGTGGTGCCTGCAAAAGGCCCTGCTCAGACGAACCAAGCTGTAATGGTGGAGCACAGGGACAGAGGTGGTCCTGCAGATATGATGGACCAAGGCCATGAAAAGCTTTGTATGTAATAGCCAATACCTTAAACTGAACCACCCTCTCTTCCTTTGCTTATTTATTTAGTACTTTTTTATCCTGCTCTTCTCCCCAGAAGCTCATAGAGGCATGCATTTTTCTCCTCCATTTTATCCTCCCCAAACCCTGTTAGGCAGGTTCGGTTAAGAGAGATTGATTTACACAAGATCCCCCATCAATGAAGCTGCATAGCACAGAAGATATTTTAATCTAGGGGCCAAGCTACAAGTGACAAATTACACTTGCCTGGCAAGTGAACAGACTCATGTGTATTTCTCCCTGTTCACTTGCCATTCACTTGCTCTCCACTTGATCACTACGTGGAGGGCAAATGAACAGGGAGGAATACACACGAGTCTATTCACTTGCCAGGCAAGTGTAATTCGTCACTTGTAGTTTGGCTCTGAGTCTCCCACAACCTAGGTTGACATCCTTCCTAACCACTACACCATACTAGCAGTGTTTGGACGCAGAACATCCAAGGAACTGCTGCATTTCTTTGTTCCTAAATAATTTCTTTCCCACCTACAAACACACACATAACCTGGCCCATGTTATGCTAAAATATACATAGACTGTGTTGAAATTACCAGGGAATATGACAAATATTTGTGAAGTCAGTAATTAGTTGTTGAGATTGCACTTTTTGATTCAGTAGAGCCTATTTATCAACACAGTTTTCACACTACAGAAATGTGAATGCTCTAAAAACGGTTAACAGTACAATCAAATCTCATACATTCAAGGAAAGATAAAAAGGGAAATAAGGCATTTCCATTCTCCAAAATCTGTTTCCCAAGGCTTTACCTTGAACTGACACACCAGAATAAATGCCTTTATCCCATGCTGGACATTTTTTTCTGAGGAATCCTCCAAACCCACTGCATGTCTGCCAATGCCACCACAAGACAACAACCAAGCAGTTCTGTTGACTGTCTCCTGCATTATGAGCTTAATTGAAAGGCCTAAAGAGTTCAGTTCAAACAATGTTAATTCCCAGTCTCTCATTTAGCTCTCTGTGTTGTTCACAGATGGATGCAGTCCAGCTGCTAACATTCGTCATTCAGTGACCAGCTATAGCCATTTAGCCTCCTCCTACAAGATCTGTCAGGTAAGGAAGACCCATGCTGCAGCTGTCAAAGTACATCAGAAAGGGAAGGGAACAGACCTGGCTTCCCATTCCTTTCCAAACTTCAGAAGTGTCAAGACTTTTCCCTCTCCTGGATAAATCCAACCACACAAGATCTGTAGTCAGCACAGGGGATCAGAAGGAGTCTAAGAGATGTCAGTGAAAGGAAAATTAACAGACAAGAAACAAGAAGTGCTGGATCCTTTGGGAGTGGTAACCTGACCTGCAGAAGAAAGTCTTGAAAGCCAGGAAGATTATGTTGTAAAACTGACCCACAGGATTTCTGGATATGTGTAATCTGCTTTCAGTCCCAGTGAGAAAGGCAGTCTATAAAGAACATAAATAAATTAAAATAAAATAAAACGCTTTATATAAATGTACGCACTGCCTATGATAGCACCATTCTCACCAGCCCCAGCCCCACCTCCTTAGACTTCACTTTCAACTTTCAGCTCCAAAAAGTTTTAACCTGAATTCAACAAGTATCCCATGCTGAACATTTTTTTTCAGTTTGAATTTGGCAATTCTGAAATACCTTCAGTATTCATTAACAGAGGCTGCTTTCCTAGTGAAAGACACTTTTGCATTACTCATTCATTACTTTCCTTAATCTAGATAGTCTACAGTGTAATTGAAAGTAGGGTGCCACAAAAGCACTTAATGTAAAGCTATACGCCCCACAGAAACCCTGCAATGCCCCCCACAGACAAGATCTTACTGCTAACTCAGAAGTAAGTCCCATTCAGCAGATGTTCTGTTTCTCCCTGCAATTTTTCTTTTGTTCTTAATTTTTCTCAGCATTCCTGAGTAGATATGGGCACGAACCAAAAAAAATTAATGAACCTGTGGTTCGTGATTCAGTGCCACCGATGAACCCGAACAAATGAACCAAAATGTACATTTCCCATTACCGAACCGGTTTGTGGTTCGTGGGGCTCAGAACGGCCCCCGTTGCACTTAAGAGAGCCCATATTCACAGGGACTGTTTAGCAGGCTCTCCTCCAGCCAGCATCCAAGCTTGGTCAAGATTGCAATAGGGATCTTGGAGTTATACCCTCTCCAATCCGAGGCCCCCAGGAAACTCCCACTCAATACAATTAGAGCCACCAGTTGACATTGGCCCAATGTACAAGGGGTTGGCCGTCAGAACTGCCTATCAGGGTTTGCAGGGTTGAGATTGGAGTGCCCATGGCTACAGAACACCCCCCTCCCCCCTCCCTCCCCCAGGTGTCTTCTCCCATGTAACCAATTGTAACCAATTTGCAGCTCCATGGTTGAAAGGAAGACCTGCTGATCAAGGTAAGCTGGGCTTTGATTTGGGTTTCCAGGGCGACAGAAGGAGTGCAGACAGAGTTCAGGCATTCTCCCAGCTCCGTTTCCAAGGGAATTGATTGATAGTGCTTGACTGTCTGGCTTCACGAGCAGTGGGCGAACGCAACAAACTGGATTTCCAATGAACGCTGGTTCATTGGCCATGGACCCTCACAAACCGCCGGATCGCGAACAGACAATCAGGCAGTTTGTGGGTTTTTTTGGTTCGTAATGCAGTTTGTGCCCATGTCTATTCCTGAGTCAATAACTAATTATGAGTTCTTGGAGGGGAGAAGGGGATAAAGAGCTACTTTTCATCTAGCAGCCAAAGCCATTGCTTATTTTTAATGTAATTTCATAACTGAGCTGTGACTCACAAAAGCTCATACCCTACCACAAAATTTTGTTAGTCTTATATGTGCTACTGGACTCTTGGTCTTTTCTACTACTACAGACAGACTAACATGGCTACCCAGCTTAATCTATGAAGCAAAAAGCAGTACTTAACACCCTCCCCCCCAAAAAACCTGAGAATTAATTAAGTAATTACACTAGAAGAAGTAATAAGGGAGAGAATTTACAGGGATGGCAGTCCTGAGATACCTCAATAAAGTTTTTTACACTCAACAGCCTGCTGCTGCAATTGCATTTTAAGTTTAAAAATTGCTGCATATCAGATCTGAGTAAGGATAAAGGACAACCGGGGAAAGGCTGGGATACAATAGGCTGCCTACAGTGTTGTCTGGATTCTTAAAGCTAAGTAAATGAATGGTGGCAATTCCAGATTAAATAGCAAGTGTGCAATCACTCTACCCACTGCACTATTGCTTCAAAACACAGGTTCAGAGATATGAAAATGTACCAATATTTTGCTCTCGGTCCAATTCAATTGCACCCAAGTATGCTGATCATGCAAATAACTCAATTTTCAGGCAAGGTTTGGCCTGGTTTCTAAAAGCAAAGATCTTTCCATAAGCAGATCAACTTCTTCAGTTTTATTTGGTATTTAGATAACATTTGCAAATGTTAAATTGGCTAATCCTCCTGCCACCAGTGAGAAGCAGGGACTGTTGTCTGGGCTTGGCTGCCAAAAGGCCATAACACAATTAGTGATGCTTTGTGGGAAACGTTGCAGAGGAAAGCCTGCTGGATGACTGCCAGAGGACTCCACACTGCTGCTGCTCCAGCTGCAAGACCCTCCACATTCACACTTGTTGAATCAGTGAATTGGCAACAAAGCTGAGAAGCCCAGACAATTCTAGCTCTAAAAAAGAAGGTATACGGGGAAGATGGGGAAAGGGGAGAACAGTGCACTGTGCCAACTTGGCATAGAGAATAGCTCCAAGGCTGAAAATAGTTCAGGCTCTCTTACCAACAGCAACCAGTAAGTTTAGTTAAACTAGCCATATGTCAGTCTTCTGGAGACTTACTTTTCTCTCCACTTCCCATCTTTTTATTGGTTTTGTACACTGAACTTTTGAAGTCTTCATTAATCTATTTGTCAAATAGCCATCTCCAGCATCCACGCAGATGACTGGAAGGAGAAAGAGAGACAAGAATAAGAAATTGGTTCTTGTCTAACTTCACTTGATGCTTGTTGAAAAAAAGTAGAATTCTCAGGCCAATTGGGGTGATGCATTGGCTGCCTCCATAGAAAGAGACCACAGAAAGATGCCCCTCCATCCACACTGATAAATCAAAGATTTTCAGCTGTCAATATCTTCTTCAGTCTTCTATATTGTCCAAAGATTTGCATTCAAATGCTTGTTTAAATAATGGGGGGGGGGGGAGTCCTAGCTACAATTTTGAATAAAATTATGTGGGAGGGAGGCTTAATCTTTTCACTGCCATCCATTTTCCCACTCAAAATTGTAGCTCCTAGCTGGTTTGCTCTCCAAATATATATTTTCGCTTGTAAAACACATCTGGAACCCTGAGGAAGACAACCACGGAGGGAACTGAGCAGAAAGTTTATCAAAGGTTTGTTGCATGCATTTTTACTCAATGTGTAGCTTACCCAAGTCTTCTGGGGATAGCAGGGTATATTGAGAGTACAATTAGTGTTACTGTATTTACTTGTAAAGGAATATGACATTTGAAACCATTTTTGGCTTCAAAAGGGGGGCGGGGTGTATCTTCCACTCAGCTACACAGATCCACCAAGTATGAGAGGTGATTCACTGTGCATGCCAGGCAGGGCTTTTTTTCTGGGAAAAGAGGTGGTGGAACTCAGTGGGTTGCCAGCACAGGGGGCAACTCTTGGCGGGAGGTGGTGCCCCTGGTACCACATGTGCGTGTGCAAAGTGCACACATGCTCCCAGAGCCAATGACGTCACCTTGGGTCAGCTGGAACAAGGGGGGTGTTTTTAAAAGTTTAAATCACCCTCGGTGAAAATGGTCACATAGCTGGTGGCCCCGCCCCCTGATCTCCAGACAGAGGGGAGTTTAGACTGCCCTCTGCGCCGCTCCAGCGGTGCGGAGGACAATCTAAACTCCCCTCTGTCTGGAGATCAAGGGGCAAGGCTACCAGCCATGTGGCCATTTTCAAGAGGTTCCGGAACTCTGTTTCACTGCATTCCAGCTGAAAAAAAAGCCCTGATGCCAGGAATGTTCTGGAGAAAGCACACCAGCCAACTCGTTCATCATTAGAGAAGAGTGGCAGTGAAAGTGATGCTGCACCTGCAAATATTGCCTTTCAAGCTGCTTTACATTGGAGAGAGGAGTCCCCTTCGTAGACTCACTGGCTAGCTTTAGAAACTGCAGCTCCTTGTCTGGCAAAAGGTAAGAAGCAGTAAGAATAACTGGGGGTGGGAAGGGGGGTTGCTCCTCTACTGACCCATGTTTCTGGCTCAGAATAGTATTCCACATCAACTTTTCCTTCTTCTTCAGGCCTGAGCTGCCTAGTAGTTCTGCTCTTTACAGCAATTTAGTATGACATTAGCTATTATGAAGGGGTGGTCGTGGGGGTTAATAGTGAATTCCTAAGGAAAGTTACACCTTTCTAAGCTCATTGATTTCAACTGATTCAAAAGGGTATAATTCTGTAAGACAACACTTCCAGTTGACCAACTTATCTAAGACTGCCTAATAGTTTGACTGGGGTGGGGGATGGGGTTTAAAAAGCCAGTCTCTTGCCTTTTTAAATTTGCAACAGCATGATCCAAACAAAACCATTATAATGCAAATAGATGCAAAAAGTTAAACTAACTTTTTCTTCTCTAGTCTACATTATTGTATATGTAATTTTACAAAACCCTTTGTTTATACTGCTACTTTTTATTTAGGAGGGTCATTTTAAATTCAGGGTCACCTGCTTTTATGAATAACCTTATCTTTTTGGGTGTGTGTGCGTCTTACATTTGGGGCCATCTACTTTTTGAGTAAATATGGTACCTACCTCAGCCTTTGATATATTCTGGGCTCTAGGTAGAAATTAATTATTTTCAGATTAAATTTTTATGTTTTAAATCCAACTTTAATTGCAACAAGCTGCACTGGCAATAATCCATGTGCATCTCCTGATTTGGAGAATGAGCAAAATCCATTAGTTCTTTATGCCAGGCACCCACATTTTAATACCCTACTAAAGCTGGCAGAAGCACACAATAAAGGATTGCTTAGTGAGTTGTTCCTTATGTGTCCTCCACAGCATTCTCCAGGCTCTGTTTTTCTGAATTAAGAAGTTTT